>NC_134038.1:43835219-44539510 GCF_965140245.1 Athene noctua
AGGGGAAGGAAAAAAAAAAAAAAAAAAAAGAGTAGTTAATGTTAGTTCTCTGTTCTTTTGGGGTGTATAGGTCTCAATCCTTTACTACCCTTTTTTTCAGTGATTCTGGCCTTTTTAAAATATGAACAGTGATAGATTATCTATTCCTTACAGACAAGAAGTGAAATGCTTGTTAGAGGAGTTACTGAATTGAGGGGAACCAACAGATCTGACAGGAAGGATTGTAGTCTTCATGAGATAAATGCACAAAAGGACAAAAAAGACAAAAGAAGTAACAAAAGCTTCCTCAAGAGAACATGTCATGCCTCAGAATATGACTTGCATGCAGGCTCTTTCCCTAGAAATCTACAGGTAAAGAAAAAAGACACTAGTGCAACACTGCATCTCAGGATCCTGAAGAGTAACAGGCTGGAGGCTTGGGTGTTGGCTTTAGGAATGAACACAAGCTCTGAGTCTTGAGCTGAGAGACTCATTTCACCGTGTCTTCATTCTAAATCTACTATTAAGTGTATGTTGAATATTAGATGTTCAACAACTCAGCCGCATGACTCATGTAGACTGTTATTTTTATTCCTAGTCATAATTTTTCTCTTCAAAGTGCTTGAGCTATTTTGAGGAAAGGCTCTTTGAACAGGGAATATAAATAGCTTAATTATGGCTTGTTTTGCATTTCTTGCTACTAGAAAACAATTGTTCTCAAAAAAAATCAGAAATTATTTTAAAGCTAAAACAAGCTGCTCTGTTCTGGAGCCTATACTGGTTTCCCAGATGATTCTGAAGTGCAAATAGGAATTTTAAGCATCATGAAATTTGGGTAGTTTCACACACCCTTGAGTAAAGTGCTTTCTTTGAATTGTTTGAATAGCGAGGTGCGCAGAAGATGAGCATCCTGGAAAATAACAGGTAAAATGACAAAAAAGCACTTTTATCAACGATTCTAAAGATATTTTATGTATCTGACTTAGTAGATAAATATGCCTTATTTTTTCTTTTTATGGAAAGACAAGTGTTTGTGGAATGCAGCTCTAGACCGAGCCACTTGTGATTGCACTGGACAACTGTTCAGATGACACTGGAAGCTCTGTGGGATGCTTTAATAGAGATGCCATTCTGCAAGGTAGTAAACTGATGCTGTACAGGCACAGTACTCTACCTTAGTTTACCTCTAAGCACCAGCTGAAAAGCTTGCTAGGATCAGAGCCAGAGTTCTTGCCAACTTGCAAGAAAACTCCAAGCGGCCTTTTGTCTTTCAAATTATTCACTATTTACATTAGGGAGGGCAGAATTGGCTTCTGAAGAGCTGAATACCAAAAGCAGAAGAATGATCAGCCTGCTCTTCCCTTGCTTTCCAGTGTGTTCTTCAAACCATTTGCTACCAATTGCTGTTGCAAAAAAATAATGGTGGAATAGATTCCTAGCCTGGGCTGTAAGGTTATTTGAGTTACTCCCTTCACCTCAGTGCCAGGTTTGCTTTCTCTGAAGTGTTTATGTGGTGCATAGTGCATTTATAAGAAGCACTCAGCTCACTGTCAGTGTTTTGGTTGAAGTCCTATGGCTGTTTAAGGCTTTTTTTCATTGAAATATATAAGATCTGGTCTTGCCCATTAATTAACAGTTGTCCCCAAACAGATACAGGTCTTTTGAGTATGGGAAGCTTTACTTCAGTTTTGAATGAAGTCACTTGGATTTGGAGGAGCTGATAAGAGAGAGAAAGGTGAACCCATTAATCTAAGAAATTGACTGATTCCTCTTCCTGTTTTGCTTTGCTCCCCTGATAACTTTTTTCCCCTTAACACCTTGTAATGGGAGTTCTTCTGAATTAGGTTTTGCTTAACTCCTCATCTTCAGCAAATTACCCACAATGTTTAAAGTCTGTGATCCTAAGGATTAACTGCATCTGAGTTGCAGGTGCCATGAGCTGGCAACACTAATGACTACTGATCCACTTGCCTTCAAAACAAAAGAACACTGCTGTGGACCTCGTCATTCATTTTCTGTCTACAAATTCTTCCACCTTCTCTGAACTCCATTTAACACAGTCTGTGCTGCTTGTTAAGTCCCAGCCTTAAATCTAGAGCTGTGACATTCTGGTATTGCTTTCAGTTTTTAGTGGAAGTGCTGATGAAGGTCAAGGCTGAGGAGAACAAGTTCAGCACAACACAGTTGTGCTATCAGAGCAGATAGCAGAGATACTGTACAGAGATTTTTTAAGTCTATTATTTCAATGGCAGGAAAAAGAGTAAACTGGAAAATGAGTAGAAGGTTGTGTCCTGTACTAGAGCACAGTCAGTCACAGATTTGCAGAATTACCCAGGTGGTCTGTTTGGCTTATGTTGTCCTATACACAGGTTACTGCCTCCCTCCCCTGCTACTCTGTTCCCCAGAGACTAGAATAAGAGGGGTTACCACGAGCAGCTGCAGCAACAGCACCAACAAAAGCAGCAGGCATTGGAACCTCGATTTCCTGTGCCGTGCTGAGTCTGTGCAGTGCCTGGGGTCTCCTGGGTCATAGACATCTGCCGTTTGCGCATCTCCATCCGCTCTGATCCCATGGGCTGCAAGACAGAAAGAGAAGGGGGAAGTAAGAAACATTTCTCTTTTTTGTTCTTTGCTTTAAAAGTCTTACCAAGAAGTGCTGAAGGCCACAGCTCCAAAGGAAGTGAAAAGCTAAATGCTTGATTTTTTTTTTTTTAATTTTTTTTTTTCCTCTCTCCCTGCACAGAAGCTCTTAGGTGTTGAATCCTTTGGAAGACTCACTCATTTTAAGTGCTGTGATGGAAGGTAAAGGGGCTAATGAATTCTGCACATAGGTAGGAATATGAAGAGGAGAGAGCAGTGATGCAGAGAGCAAAAGGTGGAAGTGAGGGGTCTCACAGCTGCAGCTCTTGTCACAGTGGAGTTGAAAAGGGTTTCACAAGGTTTTTGACTTCAAAGCCAGTCCTAAAGAAAATGGTACAGAACAGAGGTAGTTAAAGCCTCTCTCTTTTCTTTCTCCGTTTCTCTTGATTAGCCAGTGCACAGGCTTAGTGATGCTTGAATGAGATACCTAAGCTCTGCTGAAAATCTGGCCTTCGGTGAATATTAAGAATGTCTCAAACCTGCTGGTTGCCCTGTAGCAAAGGGGAAGGGCCACTGCTCATCTGTCCGTTATAGGTCTGCCACCACTTTTTAATGTTTTTCTCAAGAAGGAATCAAGCGCTTCTGTGAAGATGAGGAATTACTAATGGAGAAAACACATGAGTGGATGTTAATATTGAACATGCAGGTTTTTGGTCGCCTTCCCCAACTGAAGACGGCATGAAACACGTTTTGGTGGAAACACTGGTTGTGGTTTTTGCACTGCTCTAGGAAACCTTTTTGGAGCCTGAATTCTACAGTTTCCATAGAGGAATGGTGTTAATGAAATAACAAGTCCCCTTGAAGTCCCTGTCCCTTTCTGTCCTCTGTCTGAGCTTCCAACTTGCTCTACAGCACTTAGTAATGCTCTTCCTTATTATGCTGAGGGTTGTGCCATATCTAAGTGACAGATATCTTTTATAGATGAAATGCCAGCTTGTACAATATGAATACATCTTTCTTCATTTAATTTGTATTTGATTTTTGGATACATAATACTCCGGTGTCATGAGATCCCTTTGTGTGTAGGCTTTTTCAGGTTGCTAAACCTTCTTTTGAGGCCATGAAAATTGTAGTGGAATTAAAATTAGCTGCTACCTATTTTGATTTTTTTTAATTGATAATTGAATACCAGACTCAAAATCTGAGCTGAATACTGGAGGGTTAAAAGCTGCCTTCCTTTCTAAAATGTTCAGCTATGTTTAGGAAATACTATTGTAACTTGAGGAAGAATGTTAGACATTGTCATGGACTTGACAGAAGTGTCAGGAGAAGAAAGGAGATTGTTGTAGCAGAGTGCAGCGTTACATTTTGCTAGGGTTTTTTATGCTGGATTTGTTTCTTTTATACAGCTTAATAGTTTTTGTTTTTCTGAGAACCACCCACTCTCCCAAGAGAAAAATGCATGACATGCTGAGCAGAAGATGCACCTGCTTTGCAGGAGGAATAGAATATAAGAACAACAATACAGATAAAAATTATAAACTAATTTTGTATCTCTGTAGACCTACTCTGACAAGCAATGCCTAAGTGTCCAGAAATAGAAAATCCGAAAAATAGTATAGCTTCCAAAACCCCCACAACCTTTCTTCTTTTAAAATGTGGAAGAATAAATGTGAAATGTAGCATACATTTGTAGATTCAGATTTCTTTCCTTCAGGGTTTCAGATTCGCAGAAATAGAACAAAGCACTAAGTATTAATTTCCTTCTAGATACCTATACTTTTTAAAATAGACCATCTTTGTATTTCAATTAGAAAGTACTAGCATATAAAACATTATTGGAATGATAATGTATCTTGGAATATTTCAGGCTGCTTTGGACAAAACAATTATTGATTAAAAAGTGTAATTTGGATTCAGATGTGAGATGTTTTATGTGGAGAGTTCACACATTTATATCTCTAATCCATCTCACAATTGGACTGATAGTGGTCTGAGTAGGAAAGCTGATTCCTGTTTGCTTTTTTCCAAGGAGAAAGGTAAAGGATAGTGGAAGTAGGAAGAATAAACTCTTCCTCCCCACCTCATCCCACTGTAGCTTAATTCAAAAGATCTTTCTGGATCCACTGTTACCATTTCAGGTTCTTCAGAACTGTTCTTTGACATCTTTAATGAAAGGGAAGACCATGCAAGTAGCTGTAGCAAAAACTGCCCAGCTGCATTGTGTCTTTGTTTCACTTCTGAATCATATACCTTACTTAGAAGTTTTCTGGTACTGTAGGTTTTTATGAATGTTCATCATTGCATCGCTTCTCACACAGTTTAAAGAAAATGAAGGATTGAGCGACACAAATTCGACACAGTTTTTTCAGATTAAATGATGCATTTTCATTTTAATTTGGCAGATGTATACCAACTTTCTCATTGAATAAGCAAGTAGGTTTTGGTCATTTGTGTGATGAAGATTTTTTCTGAAAGATATTTTTAGCAGATAAAGCATGCTTTCATGATAGCAGAGCTGTATTAGAGTAATGAGAAATAAAAGAAAGAAGGCTGGAATAGATTTGGTGGCTTAAAGACAGCCCAAGCTTTTGAATTACAGAGCTGTGTAGCGATTATCGTGCATGTACTTCCTATGGTGGCTGACTGTTACATTGTACATTTGGTAGAGGTTTGCAGTGGATCACAAACTAGGCTGTGACTTTTTGTGGTGTATTATGTGTGGTAAGATACAGGAAGTAATTTACTCCTCTGTGCAAGTACTATGGGTATCGCATTCCAAGAAAGATAAAGCATCTTAACAAGATGTTTAGAAAGCATGACTTATGCAGAAAAACTGTAGGAGTTTGGTTTGTTAACCTAGAAAGGGGAACTCAAAAGCGTATCAAACTTCTGATCAGTAAAAGGTTATGATGTTCTTTCTGCTGTTCTCTCTTTCAGAGAAATAATGAGTTAGCTTGGGCTAAATAAAATCTAGGCTTGATTTTATAGGATGGCAAGGCAGAGAGCTGAGCAGTGGTTCTGCAGTCACAAACTTCTTTGGCACACATAGTATAAACACCCATAAGACAAACATATCAGGCTGGTCCAGATTGACAGACCAATTAATGAGTAAGTGATCCATTCCAGCATTGTTTTTCTAACTTCGTTCTTCCTTTTTTTTTTTTTTAAAAAAAAAAAAACAAACACAAAACAGCTCTGTGTCTAGATCAAACTGTTGTCAAGTGCATCATTCTATATAATTTTCTATCTGGACCAACTCCCTTTGCCCACATAAGTGGATGTCTTAAAAGTCCAGGTTTTTGCGGTTCATCTTCTAATCAGAATTGCAAAATAAATTTAAAATGTTCATTTTTGCAGCAAAACTTGTTGCAAATGTATATCACAGTTGTGGTTGTACTGAGACTGTAATGCCAGACATGAGGCCTTAATGCACAGTAAGATGTAGGCTCTGCCTAAAGGATATGTCATAATTTCATATGTATATTCATGGATATATATTGGCTTTCTAGATTTATTTGCTTTAAAAAAAAAAAAAAAAAGAAAAAGATAAACCAGGGAAACAGAAACACTGCAATCCTGCAGCTGTCTATGGTGATATAAGAAGCTCCTTTTGCTTTTGCTTTCCCATAAACTGCTCCTTGGCTGGAACAGAGGCAAAGGCACAGACACTGAGTTTGTGCAAGTCATCTAAGGATTCATTTTCAGAGAAAAGTACTTTAAAAAGTATTAAGCCTATCTGACTGTATGCAGGGAAGTATAATGATCTTGGAAGGTGTATGGGAAAAAAAGTTAGAGATGAAGCAAGTTGTCTGAGATCATGCAGTGAGCTAATGACAGGGCCACTAATGGGACACAAACAGAAAAGCCTTGTTTTATGTCTGTAGTTGTTGTTCTGCTACTTTTAGTATATACAGAATTCCACTATGGGTCATCGAAGTCCTTCATCACACTTTGCTGCTTCTTGCTGCAGCCACCATAGCTGTGTAATGAACCTTTCCAGACGACTGCTCAAATTACTGTTTTGAGTTGTGCTGTGTGCAGGAATGGACAGTAGATTTAACAAGTCTAGTGAATATTATTTGTAGGAATTTACAAAACTCCTTGCTTTTTTACAGTACAACCCCCATTGGCAATAATTTAAACAGCAGCTTGACTGACTTGCAGATCTGTGGGAATGGAGGTGGCTGTTTATTTGCCTTCAGTAGACTTTAGGTGCTCAGGGCAAAAAGGAGAGGATTTTCTTAGACCTCCCAGTAAAAAAGCCTGTTCATATCATGTTATGGTTGTTAATTTGGGACATCACATGGTCTGACTGGGTCATGTAGTAAGTGTAAAATCAGTTATAAACTCTAGTGCCTGTGTTCTTTGCATCAGTGATGAGATCGACAGTATATATTAGTTGAAAAATTATTCACAGGTGGCCCCTATTGCTATAGTACACGGTACCAGTGATTGGCGACCTCTTCAACTTTATTATCCCACAGTATTAGACCAAAGAGCCTCAACCAACTGTGATCAAAACCAGTGGAAGCATGACTGCTAATTTTGCAAAAGGGATTTCCTTATTTTCTAGACTGATACTGTGGGTCATCAGGTTTTAACAATGAAAAATCTGAATCATCATCAGCATTCTGATCCAATAGCTTACCTTAAAGTTGTTAAAGGGAATGACGTGTGTTGATACTTTGTTGATACATTTAGCTAAATATTCTTTCCCTGGGGTAGATAAGAATACATTTGGCAGATCCACAAGTGGTGAAGTGGGTAGGTAGGATAAGGGGCACGTGGGTATTGCTCCCCTGACAGCTGCTGTGTTTCATAAGTAGCATAAGAAGTGGCCTAAACTTGTCCCCAAAATCTGACTGTGATGCTTAAATAATGATTTCTGTTTTCTTAAACCAGTAGTAGGACATTGGAGAGTAATGCTTGTAGAGTTGGGCAGGAAAACCATTAGTTGTAGCAATTGGTTGGAAGACTTTGGAGCTCAGGTTGCCCTGTAAGAGCATTCAAAGGTGAGGGATAGTTCAGAGCCATTACTTGGCTGTAGGACAAAAGGCTGTCTTCCTGAGGAAAACAAGATGTACAGCCATCCTCCTACAGCTGGTGGTGTCAGGTAGATCACTGAAATCTGACAGGAGACTGTTGTTTAGTCAATATGGCATTGAAGTGGGAAAAAACCTGTGAGTGAATGGGACAGATTTCTCCTGCTAGAGAATTTTCATAATGCAGTTAGAAAAAATGGATCAGCTAGGTGCATCTTCTGTAAACATCAGTGCAAATATTCTTCCATCAGCCAAAATATTCTGTTCCTTATTACAAGGTATGCACTTTGAAAATGGCAACTGGTAAATGCAGCTTGTCACACCAGCCTCCCAGGACAGCCACTTATGTAGTCAGCTGACACTGAAATAAAAACAAGATGGAGGTGTTCTTTCTACAGTTTTCAGTTTGCATGACATGCAACTACTATCTGGTTTTAAATGGATTTTTTTACTGGACACTGTCAAGTATTTTCTGTTTCATTTCCCTGGACAATCAAATATAAGTGTGTCCATCAACAAAGAGGATGTTTTCTTTGGAACATCAAGATCTTGTGATGAGAGAAAATTCCATTCTAATACATTCAGTTTTGAAGTATTAATGCTGATTGCATGTAGTGTGTGACAGATTTTCAGCTGCTGAAAAGCTACATCACCTCACTATGGCCAGTGAAGACAAAGGGATTTATACCAGCTGAGGATCTGATCTGGTACTTGTATTTATGCTGCCGAGAAAACTGACTTTATATCTTGGGTTGAACTTAGTACCAGGTGGTGCTAAGCAGAGGTGTTACGAATTGTCTGAAATGTCTTGCTTCAAAATTTGTATAAATGTTTGGTTTAAAAATCCTCCTTCTGCTTCCTGAATGCATTTACACAGATGGCTACAGTGTCAGTTTTCAGTACCACTGAAAGTGACTTTTTCCCTCTTACTAAGAGAATACAGAGTGTGAGTGTGTATCAGTGCACATAAACTGTTCTTCTCTATTTCTGCTCTAATTGAATAGTTTTGTATTTATTCTTTGAGAGAACTCTTGCTGTTTTGACTATAAAGTAGAGATGGATGGTTTTATTTTTTCCAAGGTAGTTTAAGTATGTGTATTTTTTTTACATATTTCTTTAAGCAGTTAAAGATTCAGACCTATGAGATGTGCTCTCCTCCTATTCTCATTGAGGTCCTTGCAAGTTCAGGAAGGACCAACATCTCACAGGTTCAAACTCAAACTACTGCTCTGTTTTTGGTGAAGGCTTTTTTTTTTTTTTTTTTTTTTTTAAGTTACTTGGGTAGTCCTACTGAGCTCTAGTGCTTTCCCTCTAAGACTGAGGCACGGTTATATTGCTTCTTCAAGGTAAGAGAGGAAGTCCAAGAGAAGAACTCGTCCCTGAGCCCCAATGGAGTGATTCATCAACCTAGTTTGAAACAGGTTTATCCCCTAATACACCTGGATTTTAAAAACCTTAGATGCTCCTTGGTCTCTTGTTGTTTAATTACCTATTACCTTAAACTAGATTGCTGTACTACAAGAGATCCCTACCCTAAAATTTACCTTGCTGAGGAAGAATAAGCAAATCAGAAATTGCTCATCTTTCTTTAGGTTATCTCCCTCAAACCACAATGGAAGTTTCACTGCTCTGAACACCCTGTGCCTCCTTTATCTTTTTGGATTTCCAGACCTCTCAGAGGGTGCTATGAGAATAAACAAATTGTGTGAGAACCCTCTGTGCTGGATGCTCTCTGCACTTTGTAAATGGGGGTCTGCTGTCTCTGTCCCCACCATCTTGAACAGCTACGTGCCTTGTTTGAAAATGGGTTGGAGAAGAAAACACAAGGGATTTGAAAACTGAGATAGATCGCTATCTTGTACATGTTGTTTAAGGAATCCAAAAGTACTTCTAGACTACTGATGAAATGAGGTGAGATACCCTTAACCAAAGGACTTCAACCTCTACCATCTCCAGCATTGTTTAACTCTGGCCTGTGTACAGTTTTAGCCAATTGCTGGACATAATATGAAATGTATCTCTACGTCCAATTATATTAGTTTGACTGTCCAAAGTAATGGCAGCACTACTGGAGACACCTATGTCTGCTTGGTGAGGGCTTGGGTAGCCATAATTTAATAGAAAAAATATTACTTTGGTTTATATGGATAGGGAGGGACCAAAAGGTGCTACTCTGCTGGTTCTTGGGTAGTCAATGAGATCTGATCTTGATAATATCAAGTCACTGCGGGGAGTTAAATCCTTGAACAGGACAGTCAGTGTCCAGATGGCAACAGGAATTTCTGTTGCAAAGGTTTTTGTAGTGATGGTGTTGGCTGGACCAGATGAGACTCTAAATGATGCTTTACTGTGCAGTTCTTGCATCCAGCTGGCCCATGCTCCTTGGGACCACTCCAGCACATGCATGATCCATCCCTAGTGATTATCTTGAGCTACTTACAAAAAATCTAATTACCTAGTATACAAAAGACTGTCCTACATAATCATTTCTGCATCTGCAAGAAGTTTCTCTTCTGACTACTTACAAGTCACTGGCTACTTAGAAGTCTCCTCTGACTACCTAAAATCTATGTAGGGTTGGATCCATTTTGCAGCCTTGGAGTCTCTGGAAGGGCTGTATTCTCTACTCCAGATGTTAATCAGCACACTGAAACATAAGGAATCTTGACTAGGCACAGCAGGTCCTGCCTGGAGGAATCCACCAAACTGTCCAAATCCCACATGGAGTGCACCAATTAGTCAAATACTTGATTGAGCAAGGGGAGTAGGAGTTGAGTTGATCATCTTGTCTCTGGTTGGTTCACTGTCTCAGGTCCACCTAATGTAGCTTCTATGCAGATGCTCAGGTGCAGAGTTTCTGGATCTCCCAAGGAGAGAGAGGCCCTTCTCTATATAATGATAACAACAAATTTAGTTCATTATAAAATGTCCCTAACAAGCAGTGAACCAAAAATAGAGGAAAAATAATGGCACACATTCTTACTGCTTATCCTGCTAGATAGCATCTATGATTCATATAAAAAGTACATGCTCCTATTACTGAATGCTAATAAGTATTTGGGGAAAAAAAAAAAAAAAAAGTCCAGGGATTTAAGGAAGCATCTGAAAAGCTACTTTTGACAATAGTGGAAAAACTAGTGTATGCCTTAGGAGTAATGCTGAGGTACTGGAATAAATATGTCTGTCATAGCTTTTCCACTCCAAGGCATGCCTATCTGACATTCAGATTATGAGGCATCTCTGTAACCTTATAAATGCAAAGGTCAGGAATGAAAATTACTTCCTTGGTTAAAAGCACCTCAGATAATACTTGGCTTAGTTGTAACATTTATAGTATTTACTAATCTCTCAGTTGAAAGGTGGGCTACCAAGAAAATAGCCTTCCCAAAGGAGCAGTATTTAAAGTCTAAGCCACAAATGTCAAATTTAAAAACAAAACAAAACCATCAAATCAATAAAAAACCAAAAACTGAACACAAAAATACACAGAAGATTGCAGACAATGATTTTATCCTTCTATCCTCATTTTATGCTGAAGGACAATGACATTTTCTCAGCTCAAAATGCAAAGATTCTATTACTTAAACATAATTACTTAATGTTTCCTCCTCATACACATTATGGTCATGCAGGTGTGCAAGCCTTAACTTGTCCTCAGGGCTGATGTGCATGGCCACGGCATGAAGCTTTCCTAGTAACAACGCACCCTGTGAAGCCCTGTGCTATAATGCTAGCTGACAGCCAGTTGGAGTGAGTGCACAGATGTGGATCATCATAGTCCAGTTATTTTTTAGTAAATACTTTGGGCCTGATCCAACCTCCATTAAAGCAATGAAAACTACCCATTGGTTTCAGCGAGCTTTAGGTGAGGTTACGTAACTCCTACAACTGCTGCTCTCTCTTTGGATCCCCCTGATAATGGTAACCAGGGAGTTGGAAGAAAGAGGTTTTGTCCTTATCTACTAATGTTGTAAGAGGCTTGCAACTGGGGTCAAGATCCAAGTAAATCTCTGAATCTATATTTTATTAATTTAGAAATACTTGGGGCTGCAACATATTCCCACTGAAGCCTGTGGCAGGTTATTGTCAACTGAAATATGAACAGGAAGCTTGATGCTCGTGCTTCTTCCTCTTCATTGACAAATCTGACACACAGGCTTTCTGCATCAAGCAGTGTACTATTTTAGATAGAGAAGAATTATAATATATGTTAATGAAGTCACCCACACATATGCACATGCTTCAGGCATAGTTATCGGATTGCCCACCTAGTGAGTTAAGAGCTCTTAGAACAGTTTTTATTTGTATTATTGGAGATTTGGCATCTTGTAGTGAGGTGACTGAAATGGTTGAGTATTTATGAATGCAAGACAGAGGTTAGCAGAGACTGACAGTTACAAAGAATAAAACAGCTTCTTGTGTCACTGCTGTGCCCAAGTCTTAAGTAGATAAAATTACAAGAGAAAGTAGTATCTTTCTATGAGTTTAAAGAACAATTTTAGGATGCTTTTTTGTAAAATGTCCAGGAATTGAGTGCCTTCTACCCGTTTTATTTAATTATTTTTTCCAGAGGAGTTGCAGCTCAGAGGAGCAGGGTTCATCTATCCAAATTGAAGCATTGCTTTACACTTCAAAAGGAAGGGCTGAAAGTCTGTCACCCCATGCAATAACAAGTAGTGATGCCTTTTTCACATCACCTGTTACTGAGGTCTCCTGAGGACTTAGATACCTGTCTTCTGCTCCTTTACCTTTCGTATTCAGGGCTGCACATTTGGCCACTAGATCAGCCCACTGTCTGCAAAAAAGATCCTGCACTAAATATTTTTCTAAATAGAATCTGACTTTCTTGTTAAGAAACATAGTTACTTAAGGTTTCAGTGGGATTTTTGTGGGTGGCTGGTTTTTTTTTTTTTTTTTTTTTTTCCCTAGAGGGATGCCCTATATTTCCTCTGGTAGTATTTTAATGTATTTCTTTACTTTAGATTTTATCACAAAAGACTTCACTGAAAATATTACTCTAACGTGCAATTATCAGGGTCACTGTCATTATTTCTCTTGTAATACGGAAAAGACGTGAAAGAATTTTTTACCTGTTGCATAGAAAAAGCAACAAAAGCAACCTGTCGCTCCAGTACAGCCGTTTGCAGCTGCCATGACAGTGGAGCTGTATAAATGCAAGTATGGATATAACTTTGTCCCATGCTGACTCCTTTCACAAACCAGGTCATTAAGTTAAATCAGTGTCAAGTCCTTCTCTGCGCAGCACAGACTGTTGGCATCCCTTGCCTTGGCGTCTGTGGCAGCTGGAGTCAGCCTTAGCACATGGATGTCAGTTCATACTGGCTGGTCAGTTCACCCTGGTTGATCAGTTCTCAGAAGCAAAAACAAGCCAAAAAAAACCCCAAACCCCAGGCTTCGTCGGTGTTGGGAGCTTTACTGCTGCTTCAGCCCTGCTTTGGCTGGCTTTAATGTCAGAGGAAGTATGTGCTTCTAGTTATTTTTATGCAGCTTGCTTTATAAAAAAATAAATTCATTCAGTCTAATATTTTACAAACCTCTTTACTATGCAAACAGTGAAACTGGTGCATGTAGCAGATTGCACTGCTCGCTCCCATCATCTACTGAGCGCTTGGTTGCATTGTGCTTAATTATGAATGGTCTCCAAAAAGCCCATTTTACTGTACTATGAAGTGACTCATATCACGCAGAAGCTCTGACAACTCGCACTGGGTACTGGAGTCACATGGCGCCGTATTAGTCAGTGACTCATTTCATATTGTACTCAGTGCTGAGATCTGACTCATATCGAACTGTGCGAGGAGCTGACTGACATTGTACTGGTCTGAAAGCTGGTTTGAATCGGGATGACTCACCCTGGAGCACGTTGAACACTGATTCACGTACCGTTTCCTATTGATTCCGATTGTTGCGATTCACTTCAGATTGTACTATGCCGGCATCTGGCTGCTCTGGCAGGTCAGGCACTGAGGTAGCTGCCCTCTGCCTTGCCAGCTTGCCTGTTATGCCAAAGGGAGCAGCGTCAGCCAGGAGGAGTATTCAAGTCAATTTTAAAGCTGAAGTAAGGTCAGAATTTGACTTAGCACACCATCATTTCAGTCATAACACTTTCTGGACTCCTTTGCTTCACCTGGCTATGACAAATTTTGAAACATGCCTATAAACAGAAAGTTAAAGGGTCATGAACCTCTCACAAAAAATACTCTTGCTTCTGAATGCTAGGGGCCTCTGCAGTATTTCCAAGACCTGCTGCCTCCTTGGGATAACTTGGTGTAGTTGCCTGTGCTTCAGGTGCATCACCGTGTGACCTGGGCTCCTTAGAGACACAGAAACCTTCTAGTCTGAAAACTCCTTCCTGGTACTTTAAGCTGAGCCCTCAAACATCGATACTCACTCTAACAAATGTGCACTGTTCTTTCCAAGGGCTAGGGAGGTGTGTAACTGCCAAGGAGGTGCTTCCGTCGTTAACTATTTGGGACCCAGAGCAAAGATATCAAAATAAGTATTGATCCCCCTGGGTGGCAGGTAAGAAATTAAATAGGAAATGAAGTAACTGTTCTCTCATCTTAGAGCATTTTATAAAATGCAATACTAGTTTTGCGTTCAGTTGGCTTGAACATGCGTTTAGCTTAGAAGGATGCTCCTAGTTTTAACACGTTGCTCCTAATTTTAACCTGAGCGCATGCAGGGCTCTCTTAGCTGATAGTGATTTTGGCACTTTGGTCAGTTGAACTAGTGGCTACTGGTGGCGTAGAGCAATGGTGTAACCGGCACCACAGTCCGTGGGGCGGCAGAGCGCTGGACCTGACGCCAACGCTCCCCTTGTGCGACGGGCACGGAGGTACAAGGAGACTCCTCACCATTACGTCACGCTGACGGCACAGTGTGAGAATTTTTGATCTTACATTTTCGACAGCAGGAATGAAATAAGGGAATGGTCGCATCAAGTAAATTATATCGGTATTAAGTTACCGTGATTCTGACTGACATATACAAGGATAATCTTGTCTCACTTTCTGCAGTTGTGTCCGATTTTCTTTACCTGCTTTTTTCTTGCCTACTGACGTTAGCTAAGGACGGAGCTCGGGAAGAGCTCCTTTTCTCACCCGAGGAGGCGTGATGTGGCAGGCTGATACTGGAAGAGTCTATATAGAAACACGGGCTTGTTGCTGCTCATCTCTCTTAAAGTTGCAGGGGAGCCGAGGGCCCCAGAACGGCCGTGCCGCGGGACTCTCTTCGCGAAGGGGCGGGGGTGATGGATGCTGCCTTATCCTCATCCTCGCTCGTCAAAAGAGGACGAAGGGCCCGTGGGCGCACGGCGGGAGCCGAGCCGAGGCGTTCCCTGCGCTGGGGCGAGGAGGGCGGCGCGGAGCGGGGCGCGATCCCGCCCCGGGGAGCGGCGGCGGGGCCGAGCCGGCGGGGAGGGGTCTTGCCCTCGCTCCCGGGGCCGGGGCAGCCGGGCCCTGCGCTGGGAACCCGGTGGGAGCGGCGCCGGGAGCCCGGGAGGAAGGACGGGGCGCTCCCGACCCTCCGGGAGACGGGGCGAAGCGCCTTTCGCGCCGGGTCCCTCCGGTTCATCCAGGGGAAGGTGGTCGCGGCCGCTCCCCCGCCCCGGTCGCGGGGGCCACCGGCAGCGGCGCCGCCCGTCCCGTCCCGTCCCGGTGCGCCCGTGGCGGCCGCGGCGCGGGGGTCGCGGCTGCCGGGGCCGATGCCGCGCCTGCCCGGGGCGCAGGGCCGCGGTGCCCGGCGGCCGCCGGGCGGTACCGAGCGGTACTTACGGTGTCGGCGGCGGGGCCCCGCCGGGAGTCCTCGCCCGCTTCCCCTCCGGTAGCGGCGGGCTGGGTGCCCGGGGACGGCGGCTCGCCAGCCCCGCGCATGCGCCCGGCCCTCGTGGGCTCGTCTCACGGTGCCGGCCGCGGACGCGGGTGGGCTTCGCCCGCCGTGGCCGGAGCCGGGGGGAGCAAGGCCGGCAGCCCGCACTCCCCGGCCCCGGCCCCGGCACGACGGGCCGGGCTGCCGCCGGGTACCTCCCCGGCGGGGCGAGCACCGGGGGCCGCGGCGGCTCAGGGTCGGTTTGCAACGGGAGTAGCGGCAGCATCGCCCGCACCGCGGCGGCGGGCTGGGGGGGGCGCGGGGGGAGCCATGGGGCCGGCGCCGGGGGGAGAAATGCCGAAGAAACCGGCGTGAGAGCGAGTGAATGTGAGTGAGAGTGTGTGTGTTGTGTGTGCGCGCCCAGGGGAGGGGGTGGGAAGGGCTTGGAGAGGCGGCGGTGCCGCCGCGGGGCTCGGTGCCGGCGCTTTAATGTTCATAGATGCCTTAAATGAGAGCCGGGCTTACAAACCCGGGATTGGAGCACGCTTGCATTTTAAGTAACTGCAGGGATCCATCTTCCCTCCCTCCCCCCCCCCCCCCTCCCAGCCGCCTCCTGTCTGCCCGAGGCGCACAGCTCACCGCCGCCGGGCTCTCTCGGTCCGGGTCTCCCGTTTTGGCGGGGCACGATGTCACCCGCCTGTGGCGGCGGCCCTGGGGAAGGCGAGTGCCCGTCCCCGCGCAGGACGGCGGGCAGGGGCCCCCGGGCTGGGCGCGCACCCCGCTCCTCCGGGGCGTCCCTCTCGTTTTGGGGACTATCTCGCCGATAACGTCCCGCCACCGCGGCCCCCCGGGCGATCCCCGACGCCGGCTGCCGGGAGGGCGCAGCGCGCCCGGTGGCGGGACAAGGGTTAACGGGACGGCTGCGGCCGGCTCCGGGCAGAGCGGCACGGTCTTCCCGTGAAACCGAGACCGGCCCGGTGCATGAACGTCCTGCGCGTTCCCGGAGCTGGGCTCCCGGTTCCCGGGGACGGGGCTGTCAGCTCTGCCGTCGGGGCCGCTCCCTTCCCGCCCGCGCTCCGGGCACGGAGCACGGCGGCCGCAGGAGCCGCCTTGCTGGAGCCGGCGGACCCGGGGACCGATGGGGACGGCAGGCGGGGAGCGGAGCGGCGGGCTCTGCCTGGGGAGCCCGGGGCTCTCGGCCGGGGGAGCTCACCCCGGACCCCCGGGGCTCCCACGCCGGTGCCGGCTGGGGTACGTGGGCGGACAGCGGCTTCCCCGGTGCGGGGAGGAGGAGGAGGAGGAAAGAGGAGGAGGAAGGGGCGGACGCGGCCCCACGAGCGGTACTCACAGCGCCGGGCGGCTCGGGGGCAGCGGGGGGCTGCGGCGGCGCGGCTCCGTGGCACGCCGGGCATCTCCGGCGCTCCGGGGGGAGGTGGCTGGGCGGCGGCGGCGGCGCTGGGGCCGGGGCCGGGGCCGGGGCGGGGGCCGGCGGCCGCTCAGCCCAGCGGCCCCGCAGCAGGGCGGCGAGCGGGCAGCGGGCGGCCGCCCCGCTCCCGGCCAGCAGCACCGCTAAGCCCGCGGGGCCGAAGCTGGGCCCCGGGACGTCTCGACGGGGCGCCGAGACGAAGCGCGGGCAGGGCCGGCGGGCAGGGAGCTCCGGCCGCAGGAAGGGGCTGGAGAGCAGAGCTGGCAGCAGGGCGAGGGGCCCGGCAGGCCTCGGAGGCTGCGGCGTGCGGGGGAGGTGTGGGAGCGGGGGGACGGGGCGGGGAGAGAGAGAGAGAGAGAAAAACACAAAATAAGCATTACCGGGGGGGCAGGCGGGCGTCCTACACAGCCCGGCCCCGAGCGGAGCCCCTCCACCGCGGTGCTAATCTGAGCGGTGGCAGACTTGAACCCCCACCGGTCTGTCCCTGGGTGCTCGGGGCTGCCCCCTCGCCCCCCCCCCACGCCCCGCAGGCACACTCTGTGTTTTTAACTTTTCTAATCTGGCCCTTGAGCTGAAGACTGGAGGAGACTTCCCAGACCGAGCCAGTGCCCCTTGGGGTTCAGAGCTGGCCACAGTGTCAGAGGGACATGCGGACGAGGTTGGACACTTAACAACCTACACGCCAAAAGCACGCCTCCCCCCAAAACAACCAACCAACCAACCAACCAAACAAACACCCAAAAAGACAACCAGGATCGGCGGGAGGAGCTGCGGGGCGGGAGGAGGGGCGCGGAGGGGAGCGGAGGGGCGCGGAGGGGAGCGGAGCGCTGCCCCCCACCCGCCCCGGGCCGCGCCGGCGCCCGCCCCTGTCCAGGGTCCTGAAGCCTCCTCCGCCCCTGCCGCCTCTCCCGCGGCGGGGGGTGGCCGGGCAGCGCGGGGAGCCCGCCCCGCTCTGCGAGCGGCGGGGCAACACCATCATCCCCTTCCTCGCCGAGTGTCATTGTCCTGGAGAGAGGAAGCCACCCTACTAGAGCATGAGCCGGCGATCGGAATAGGCTCTGCCTCCCGTTTCTCTAGCAATGATTTCTGCCCGTTCTTGTTCAGGGCTCCATTCTATCAGCAAGGCCCAGCCCTTCCTAAAACATCTTCCCATTTCTGGCCTACAGCCATTCTCTCGACAGCAAAGAGACAGAGAGGAGCTGAAGTCTGCACAGTGTGAAGAAAGCTCTTCCCACAGTGACGGCGCCGCCCTTGAAGCCCAAAGCCACTGCTGCTGCAATGGGAGAAGACAGCTGTGGTGCCGTTGGTGCCAGGGGAAGGTGCTCGTTAGAGCTGAGACCTGCGGAGAAAGCTGCCATTCCTGCACATAAGGAGAGCTTGCTGTTGCTTAGCAGCAGAGAGTTCCCCTAGGTCTGTTTGGAGAGGTGAACTAGAGTGGAAGCTGGACAATGTTCCCAGGAGAGCAGAAAAAATAGGTAGATTCTTGCCCCCCACCCCCACTTAGTATTTCTCCTGCTTGGTGGTAAGGAGCCCTTCTGCAAATTTCTGCCCTTTTGGTCGTGGCACAAAGCACATGACTGGAATGTTAAATCCATTTCCCTGCTGAATTACAATTGTTAAGGCCCAGACATGACCTATAGGCTTGACAATTAGGATTAAATGATAGTGCCTCACTCCCTGGCAGAGAAAAGGGAAGAAAGTCTCAGTAAGTGTACCAAGGTGGTTCTTCATTGTCTTGAGACCAAGATCAAAACACCTGTTAACACCACTGGCCTTTGAATCCAGCTCCTAGTCACTCTGCCAGGAAGGGCAGTCATCTCTCAGAGCAGTGAGTGGATGTGATTCCCTTAAGCCCTCTCTAGACTATGGTCCTAGGTGGCTTTCTAAATCTTAGCAGGAATGCTTGAACAAGTGCAGGTTAAAAATGCTGGCATAGTGTAACCCTTTTGGAAGGTATGGTCTTGCTCCTTTGCATTTCTCTCAGGAGGGCCATGATCAACTAACACCTTATGGCTGTTTTTTTCAACATTAATGATGAATAGTGATAGTGCATAGTATTGTATAAAAAGATGGTACTCATGCTTCCTAGCATGAATGGTGTTAGATAAACAAAGCTGCCTGAACTGAGGGTCTTCCAGTGCTTGGTGTTTGTAGACAACTCTACCTAGCTCTGCAGGCAGGTACATCTTCATCACTGTGTATGTACACAACCACCTGAATCCTGAAACAGCTGAACAGCTTGGAGGCCTAAAGTCCTCTCAACATTGGTAACATAGGCATCTTCTTCTCCTTTCTCCCTGTATAGTGGATGCAGGCTGAAAGCCAGCTGCATAAGACAGAACTGCATAAACAAGTGTTTGGACTTTGCTGAAATGGAGTTTAAAGTTGAGGGACTTTAAGAGCTGAGAGACACAAATTGAACCCTCTCTTCTGCATAAAAGGCATTTGAGCATGCATTTCTCATGTCTGAAAGAAAATTCCCTCAGTCATCAGAGTAGCTTGTGCTGCACATGCATGTCTGTGACCTTACTCTTGGTCCCCACTGCTGCCCTACTTTGCAGGTTAATGCAACTTCACTAGGACAGAGAGAAATCAAATTACGAACATCTTGAAAAATCTAGTTAGGCATAGGGATATTGGGCCTGCATTTTGTTTCTGTTAAAAAAAAAAAGTTATGAAAAATTGAGTGTTTACATGTGAACAGTGTATTTAATAAAATTGCCCCATATAGTGGCATCTTTGGAACATACAAAAATAAGGACTAAATTTCAATATTGTTATTAGCTATTTAGTATATAGAGCATTAGGGAAAAAAAATCTTTACTAGATTCTCCTGAACATTTCACATTGTCTATGTAAGTTAATGATAAACTTTTAGGAGGCAAGTCTATCCAGCAAGCAGTAGTTTTATACTACATCAGAAAGTAATGTCTTTATCTAAGGGTGTCCTTGATATTTAATATTGTCCCTTTGCATATTTTTCAGCCTCCAGCCTTTCTCCTTCTGCAGACTTGTTCAGTTAATATATTTTCCTAATTTTGCCATTTGAAGATGAAGAAACCTGCTTTATTTTTATTTTAAAAAATTATTTTTATTTTATTATTACTGGAAACTTGTATTTTTTAATTTTTTTCTCACTGAAAATATCAAGAACAGGTTATAAGAAAGGTAATATAGAACATGTATCTGTATTTTAATAACACTGTATTCCGGCATTCTTGCAGTCACACTTCAGTGGGTGACATAGTGCACATATTAGCTCTTTTAGGGCCTGTTTTGTTTTAAGGTGTTAGGACAGATTGCTGGGCCTTATACCTGAATTTCTGCTCCTTGCCCAAGGAGTGGTCATACACATTTGTATGATGGCTTACAGGTACTAGTCTATTTTAAGTGTTTCCTGTTCACTTCAGTTGTTAAATAGAGAATTTCTAGACCATTGAATGGAGCTGATTCATGGTGAATTAGAGAGCAATTCAAACAGAAAGAAGCCATTTTTGACTATTTTCATTTATATGAAGAAAGTGCACTTGCTATAAATCACTTACTTTGAAGACTGATAGGCTTTTCTGGGAGAGAAGATATTTTCAGAATTAAAATGAGATTCCAGGGACTTTAGTTGAACTTCAATTTGCTTTATATATCAGCAGTATATATTTTTAAAATACGTTTTTTAAGTAACCATATTTTGAAGTAAACATAATGCCAGTGATATTATGGGAAACAGCTTTGCTGAACTTTAAAATATTTGTATTCATTCAACATCAGTTTCTTACAGGTGCAAGTAACTTCTGTTAATGGGTCTATTAGTATTTGATTTCAAATAGAAAATGTAGGTTCAGTGTTGATGCGAGGCAGAATAAACCCAGAGTCTTCAAACATGTAGAACTAACCATAGAGCTGCATGGGTCCACAAAGCATTAACTAACCTGTCCCACATGGAGGGATGCCTGTTAGTACTTGATTTTTCATCAACATTTCATCAACATTAATAGCAATGTGTTAATTTGCCAGTAGAATTTATTTTGTGTAAGCCCAAGTGTGAAAGTCCTACCGGGAAATTCCTCCCAGTGCCACATCATTCATATAGTCAAAATATAACTGTTCAGCAGCACATATGTAGAGCACAGGGTTTCTCTTAGCCTTTTGCTGGAGGATTAAGTTTCCTCAAGGTCTTACGCTAAAACCTGTGATTGCATTACGTTAGGTCTAATGCTTGAAAAGTTGTAATGGTTAGACTTGGTTTAGATCTCAGTGCGGACAGAATTGTTTGCTATTGATGGCTCTGCTTAGTACTTTGCTAATTATTTCAGCACCATCAGGTTATTTTCTAGGGTGATGTACTTTCTCAGGGTTGGCCAATCCCAGATGTATGTTCTGCCAAAACTCTCACCTCCAGTATTTATATTAGTCAGAGTCTACTCCAAAGTTTCAGGAAGTCTGGAAATTAGCTTCCGCTGTCTCCACTCACAACACTGCTTCTTTTCCACTCCTACATATTTCATCTTTGTTACTTCTAAGGAAGAGAGGGATCTTAAAGAGAAATAATCTTTAAGATGAAATTAAATATTAGAAATCAGGAGAGGTTTTCCAGTAATAGGACTGAATGCTGGGTTTTAGAGGATCAGAGTCAGCTCAGTGATGACTCTGCTCCCCATTCTGGCCCTGATCCAGGTGATGCACGCAGGCACTGCAGGGTTCGTGAGCCCTCAGACAGAGTTCTGTGGCACAACTCGTGTGCTTAAAATCCTTGGTGACTCAGAGTGTCTGGCAGATTGACAGACTATCCAGGAAGCTGGCAGCTTGGGCAAAGAAGGTCTAATTAGAAATTGCAATATGACACGTACAAAAAATGAACTCTTTGCTGAAGTACAACTGCATTAAGAAACTATGTCATTCATTTGCCATGTTTGACAATTGAAGCCTCACTATATTCTGTCTGACTCCCTCACCTTATGTATGTCAATAAATAGTGAAAAATGTACAAGTACCTTTTTTTAAATCGTGAGGTTAACATACATCTCTAATTCTATCCCTTTTTTTTCTCTTTTTTTTTCCTCTTTTTTTTTTCTTTTTTTTTTTTTTTTTTTTCCCCATAAACCTTTGAATTATTTGGCATCATTAAAAACCCTACAGGTTTGAGTTGATTGAAAAAAACTCCAACATCCCATCACAACAATGTTCTGTTACTGTATGTCCCGACGACATCATAGAACCTGTACCAAAATGTTGACCAGAAAAAGGTTAGCATCTGCTTAGATAAACTGTGAGTTTTCCAGAAGATGGAAGGAAGCTGCTCAGTAACTCTCATTACCAGGTTCCAGCAGGTGTCACTGTGCACCTACAAGTTGAATGGGGAACCTCAACTGTTGAGGATTAGTGCCACAGCACCACTCCTCCTTGTGCTATTAGGGGTCCTCTTCTCTGCCCATAATGGAAATTAAATTAACTGAAGCTGGATACACAGATATTTTCCTCTTTTCATGATTAGCAAAGGAAAAATATCTTCATAGCATCAATGTCACTCGAGAGGTACCTACCTAACCATGATCTGCAGAAATATTCCTGATATTTTGAGTCACACATAACCTGTAATTATTACACAGGATCCTTTCCACACAGGTGGAAGTAATAAATGTAGTTAAATTAAAGAAGAATCAAAAACTGACACGACTGCAATTTTTAGTTCTAGGAAGTAGTTTGTAGTTACATTCCAGAGCTGATTCAGAACGGAAGATTAATTGGGCAATTTGGAACCAATGTTCCTGAACAGCTGGAGTTCTCAGAGTAGTTCACAGTGAATCTGAAAGCCTGGTTGCACAACATGGCTGCACAGTAATATTTGAGCTTGACAAGATTCCTAAGGAAGCCACTGTGACTTCTGCCAGACTTTTGATCAGATTTTGGACCTTAGAAAATCTGGAGGAATTGGGGGAATTAGGCAGCCACATCAAAAGGCTGATGGGAGAAAATATAACTCACTTATAGGATATGGTGGAGAACATGTAAAGACATCAGAGCTACACTATAATTCCTTTGAAAAAGAAGAACAAAAGTATAAAGAGCAGACAATGAGAAACTCCTAAAAAGTATGAGGTTAAAAAGAACAGTATCAGAAACAAGAATATTCTAGGCTGATAGATGCTGGTATGAAGAGCAAACTTTATTTGTCTTATTGCGGACTAGTTGGAGGTGTTGACCAGGAGTATTTCTCTAGCATCTTAAAAAGACCTTTGAATGATGATGGGAGGAAGAAGAGCTGATCTGATAAGAATGATGGTGAGGAGAAGGTGTGAACATATTTGGAAGATAGGAAAACTTCAGGTGATATCTACCCCAGTGTACTAAGTTATCAATGGAACTGAACAAGTACTGATTTAGAGACGTCAGGTTATCCCTGTTATGTATTATAGATACCCTTGTGGAAGTGAGCAAAAAGGCCTGGGGCTTCCCTGCAGAGTCTCTTACTAATTTTTCTTTCAGAGATGCCTTATGCGATCATACCCATATAGGAGTGCATGCCTGGATTAGAGAGACTGTGATTGCAGACAGAACAAATTACTGGCTAAATGTCATGCTTGCTTTAGGCTTAGGAGCAGACTTACAAATGGTATCAGTTCCCAACGTCTCCCTTGACACCATAGATATCAAGTTACAGGTTATAGATACAAAGGACCTCAAGAAAAAAAGCAGGAAAAAAAAATAAAATTTAAAAGCCCAGAGCTACTGAGCTTTTGGGGCAGGCACTTGATGTGTTCCTGTGAAACCATGTTTCTCCTGTTTGATGCTCAGAGAGACCAACACTACTTTCTGCAGGCTGGATCTTCTCTTCTGGCCACTCCAGGGCTGTCTGTTATGTTTCCCTGCAATTCGAAAGACACTGCACTTTGCTGTGGTTCTAGAAGTGTCCTGAGAGAGGGAGAAGAGCAGTTCATATGGGTAGAAATTTGGACAAACCTATTTTTATACCCCATCTTTATGCATCATTGTTCAAAACAACTCATTAACAGACTACACTTGCGGTGGCTTCCCTCTGTTACACTACTGTTTTGAAGATCATGTCCTCTTCCTGGGCAGAATTAACCTCCCTCCCAATCTTCTTTCTGCGGTTCATTTCAAACCTACCTCCTGGCTGAACAGAGAAAACACAAAGTGGGACTCAAAGTGACCTGTCTGCAATAGCATATACTTTCTTTGGTCTAGCACCTTTAACTTACTTCTCTTGATTATTTGGTGTATGGCTGAGCTGGAATTGTTTTTCCCCTATAGCAGCCCTCACGGTGCTGTGGTTTATGCTGGGAGCTGGCAGGGTGTTGATAGCACCCTGGTGTTGTGGCTACTGCTGAGTGGTGCTCACACAGCACCAAGGCTCTTTCTGACATTTCCCCAGTGGGATGGGGTGGGCAAGATCTTGGGAGGGGACACAACCAGGACAGCTGACCCCAACTGACCAAAGGGATATTCCAGAACGTATGTCAGCTGCTCAGTATAAAGCTGGGAGAAAGGAGGAAGGTGGGGGGGGTCACCCTTGGTCCTCCGAGGCAACCACTACCCGTATGGGAGCCCTGCTCCTGAGAAGGGCTGACATCACCTCTTCATGGGAAGTAGAGAATAAACCTGTTTTCTTTTTTTTGCTTCCGTGTGCAGACCTTTGCTTCATTTTGCTTATATTAAAACTGCTTTTGTTTTACCCACAAGGGTTAGTCTATCTTATTTTCTTTCCCCTCTTTGCCCTGTTGAGAAAACAAAGGGAAAGGGGGGGAAGTGATAGAGGGACTTGGTGGGTACCTGGCATTTAGCCAAAGTCAAACCACCACATTTGAAAAGGCTGGTAAGAGACCGGTAGAGTTTGGCTTTTCTTTCTGTTTAAATTGTGCCTGCTTACATGATGATATGTATGATACTCAAGCGAGCACAGCTTTTTTATGAGTCTGAAACAATTTTATAGTCTGAGCATGCCACTGTTGGTCAGGTAAATCACTCAAGCAGATGCTATACTTGTACTTAAATGAAGCGCATGCATTTATCTGCACAGGGTCTGTATGAACAGAATAAACAGTACAGTGAGGAAGGCTACTCTGTCATAAAAATAGTAACCATCTTTCAGAATAAAAAAATTCACTGAACATCAAGAAATGCTAGTTTGAAGAAATGTCCCTGGCATTTAAGGCTGTGACTCACTTTATCAGTCTTCTGATTTGAGAACTATCCAACTATTCCATGCCAAACCACCCAGAAGATCTGGATGTAAACTGAGAAATACCCTTTAGCTCTGTTATTTAGAGCCCATATTAAATATAGATGTTCCATTTACTGACATGCAGAATTCTGGGTAATGTGGATCAGTAAATGGATCAAGAATTTGCAAATGGAAAAACAGGACAAAGGGACAGAGAGGAGCAACTCAGCCAATTCTTTGGTACAGTTTGAGCACCTTGTGCAAATGTGAACACAAATTCCAAGTACAAAAATGCAAAAGCTTATCTGGGATACTGAACTCCAGGATTGGCAAGGGACCCCTAAAAGGAGTTTCCTTTCCCCAAAAACATCCCTCCCAGAAGAACGCTTGTGTTTAAACAAATCAGTTTGGTAATAAAAAGAGAAGACAACAGATTTTACAAAATCAAGCACTACAATGCAAGAAAATTAATACTTTATAATCCTCCTACCTCTTATAACAAATGCCAGTCATTATGCTGTTCAAGAACAACTACCTTATCTTGTCTTGGTGTAAGTCTGATCCACTGTTTTTGCTCTTAACTTGATTAGTCTCAAAGGAAACAGTGAAGTCAGCAGAACAGTAAAAACTGTTTTCTTCTTTACTAAGTCCTGAAGTAAATCACACAAGATGTCACAGGAAAAAAATCCTGAAATTGGTCTGTGTTCAGAAATGGAACTGAATGAATAACAAAACAAAGTTGATCCTTTCCCTTTTGCTATATGAATTCCTCAGCCTACAACTGACATCTCTAGGCTCCTGAGAATAATTTTCATCCTTCTTGTGAGCATAATTAAGTACCTGCAATAGTGCACCAGGAAAACTGATATGACATTTGGTAAGATCATCAGCTGTTATTTGGATGGCATCACTGGGCAGCTCCTGGTTTGTTGCAGTCTGTTCTGACCTTTAACAGCTGATATGGTATTTTAGACTAGCTTTATTCTGAGAATAAGACTAGAAGTATAATATTGAGGACAGTTAGCCTCCTGAGCTGTTTCCAACCACATCTGGTGGTAGATGGAAGATCTGTTAAGTTAAAGATCTCAGCATCTAAGTTCCTGGAAGTTTCATTGGAGTCAGCACCCAGCATTGAGACCAAGCTGTGGGAAAGGCCAAGCCTTCTCAGACATCAAAATCAGTTGGTAAGTAGGCACAGACTCAGCGCCAGCCAGGCTTTGCCAGTTCACCTGTTCACAGATCCTTGCCATTTCCCAAGGGTTACCCTTCAGCATACCTTTTGCATGTGGCTGATAGAAAAATAACATTCTGCCTGCCTCAGTGTTAAGTTTTAATGGTTGTGATGAAAGATACAGTTACCTATATTGTACATAACTAAGGTGCTTTCATCCCCTGTCTGGCCCCTGGGAGAAGAGTGATGGTCTCTCCCTTGCATTCCCTGGCTTGATGGGGCTTTGGCTTTGACCTGCTCTCAGAAGGATGCATCTAGCTTTCACCTAGCAACCTGGAGCTGGGCTTTGAAGCAAAGATATTTGTGGCAGGATATTCTGACCTCTTTTTGCATCTTTCTTTTGACTGGATGAAGCTGATTTATAAAGAGGTGCAAATAAATGGGAGTAAAAAGCTGTCCTGTTATTGCACAGAAGGGGCCAGCAAAATGCAGGACTGAGTAAGTTCTAAATGGCTTGAAAGGAACATTTCTTTTCCCCTAGAATCTTTAAAATTTTTGTGCAAAGAAATTGCTGCGAAAAAGTGTGTATGTGACTCATGACTTTTGTGTCTTTGCACTACTCATGGGAAACGCATATCAGATAGCAAGTATTGTATACAAACAGGCAAGGGGAAGGAGTAAACTAATCTTCATGTTCACTACATATACAGCAAGGAG
This sequence comes from Athene noctua, assembly GCF_965140245.1. Lineage (NCBI taxonomy): Eukaryota > Metazoa > Chordata > Aves > Strigiformes > Strigidae > Athene > Athene noctua. The sequence continues at coordinate 43,862,144 of NC_134038.1, forward strand.
TAATAGATTTAAACAGCAGGGAGGGATATTTAGGTGAAATAAGTGTTTTTCGTGGTAGAATGGCTGCCTAGACTGTGGAGTCTATGTTAGTGAGGTTTTAAAGAGCAGGCGAGGTAATCCTGTGCCAGAAAGGGCTTGAGGATGGTTTATCCCAGCAGCAAAGGTCAGATAACATTTTCAAGCTCCCACCCAGAACTGCCTTTGATGCTGAATGTCATTCCCCTGGTCTCTGGAAGGATTTGCTAATTAGAGTAGATTGGCTGATACCTGCAACCTGGGCATGACTTATTCAGGCACTTAGGCAAAGTGATCAGAAATCTCTGGGAAATCTGAGCTAAAAAAAACGACATCACAATTCCTCTTTCAATTGGACAGGAGGTGTACTGGAAATAAAGCAGGGTATGATGGAAACACTGTGCTCCGGTGGTCTCTGCCACACGATGGCCTCCAGGAGAAACCATAAATGAGAGCAACACCAGCTGTATTACGTTTTACCACTCTGGGGTTGGTGATGCACAGAAGTACTTCACTTTAGTTTTGTATTTTCCTGGAAATAATTTACTTTCTTTGGTCTAGGCGTGAGAGACATACGGAGTAAAGGACAATTCCTCCTGACATAGTCACCCAAACTAGGCATCTTTTTCAGAAGGCCTCCATGCGCTTCTAGAGAAACGTTGCTTTTCCCCAGTATCCTTTATCTAAACTGTTGATTTTTGGTGGTGGAAGGATATCCTAAATTAATATATTTGTAAATCTGAAGTTACCCATACCTCAAATCAGTTGATTTAGATTGAGGCTGAGTGGGTTATTTATTAACCGGCATGACATTTTGTTCCAGTTAAAGAAGGTCATCTTATATTAATGAAAACAGTCTCTGTAATTCAGGTCAGTCTAGGATTATTTTGCTGAAAAATTTCCAGTAGTGTAAAAATAATTTATCTTTTGGTTTTCACATTTTTAACTTTCTGACAGTAATATCCTAATCAACCCAGGATTTTGTGTTTTTCCAGTTCAAAGGGCCATGCTAAAAAGGAAGTTTTAGAGCTATTTCAAAGGTAAAATATGTAAATCTCTAAATTGGAAAAACACATGATTGCAAATTAATACAAATTATCTTTGAGGACTAGAAAATTTGCACACCATTAATATGCAAGTAATTCACCTATTAATGTGTAGTACATTATTATTTTGACAACTTTTACAATAGAATGCCCGCTGGTTGCTGTCTGCGCAGCTATTATTGGATTGTAGACAACGCTGAGCAATACAGCTAGCTATTCTCAGAACAGTGTTTTTGGATGCAAAAGAAAAATCTTTTATGAATTAAAAAAAAATTATTATACCATGTAATTACAGAACAGTTTAAAAGGAAAGACACTGTGAAGAGCTCTTTGTTTCACAGAATAGTTGAGATTGGATTGTTCCACAGATAGTTGAGTTGCAGATTGTCTAGTCCAACCTCCTGCTCCCAGGCTTCCTAGGACTGTGCTGAGAAAGGTTTGAATATCTCTGAGGATGGAGACTTCACAACCTCTCCAGGTAACCTGTCCCACAGTGAAAGAACAAACAACTTTTTTCTGCCTGATAGAATAATTCCTGCATAAACCACATTAATCTTTTCTTATATTCATGTATGATGCTAAAGATTAAAAAATTCTATTATTTAAAGGAGTTATAATTAGTGGTTTGAGCTGCCTGAAGCAGACTAGTGTGCTATGGACATTCAGAGGAGACATGCGGAGAAGAAAATCCCAAACCAAACATGAAAGGTCTCTGCAAGATTGCCCAGGGGTAGCAAGCAAGTGGTGAAAATGAGCCCTATCGACCGATTTTAGCTAAGCCAGTGGCTTGCTCCATGTCTTTGAGGGCTAGGCCTGCTAAGGGGTGCCCCATTCACAGCACACTGTGCTCCTCCACAGCTCCCAGCAGGACCCATAGAGCTGAATTAGGCACCAGAACCCTTCCCTCATCCTGTGTGGACAGGGCTAGTATCTAAACATGCCGTCGAAAAAGAGCCAGCACGTTGCATGGGCAGCTGCCTCACGAGGACCGAGGAAACTCCCAATCCCAGGAAAAAGCATACATGCTGCATCTTTCAAATGAAGTTATTGGACTGATTTGGCACTGTATGTTCATCACCTTTCATTTGGGAGCCACAGCCCAGACACCACCCAGCTCCCACCCCCAGACCTACACGCCTGAATGTTGCTGTTAGCATATTTGATGGAGATAAAGGCTCAGATCCTTCTTCCACTCTGAATGTGCATGGGTCGATCCCTCAGAGTGGTGGCCCAGCCACTGGAGGTGGTCTGTCAGCCTCAGCTTTCAGAAGTGCCCTCCCTCGCTTGGTCTCAGCTAACCAGATGGAGGGGAAAGGAAATGATTTTCCAATCTAGCTGTAAGGGACCTCCCTGTGGATTTTTGTCGGGGCCTCACTGAACATCCATTAAAAAGGAAAATGGAAGTATTTCTCACTGAATCTCAGACCCTTGCCTGGTAAGTGCCTTAAACACAGTAAATATTCCCTTTATACAAGGAATATTAAATTATTATACCACAAAGAATGATTTCAACACAAGGGAAGGAAGGGACCCCTACTATTCTTCTCATAGACGTGCTGCAGTAAGTAGTTAGCTTATTTTTTCTAGTGTGTGTGGTTTCAAGTCACCTCAGGGGAAGGTTTTGAAACTGGACTTCTCATAATCTGGGCAACAGCAGTAAATGCTGGTCTGTCAAATGAGAAAGCACTCCTCTATTCTGTGTCAGGACATGGAGGCCTAATTTCAGGAGCGTGTCTGGGTCCGTGACTCCCAGATGAAAGGAGAGGCTTATCTCTAATGTCATTTGGTGTTTCTGCTGATGGCCACCTCTCCAGAATGGTGGCTAGTCGAATCCTATCCCTATGTACTCAGATATGCTCATACATATGCAGATACCTAGTCCCCAGCTCAGACACACGGGCTCTAGGGGACACCAACCCACCTAAATGCAGCACTCAGTGATGCTGGTCACTGGGGTGACCACAACCTCTTGTGGATTGTTTTAGCTATGAGAGTAATTACTTAATAGTTATTAATGCTTATTTTGGATTCCAGTCCTGTAATTTTTCCTTTCACCTTATTGGTTTGTTTTACTTCCCTCACCCAATACAGAAAACTGTAGGAGCTTTACCTGACCCACAGATTCATACCCTGATGAATATAAATCATTTGAAGATGAAATGTCTTTACCACAGTTACAAGTACTATAATTAAATTAACAGATCTCCCAGTTCAGATGACCAGATGAAAGGGAGGACTCTAACCCCCCAAACGACTAGTACAGTCTTTTACACAGCATAGATGACCTGACCCTTACAAGTGCTAAAGACCTGGGTATGGAGTAACCCTGAAATACTGCTTCCTGTGCCCCAAAAGTACTTTGTGACTTCTGAAAGCAGCAACTAATAAAACAAGTTTTTCCTTGGAGCAATTCTCTTGCAAACAAGAGAAACCACTTCCAGTTTCTGCCTGACCCCTCTTGCAGTGCTGGGGGTTGACAAGCCTTAATCCTCCTAATAGGTCTGCTGATGAGATGTGCACCAATATTTTGCTGGACACTGCACGTCTGAAAAGGATCAGTACTTCAGGATTGATACAGTGTGTAAATATATGCAGAAGTAGACCTTTTTTAACTAGTAAAAACACTTTGAGGACAAGATAAACCTTTGTTATAAAGGATACATGTCAAGAAAGCAAAATCAACCGCACAGAAGACCACAGAGAGATAATGTTCTCCAGCTTGTTCTAGAAATGATTTTGCTTATCTTTAAAACCAACTGAATATGGTTTTAGCTCATTATCTTAATCTATACTTATTCAGCAAAATACCCACTTATTTCCTACCTAAAAGTATAATATATTATCAAAGAAGTTGTCAATAAGACTAGATGCTTATAATTTGGTGATCCTAAATACTATGTAATACTCCTATTTCTCTCCCAGAAATCTGTCTCCCTTTGATATGTTGCGCCTGAATAAAACAGCATCAAATATGTCTCAAATTTTACATCTGCTGTGTAAGAATAACTATCTTGACAAAGATGAAGAATGTTAGCTGCCAAGTGATTCAACCCACAACCATATAGTTTGCATCACCTGCCCATCTCAAACATAAGAATTAGATGAAATGTGACTTTTAAACTAGGTTTCAGCCTATTTAATTAAGTACAACACCTGTTCAAAAGAAGAGAAAGAATGTGTTCTTGGTATAAGTTACTGCTTGGTTCATTCCTAACACCCTATGACACCATCACATGCTTTAGGACACACAAATGCTACCGTGACTAAGTATGAAATACGTACGTCACCAAATAAACACTCCTGACATGAAAATGTACTTGGGGAGAGATTATACTGACTAAAGAGGGTGAGTATTTACTAATATTAGGACTTTTCCTACTCTTGTAAAAGATAAAGACAATATCTGACTTCAGAGGGACTGTTAACAGTAATTAATGACTGACAGCATTCATCACCTAAAGACACTAGAATACTTTGCAAAGCAGTGCAATTATTTAGTTGTCATGTTGTCCTTTGCAAATAATATCTTCTATGATCCTTCTGCAGTTGTTTGTGAATGGATCTCTATTTTATCAAAGAAATCATAATTCATAGCAGTTGTCAAATAATTTAGATGAGCTATGCATGGTCATGAGTGACTTTCACATTACATGCAGGTCATGGAATTGAAATTTGAAATCTCCAAACCCAAAGGATTTTTGCAAAGCAGGGATTAGGTAGATGAAAGATAAAGGATGCCATACTTCCCCTGGGCTGCTCCTCCAACAGCATGCTTGTGGATATTTCAGTTTCTGCCTGGTCTCCCACACAGCACTCAAATGTGTAGGACCGGCAAGCAGAAAGACAATACTAGTATAACCGGGGTATCATTGGGCCTCAGCCTACAGGTTGATATTTAAGGAGACTTAATACTTGCTCTCTGCCTTTCCTTGGCACACACCTCACTTAGCACTATGCTTTTCTTTGTCTCTGTGCTCCATGCCTTGAGAGCAGAGGTGAAGATGACCCAAGCAAGGTCCAGATCATAAGGCAGTGTCACACCAAGGTGGAAGTCAGCTCCTCAGATCAGGTCCCACAATCATCAGGTAAGCCCTCGCTAACAAGGAATAGCCAAGATCAAGCCAGGAAGTCAGCCCAGGGAGGGGGTTAAGGTTTCAATCAGGTGGATCCATCACCAAATGGAGCATGGCTGTCACTCTGCTGGAGACCAGCCCTTCTTCAGCACAGCTCAAGGAGGTAGGGAACAGACCCTCAGGGCTGAGCTTAAATATTGCTGCTGGATCCATGGGTAAGGGTGGAGGCCTCAGGAGAGGCTGGTCAGGGCCCATTAACACTTACTAGTGCCCTCAGAGCCCTTGACACTGCTGTCCTATCTGCACTTGCCCAGTCACCTATTGTCCGTAGGCATATTATTCATGTAAACCCAGTCAAATCTGGAGCCTGTATACTTAGAAAACATGATTATGTTATAGAAGTGAAATAGGTCCTGTGCAGATGTAAATTGGACATGAACTGAAATGTGGCTGCTCTGAGGAGAATGTTCTCATTCTCTTCTGAGGAAGTGATGGCAATGAGTTCTGTGTAACAGGACTTTGGCCAAATTTTATCATTAGGAAAAAAATGTGATAGATTTGCAACTTCTCACTATCTTCCTGTGCAGTGTAATATTTCTGGGGTGTTTATTTTGTTAACTTGCAAAAAGCTCATTGGGAGCACACAAGAATGTGTCTGTGTTAGCTCTGGGCTAAGTAAGCCCTAGCATCTTTGTGCTGAGACTGGTAAAAAGCAGTTTATTCACTTTTGCTTTTTAACACTTTTATAAATCAAGATGCAAACATGTCAGAGGGAAAGGCTTCTTAAACTATGCAAATAGAGATTAGAAATAAACAACTCACTGGGTTAATTTAAATATCATGAAGAGAATTTAAAAGGCCTTTAAACTGCCTACCACTTTTCAAAAACATTTCTCTTGAAATTCAGTGTTTCTTTGAAAGCATGTTCAAGAATAAATACGCTTAATTCAAGAGTTCTGTTAAAAGGTTTGGGTTTGTGGGTTTTTTTGAAAACCTGAGTTATTTAATATTTCATTTTTTTACTATTTGTCATGTTCAATTAGATGTCAGCTTGCTCTCAGAAGCAGTCACTGTTCACATTCAGAAGCATCAAAAAGCATCAAAAGCTCACTTAAGGTGGAAGGGAACAAGGGAATTAATGAGGACTGGGGAATTAGTCTGAACAAAGACCCTGTCAGTTACACAAGTTATGGGTCTCAGAACACAGTATGTCTATAGAGACCAGTGTCACATATAGAGACATCTCACTGGAAAGAATCTGAACTTTCTGCAGGCTTCAATGCCACCAGAAAAATGAAAAAAAAAAAAAAAAGTTTTAATGTGATCTTGTCTATTCTGGGAGTGTGACAAGCTGGTCTTGAACCTTACAAGCTTCAAGTTGATTTCCTAAGTACTAGGGAATCATGGAAACCCTCTGTGCCTGGGTTCCCTATCAGTAAAAAATGTTATTTCTTTCCTATGTGAAGTAAAGCTTGCAGTTTATTCTAATGCCCCAGCCTAAGGGCTGTACCCATTTCTAGATGGGTAAGTTTTCTAACCTCCTATTACTAACACAGTCCTTGTAGACTCGTTAACTACTAGTAACATTGCTTACGTTACATATGGAAAGAATAATTTGCTGATATGGTTTATGAAGTTCTGAAGATATGTTCCCCCAGAGCATGTAGCCTCATACAAGAGTTTCCACATGACAGCAATTTCACCTCAGCTGAGCTCATGAATTGGTTACAGAGCATCTCCCAGGCTGTCCCTGCTACCAGAGATGAGAGCCACACCAGCAGAGCTGCAGCATTTAGAAACATAAGCACAGAACAAAGTAAATGGGACAGATAGCCAGCAGAAGAAAGGAAGTTGGCAGTGCTGGTGTTAAGGAACTGTGAAGAGTAAGTGGTCCCAAACCTTGCAGTGACATTTAGGTCCCTCTGTAGATAAATCTCTTTGCAGAGCAGAGAAATAATCAGCTGTCCTCTGTGAAGTCCCTGACTCAGTCCTGTGCACCATGTTCTCACAGAGTTGACAACAAACTAGTTTCAGGTGAGAGCCACAAAAGCGATTACCAAGCTGAAAAGAACTGTTCACCTGGGTTGAATAAAAGGATGGCTAAATGAGAAATGACTGGGGACATGAGCTGTGAAGAACTCAGTATATGGGTTTCAGAATCTATGACTATCAAGGATTAAATTCAGGAACCACTGTGCCTGTCACAAAACCCCCTCTGCCTTCAAGAGGGCCAAGAAGTGCCCAGGCTGTTGTGCCAAATGGACAGATAATGAGACAGAATGACATGAAATTCTAAAAGGAGTGTACTTGGTTTATTATCAGAAAGAGTTTCCTGATAGTGGTAAAGCAGGCTGAGTATTTCCTCTCAGCAAAAGCAGTGAAAGTAATTTAGGATTTCTGAAGAGCGTATTCCTGTAATTCAAGTGAAATGGCCTCCTGGAAATGGATGTGCACTGGCTAAGGAGATGGGTTGGAGAAGCCAAGTCTTGCTTTAACTTGAACATCTGTAGGACAGATGTGGAATGGCTTCTTCCCATGTCTTGCCTTTCACTAACCCTGCCAACAACCTCTACTAGCTGACTTAGTCCCTCTCCACTCTGGTGCTAAGTTAGTCTGAAAAACCCCCAAATTTTGTGGTTCCAAGAGTGTGTGACTTTGCTATTACATTCTCTTCCCTACTACGCACCAGGGTGCAGCACTTCTGCACCAAAGTTTTAACAAGATATGGTTTCTTGCACCTGTTGGTCTTGCTCTGTTGAGCTGCACAGGAGTGTGCTGCTCACCATAAATAACATTGGTTCACCCCTCAGGCAGCCTTCAGGCTTTTGACAAAATCTAAAGGATACATGACTGTTGTTTTTAATTAAGGAAAATGGTTCAGCTCTACAGGTTCACTAAAGGGCTTTTACTGTAACACTCTAATAGATTTTAGTATTATGCTGTGTTTGACATCTTTGGGATATCTTTTGTTAACTACCAATAAAAATCGCCTGAGGTAGCAACAGTAAAAATGCAGACCTCTTCAGTGTCTAAACATGGTGAAGCAACATATTTTCCCTCACCCTTTTAACCACAGATTAGCTCCACAAAGTATGAATCATTTTTATGAGTTAGATGGATGTGTTTAGTATGCTGTTTGAAAGCAGACATTTAACAGGAAGGCGGATCACCACCTCCTTTGTCACTGTGGTTGCAACATGCCGAGGAACAGAGGGCAGAGGATGAGGCTGAGGAATAAAGGAAAACTACAGGAATACTGAGGTCTTGGTGACAAATAGTCTATGGATGTCATATATGACATTAACAATTTATTGCTGCTTCTTTCCAGATACCATTTTCCCACTCCTTCAGGACATTTGGATAACCCTGGATTTTTTCTTACCTCAAAAATCCACTCTGCTGCTTTAATATCCTCTTCATCTTCACTTTGCAGGGTCTCCTTTGCTTGACAGTTGTCTGCATGATATCTGTGAGTTCTGAAGTAGAGCAAAACTTGCCTCCACATAGAGGAATAAAAAAGCTATTCCAGAATCCAATTTTACGATGACTTTTCTTGGAAAAGCACCTTTATTTAACGATGAAACAAAACCAAATCCCAGACATTGGGCTGAATGACAACAACATAGAGATGGCTCGTCCTTACACCGATGGGCAAAAGTCAGGGCCTCTTGCAGCTTGCCAGTTCTTCCTGCAGCCTCCACAGTTCTGGAGACAAACAGGATTATCTGCCCTTAGATATCTGTGGTGCCTCATCCCCTCAGCATCATGCCAGCTTAGAGATTAGATTTATGACTTTGGAGGTTTTAGTAAGTTGAAAAGGAGGAAAACGGGCATATGGCAGTTGAATACATGTCAGAGAAACACGCTGTAACAATCATGAAACACATTTTATCACCTCAGAGTGAATGTATTTGATTTACAACTTGGAGGAAAAAGCAACTCAGCACGTAGTTATACTCTGCAGGCTGCACCAAATGGAGATGTCTGTCTTAGGTCAGTGGCACCTGTCAATCACGTTTTTTCTCTGTGACTGAACAGATGGTCTACTGGTAATCCTTCCAGCCCTAATGAAAACACCACACGAGCAGCAGCCATGTCTGCGGATAGAGACAAACTAAATATAAAGAATAAGACTCCAGGTAGGTTATTAATAGACTATTTCTCTTCGCTTTATAGAGGGCTGCCAGGCTTTTGCCTTCTGTTTGTCAACATTCAGTTGGCATTTATTTTTTGTGCTTTTTGAAATACGATGGGAGAGACACAGAAAAATTAGGAGGAATATTAAATTATTGTGAAATTTTCATTCAAATAATGATGTAAACATTGTTTATAGTTCTGGTCATTAGCATTGCTGTTGTAGTAAGAGCTAAGTGAATAATAATATTCCTTCTGTGGGAAAGCATTTGGGAGCGTTTTAAAACATATCCTAGAGACAAAGTCAAACTCATACCTATGTTAATGTGCACTGAAAAGAATCAATCTGTTAATTTATTAACCATTTCAAAATAGTTCCAGTTTTAATATTTTAATATTTTAAGTTAGTATTTTTATTAGTTAGCTGAAACTTCCAAATGAGAAGTTACTATAAATGCGGAGCCAAGAGAAATTCCATTTTAAAAGTGTCTGATGGGATACTCTATCTATTTTGAAAGTTAAAAACATCTTTTTCCAAGTTGAAAAGTATGCCTAAACCAATATTTTTTTCTGCCAAGAGTCAAAAGTTTTAACAATTCAGCACTGTAGATATAAGGCAGATGTAATGCCATCAGCCCCCATAGCATCTCTTTGGTCACATCTCTGTCTTTTTTCAGGGAAAACCAGTAAGTGCTGAGAAGAAAAACAAAGAATGAGAGAACATTTTTTCCAGCATTTGGCTTGACAAGCTGAATTGCACCAGAAGTCATAGTATAGTAATAAAGATGTTGAATAAGCTCTGGTAATAAGTCTGACTTTGGCAGTTACTGCTGAGGTTTACGCAATGGCCTTCTTTTCTGTACTCTAGCCAGGCTTACTGTCAGCATCATGGGGTAGTTCAGCATTTCTTTTTCTCCCCAAGAAGCTATTGCTCTGACCTAGCTTTTTCTTGTGAGAGAGGATGAGGTTAGAGGATCTATTGCTTTTTTTTTTTTTTTTTTTTTTTAAGCCAGAGGTGGGCTTTATTTCACCTGGTACTGCAACAATTTCCCAGAGAAGAGTGCTCCTTCTACACGCTCAGGTGCAGACCCCCTTATCCAGACAAGAGCTGTTGGCACAAAGGAGCAGATTGACGGTGAGAGGAGACATGCTGTAGGCTGCAAAGAGGGACCGGAGACTTTGAGATCCTCCAGCTTTCAATACAGAAATGCATGTTCGTGAGGCAGAGACACTTGTCCACACTCCCTAAAATAATGTACTCTACTATTTTAACCCCAGCTGCATTTATTTCTCAAAGCTATAAATAGTAAGTTTTGCACTGACCTCTCTGTTCCTGTTTCTGCACAGTACTTCACTTGCAATTTTCTGACAATATAGCATTGTTCTATTCCAGGGAAAAAAATTGAAGATGTATTTATCACAATAAAATGTTGGTTTATTTCTCTTTCAAAAAACCTGCTCCTACTGAGGATAAGATATGTGCGGTTCCTTAACTGAGCAAGCAAAACTTAATTTCAAAGGGGTGGTGGGAGCAATAAGTTTGCCTGGTACAACGTTTGCAAACTTGTAGTATCTTAGCTTTACCAGATCCTCTGGGCCAGAATATGATTAATATAAAAGAAAAATTATCCAAGTTCTGTGACCTAGAAGTCAGATAAGTTTATACTTATTGCAGGAAGCAAGATTTACTTGTTTAAAAAAAATACTCACGCAATAATGTTCTCCCACCATGACAAGGACACTAAAACGAAGATAAAATAAGAGGAGAAAACAAAGACAGCCGAAGCAGTAAAAATCCTGTTCACAGTGGGTCAGTCTTGATATAATTACTCAGGAAAAATGTTGAGTGAATCACTCTGTGTCTCCTCACATTGAAAAGTCACTTCTGTTTCTGTGAAAGGAAGCCTCTTTGTGACAACCCTCCACTCTTAAGACAGGAGAGAAAAGAATCTCAAGCTCCCCATTCCCCTGTCCCACAGGTCCTCCCTGATTCCTGTGAGGCAAACATGAAATCTGCTGGGGGAGATGGATTAAATGGGAAACCCATGAGATGAGTATAAGGAGAAACCAGCATTCTAAAATAAAAAAGTTACAAATTTAACAGTTACAAATGTCACAGCATTTTCTCTCTAGAATAAGAAGTTAGTTGTGCATCAGCGGGTCATCAGAAATCACTGGGATTTGTTCTAATATGTGAGTAATTTTTATACTTTCTTACAATATCAAATCACGCCAGATTTTGTTTCAGATCATTTGGGCACCTAAAAACATATTTAGAGATCCAGTGAGATTTTTCAAAAAGGTCAAAAGAGCACCTCAGGTGTTAAGTTTTTGTTAGCAAAAATGTGTCAAAAGGATTAAGAAAGTCAGTGACTGTCTTTTTCTTATCTGTAGTTGAAAGATATATTTAAAATTACAAATAAATAAACATATAGAATACAAAATATTAAGGTATTTAAATAATTAGCTCTATTTCTTTTATTCTTAAATTTAGAGATAACACACCCAGTTTCCAACCAGTGGAAAAGAAGAGAAAATCATGTCTTCTGGGAGACAACTAGCAGTCTTCATCTTTGGGCTTTAGGACATAATGTATGAGATAAGGTGCTGGAAGACACAAAGATGGACACATTCTGACATATTTCTTCTCTCCTTGCATTAGAGAAAGATTAGTGTAGGTTCATTTCTTTTTTGTCCTGTTGTCTTCTTCCATACTGCAAGGCAGTGCTTTGGGGAAAGGAGTATTTTAGATTTACGACAACGTGTTCTTTGGTTTTCCTGATTCATGTAACCTTGAGCTAGTTTCTTCATATTTCACTGCCCCAGTTTATCTAGAAAACAAAGACCCTCTTACTTTTTATTAGTGTTGTATGTACTTAGCTACTGATGCTCAAAAAACTTTCGTACATTACAAATCCATCCAGATTCCCTTTAATGTTTCCTCCTTGCAACACACAAGTAGACCTGAATCGCAATTATTTCTTTTTCTCTGCTGTTGCCCCTCTCCTGCTATAGAATCCCCTTTACCAAAAAATAGCAGGTTTAGTTTAGGACCTGCTGACCAAGTGCACCTGGCACTTAGTTCTGTGATAGAAGAAACATGTCCTGCTCTTGCAATGCACCCATGGGGACTACATGCTGAAAAAAACCATGCTAAAAAGCCCATGCCTATGGCTCACATCCATCCCTTGTCATGCAGTGTACATGCTGCTCCTTTCCACATTGCCCTAGGAGAATGGGTTTTAAGCCTTGGAAAAGTAGAAGCTTGAGCACTCAGAAGATCTGATCTGAATCCTTCGATGAATAAACTTAGGGTAAAACAAAGTACTTGTTTTAGGAACGGTAGCTCTTAAAGTTGAGGCTAGTTTCTGTGTTCTTCTAGTGTATATACGTTGAAAATCTCCTTTACAAATTTTGCCATTTCTGATTTTTCATTTGCCAATAATATTTTGTGAACTGGAGAAGTGTGTTCACTTTTCCTGATTGTCTATTTTGCTTGGATAAACTTTCCAAGCCATTTCTTCTATACAAGTTAAAAACTCATACAGCTGTGCAGGAGTCAGCCAGGTGGTGTACAGAATGTTGAAAAGTTAAATGGCAGGTGTGCAAACCACTTCTGTAATTTGCAGAATATGTGAGAGACAATGACACATTGCTCTTATTACAAGAAGGAAAGGAGAAGAGAAAAATAGTCTCACAATCCAGCTATCTGTAGTCTTACTGTGAGGATGACTCATCTGCATTACTTTTTCTAGTATTAAACTATTGAACATTTTTGATCTTTGTGATCCAGGCAATTCATGACTTTTAATCCTGCATGATGATATGCTTTTCGTTTTTATCTCTGTTTCACACTTTGATAAAGTCATCTAAATATAGCAGCTTCAACTGAAGCTCCCTTGCCAGGAGTTAATGGACAAGCACTGGCATGACCAAACTTAGCTAAATGAGAATTGTTTAGCAGCACCTGAATCCTAAACAATAGATGCTTACAAAAAAAAAATAGGAGCATAGCACTTTTCCAGTCATAACCTCTAGCAAGATCCAGTTTAGAGAATCAGCCAGCAGGAATAAGGCACCATGAGGTCCTCTGCAGAGCTGATGACACAGGATGGGTTTGTATTGGTTGCTAAGGATCGCCTCTTGCTGTCATAGTGATGACAGGCACGAGACAGTTTCCTGTAATAACTATAAAATGTTTCTCTTTCTCAAAGCATACCTTTGCAATGCAGTGAAGTTCCTTAGCACAGAGAGTGCCTCATGGGACTCACACTGAGTGAAAATTTTCAGATGTGCCCAAGAGTTTGACAGATGGGGGATAAGAGCGCAGTCAATCTGCAGCATACCCACCATTCTCCAGCAAGGTGGTTCACAGTTTAACTGTGTGCTAGTCAAAGCAGTAGCACTATCATTGGCAAAGTCTTCACTACACTATTCACCTCCTTTCTCAAACATTTCTGAGTGTGCTGAACAGCACATACTCCAGTCAGATGCTTTTTGTACTCTGTTGAAGACCCTTATGCATTGTCAAAGGTGATCATTTCCTCCTACCCTCTGCTGTATACGTATCATTCAAGAGTTATGAATCAATGCACAGACCTTTCCTTGTAACCCAGGAGAGCTATTTGGTTTGGTGGGGTTTTTTGTTTGTTTGTTTTGGTTTATTTTTTTTTTTTAAGAGCACCTGCAGATGCATCTCACCAAATGCCTCTTGGACATAAATCCAAGTGGATGGAGTCTACCTGTACCACCTTGTCCACACACACACAAAACTCCTGCAGAGGTGTGAGACATGACTGTTCCTTTCAGAGCTGTAGTGACTTTTTGTTAATGTTTTGCATTTATTCCCTTACACGGTGTAGAGGAATGTGTAAATTAAGTATTTTATTATACAGGTATACTCAGGAACAACATGTTTGCATTCTCTAATATGGTACACTGTGTTCACTAATTTGATTCCTCTGCTAGAGACTCTATTAACTTGCCTGGCATAGATGTCATGTTTACCATTTGGTAGCTGCTTAAACGCCTCCTGGAACTCCTGTTAACAAAACCCAATGTAATTACTATTGCAATTATTTCTCCTCTCTTTGCTTTTATCTTTCTGCTAATTCAGTGGATGCATACTTTCATCCATTATGCCTCCCTCCAAGGTTACAGAAAAGTTACAGGAAAATGTTTTTTACTGTAGTCTCTCCCTGTGAAATGAATAGTAAAGCCAGAGTCTGCCATCTATGATGAAGTCAACATGCCAAATCACAGCTTTTCAAAGTTCTTTTCTATAGAAAAATGACCATGTTGCTGTAGTATCAAAATTTCGACTGCAAACTACATTCTGTCTTCTTTTAGCCAGATTGAATGGATGGTGCTACTTGCACCTGCAATTGCAGGTGGTGCAATTAAGCAAGAAAAATAGTCTGCTATGAGAATAAAGGACCACTGATGACTTAAAGTATGCTCCAAATGGGCGCTAAATTGAAACCATGAATGTATTTTTCTCTGCTTACTGTAAAGTACTGAAACAATACTGGAAGCAGTGACTAGAAGTGAGAGAACAACAATCCTATGTATACTGGTACTTGGGTTCAGCCAGAGTACTCAGGTACTCGTACTCAGGTTAAGCTAGAAGTGTGCTAAAGGGGTGGGAGAATGATGCTGTGTAACGCAGTCTACAATCCAGTGTTTTGGATGATTTCCTTGAAATAGGTGATCTCCAGCAAAAGAAATGGCTTTGCATGCCTAAGCAAGTATTTGGGACATTACCCCACAAGACACAGGGGCACGTGATGGGGAGAAACACTATTTGTGTCTTAAAACTGGCAGCTGGGACTGCATGTTCAGAGGTGCTGATCCAGTTTCCACAGGTTTACTTAAACTCTGAGAACAGCTATAGGACTGAGCATGGAAGGGTGAAGGTGAAAGAATACCATACCTGGCTTAGGTAAGAGAAGGCACTAAATCATCAGTATTTTCAGTGCTGGGACAGTTTGGGGTTTGGGCAGAAGTATCACTGTGGACAACTGAGGAAGTTTCATGGAAGGAAAGCCTGACGTGTCTCCAGCTTAGATAATGGCTGAATGGTAGCTTGCAGGATCCCCGTTATAAGCCTTTGATGCCTTCATTCTGCCCATTTAAAAAGCTTCAACCCTTGTTCAGATTATCTTGCAAGCCCTTCGTGCTTTGGTTTCTTTATATAATGGGTAGAGTCATATGTATCATCGTTGGTAATGTAGTTTGAAATGACTGTGGAGAAAGGTGACTATGTTTATTCCAGGTGTCTGATGCTGGATTCAAAACAAGACATGCCACAAAAAGGTAGACTGGAAGCAGGAAATGCAGAATGCCAGGGGACAGAAGTTACACATGAGTTAGAGAACTTTCTTCTGCTAAAGCACAAAGAAATGCAAATGCTGTTACTTGGACTGTGCCTGGGATTCAAGCTCAATGGTCATGTTATCAAGAAATCAAGTTTTATTGTGGTATGATGAAAGATCTGCTCTAAAGAAAAAATTCTTATGAAGGAAGTATGATTAAGAAGTGGTACAGTAATGAAAACCCTCCCTGAGTTAAAAAAACCCCACTAATATAGGTACTGGCCAGGTATAATTAAAGAACAGTGTATCCTCTAAGTAGAAAATACAGAGACCCTAGCAAAATGCAAAGTTAACTGTAGACTTCTCTAGGCCAGCTCTACATTGTCTGTCTTGATCTGCTCACACACAAAACTCTCTGACGTGATACCAAAAAAGCCGTTCAAGGAAGAACTCTCTAAGACTCAGAATCAGACTATTAGAAAGCAGGCATTCTTTATTGCAGCGCTGGGTGCATGGGGGATCTCTCCACCTAACGTGCACACCCAAGCCCCTTAGGTTACATCTTAAATGTAGGTACCTTATACATATTCATAAGGTTGCACAGTACAAACACACATAGACATAAATGAGATGGGGTTTAGTTCAAAGTTCAAAAGGCCTGTGTCAGCAGTTCTGGAATGTTTATGTCATCTTTGCGCCTGTGTATTGCCTCCTGGTGGTCATCTTTGGGGGTCTTCAGGAGGAAGGCTGGTAGTCTTCCTCGTCACCTTTTCCCCAGTTTCGACAGTGCCAAGACTCAGAACCAGTTTCTTCCAGCTGTCCTGCTTGTTGGCCCCCTTATCTAGGAAATGTTGCACATCCTTCAGCCTCAGCTCTACCAGTTGGGTCAAAAAATGCCTGTTATCTTCTGTTGCCATGGTTTCACCTCCTCTGGCCTTGGGTCTCTGTCTCTGTCTTCATGGGTCTGAATCTTTGTTCCCAGAGCTTAACATTCCTTAACTTGAACAGACAATTCTTAAACCTAATATTGTTAGTCATCTTATTAATCATGTGCTTAATTTCTCAGTATTTCTATATCAGACCTATTTCTCTTTTCTCTGCCTTTCCTCCTTATATGTTAGCAGAATTACTCTTCAGGATCATTTCTGACTAGGAGTGATATGTCTATGTACTTCATCACAGTATGACTGGAAATCTTCATTCAGCACCCAAAGACAGAAGTTTTTTTTCAGAAACATGGAAATATAAGCCAATGGTTTCCAAAACACTTGGGCTTTCAGTCTGAAAAGATTCCTGCTCCTTTCGCTTATAGAAACAAAAGCCCAACATACACAGGCCATTTTTTAAAAAAGGAAGAAGTTGATCAGGGTATAACTCCCACTGAGATACAACTTGGAAAGAACAAAATGGCATGCCCCTGCCGCATAACCTGGTGCAGTTCATGAGGCAAGGGGGAGGTGTTGCAACACAGCAGGCTGTGAGACACGGTGCGACACAACGCAGCACTGGCAGGCAGGGCTCCCTACCAGAAGCTGGGGGCCCAGGAACGCCTGCCTGCTTTCCAGCTGCAGGAAAGCACAGACTCACCCAGTGGCAGTCTGAGAGGCACAAAGCAAGAGAATGCTGGGTGATGAGAAAAAGACCTGCAGATGCCAGGGAGGCATTTCAGACCCAGGTGCATTGCCCGCCATCTCCCCGACCCTTTTCCCTCCCAGGGCTCCCTCCCCATCTTGGCAGCCTCTCGCCCTGGAGGGTCAAGGGCAGAACCGCAGGGGCCTCCCGGGGGTCGGCAGGAGTTTGCCCCGAGGGGCAGCACCTTGGGGAGCCTCTCAGCCCTTCCCAGCCAGCCTTGTGTTCCCTCCATGGAAACACTGGGCCGCTTCTTGCCAGTGCACAGTTCAGGTGGTGTCATGTCTTGCTCAGACAAGGGAGACAGGTGACTCAGATTCGCAAATCACCAATGGAGTGGACAACAAGTCTGCAAGTCCAAGCATTTATTAACTACCCACAATGTACTAATTGAACACACGATAATTGGCTAAGTATATAGCAAGTTGTGGCAAGCAATAAAATATGCCTTGCATTTCTTAATGGGAAAGAGAAAAGAGGGAGACAGAGGGAATGGGGAAATACAGAACACCAGTCTGTGTTCCTGCACTGATCCTGCCAGCGAGGGTTCTGACAGGTAGCTGTCTTCTTGCATCCGTCTTCTTCACTTCACTGCACTCTCCAAAGCCCCCCCTTTCTTCCTCCTCCTTGATTTATACCCACTTTCCTTGGGTCCGTCCCTTAGGTGGACCCACATACCTACATCCCATGTATGGGGAGGAGTAAGGTGTTTCATGGGATGATGTAATTAGCATGATCATGTTAGCCTTCGTTAGCATATTGAGGAGTGTTAACTTTAATATGCATTTCGTGGATGATGAAGCAAAGGTCATTCACCAGACAGATGACCCTTGAAATCTGCCCAGGTGCCCCAGAGCAGGGCCATCCTGTCTCCACAGACTCTCCCCTCCAGCTGCACCTTGTGTTATTGGGGCAGCCTTATCAGCTTCGACCTCCACACTATCCACCCTGTGACTCATAGTTTTGTCTTGCGAGCGTTTGGGGCATTTCTTCGATCAGCCTCAACTTTTGCTTTCTCAGGCTGCTTTGCTTAGTCTCTCGCAGGCCTGGTTTCTCGTCTCTCACAGGCGGGCACCTACGCGCTCCATCCGCCTCCTCGGTGCCGGAGCAGATCCCCACGGCAAGTCATACACGTACATATATGTCTCTGTGTGTACATAAATATGTACTCTGGATATCTACGTGCAGTAAAGTCTGTATTACAGCACCACGCCGTAGCCCGCAGCCTGACCGGCGCCGGAGCTCCCGCCCTAAGGGCCGCCGGGTGGGGCCGTGCGTGAGCCCCGCCCAGCGCTCGCCGCGAGTTGTTCCTCGGCGGCCGCCGTCGCGGTCAGGTGACCGGTGTCATATGACGGCGGCCACTGTGGGGCTGCTGCGGAGGGCGCCTTTGGGTGCGTGGGCTCCTCGGGCCTGCCGAGGGGCGGCCGCAGCCTTCTCCCTCCAGCCGGCGTGCCCGTGGGGTGAGTGAGAGCTGCTCCGGGCCCTGCCCGCCACGGGGGCGGAGGGCCCGGGGGTGGGGGCGTCCCGCAGCACGGCCTTTCGCGGGGGGCTCTGGCGGCCCTGGGGGCGGTGTGAAGGGCTCCGCCTGGCGCTGAGGCTTCCCCGAGGAATTTGGGCGCCCCCGGGCCCCTTAGGAGGCGGCCGTGTCTGTGAGCCTGTGCAGGGAGGGAGTGGCAGGATGGGGCCAAGGGTCTTCCTCCCCTCTGTCCCCGGCGCTTCTCGATTTCTTCGACTTACCTGTAGAGCTGGCGTACTCCTGAAACCGCTGTTGCCGACCCAGCTCTCCTCTGTGGCTCGAGGAGTATTTAAATGGCTCTGGCTGGGTCATGTAAGAGCTAGGACACGTTCAGTGGTCGTTGAAGGACATAGTAAATGGTGCCTCTGGGTGCCAGCTCACGGAAGTAGTTTCAAAGGGAGGACAATTCTCCTGCTCCATTTGTTCAGGGTAGTTCCTTTTTTTTTTTTTTTTTTTTTTTGTTAGAATCATATCAGTCATCATTCAGCTGTACAAACAAGGAGTGCTTGTCAGAGATGGGGCAGAATGTGCCAGTTTGGTCTTGCTTCTGTAAAGGCAGCCAGAGAAGTCCAGAAATAGTCTGTGTGGAGAGGCTTGATGTGGTTTAGTTTGTAAGGAATTGTTGCTCCATCTGGGTCTCAAGTCTCTGCAAACATACTTCTTGTTTTGGCATCAAAGTCAGGTGGAAATTGAACCATAAAGGACAGAGAAAGAAATGGTGAAGGTCACTGTCTATGGTAATGTAGTGTGTCCTGATGAAGCGCTTCTGTTCATATTTATTTTGCAGTTTGCTTTGTATACAGTGATGATATGAATTTTCTTGTTAGCCTGTGTAACGTGGGTTTTAGTTTATATAACTTGTAGGGTTTTTTCTCTGAAGTTGTAATTCATGTGTTTCCAATGTTTTAGACAAATAAATAAATCAGTCCTAATGGGTGGGGTTGGGGAGGGTATGCACTGAATTTTAATCGTGATTTGAAAGGGAGGCAGCTTCTGTTATCTGTAGGGCTACTTGAGCACTGCAGAAGAGTAGTCTTTATTTGAATAAGTTCAATTTGATTGTTTAAGAATTTGTAAGACTGGAAGTTATTTAGTAATGGTATATATCTTTAACAAACTTGTGGTTGTTTACAGTTTAATGTGTAGGTATGGGTTATTTTTGTTTGTTTCAGGGAAGTCACATTTTAGATGCTTTATAAAACTTTGATTTCTCAGAAAGTACTGAGCACAGTTTTAGGGGATGAGACACTTGAAAGAAGGTTTTCCTTTTTATTTATTTAAAATATCAGATGGATACTCTGCTCAAAATCTGACTTACTTGACTTGCGTTTCTAGGTACATTTTAATTATCAGTTAAGATGGATATCCGAGGTGCTGTAGATGCTGCTGTCCCGACAAACATCATTGCTGCCAAAGCTGCTGAAGTTCGGGCAAACAAAGTAAACTGGCAGTCGTATCTCCAGTAAGTAAAAATTTTCTACATTTTTTTTCCCTTCCCTCTTAAGTGTTAGACCTCTTGGGGTTTTGGGTTATGTTGAAACATTAGGTTACAGTGAGGAATACTCTTTGTTGATCCAATAGAAGTAATTGGAAAAAGTTTATGTTAAATGGAAGTGGTTGGGGAAGATTTTTTTATGACTTATGACGGAAGGGGAACTCTACTTTTCTGAACTGAATGCTACAGTAGCAAATAATATAAGTTTGCACAAATGTGTGGTAAAACTGTCCATTTTTTTCCCCTCATCATTCACACACCCTTCTCAATTTTAGCCTTACTGGATGAGTACTGAAGTAAGAAAAGATAACAGGAAGAGTTGTCTTATATGTAGGTATTTTGTCTCCATTGCTGAAATGTCTTTGGTGTGAATACAAATTGTACTAGCAAAACTGAACTGGTAGTCCAGGAAAATAAGCTGTACCTTAACTAAGGGAAGAACAACATTGGAGAGCAATCGAAGCACGTAAATTGGGGAGTTGGCTCAGACAAATACTTCAGTCTGAGGAGAGCTGTGCTGCCATTTCAGATAAACTCGAAGTTTACATTGGAATGTGTATAATGGCATTGGGTGTAGTGAGAAGAATATTGTCTGTGTTGGTTTAAGCCCTGCCGGGACCGGAGACCACGTTGCCGTTGCCCCTCCCCCACCCTCAGCCGGTCAGGCTGGCAGTGAGGCACAAACCCCGGGTTAAAATAAGAAGAAATTTAATACAACAGTGTGATAAACAATCTGAACAACAACAGTAGCAATGACAACAACAATAAACAGCAATAACAGTAAGCAAGACAAAAGATATACAGAGAAATACCGCAAATGGTTACGGAACAAGCCCGCCGTGTGCTCCCCGCCACCGAAACCAAAGTTCCCGCGCTCCCGTGCCCGGACCTGACTTCAGCATGGTATGAATAACCTGGCTGGAGATCCCTTCCCCCTCTCTCTCTGCTGGGGAAACTTAACCCTATCTTAGCTGAACCAGGACATTGTCCAAAGAGGATATAGGGACAAGCTGAAGACAATAGGTTTGTGCATGTGGTTGGGAATAGGGAGAAGAAAGAGACCATTGCTGGTCCTCTGTACTCTGAAGTGAAATGTGAGATTCTTTCAGCCCTGCATTCCTCATGATAAGTACCTATGAAAAATATGGCAAAGTGTAAATTACTGTTATCTTTTGAGGGTCCATGTATAATAGCAAATTACTTCAGTGTTCATTGCTATGTAACTTAAGTGGCAGGAATCATGGTGTTTCTGGAGGTACAAACCATACTGATGGTGCTTTGTAATAAGCAACATTACACCAGTTCACAAAAAATATTTTTTTTTTTCAGATTGCTGTGATACATACATAAATATATGCTATATATTAAAATAACATTGCAAAGCTGTTCATGTGCAAGCTTAGGAATGCTAATCTGCTGGAAGCTTATTAATGACTACTTGCTTTGCCCTGCGCTGTGTATGTAGCTCAGTCTTGCTTATTCCATTCATTCAGTTGTATTATTTTTTTCTCTTTGTGATTGCGTATCTTCATGATAAATATGAATTAAGGAACTGATCTGCTGAGGCAACTTCGTTTTTCTAGGCCATTTTTCAGATGGATCAGTTCCTGATTCAGTTTATAGTGTGACATTACAGTGGTTTGCAGGCAAAAGAGGAACTTGAAAGTGGTAACTTAGTGGCACCTACCAAGCATTTTTCAAAAGTCTAAGTGGCGTTTTCTGTTACTGTGTGCCCCGTTGTCCATCTGATAGGAAACATGTCCTGAGGAAGCCTGAGCAGATGTTCTGTGCTGTCCTAGTGTCAATTGAACAGCTAGTTTGCAGTTATTCAAGATGGCAGTGGAAGTACAGCTGTTCATTGTCAATGTAAGTGAGTATGAGACAGGTCTTTTTCACTGCTTCTCTATTGGTTCAGACTATAGGGCTGCTGAGATTCATCTGTTACTTTTGTTAATATAGGGAGTGGTTTTGTTTGGCAAGGAGTTGTATTTTGAATATGTATGTAGTGTTAATTCCTTGACTGGGCTTTATGAGGTCTACCCTTTATAATTTTCCTTCATTCTTGGATTTCTCTGCTGCTGAATAAGGATGGGGGTGTTTTGTTTATTTATCTGTCAGCAAACTTCTGTGTAACTTTTATTGACTAGGAGGCAGGGTTGAAGGTTCTTTTTCAGATTCTAGATGTAGAATTTGACTTTATTTTGTTCTGGCATCTATGAAAGAAGGATGTACTAGTTATTTCTCCTCTTTGATGGGTTAGCCATGTTTTGGAGGCTTCTGCAGTGCATCTGGGTAGTATTTGTGATCCTGTTAAACTGTTCAATGCTTGGTGCCCTCTGTATGTCAATGACAGTTTGTCCTGTTTATTATTGCTCTGAAATAAATGTAATCTTTGTCTTGTATTAACTGATAATAGCCTGGCTGTCTGGCTAAGATAGCTTCAAGGATGGAGCTTAAGCAGTGCCAGAGGGATTGTAGAGCATTGTGAAGATAAATGTAGTTACTTGGCTAAGGAGTTTCTTTATTATTAGTTATTGGGAAACATCAGCAGAACTGTTGGTGCTTCTAAAGAGGAAATAAGATGATACCTGGTTTTGGACATGTCTTTACAACAGGCAGTTTTGGACATGATGGTGTCTTTGAGGCTGGTGCTTTAAGGGATTTGTTGAAAAGTCAGTTATTGAAGCTATATTGACTCATTTCTGGAATGAAGCATGTTAATAAATGAGTGGAAACTGCTTGCTTCTGATGCATCTGTTAGAGGCAGATCAGAGTGATTTATTCTGGTCTGTAGAGTAGAAGAAAGGTGGGGTGCTGGTGATTTTGAAGGATGCTTCTACTGCTTTCTTTTAAGCTCCTGTTCTTACAGTCTGTGCATTTGGTGTGGTAAGCTTGCAGATAAATATGTGGAGGTGTACTTCAAGTCTTCAGATGTTTTTACATTGGAGAAAAGATTCTTATGTTTGTTTTCCTTAAGTTAACACATCAACTCAGGCATGCCATCATTTGTGTTCCTTAAACTATTTATGTAGTTGAAGTTAAAGAACTTCACAGGAAATTCTGATGAAGTGGTTTTGTGGTGTGTTTTTTTGGTTTTGTTTTGTTTTTTTTTTTTTTTTAAATCTGGCTGTGACAGTCATATAAAGGTGCTTTAAGGACTGCATCAGTCACAACAGCATTGGAGTCTAGGTCACATAGGAAGACATTCTGAAGTTCTTTTCTGCTCTCTGTGTTCTTCAGTGCAGAAGTAAAATGGTTTACTAATAGTTGGTCAAACTCTAGTAACCTGACTTCTCTTGTAAAGTCAGCTCAGGCTAAAGATTAACTGGCAATATTGTTTATTCTATCTCTGAAGGTTATAACTGTAAACTTCAAACTACGCTACCACACACCTCCTGACTTTTGATGTTTTCTGTGTATGCCGTTGGCATGAGTGAAATATTTAGGTATGACAACTGTATGTATTACTGGTTTGCCACTGTGTTCACTGCTCATTTCAAAATTAGGCTGTGGAAAAAGATTTTTTTAATGCTAAAATTTATACTTTTTTTTTGTGTTGAATTCCAGATAGGGTCTGTGTCTGAGGGAGAAGAAAGTACCAAAACTTGGAACAGTGGAAAGTGATGTGTAGGTCTACCTACCTTATGGAAACTAAATGTAATTGGGGTCATTAGTTCTGTACCTTGCCTTTAGATCTTGAGACTTGTAGCAGTTTAGAGGCGTTGATGTTCTCTGCTAGTTGAAAATATGAATCACAGAATCATCAAGGTTGGAAAAGACCTTGAAGGTCATCCAGTCCAACCATTAACCTAACACTGACAGTTCCCAACTACACCATATCCCTCAGCGCTATGTCAAACTGACTCTTGAACACCTCCAGGGATGGGGACTCCACCACCTCCCTGGGCAGCCCATTCCAACGCCTAACAACCCGTTCTGTAAAGAAATACTTCCTCATATCCAGTCTAAACCTTCCCTGGTGCAACTTGAGGCCATTCCCCCTTGTCCTATCGCTTGTTACTTGGTTGAAGAGACTCATCCCCAGCTCTCTGCAACCTCCTTAATATGGTGCATCTCTGTTGTGTACTGTGTGGTTGCTTTCAGCACTTGCCTCAGTTGTGTCGGAATGCCGTTGGGAGGGTGTGTTAGCTTGCTTGAAGCAAGTTTGGGTTTGCTTTCTAAGGGTAGTAAATGAGTTCTGTGGAAAAGTAAACTTCTTTCAGTTTAATTTGCATCTCACCGCACTGTAGGTTTTCTAGATAGCATTTGACAATATTTAATCAGGTGAGATACCTGATGGCTAATTTGTACTTATCTTCCTATGTGTCTTCAAGTACTTTACATATGTTTGTGAATTCTGATGTTAAAATATCTATTTTATTTTCCTGGGCGTGGGGGAACCCTCTAAAGTCGGTTAAATATCTTTGACTTTAAAAGCCAACCTTATCTTACAAGAAAGATCGAAGTTTCCTAACTTGTAGTGTGTCTGTGTGTGGTTTTTAAATTTGTTCCAGTCTTGTAGAGTACACTCAGCCGGTTTTTACTGTTTTAATTTTGTAGTGTTAAAACTGCTGGGCAATTGGATAAAATTAATGTCCTTTAGGTATGTGCAAAGTACTGTATATACCCGGATAAACAAGAGTACGCCTTAACATGATGACTTCATATGAGGTTCATATTTGCTGCAGGTGTAGTAATTTGTTTTTATATAAAAGGAAGCCAACAAAAAGCTCCAAAATTAAAAACCAAACAAAAACTCCCTAGCCTCCAGAATGACTTTTGTTAAATCATTGAAACTAAAAAAGGAACAAGAGCTGCTGGAGGAAGTGCATAATAAAAAGAAGGAATCACAAGTTTCTGAATCATCTTGAGAGACCAAGAATTTTTAAAAATGGTGGTCTTGCAAATTCATGCTTTCTAAATCTTATACAGCTTCAGTTTACTCTTCTATAGTTAGTGCTCTCAAAGGCAGGCTTTAGTATCTTGAGCTCATAGCTTTAAAACGTGGTTACAGGATTCCTGGTCTAAACCTGATATAGCCAGACAGCTGAAGCTCAGTCAAAATGTCTTGTCTGTTGACAAAAGATTGTGCAAGACACATCCTGGAAAATAAGAAATTAAATAGCTGTTAGGAAGAAGGATGGAGGGAAGCTTTGGTTACTTGCATTGTTTGCTTGAAGGTTCTTGGAAATTCCTGTCTCTTTGAAGAGGGATTGAGGAAAAAGTGGAAATTGCATCATGGTAGCTGGGACCAGCTGTCTGAGGCTGCTTTGCTTTTTTTTGTTATGGTTTGTGTGTGGTTTTTTTTCCCACTGGTTGCTAAGGTTTACTACATAATCATTTATTTAAAATTTAAAGTGAGATGAATGGAAATAGATGCATTTGAAATTACTAAAACTATTAATTAGATGTATGAGTTCCCTGATAAAATATTAACAACTTGTTTACAAATCTGTCAAATCCCTTGTACTGTTTTGTATGGGTTGGGAAGTGTCTTTTTGAATGGCACTTCCAAAGGAGTAAAAAGTAAACCCTAACGTCTTTTCTTCTCAAGGCAACATCAATCCCCACACCTTTTTTTTTTCCTATTTTTTTTCTTGTGGTCTAATGTAGCATGAAAGAAAAAGCTTGAAAGATTTTTTTTTTTTTTTTTTTTTTTTTTTCCCCAGCAACTGGCAGACCTCTTCTAATAGCCTGGCTATAAAGAAGCATCTCTCTTCCTAGGCTAAGGCTTTTTCAAGCATTATAGCTGAAAACTAAGGGTTCACCTTATGTCATCTTTGAAGCGCTTCCTAAATGGCAATATTCTTATAAACAAGCAGCTCATCTCATTACTTTTATGTCAGTATCATCCAGGAGTCCCTGGCTTGGCCAGAGTGGATTGAAACATGAGAGGATTCTAGTTATGGGTCATTAAGTCCAGTATTTGTGGCAGATCAATTGTCCTCATCTTTCAACAGCTGTTCAGATCTGTCTTTAATAGGTGAGAAAGAACACATATAAATCCAGAAGGAATTGGTAGCAGCATGGTCATCATTGACTAATTACTTTTTCATCTATAATTAGTTTCAGTAGTTTTAGTAGAAACTAGTCAAGGACTACCACTGGCTTTATGAATCTTCCATCTAGTAAGTCTTAAATGTCTTTCCTCAATGCATGTGAGGATATTTCTTAGAAAGCAACTAGAATACACGAATAGTGTATATGGTATTGCGCTACTGATGTTCTTTGCTTGAAAAGTAAATAGGGAAAGATGGCTCTGTGATGAGGCCATCCTCAAGGTGTAACCATTTAAGTAAGAGGAAAAATGAGAACATGTTGTAGGTTTTATTTATGTTTCTGTGTTTCAAGAATCCATGTGAGCCAATTAGAAAAAAAAAAAAAAAAGGCTAACATTTCCTGTAAGTTTACAAGGATTTTAATGGAATCGCTAGTTATGGAACATCTGGAAACTGACCCAGAACATGGAAAAGATGGATTAAAAGAATTTGTGCTACATAGCTTTGCAAAGTGGAAGAGGCATTTGACTCAGTGGAAATGTAAGAGATGAGTCTTGGAAATAACTCAGAGCAATGTCTAATACTTTCATCCCCTGTGACTTCTGTATTTGTGCACAATTTCCTTCTTAAGCACTCCTGATATTGACTAGTAAAGCTAGTCCTCTATTAAAAGTCTTGGGTATTTTCAGGACTACGTGGTTTAAAATTAGTTTTCTTACCTGAAGAGTATCTGACTGTACTATTTTGACAATTTTCTTATTTGTTGTGATGGTAAGTTTTGTATTATAACAAAACCCCAACAATATTCTGCCAGCTCTTCAGCTGAGTCAACAGCTTTCTGAAATAGCACTGATGATGGCGGTAACCCCTTGAATATTAAGTTAAAGAGAAGATCAAGTAGAGAACTGTTAGCTTATTGGTGTCCACAGCAGTTTACTATATCAGACCCCCTTGCTATGTATTTGGATGAGCTTGCATGCATATCAGTTTTTAAACTACCAGAAAAAGCTGAAATAGCATAATTAGTGAAAGCTAAAAATACATTAGGAACCAAGTTCTCTCTACTCCTTAAAATTCCCTTAATTGCTTATGGCAAACATTAAAATAACAATTCATTTTATTTTTCAGCACTTATTTCAG
Organism: Athene noctua; assembly: GCF_965140245.1. Taxonomy (NCBI): domain Eukaryota; kingdom Metazoa; phylum Chordata; class Aves; order Strigiformes; family Strigidae; genus Athene; species Athene noctua. The sequence continues at coordinate 43,889,505 of NC_134038.1, forward strand.
GTTGGATTAGACTATTATTTGTATTATATGTTATAATTTTGGCATAATATGCTAACCGTGTATTTCAGTTCTTAGAGCTGTTTTCACTGACTGTTGGATTCAGCCACTGGAAGTTTAAGAGTTATTTAGAGAATGATGTTGAGCAGAGGTGATGTGTAGTGAAGGCTTGAGAGAGACCGTTCCATCATTAGTTTTAAATTGTTTGGACATGAGGCCTTTTGTAGAAAGGAGCTTTATATGTTTTATTGTGGGATATAGGATTGGTAAAGCAATACTGTTGAGATCTCAAGTTAAGGTTTGTTTGGTGGGTTGACTTTGGCTGGCCATGAGGTGCCCACCAGGCCACTCTACTACCTTCCCTCCATCAAAAGGACCCGGGAAAAAACATGACATCTCTTGGGTTGAGATAAGGACAGGGAAATCACTTGCCAATTACCATCACAGGCAAAGCAGACTTTACTTGGAGAAATTAAATTAATTTATTGCCGGTTAAACAGAGTAGGATAATGAGAATTAAAAACAAATCTAAAAAAGACCTACTCCCCACCCCCTCCCTTCTTCCCAAGCTCAACTTCGTTCCCAGCCTCTCTACCTCCTTGCCCTGAGTAGTGTAGGGGGATGGGGAACAGCGGTTGTGGTCAATTCATAATGTTTCATCTCTGCCTGGGGTCCCACCCATGGGATATGGTTGTTCTTGAACTGCTCCAGCGTGGGCCCTTTCCACAGGGTGCAGTCCTGCTCTGTGATGAGGCCATCCTCAAGATGTAACCATTTAAGTAAGAGGAAAGATGAGAACACGTTGTTGTGTGAGGATGGACTGCTTCAGCGTAGGTCCTCCACAGGGACACAGGGCCTTTAAGAAAACCTGCTCCAGGGTGAGCTCTTCTCCACAGGGCCACAGCTCCTGCCAGGAGCCTGCTCTAGTGTGGGCTTTCCATTGGTTGCAGCTTCCTTTAGGGCATATCTACCTGCTCTGGCATGGGGTCCTCCACAGGCTGCAGGTGGCTATCTGCTCCACTGTAGCCCTCCATGGGCTGCAGGGGCACAACTGGCTTCACCATGACCTTCACCCCCTCCTCCCTCACTGACCTTGGTGTCTGCAGAGTTGTTTCTTTCACAAATTCTCACTCCTCTCTCCTGACTGTTATTGCGCAGCAGCTTTTGCTTCTTAAATATGTTATCACAGAGGTGCTACTATCATCACTGAGTGGCTCAGCTTTGGCCAGCAGTGAGTCTGTTCTGGAGCTGGCTGGAACTGGCTCTGTCTGACATGGAGGTTGCTTCTATATTTCAAACTATATTTAGTCTATGTCACTTACGGTTTCATATTTTGCTTTTCAGAGGACAGATGATTTCAGGTGAAGACTGTGAATTTATTCAAAGATTTGAACAGAAAAGAAATCCAGAAGAAAAACAGGAGTTGTTGCAAACAGAAGGCAATCAAGTAACTTTCCTTTCTTTTAATAATCTATCTTTTGAGGAGGAGGATGGAAGGAAATTTTTGTACCAACTCTATTTTATTGTGGGCTGTATGTAGTTAAGATATTATGGAAAAAGTATGAAACTTGGTGTTATTCTTTTTTTTTTCTCTAGACATAGGTTGGACATTCTTATAAAATCGTATTAATTGCTAAATGTAATTTGATTTTGACTCTGTTGTGGGTCAAGCTCACTCAAGTCTTTCCTCATCCAAGTTTACTTAATCATACACACTTGTACTTGAGTTACTTTTTTTGAGTTTTTATCGTTACAGTTTATTGATGAGAGCTACTACCAATGAAATTTCAGCTTAGGTGAACAATTGTAAAGTTCTAGCAATAGAGTCCTCTGACTGCTAAGGTGGATTCAGTTAAACAAAGGTGTCTAGTGCCATTTTAGGCATGGTAAGATATGAGACATCTGCATTGGACACAGCTGATATAAAATTGATAGGTGACCCATGCCATTTGGCTTATGGGGTCCAGGCAGTATGCCCAAAGACACTTTAGTGATACTTGGAAGCAGTATCAGGCTTTGAGACTGAGATTCTAGCAGTTCAGACATCAGGAAGATTGAGGGAGGCAGGGGGGAAGGTGAAGAGAAGGAGATGCACTCAAGACACAAAACTTCACAGCCCTTTTTTCTGTTTTAATTTTAGGCTGTTCTGTGGGTTTGGGTCCGTTCCCCCCCCCCTCCCCCCCGCCATTGTATTGTGTGACTGCTATGTAATGGACTATGTTTTGCATGGTGACAAAAACATATCTGGTGAATATTATATGCCACTATTTAATTATCATGTAGCAGTTCAGAGTTCCATTTTTCTTTCAGTTTTAGTTGAAGGAGGAAGGTAAAAAGTAGTGTTTTGACTGTTTCAGCCTATTATATCTGTTGCTGATTGTTCAGGAGGCAGAAAACAGCTCAAATATAAAGATTTGCCTACAAGGTATAGGAAGTGAACAGGTGAGAGTGACCTGTCTTCTCTCCCTCCCATCCAAGTTGCTGAACCTTTCTTATAGCATGTCTGAGTTTGTTGCTGTTTTGTCATTTACTTGGTTCTCCTCACTGCCATAAAAAAGGATGCTGATGGAGATTTTTCTCATCAGTGTTTCAACAAAGAACCTTGCTGACTTTCACTCGCAAGTACTTGTTATTTCATTTGAAAGCCGTAAAACAATTTGTAAAGGGTAATGAGCAATGTGACAGAAAATTTTCTTTGTAATATAATGTCAAATGTATTTATCTCTTACTGCAATGAAATAAGTTGTTGGGATGCTCAATGGTTCTGTGAGACTTAACTGTGAATTAATGAGGTCCTGTTTTATATTATCAAAAGGAATGAAGACAATTGCTGATATTAATTTTAATGTATCTTTTATTTTTCTAGTGTGCTAAAACATTTATAAATCTGATGACTCATATCTCCAAGGAACAGACGGTTCAGTACATTCTGACTATGGTTGATGATATGCTGCAAGTAGGTCAATAATCTGTCTTATTTTTAAATCTTTAAATGCATGCTCAAATGTTTCCTTAGCCTAATTCAGGTCTCTTCAGGTGTTTGTCATACTGTATTAAAAATACTGTTTTAGATTTTCAGATTTTGGTTTCAGAAATTAGATGTTAGACCTAAGGTTGTATGGGTAACTTAGTCTTGTATGTATTTGTTCATATTCTGAAAAAAAAAGTACCTGTATGCTTGGCTGTCGGCTTTCAACCATGTTTAATGCAATTCTTGGATGTTAAGGAATGATTTGTGACCTCAGCCCTTTCCTGTTGTGTAGGTAGGGTATGGCTTCTGACTTGAAGTTGTTGAAGCTTTTCCTGTGAAGGTGTTGATTTGGCCACCCTTAGCAAGAAGGTGTAGTTTCTGCAGATTCAGGTTTCTAACGTAAGTTAGACTGTTGAGGGCAACATGTTCTGAAAATATGCATGCTTTAATTATAAAACAGAAACTTTTTTATTCAATGAAATATATAGCTCTTTGTAGCTATGAGATACAGTGACTTATAAAAGTAGGCTATTAATTTTGGTGTCAGGACTGCTGTGCTGACCAGAACAAGTCAAGAGGAGACTGTACTCAATCAGATAATTCTGCTTTTGCATTTCTTTGCTCTTTAGCAGACTAAGAGAAAGTGGTTGATGATGTAAATAGATGGGTTGAGTTGTGTGAAGTTTTCTCCTGGTGTTCATTGACACTTTCTGTTCTGCTGGTTTATGTTATATTTAATACAAGGTTGCAGTGAAATGTGTCTAGTGATTACTAAACGGTTTAGGACATTGCCCTAGGAGGTGAACTGTGTTGAGTTCTAATTTGAGCTTTGAGTATTCATGATTGTCAAGCAAGTTGAAAAGCTTGAACCTCTCCACAGTACCTATAATGTGGGGATTATGGTGTTCTTTCAGGTGCCTGTCTGCACATTAGAGCCCTGAGTGAGTGCCCTGACTGCTAGAATAATAGCTAATGGTGGTGGTGGCATTTTACTCATGCCCATCTGCAGCTTTGTCACTCTAACCCTCTTCCTCTTTTCTTTAGATTTATTTTTTTCTCAAGTGTGACACAAACATTAAGATGCAGAGAAGACCAAAGGGACCCTTGATTAGGATGCTAAGTTGGGAGTACCTTGTTTTGGATTACACATTTGATACCAAACTTAGTCTTAGTGTGTGAGAACTCTGTTTATTATGGCTACTTTTGTGAGTAATCAGTCTCATTTTCTGTTGGCCACAGAAGTAATCATTCCACTTCCACTTCTTTGGAACTTTTTGTGTTAGTAGGTCTTGTTTTGCTTACATGCTTTGACATTAGGACATAGTTTATAGCTACAGTATGTGATAGCTGATATTTTCTGTGCTGTGGAATTAATACCCCACAGGTAAAGGCTTTCACTGGCCCACTGTTGAACAATTGCATTAGTTCTAGGTGGCCACAAGAAACTAGTTTTTGAGTAATTTCTTATTTGCTGTATTGTTTGTCATGTCTGTCCAGATGGATGTGTTTTCTCAACTTCATGGTCATGTACTGAAATTTCTCTATTCAGGACCTTACCCTGCCACAGAAGTGGCATGTGTGGAGTTCTTAATGTAAAACATAATGACTTTAAATTGTCCAGGCTTTATAGAGATACAGAAGAATAGAGATGTTGGAACACAGTATATATTTGCTTTTATTTGAAATTTGATGCATTTTTCACTTCAGAAATTCTGCTTCAGTGTCTGAAAGACTGCACTGGCTTTTGCAGTGCTCTCTGACCTCATTTTTCAGGGTTATCTTGCTGCTGGCATAGAGGGCTTGTGTGCAGGCATCTGCATGGCATCATCCCAGGGCTTCCTAACCTTCCATGTCTCCACTAGGCAAGGCTGAAAGAGGACTTCTGTTCTCTTTTGGTCATGTTCAGACAGTAGAACATGCTGTCACTGATGCCTTATGAACCCTTGGTTGCACATTTTTAAGGTGTAATATTCTTGTCAGCAGCATATGGGCCATTGACTGTGTGCCTGTGAGTTTAGTGCAGGGTCTGTTCAGACTGCATGGACCACAGTAGTGGATATGAAGTCTCCTGTCCTTACCCAAGGAGTCTTAATTCAGTACATGCGAAGACTTTAAGTGAAAAATTGTTCAAAGATGTGGCCTGTCATGGTGCTACTGATTTTCAGTAAAATTGTTTTGAGTATGGATGTTCACTGAAGTTTCACAAGATGAACAAATATTTGAAAGCCACTTTCGATAGCTGAAACTTCTAGAAACTATCACAGATAGCATATCTTGTCTGTGCTGGTAATGACTGTCTGTGGTTCTTCTATTACCTTTCTATGCTTCTCTTGCGAGGCTGTAAAAATCGTATCAGCTGTGTTTTGAGCACACCAAAAGCCTACCTGGGTGTCTAGGATTGTTCCAGCAGTTCTTCTTATGGATCTGATCATTGTTCTGAGAAAGACATTTATTTTGGAGGCTGGCAGAAGTGAAGTTAATATAGTGATTGCCTTAGAGTGTCACCATTCCGCTTATTTCTGAAGGTGGAGAGTGTTAGCGTACTGGAGTCCCTGAGGAAACATTTCATATTCGTATGATAAATACTTGAAACAATTTCTCTGGATTAGTGACCTTGTTACACTGCATACTCTGTTACTCATGAAATCTTTAAGAACCTGCACCATAGCAGGTAGCAATACCACCTAAGTGAGCTTTCTCAGAAACAAATTCAGAAATGACAAGTGCTAAATTATTCAACTGTTGGATGTGAGAGCTTCAGGATTTCCTTTTTATCAGTGTAGTCAGTAGCTGCCTGGGAAGGTTCAGCACTACATATTTCAGGGCCGTAGGCAGTTCTCCACTCCTTCCCTCCTGTCTTTACCCCACACCTTAACAGCACACCAGTCTTCTGATTGACAGCATGTTGAAGTTATTTCAGCTTTTCTGCTTCCAGACCTGTCTGTCTCCTCCTTAGTTATATTGTAAACTTAACTCATTAATCCAGTTATTTTTGATCTTTTTAGCTAGACTCTGTGTAGCACAAGTGTAGATACTAACAGCCATTTATTTGATCAAACTGATATTTTTCATCAAACTAACCCTCACAGAGCAGTGGCTCTCCACCAAGGCACTGGGTTCCTGAGAACTTAGTTTTAAAAATTATTTTTATTTTGTAGTTTCAAAAACCCTCTCAAAATTGGTTGTTCAGTGCTTTTTGACACATGCCATATAGAGCATTATCACTGTAAAGGCTATGACTGTCAGATAACTAGTAACACCTGACATTTCCCAGTCAGTGATCAGGACAGCAGTTTGCAGCCCGTGTGGTGCAGTAACTTTTGATAATTTCAGTGACGTGTTGGCTGCAACTCTGATACTTAGTAAGATGTATCCAGGTCATCTTGGGCTTAATGGATTGTATTTCAACAAGCAGGCTTGCCTAGCTGAATCTTGGTCCATAGGGTTAATAATTGGGTGCTGAATTGACAGAGGAAAGCTCTTCAGCTAGGGAAGTTTGAAAGTTAAATTCATTGGGTAGTGAGATACTGTTCTTAAGCAAGTTTCCCAATTACAGTGTTTCAAACAGTTTTGCCTTCCTTGACAGGAGTTGTATACGTGGTTGTAATAGCTTGACTTCAGTGGGGAGATAATTCTTTAGAAGAAAAGCTTACTATCCACCAGGCTAGAAAGTATTTGGAAATGTTGAGAAAAAGCAAGAATCCAGGTATCAGATCTTCCGGAAGACTGGCTGTATTCTAGACTATTAGAAAATAGCAGAGCTCCTCTTTCTCCTTCAGGTTTTCATGGCCTCTTCTCTGGTCTGCTTTAAGGAGAACCATAATAGCTGCTTTTCACAGTGGTTATTAGGTGAGATGCTTGATGAAACTGTGCGCAGTGCCCAGGGTCAGGTACTTGCGGTCTCTTGTGGTTCAATCTAGAAGCCCTGGAGAACAGACTTGGTGGCTGTGTCCTCTCCTACATATGAAGGTTGCCTGAGATAACAGCTGAACCTGTTGCAGCCTCATCTGGGAGAGAAGAGCTTGCTTCCTATTGAGAGGAATGGAGAGATGCGACTAGTTTATGCCTCCTAAGTTTCATTTGTAGCACACATAGCCAAGTTGAAAAACAGGCTTTTGTGTCAAAGTAGCAGTATGTGAAAAACTTAGTATGGACTTTATCCAGTCATAATTGATTGGATGAGGAATAGTGTTCCTCTGGGAAATGACGGTATTTAGCTTGTCTCTCATTTCTCTCATTCTGCTTGCTTGATCAGAAGGATACATCCATTTTTACTCAAGCAGGGGTTGGAGTACTGAGATACAACTAGGGTTTCAAAGTTTGTTTCCCTCCACCCAAAATCTATAACCGTAATGTTAGAGTGCTGAATTGAACTGTATCCACAAGTAACTGTCAAACTGAAAAATTTCATAGATTATAGAGTAGTTTGGGTTGGAAGTGATCCTAGATGATCAGAAGAAGATCATCTAGTTTCAACTGCCATTTCCATTTACAAGCCAGGGGATGCTCTGATAATGGATGCCAGCATAATGAGGAACAAGTAATGGCTTTATCTTGAATACTTTTACAAGTCTATCTTTTCCGCTCTCCCAATTTTTACAGGAAAATCATCAGCGTGTTTGTATCTTCTTTGATTATGCAAAACGTGGTAAAAACACTGCATGGTCCTATTTTCTGCCGATGTTGAATCGACAAGATCTTTTCACTGTGCATATGGTAAGTTTTAAATGAACCTGTCTCTGAAGATTGTAGAGAGAAATGTTGGTTTTATTTTTCTTCAGAAGATTTTGGAGTTTGAAGCTAAACTACTGCCTGGATTGGAAAGATTTTTTTTCTCTTGCAGTCTAAATGAGTCATACAATACAAGCTTCACTTGACCATGTTTTAGAAAGAAATTACATTGTTTACTGACTTTTTTTTTTTTCTTGGAGATTAGAGCAGGTTTTAAAGGCTCAGAAAAGCAAGGATTTTAGAATTAAGCACAGTAAGACATAACTAGAAAAATTACTTTTGTCACAACTGCCAGTCAATGTTCCTCATGCTGTACAAATATTAGAATTTAAGTTCTCATCCTGTGAAAGGTAAATATCTTTACGTTATTCTCTCATATGCTCAAATTACTACAATGCTGCTTGAAATCTGCTTAAAATGTTTTGTAAGCATACAGAGGAAGAAATAATGTCTGCTGTTGTGGTGGGTTGACCCTGGCTGACAGGAAGGCTCCCGCCCTGTTGTGTGCACTGTCTGTCACAGTGAGACTGGGGAGAAAATCGGGAAGGCAGAAGCAAAAAACCTCTTGGCAAGATAAAGACAGTTTAATAAGTGAAGGGGGAAAAAAGGGAAAGGGGATGGAACCCAAAACAAATCCAACGAAAAGACATGATGCAGAAGCAGTCACATAACACCAGAAGGCTGATGCCTGGTGAGCTGTCCTGGTTGTGTCCAATCCCAGCTTCCTGGCCCCCCACCCAACCCACTCACTGAAAGTGTAGAGTGAGAAACAGAGAAGCCACAGAATCATCTAGGTTGGAAAAAACCTTGAAGATCATCTAGTCCCACCATTAACCTAACACTGACAGTTCCCAACTACACCATATCCCTCAGTGCTATGTCAACCCGACTCTTAAACACCTCCAGGGATGGGGACTCCACCACCTCCCTGGGCAGCCCATTCCAACACCTAACAACCCCTTCTGGAAAGAAATACTTCCTGACATCCAGTCTTAACCTTCCCTGGCACACCTTGAGGCCATTCCCTCTTGTCCTATCTCTTGTTACTTGGTTAAATAGACTCATCCCCAGCTCTCTGCACCCTCCTTTCAGGTATTTGTAGAGGGTGATGAGGTCTCCCCTCAGCCTCCTCTTCTCCAGACTAAACACCCCCAGTTCCCTCAGCCGCTCCTCCTACGACCTGTGCTCCAGACCCTGCACCAGCTTCGTTGCCCTTCTCTGGACACGCTCGAGTCATTCAATGTCCTTTTTGTAGTGAGGGGCCCAAAACTGAACACAGGAATCGAGGGGCGGCCTCACCAGTGCTGAGTACTCACTAGTGCCAGTCTCTCTCTGACTGGCAGCTCTCCAGCCACTCCTCCCCAAGCCTGTAGCGCTGCTGGGGGTTGTTGTGGCCCAAGGGCAGCGCCCGGCATTTGGCCTTATTGAAACTCCTCCAGTTGGCCTCAGCCCATGGCTCCAGCCTGTCCAGGTCTCTCTGCAGAGCCTCCCTACCCTCGAGTAGATCAACACTCCCACCCAAACTGACTGAGGGTGCACTCGATCCCCATGTCTAGATCATCCATAAAGATGTTAAACAGGAGTGGCCCCAAAACCGAGCCCTGGGGGACACCACTCGTGACTGGTTGCTAACCGGATTTAACTCCATTCACCACAACTCTTTGGGCCCAGCCATCCAGCCAGTTTTTTACCCAGAAAAGTCCTTGATATTGTGCAAGCACTGCTCAGCAACAGCTAAAACACTGGTATATCAACAGAGTTTTGGTCAACAGTCTTAAACCACAGCATCATATGAGCTGCTGTGAAGAAAATTAAGTCCATCCCAGCCAAACCCAGTACAACCATCTGTGTTGTATGGTATCTGCTGTGCTCTGAGTAACTGGGTGCTGCTAGTGTATATGGAGTAACTTTTCTGGAATTCTTAATATTATTCTGTCATCTGTGGTGAGAACTGGCCATTTAGTCTCAGCAGTTTTCTTCCTTGTGGGGGGAAACATACAGTTATATTACTGTAAATTCCTAATTGAGACCGTAATTTCCTCCAATAAAACTTGCATTATGGCTTGAAGAGAGAGAAAACTGCACAGCTCTGAATTGTTCTTCACTGGATATGTTTACATTGGCCTGGTATGGTAGAATCAAATCAGTGGCTCAGACTACAAAACCACATACCTGGCCTGTGTTATGCTGTGGTGGCAGTAGTGGCACAATTCCTGGCAAGTCACGCTGTTTGCCCTTAAGAGTGGTCAGTGTAACTCTCTTATGGGCTGGACTGCAACTTAAACAGTGAGCTGGCCTGTTTTCAAGGAAAAATGTCAGGCTGGATTTTTTTTTTTTATTCTGACTGATTCACTGCATGGCTGTGGAATCAAATTACTTGGTGCAGCTGAAGGAGGAGACTTGGGGTTTTTTGGTTGATGAGGTGTTTTGGGGTTTGGGTTTTTGTTTTTGATGGTATTGCCACTGAACACCCCTCTTGCAGAAATAACATTGACTTCTCAAGTATGCAGGTAAAGTGTAATTTTTTTTTAGACCCTTGCAGCGCAAACTGAGTAGTCTCCCTGGAATAGTGACTTTCAAATGTATAGTACAAAAGTTTCCATATCCGGTATTTCTCTGCTCACAGATGCATTATTTAGATATTGGGGGGGGGGGGGGGGGGGAGGTTTAGGTACTGCAGAAATATACAAATAACTACAAGTCACAGAGAACCTCATGTGACATGAATTTACTTTAAAACACTGTTTGCTCCCTTATTATGCCTTTTAGTACTGTGTGTGCATATATATATATATTTTTTTTAAACAGCATGAATGTTTTAGAAACAAAGTTTTAGGTTTGTGTTGTTTTTATATTTTATTTTTTTTTCCCCCTTTCTTAGTATGCACACTGGAAGACTTTTGATGCTGCATTGTTGCATCTGCATAGACAGACAAAAGTACTTGACCCTTGTGTCCAGGCCCAAATTCTGCTAGGCATGAATGGTCTCTCATTCAGGGGCCAGGTAGCAGTTTAAACTCAGGAGCATGGTAAGCTAGAGACTTGTTATCTCATGTTTTAAAGATGAAGGGATTTTATAGGGTTACTTGGCTGCATTCAGTAGTGAATTTGACACATTTCAGTGTAGAGATCGTTACTCCAGACTCTCACTCATAATTCCTCTATACATCAGTGGTGGTGGTGCTGTGCATCTGAATGCATTATAGTGGAAAGGAGCCTGGAATAGTCCCCTCACTGCATCATGGAGCTGTATGCAGGCAAATGAACTCTTAATTCAGTAGTTTCTTGGTTAGACTACTTCTTTATATATAAGCTGGCTCAAATGTTTCTACAAATAAGCTGCAGGCTGCAATGCAGAGTTACTTCAAACATAATTTGGAATGGCTGTCATAGAAATATACTCTTGTTATATCTATTCTTGTGCCATAGGCATCATGGAAATCCTTCACCTCACTACATTTTTACTCCTCAGCTTCCCTCTTATATTCTACCATCCCTTTTGGCTTTCCACTCTTTTTTTTTCTGGGCTTGAAACTTCTCCCTTCTTGAAGATGACTTGCTTCAGTTCAAGTACAAAAAACTTCAATACTTTATAATCATTTGTGTTAGCATATGCCACAGTTGGTTAAAGTAAGTCTGCTCATATATGTGGTAGGCCATTCTTACTGTTGGTGGACTTCTGACTCTAATGGAGTCCTACAGCAGTAGCCCATTGATAGCTCCCTTCCACCTCCTTTTGAGTTCTTTGCTGGTGCCTTGTGAACTTCATCAGCTACAGATGTCTGATAACATTGTGAAAATACACCAGTTACTAGGAAGTAGAAACAGCAGAAAGCTGAAGAAACAAAATTACTAGGCATGAAGAGTCTCCTGCAGAGAAAACTGGTAGGTTTCTGTAAGTGGCCATCTTTTACATAAACTTGGTTTCCAGAGCTTATAGGACTTTTCACTGAATCCTGAAGTTGCTGCATTTGAAAAATCTGTTTATTGCATTCTTTTTCAGGCAGCAAGAATTATTGCCAAACTGGCTGCCTGGGGGAGGGAACTTATGGAAGGCAGTGACTTGAATTACTATTTCAACTGGATTAAAACTCAACTCAGTTCACAGGTAAAAAGCTACTTCTGTTTAAACATTACAGTGACTTTTGAAACTTTTAAAAGAATATGAATCTGTAGATGTGCAAAAAAAGGTACATTTTTGGGTTTCTTTTTTAAAATGAAGTTTTACTTTAATTTTTAAAATTAAATCTCCCTTATTCAAACACATAATTTTTACCTTAATATTTCTTATTTTCTACCATAGTATTTGAAATGTAAATTAGAAAGGAAATGAAGGCTTTTTGTCTTTTCTTTTGTTTAACATTGATTTTTCTTCTGGACACTGAAAAAACATGTGATGAGGTTTTTTTTATTGCCCTGTATCGTTCTGTTTCCAAGAGCTTTTTGCCGGGAAGAAAAATCACATGGCAGCAGGAAGTGAATATCAAAGCTTTTTTCCAGTTTACTGTAGTACAGAGCTTTTATTTTTAGTCCCATCTCTTGGAACAAAATAAATCCTGACTTACTTGAACAGTAGTTTTATGGCATTAGCTCAATTTGAACTGCTTACTGCTACCTTGTCCTTGAAAGATGAATTGTTCTCCCTTTGTATTCATTTTTGCAGAATTTCACTTCAATCCTTACCAAAACCTGGTGATTTGTCATTCTATAAGGTAGTGTAGCAGAAGTGGATTCTGGAAAGCAGAGAAACATTCACTAGGTTTAGTAATGGTATATTTTTCATAGTTTTCCTAACTGGGTTTATTAAAAAAGTTTTTTTTCCTCTGGAAGAAGAATATTACAGTTGGAATTTCCTAGAAAGATTCGAGAGAACAGTCTTCACATTCCAAGATGAAGGTGGATAAAAGTCTTGAGTAAATCCACACTTAAATAAATAAAAACAATCTTGATATACCAGGGTCAGCTCCAAAGATATTCTTTTAGATATGATGGTGTGTGTGTGTGAATTAAATACAATACTATCATAATATATTGAGCAGGAAAAGTATCTAATAGTTTCTTCATCTTTTTATGATTAGAGAGTTTGGAGAATTGAAAGAAACTTCATAATGACTGTTCTGTAAAAGTGAAGGACAGCTCTGATTTTAAACTTTTATTGTTTTGCTAGAAGCTACGTGGTACAGGGGGTTCTGTGGAAGCAGGAACAGTCTCCACAAGCGATGTGAGTATATCTTTGAAATCTGTTAATGTTAGATTTTGGGCAGGTGATACCCACTCCTTGGATTAAAGTGCAGAGCTGTTCTGTCTAGTGTCAGTAATAGAAGGTACTTGGAATCAGAACTGTACGACAGCAGAGTGCCAGGTGATGGCGCCAAGAAACAAAAGTATTTTTAAAACACCAATTTCAGAGAAAGAAGAAGTATGTATTTTACAAGTCATCTTGTGTTGTTAAAACTGTAGATGTATGTAGCATTCTCTTTGCATATGATTTTTTCAAGTTTTAGCAATTAATATTTGAATATTGAAATTAATATTTGAATTAATATATTGTCTGATTAGCACTGAACTGTTGGACTTGTAGAAGCAACCTGAGACTAAGAAGCTTTTGGCTCTTGGGATTTACGGAACTTAGGGTACATCAGATATTGAAGCTAACATTGCCCCTCAACCTCTGTAGCACGAAGATACACAAGAGTGCTTTCAAAGCTCTAAGCTTTTCATGTTTGAATAGCTTGAATTCAGGGGAAAATGGATTGTCCTTTTCACATCAGTATTTATTTATACAAAATTTCACGTAGCTGTAATGGCTGTTGAGCTTGGAGATGAACTGTGGCAGTATAGCAAACACTAGTGATCATCATAACTGGATTTTCTGTTTTGTTGTGGCACAACGAGACAGTTTATTGTGGTTTTTGAATGTGGAGTAGAATTCAGTTGGGTCTTTTTTTTCTTTGCAGCCTGAACATATTCACAGTTTTTCAGAAGACTTAAATATGAACCTGCAGTTTGTTTTTCTTCTAAGTGTAGTCATTGCTTTGAAGTGTTAGCTTCCTGTAGAGAAAAGCCTCTTAAATTACCATCTGACTGGGGTTGAAAATAGAAAAGATGAAAGACTATTATACATGACCATGGATAGGGGGTAAAATTAGGGCCTGAGTATAAAAGTTAAAGTATTTCAGTATTTCACATGCAGTTCTGTTAGGTTTTGTTAGGCTGACAGCCCTCAGTCATATAACCTTAAAAGAGTAAGTAGTTCTATAACATGCAACACCACTTTTTATGGAGCTGTGAGCTCTTCTAACTTGCTTATAAATCTGTATTCATTGTACTGTAGCACTGCATGGATGTACTGTACCACTGCAGGGTCCCAAAGTAGCAGAACTGGTAGTGCAAATATGTTCTAGGACAATTAAGTTGGGTAAGTGTTGTCTTGACTTTGTTAGTGTTCTGATTTCAGATCTAGCTTGTGCAGGATTTCCAAGGAGGTCCTGACTAGTTTATTTCAGACTAAATTACAGATGTAGTTGTAGCATTTTACACAGGGAATGAGGGCTGGCATCTATTCTGAAATTTCAATTATAGTGTTGGAAGAGAATGCTTTTATGACAGTCTCATTAAGAAGAAAACTCCAAGTTCAGTAGTTCACCACAGGTTGGTGGTGCAGATAAATGAATACCTTATTCAGAGTGGGACGGCTGGATGTCTGCTTATGTCCGTTTTATTTGCATGGTGTATGAGAGTAAGTACCAACCTGGGAAAATGAATGATGATGATTTGGGGCCAGATGTTCAGACTGAGTTTTCATATAAAGGTCTTAATTCTGTGTCTCTCATCAGAGATTAATTCATCTTTATTTTAAATTTGCCTTATTGTCTCTTTTCTCTTCATCTGGGATTGCCTAACCTCTTTACTCCATTAAATATTTGAAGGGTTTGACCTTGCATTATGTGAGTGATCTACCATAAGACTTTCAAGACACTTAATAAAGAAAAAGGTTTATGGAGAAAAAAACCCAACATTTTTATCAGCAGCATGTCTGAGTATTAGTGAAGATAATGCCTGAAGTTGAGCAAGAGAGAAAAAAATGGCACTTCTGTTGCACCTTGGGAATCTTTCTGTTGCTGTAGTAGCAGAGACAGTGTGTTGATTGAAGCCCATTTTTGAACTGCAGCCCATCTTATGTGTTACAACACATAAAATATATACTTCCAGAGATGAAAAGCTGTTTAATGATTCTGTCTTTGTGGCCGTTCATATAGGAGTCTGAATGAAAATAAATTCAGTGGTTCATATCTCTTTTCCTGATGGAAAAGCTTTAGTTGACTTATTCTTTTCTTAGTACAATATACTGTGCTAAGCTTTTAACTAAAAGAATAAAAAATTAAAATGCAAAGATAAACTTTGAGGATGATTTTGCATACTTGTTTTTCTAGTGGTATTTTTTTTTTGTATAAATATACATCTCATTATGATAAGCATGGTACTGTGTAGCAAATGCCTAGGAAAATATACAATTGTAATGGCACCACTGCTGTTCTGAGTTGGAGAATGTGAGTAAGAAGAACCTGAGCTCAAGATTCCTTTTTCTACATTGACCTCTAGCAAACTTCTTCAAGCTTGGTAACCAGTTTGCTGATTTATTTCCTAAAGTTTGCTCAACGCAGTAACAATTGACTCTGTGGGTGAAAGGGCTCTGGTGGTATAATTGAACAGAAGACAGCCTTCATTCCTAGATACTGAAAGAAGGCACGTTCAAATGTGCTATAAAAATCTGTTATGGTGATGTAAAATGGTATCGCTTTCATAACACTTCTTTCCTATTCAGAGTTCTTCTCCATTTTAATTTTGCTTCTCACCTTTTCTTGTGAGATTTTTTTTTTTTTTTTTTTTACATAGCAGGATGTAAAGCATTGTAAGAGTGAGCCTGTTTAATTCAGAAGTGTCACTGAAGTGTGTGTTGACGTATGCCAGTAAAGCCTGGAAAGTTGGAAAACTGAACTTTAGCACACTATCTAACTCTTCTTGTACAAAGTGATGTGTTCTTCTCTTCACCCAGAGTTCCCAGTATGTACAATGTGTTGCTGGATGTCTGCAGCTGATGCTAAGGGTCAATGAATATCGCTTTGCGTGGGTAGAAGCAGATGGAGTAAATTGGTGAGCATTTATTTCAATTTATATGGATATACTTGCACTTACAAGAGCACGTTTCCTAGTGACCTCTTCTGGTATAGAACTCTTCTAAAAGACAGCTGCTCTGTTTGAGTACAAAACCTATTTGTTTTCAAACATTAATACAGTCAAACAGGCAAATGAAACTTGCAGATAAAGGTACCAGTGTTGAAGCTTTAATGCTACTTTACTCTTCATGAAAAACTGCTTATATAGCCATTTGTCTTCAGCTGAAGATGGTCTGTTTTATTTAATAGAACAAGAACTAATGAAATGAACTTCTGTAATCTTCCTTGTCTTTCAGTTTGGAGTTGATCAGTCTGAAAGTATTAGTGAAAAGAGAAACATGTTTTAGAGCTAAGCTCGATTTTTTTCCACATACGGCTTCAAGTAGGTCATTCTTTTATCCAGATTCTCTTCATAAATAGCTCTGCATGAGGCTAGGATGTCACTCAATTTATTTAAAAAATGCTTGTCTAGAAATTATTTTTCTGCCATGCAGGCGTTATTGGGGATGGTGGCTGTACAATTTGGACTTTAAGAAAAAATAGCCCTGTACTCTGCAATGGAGAGAAGTCAAAATTGCCAGTGAAGTGAAAGTTCAAAAGATGTTCATGTGTGTCAAGGTGACATTATTGAAACAAACTTCTTCACCAAGAAAGTCTTTTAATAAACTATCAAAGCATTACAATAATCCTGTGTTTCAACAAGTTTGAATTTATCTTCATTTTGATAGCGATGATCTTGAAAGTAGATAATTATTTTTCTTTAGATTGAGTTAGGCTTTTTTGGAGTGGACCTGTAAATTGCTTATTAAATTTTCAAAACTTCAGCTGAACAAAGCTTCAGTATGATTTCTTCTTGGAGATCTGATATTACTTCTTCTCTAGTAATGCTTTGTATGTCTGTGATATGTTATACCTATAAGCTGTTTTCTGAGAACTCACTCATTACGTAATACCTACTTCAGCTCATTTCAGACACTCCTGTGGAGAGTAACGATTAAGGAAACAAGTTCAATTTGTGTAGATTTTGTTCTATTTACTCCTTCTCTTTCTTAACTCTGAAGGAGTAGCTATGTGTACCTCCATTTCTCTGTTCTTCTAGAATGACAAATAATGCTCTAAACACGCCAGTAGAAAAACAGTCTCGGTGAACCTGAGGATGGATACAGTACCACGTCAGTTCACATGGGAAAAGGTGCTTTATGGCTGTAGGGCTAAGGAGGAAACAACTATATCTTTAAAAGATGGCTTTCTGAGCAAGCTGCTTGTACAGTGATAAATGCTGGTGCAGGATACTGTGAAGTGTGTGTTGTATACTAATCCTCAGCAGCTCTTTCCAATAAATTCCTGTTAACCCCTTCTTTTCATGTTTCAGGGTAAGCAATGCAATCTATACAGTCATGATTTAAAAGCTAAATGTATATTATGCTAATTTTTCAGTATCATGGGAGTCTTGAGCAACAAATGTGGCTTCCAGCTCCAGTATCAGATGATTTTCTGTGTGTGGCTGCTGGCATTTAGCCCTCAAATGTGTGAATATCTCCGTCGGTATAATATTGTTCCAGTGCTGTCGGATATTCTTCAGGAATCTGTTAAAGAGAAAGTAACTAGAATCATCCTTGCCGCATTTCGGGTAAGTGTCTGTTGTCTGTAGTCACACTGCACTTCTCTCTCATTTGAGATAGTATGAGTGTGTCTCAAATGTTGCTCAGGCACAGCTGTTTCTGCTAGACTGTCTCAGTAAAATGTATTGAAAGCTTAATTCTCCCTTTTTTTTTTTTTTTTTGTGAACTGAGTTTTACTACAGGTAATAGAGATGCTATTACAAATAACAGATGGCTGCTATTCAATGTTATCTTAAAGTAACTAGTGATTTCCCTTCTTGGTTCAAGATTCTTTTTTCTACTGGTACTAGTGTAAAACACTAGTTACTAATACCTGATGAACTTTGCCTGATGAAGCTTTAATTTAAAAATATTATTTAATTAATTAATTTAATTAATTTAATTAATTAATTTAAAAATATTATTTTTAATATGTTTGTCCAGCTGACTGACATGGAAACTGTTTTTGTCTGCTAGTCTAAAAAATCTGTCAAGATGAATGAGAATCTCCATGTAAGAGTCATTAGTTGACTTACTGTGTCCACATTGCCTGAAAATCACTGGTCGTATTTAGGATAATCACAGAATCATTCAGGTTGGAAAAGACCCTTGAGATCTAATCCAACCATCAGCCTACTCTGCAAAGTTCTCCCCTACACCGTATCCCCCCAAAACTCATCTAAACGACCCTTAAACACATCCAGGGATGGTGACTCCACCACCTCCCTGGGCAGCCTATTCCACTGTCTGACCACTCTTTCTGTGAAAGATTTTTTTCCTAATGTCCAGTCTGAACCTCCCCTGTAGGAGTTTAAAGCCGTTCCCCCTTGTTCTGTCACTAATTACCTGTAAGAAGAGACCAGCACCAACCTCTCTACAATGTCCTTTCAGGTAGTTGTAGAGAGTGATGAGGTCTCCCCTCAGCCTAATCTGGAATAACTAGGCACTGAGGCTTGATGTTTTCATTGTGAGAGTACCAATTTGTGTTTGTGGATGCTAATTGTACATGTGCACATAGGTTTATGTGCATGCTTGTCAAGTGTCTTTGTAATGCTAGAATGACTTGTAATCCTGTTTTAAAACAGGTCTTGTATCCTGAATACATGTAGATCTTGGAAACTATTTGTTTTCCTGGGTGTTGATTGTGATCCAGTAGTAGGTGTTGCAAGCAAATTAGGATGGGGAGAGAGGAATTGTTGCTTACTGACTTGCTGGTCAGCAATAATGAGCTGTGTGCAGGTGCTTAGTCTGTGGCTTAAATGGTCTCTAGCCACTTTGAAAAATTTCTGAATAAGGTAGATTCTTACCCTGCTGAAGGAGGTCAGTTGACATGAGGTATTCAGTAGGGGCTGTTCTTACTATTTGGACCTCTGTAGGTGTTCTAGCGTACTTTAAGAGTTTAATATTAGGATTAAGCACCATCACAGCTTGGAAAAAAGGAAAGAGAAAAATTGAGGTGATCAGCAGTTTATATCAAACTTCTTCCAATTCTGAGGTCATAAAAAGGAGGAGAAGTAATTGCTAGTTCTTAGATTTAGTGTGTTTTGCAAGAGGAGACAAAAATGAAGCCAAGTTCTTTTAATAAAGGCTGGGAAAGAATAAGATGGTCCTGTTACAGGCTTCAGAGAAATTAATTTACCTGTTTCCTTTCTCCAACATTAAAGACTAGTGTTGTCATGAAAACGAGGTGATAAACTGGCAGCCAGGAAATAATAGATTAGAAATTAGACATCAGAGTTCTGAAGCAAAATTAAAATAGGAGGCAGAGGCAAAATAGCCCTTTTCCTGTGTGAGAGGCCACGGTATCAGTTTATGAAAAAAAGGAACCAAAATAAGTGAATTGCATAAAGGACTGGGCTTGATCATTCCCCAGATCCTACTGCCTGTGCGTTACTGAAGGTATGCCATGAGTCTTGACAACTTGCATACGTCTCCTACTACTTGATCTTTTTATTGTTTCACATGGACACTAGTGATACAGCCAGGAGCAGTCTGAGGAATATCAAGAAGGATTATAAAGCCCTGGAGGCATTGGTAAGGGACTGTGGAACACAGGTAGTTTTTTCATCAATTCTCCTGGTCAAAGGGAAGAAGTTTGAAAGGGTGAGTTGAGTCTGGCATGTCAACAGTTGGTTATGGGACTGATGCCAGAGCTTAAACCATGGGACTTGCTTTGAGAAACCTGGTGTACTGGGGACAGCTGAGGTCCACCTGTCAGAAGGGGTAGAACATCTTCAGTCATGGGCTTGCCATGCTGCTGAAGAGGGCTTTAAACTAAAGTTTCTGGGGGAGGGGAACCTCAATCCATCCCACTCCTACCAGATTGATACCAGTGCCAGCAATAGATGCAGTAGATGCTCAGAGCCTGGAGAGGGGTCACAAATCAGCAGGAGAGCACCTGAGGAGCAGCACAAAGGAATTCCAGCCACTCACTCCAGCCAGTAAGTCAGCTTCATCTCGTCCCAACTTAAATGCCTCTATGCAAATGCATGTGTCAGGGGAAGTAAACAAGAGGAGCTAGAGACGTGTGCATGCCTGCAGGGTTACAATCTTATTGGCATCACAAGAAGTGGTGGGATGACTCCTATGACTGGAGTGTTGGGGTGGAAGGATACCAGCTCTTTAGGAAGAACAGGCAGGGCAGACAAGGAGGGGGTGTCACCCTCTGTCAGTGACCAGCAGGAGTGCATGGAGCTATCCCGATCCACTGTTGGGGGAGGTTTCGATATGATCCCAAGAGCTAGATTAAGACACAAACGAGGTCAAATACTGTATACCCAAACTAGGTTTTTATTAGGGGTAGTGATAGGACAGAATGGAAGGAAAAGGCAGAAATCAAGCAAGGATGTGGGATAGGACTGCAAGACTAGTCACCACCATGGATCCAGCAGCATCCCATTGGTCCTCAGTCTTCAGTTCTTCAGTGGTGGGTGCACACAGATCTGGCTTCGATGGTAGATGCACCCTAAGCGAAATATTCTGGTGCCTTTTTAAGTTCATGGTATCCACTGATTAGCATATCTGCTTGCCTTTAATTTTTTTTTCTCTGGTCAGGGCAGGAACGTTTGCCTCTTATTGGTTCATTAGCAATGCATGCATGGGGTCTAGCCTACACAATAGAGCCACAAATGGCTACAGGATGGGGCCAGCTCAGCACACCTCTGCCCCTTTGAGGCTTATCTAAAGAGTCTGGACAATGCAATCACAAAGAAGTGTGGGGGTGCACCTTTCAATACACTCCTGCCTCTGCACCACATCCCCCAGACCAATTCACAGGCCACAGCAGCTTCTCTTGGAGGTTTGCACAGACACAAGCAAGCTTTGAGACAGTCATATGACATTTCAGTCTCTCACAGGAGCTCAGCCTGGGCATGGATGAGGAGCTGACTGAGAGCTTATAGGTCAGGATTAAAGGGAGGGCAGGGACAGGAGACATTATACTGGGGATCTGTTACAGGCCACCCAACCAGGAAGACCAACTGGATGAGGCCCTCTATAGACAGATAGGAGCAGCCTCTCATGAGCCTTGGTCCTCATGGGGAACTTCAACCACCCTGGTATCTGGTGGAGGGACAGACAACACTGCACGGCATAAGCAGTCCAGGAGGTTCCTGGAATGCACTGATGATAACTTCCTTCTCCAAGTGATAGAGGAGTCAACAAGGAGAGGTGCTGTGCTGGACCTTGGTCTCACCAACAAGGAGGGGCTGGTGGAGAGTGAAGCTCAAGGGCAGCCTTGGCTGCAGTGACCATGAAATGGTGGAGTTCAAGATTCTTAAGGCATCAAGGACGGCATGCAGCAAGCTCGCTACCCTGGACTTCAGGAGAGCAGACTTTGGCCTCTTCAGGGATCTGCTTGATGGAGTGGCACGGGATAAAGCCCTGGAGGAAAGAGGGGCCCAAGGAAGCTGGTTAATATTCAAGGATCACCTCCTCAAAGCTCAGGAGTGATGCATCCAGACAAAGAGGAAGTCAGGTAAAAATGCCAGGAGGCCTGCACGGATGAACAGGGAGCTCCTGGACAAACTCAAACACAAAAAGGCATCCTACAGGGGGTGGAAGCAAGGACAGGTAGCCTGGGAGGAATACAGAGAAACTATGCGTAACCAGGGATCAGGTTAGGATATCTAAAGCCCTGACTGAATTAAATCTGGCTAGGGACATCAAGGGCAACAAGAAAAACTTCTGTAGGTACATTGGTGATAAAAGTGAGAATAGGGAAAATGTGGGCCCTCTCTGGAAGGAAATGAGAGACCTGATTACCTAGGGTATGGAGAAGGCTGACGTACTCAACAACTTTTTGACTCAGTCTTCACTGACAAGTGCTCCAGCCACACTGCCCAAGTTGCAGAAAGCAAAGACAGGGACTGGGAGAAGGAAGAACTTCCCACTGTAGGAAAAGATCAGATTCGAGACCATCTAAGGAACATGAAGGTGCACAAGTCCGTGGGACCTGATGAAATGCATCCATGGATCCTGAGGGAACTGGCAGATGAAGTGGCTAAGCCACTATCCATTGTATTTGAGAAGTTGTGGCAGTCTGGTGAAGTTCCCACTGACTGGAAAAGGGGAAATGGAACCTCCATTTTTAAAAAGGGAAGAAAGGAAGACCTGGGAAGGTACAGGCCAGTCAGTCTTGCCTCTGTGCCCGTCAAGACCGTGGAGCGGATCCTTCTGGAAGCTGTGTTAGGTCACATGGAAAATAAGGAGCATGGCTTCACTAAGGGCAAATTATGTCTGACAGATTTGGAGGCCTTCTATGATGGAGTTAAAGTGTTGGTGGATAAGGGAAGAGCAAGTGACACCATCTACCTGGACTTGTGCAAAGTTTTTGATGCTGTCCCATACGACATCCTTGTCTCTAAACTGGGAGAGATGCAGATTTGATGGATGGACCACTTGGTGGATATGGAATTGGCTGGGTGGTTGCACTCAAAACAGTTGCAGTCAATGTCTCGATGTCCAAATGGAGGGGGGTGACGAGTGGTGTTCCTCAGGGGTTGGTATTGGGACCAGTGCTGTTTAACATCTTTGTTGGTGACATGGACAGTGGGATTGAGTGCACCCTCAGCAATTTTGACAACACCAATCTGTTGTCAAAAGCAGACACTCTGGAGGGAAGGGATGCCATCCAGAGGGACCTGGACAGGCTTGAGGTGGGCCTGTTTGAACCTCATGAAGTTCAACAAGGCCAAGTGTAAGGTCCTGCACATGGGTCAGGGCAATCCCAAGCACAAATACAGGCTGGGTGATAAGTGGACTGAGAGCAGCCCTGCGGAGAAGGACTTGGGAGTATTGGTAGATGAGAGGCTCAACATGACCTGGCATTGTGCATTTGCAGCCCTGAAAACCAACTGTGTCCTGGGCTGCATCAAGAGAAGTGTGGCCAGCAGGTCAAGGGAGGTGATTTTCCCTTCTCTACTCTGCTCTCATGAGACCCCACCTGCAGCGCTGTGTCCAGCTCTGGGGCCTCCAGTATAAGAAGGACATGGACCTGCTGAAGTGGGGCCAGAGGAGGCCACAAAGATGGCTGGGCAGCTGGAGCACCTCCCCTATGAGGACAGGCTGAGAGAGTTGGGGTTGTTCAGCCTGGAGAAGGCTTGGGGGAGGCCTTATAGTGGCCTTCCAGTACTTACAGGGGGCCCACAGGCAAGATGGGGAGGAACTCTTTATCAGGGAGTGTAGTGATAGGACAAGGGGTAATGGTTTTAAATGGGAAGAGGGAAGATTTAGATTAGATATAAGGAAGAAATTCTTTACTGTGAGGGTGGTGAGGTACTAGAAAAGGTTGCCCGGAGAGGTTGTGTCCTGCCCCCTTTCTGGAAGTGTCCAGGGCCAGGCTGGATGGGGCTGTGAGCAACCTGGTCCAGTGAAAGTTGTCCCTGCGTGTGTCATGGGGGCTGGAACTAGATGATCTGTAACCCAAACTATTCTGTGATTTCTCCTGATTTGACCGTTTCACCTCTTTGGCAAGTTAATTGCCTGAAGTATGTAATTGTAATGTAATGTTTTTCTATACCCAGATACTGGGTACTTCTGTCTCCTTTGAATCAATTACTCTATCTCTTTACTTATTAAAATTTTTTTTCCTAATTTTTTGTACTTTTATTGTCTTTTATGCCTGTTTTATACATGTAACTCATTTTATACCCTAAGATTTTTTTTTTCACCGAGTAGTTTACTGTTTCTATTTAATGTGTTTCTGTTTGTGCTTTTCTATTATAACATATCCTTTCAATTTCAGTATAAAAAGCTTGAATATCTCACTATGGTATGTGATAGGTAATAATATTTGGAGTAGCTTCCACATCTTCCTATAATTGTCTTGAAGTTCTTTGGAAACTTCATCTGTCTGCTCCTTGAACTTGTTGAATTTTGTCTTTTAGGATTCATTATTTGTGTCTTTCCTCTCATTAGCACTTCTAACTCTAAGTGATTTAGCATTACTTTCTGTAAATTACCTTTTACTTGTCAGTTCTTACTGAAATAGAAATGGGGTTTTTTTGCACATTAAACCTAATTGTATGTAGCCATTAAAAGCAGCAATATGACTTATTTTCACTGTGAAAGTTTTAACTTGCAGTGTTCTGCCTTGCTATCTAATATGATGTCTGGTATCTTAGAAACCTTAGGTGTAGTGGCTCTGTGACATGATAGTCAAATTCCTTCTGTATGGTTTCATTGCTTATTTCTGGTAGATGTGAAGGCCTATTTATATGAATACATGTTCTGTTTAAGGACTTTGACTTCTATACGGAATTCATGTTTTCAGCTTTATCAGAAAGTGCAGGTGGCTAGCTCTGAACAACATAATTTGAAACTGATTAAAACTGAGTAGAAATGTAATGAATAAATGACATTGGAATTTGACTATTACATTTGTGCTTGTAATTCTGGTCTTACCAACAAGTTTCTGTTTGAATAAAAATGTCTAGTTGGAATATTACCAAATTCAAAAGAAGCTAACTTAATCCAGATGGTAACTCTTGAGTTGGAAAGATGACTTCAGGTTGGTTTTGTTTTGTGGTGGTGTTTGGATTTTTTTAAGGCTTTTCTGCTTAATGCTATTGCTACACAGAAAGCTAAAATGGTAATCACAGATAAAAGTAGTTGTTTATGGTAGAGGCTCTGGGATTTGGGATATAAGCCTGCCCTTTTTATTTGAATAGTCTTTGTAGTCAGCCCAATCTGATATGGAAAGTGATCAAAGCATGTGAATTAGTACTTTAGGTAGCATACCATCTAGGAGGAAAAAGGTGTAAGTGACCTAAACTTGAATACAGTGGTGGTTGTGCTTCTCGGTACATATGGTTGCATTACTTTGACCTTGCAAGATGAAACCTCTCATTTTAAGTTGTTCTTCATCTGCTGTAGTGACACATATGAATACTCCTCTCATGTATTAAGATTATTGCTAGGCAATTTATGCTACTGAATGTAGGTGTAAAGCAACCACTGTGTGGTAGAGCCATACTTTACTACTTTGGAGAGATTATTTTGGGAATTGGTCAATTCTGTCACTTAAGAATTTTGTAAACATACCACTTTGTTTCAAAGTAGTTTGTTTTTAAAGCAAACAAAATAAATACATTTTTACTTTCCTAGAATTTGTTAGAGAAATCTACTGAGAGAGAAACTCGCCAAGAATATGCTCTTGCCATGATTCAGTGTAAAGTTTTAAAGCAGCTAGAAAATTTGGATCAGCAAAAATATGATGATGAAGACATAAGTGAAGATATCAAATTTCTGCTGGACAAGCTTGGTGAGAGCGTGCAGGACCTTAGGTATGCTTTGCGGTGTGAACTTAGAAAAAAGTCGTATGAACATTGGTAAAACTTTTTTCTTTTTTAATATACAGAATTATGATATATAAATGCTAGTAGATAAGGTAGAGCATACAGAGATGTTGGTTCTATATATGCGTTTCCTATTCTGAGTATTTACATGCTGAATAGAAAAATAAATCTTTACTTTTGAATATTATTGTAACTGATAAATTTTTAAAGGACTTGAGAGGGATCTTATAGATAGGTTTCAGTCTAAGCTGAAGACTACCTGATGAGAAAACATTTGCTGTCCAGATTAATTCTGTAACTCAAGTTTTTGCTAGTGTTTTTTAGTTTTAGTGGTCTTGCTCTTGTGCATAAATTGAACTGCATATTTGTAGCTCATGTCAAAGGTTTAATTGGATGAAAGGCAAGGACTGGGATTCCTGGTTGGAGAAGATAAAACCTAGAGAACAGGAAAAACAGCCAATTAAATTCCCAGATGCTGTGGTTGTGTGGCTTGAGTCTTTCCTCTTTTTTTTTTTTTTTTTTTTTTCTTCAGGAATTGTGTTTTGGGGTGGATGGAGGTGTATGTTATGTTTGAAAACAAATTTTTCTCTTGCCTTTCATGCCTTTCCTTATTTTTAAAGTGCTGAACCCTGAGACAGCTCTCTGCAGAGAGCTGATTTCCAAATGTGTCATAGAAAGTTGTGCTCCATCTTTGTCTTGCTAGGGACAGGCTTGGGCACACAGTTTGACTCTGTTCATAGAAACTCAGCCAATATTTCATTTAGGTCTTTTGTGTTCCAGCTCCTTTGATGAGTACAGTTCTGAGCTCAAGTCAGGAAGACTGGAGTGGAGTCCTGTACACAAGTCTGAGAAGTTTTGGCGTGAGAATGCTGTAAGACTAAATGAAAAGAATTATGAACTACTCAAGTAAGTTTTAAAGTCTTGAATCACATAATTCTTTAGTATTTTCTGTGTTTAACTGAACCTGTATCTAATACAGGTTTTACGTTTCAACACAAAGTAATGTCTAGAATGAAAGCAAGTCAGAACATCTTGCTATTTTTAGAATGTATGGTCCTTACTCATGTATATTTTGTTTTGTTCAAATGCAAAATTATTTACTTTTACTGGTGAGAATCTATTGATGATGATGATAGAGGGAATATAGGTTAACTTGTATGTAACTTTGTGCCTTTGACTCTTTTCATGCTTTCACTTGAAAAACAGCTATACTAATTTGATGTAATTAAAAATGTTTTTACCATACCTTAGTCTTAGTTGTGTGTTGTGTGTCGTTGTTGATCTGGATAATGAACTCCTGTCTTGAATACTTGGGGGCTGAAAGTTGTGGTACTGTTCCATGGAAAATCTGACTTGCAGCATTATGTTACAATCTATTTTATCTTAGGACTATTTGGTGTACTTAAATGGTTAGATGAAGTGAAGCTGAAGCTCATCTTTCCTTTTGGAGTCAAGGACTTGTTTGCTGACTTCTGAAAATATGCAGTCAAAAGATTTCTAGGTTTTAAATAGCCTGTAGGAGCTCTTAGTTTAACTTTGTTGTCATTAAGCGGTAATATGTGGTGTTCTTCCTGTTCAGTATTTGCTAGTAAGTGCCAGACCTAACAGAAGTCAGGAGGTCGAGTGGAGCATGTGAGATGTTTGAAGGCATGGCAAGAACAAGCTGATCCCGAGCTTTATGTGCATTTCGGTCTGCCCTGAAGCCTGACCAAAACAAGTCTGATAAATTACTCCCTGAGAGCATATTGCTAAATGTGTAGGATTATACACTTGAAAATTTTATACACTGCCAACTGCAATATGAAGATGTTGAGGCTAAGTATTTCCTGTAGCAATTGCAGTGTCTTGCTGTATTCATCTCTTCTGGTTCTGGAACTGTTAGATAAATCTATTGTGCTGCCAAAAGGACAGTCATCTACAATAGTTTCTTTAAAAAAACTCAAAAAAACCCCCTCCAAAAAAAACAAACAAAAACCCCCCACAAAAAAACAAACTAGCCTCCCAAACATGTGGTGTGGAGATTCTTACAGCTCAGAACTTCTTTTGCGTTGTAAGGCATTTGACAGACAATCCTTTCTTTGCTACAAGGTACATAATTTTATTTTCCCTTATCTGCGACTTTACTTCTTTTCTAACTCTAATATATTTAAGCTTACTCTTAAACTTAAACTGTTTTTTCTGCCTTCCGCTCTTATTAACTTCTTAAGCAAGTGATGCTGGACTTCTATTTTGTTCAACAATATTTTATGGATCTTCAGTGTCTTCTGAGTAGTGTTATGGTTCAAGTTTCTGATCCTACTACTTGTCCAAATTAGGAATTCTTTTAAAATAAGTGCTTTGTCTTTCACTTTCTGGCCTCTAGGGAGGCAGTGGCTGTGGTAATTTATTTTTAACAGAATGTGTTTTTTCTAATTCCAATTGAATTTTTAACCTCCTTAACTATTTCAACTTGTTACTAACTTTCTGTGATTAGAACATGATTGTCATCTCAGCGTAGATGAATCTAATTTTCCTGTGAGCTGTATGTTTAACCTTTTAAACTTATTAGTAGTGCCTTCATATCTGTGTCATTTTTTTTCACTCATTACTGATAAGAGACTAGTGTTACTGGTACCTGTTTTTCACCAAAACTGATTATACTACTTAATATTGTCTGCATTTTTGAAGTAAGAGTTGAGAAGCTCTTTTCTAATTCTTACAGCTCTGTGTTTCTGTTCACACTAACAAAATAATATATGAAATTGGAGTCAGTTACAAGGTATAGCTTTCATCATCTCAGTCTTTGAGTTTGGACAGAACTGCTTTTTAGTCCGCCACACTTGAATAAGTGATGTTTTTTAGAAAAAGTTGATGGTCTTGAACCAAGAGTAGTTCACAGTTGCACGTACCAAAGAACTTGATGTGCTGCTTTGTTCTCAACTGCTGAGATGCCTTTTAGTTTTTAAATTACTCTGCGTAACAGTGTTCTGCATAAAATTTTGCTCTTTTGTCCTCTATCCTGCACTGAGCAAGGCTACTGTTGTGAGGGGAGGGGAGGAGTAGTGTTGGGGAAAGGCTGATAGATAGCAGGCTTATACCCCTCTTGCTGTGTCATGAGCAATGTGGCCTTACCACTTTCTGAATCCATAGTGCAGGATCTTGAGTGCAGGAGGTGGGAACAGCATGCAAACATGACTGGGGTCTGTCGTATAACAGAAGTAGCAGCATTTGTTGGTTTCGTGTTTGTGTCCCACCTCTGCCCTGTCTATAAATGTTTATATATTTGGTTAGTACAGTGTATCTTGAACTCAAAACTTGTCTTGAGATATTTTGTAAACCTTGGTTATAGGTATTTGTAGATGTGGCTCACTAAACTCACTCTAGTGAATTTTAATAATTCTGTTAATTAGGGCAGTATGTCAATTCTTTTAAGTGCAACTGCACATTTGGGAAAAGTTCTATTCCAGCTTTGCTGTTTGGGTGACTTGTAAAGCATTTTTATGGTTACAGACTTTGTTATTTTAAATTATCAGTGATTTTAAAAAAAACAACCATGAAGAAAACCCAACAAAATCAAACCAAAAAAGCCTCTCTAAGTGAAACCTGTGACTTGATTGTTTCAAATCCTTTCCTAGAATCTTGACCAAACTTCTGGAGGTTTCTGATGACCCACAAGTGCTGGCTGTAGCTGCTCATGATGTGGGAGAATATGTACGACACTATCCCCGTGGGAAACGGTAAGAAAAATACCAATATGTTGTTACTCAAGAGACCAGCTGTTAGGTGTTGGAAATGTGAGAAAAGCAAAACAGTGAGAAACCTGCAAAACACACATTTCCTTGACACAAGGTGCCCAAAGCGAGCACAGAACAGGATGGAGGTCCAGTGATTTGTGTTTGTTGTGGCACCAAGGAGGAATGCGAAGCGGGGTGTAGGCCGCACGGTCCCATTCTTTCATTTCAAGGACAGATATATCTCCTGTTCTACTCTTCTGTCTCAAAAGATGATTTTTGTAGCAACCTTCCAACTTTGCCTCATCCTCCCTTTTTTTCCACACAACCCAGCTTGCACCCCTTACACCAAGTCCACCTTGCTTCTCGTCCTCCCTCTTTTTCCCACAAAAACTACTTGTACCCCTTGGCACCATGAAGTTAATTATGTTATTACTCAAAAAATAATAACTCGACTACACTTCCACCCATTCATCCATACCTACTAAGATAAGTAGTACCCCAAGTTTGTAAATACCTAACTTGGAGGGACAATAATCCAACACCAAATCTGAGTGACGGATCAACGGGTTTGTGCTTCCCCCCCTCCCCCCCAAAGGGATGCCTTTTGGTAAGATTTCCTCAGCTACGCCAAGTGTATACCCAGGAACTCTGTGTGTGTGATTGCAATTCTTTTTCTTTTGTGTAGTGCTATATAGCCAACCTGCAGTTTGTGCATTTATCCTAGGCAATCTTAAAAAATCTGTAGAAGTTGCATGAATATAAACGGTACTGTTCATGAATCTGACTGCTCCTGTTGAATGCAACCAGATTTACAGTGTATGGGCTGTTTGGGCTGGGTTAGACCTATAGTGACGGCCACTAATCCACACTATTCATGAATCTGACAGCTTCTTTTGAATGCAACTGGATTTACAGCGTGTGGGCTGTTCGGGCGTCCAGGTCAGACCTATAGTTACAGCCCCATTTGGCATACCTATTCAGGGATAAGTCCAGCCACCCCTAGCCCCTCTAATCTCTGAGGACCGGCTAGAATGCAAGGGGATTTATCTCTTACCAAATTTATTCTCACCCTAAATGCAACACCAGCTAGAGTATATGCATCGCCTGTGGCTTTTTTGCGTATTGATATTAAAATATGCTATGTAAGGATTGCAGGTTATGCTTAAGTTTAATTCACCGAGAAGGTGAGAAAACAAACTAGATCAAATGAGAAAATACAAACTAGATTTTTGACGCTATACTTATATGTCTCTTAACAGTGAAGGAAACCTATGTCTAAACAAGTCTTGAATAAATTGTTTAAAGCAAAAGGCATGCACCAGAAGAAATGTTGATTCAATTCTTGGTAGCTGTTCTAATATAGTTTTTACCCTCTGTGATGACTATTGACCTGTAATTATTTGACTTACAATAGGGCTGAACTATTTTAACAATGATTAGGTCTGTTTCGTGACTATTGAGACAAGATTTTTCTCACAAACAATTTCTATTGTAATTTCAGTGATGTTAGCACAGATTCAGTTAGCAGTCTTTTACTTTAGTATGTTTTTATTAGCTACACAAATACACATTTCAGTGAAAGTGTTAATATTTATTGTAAACCTGAATTCCTTCAAAATATGCAGACAGACATTGCTATATTTTCTTGCTTTGTTTTGTTTTAAAAACCTGTGAACAAAGAAGTTTGCTGAATAATTGCATCTTTAAGGTAGAGAGACCACTGAAGCAGAAAGGGGCCTTTGGTTTTTCCAGGAAGGGACGTGTGACAATTTTTGTAGCAAAGAAGTGGCCTGTTTCTGGTTTCTGCATAGGTTTTAATGGGAAAAATGAGAACGGTCATCTAGGCTTGTTGGGAATTCCATGAACACTTTTTGTGCAGACTGTTATCTTGATAGTAGTAGAATCACAAACAGGAGACTGAAACTTTGTGCCATATATATATATGCTGGAAAGATTAGTTTGCTCTAGAGAGAGTCATGGCCCTTGTGGTCTTGTAAGCAACTTGAAGTGAAGGTATTTTCAGATTATTGGAACAAATTAACTGTTTTCTAGGTCCACTAAGAAAGGTCAGAGGTGGTCAGTGTGTACCACTTGTACTGAGCAGTACTGTGTATTTGCTAATTAGCTCCTATGTCTTCTGAAAGAGACTTATGACAACTGGTATTTGGAGGGGAGGCAAGATATCCTCCAATAAGGTGGAGACTCATACTTCAAAAGGAGTACTTGGCCAGCAAATAATAAGTATCCCAGATACTATTCTAACCCACGTTCTTACAGCAAATTTTAGTACTTTAGCTGCTTTCTGCTTAAAGACTTAACTAATTTAGCTTTCTGTTCTGATGGACAAACTAAAATGCGTCAATCTCTTTTAAAGAATTTCCTTTGTAATCCAGTGTATTCTTACTAAGTTTAACTTCAGCAATTTTAGGACTAAAATCTTAAAATGCTTGAAGGGCTGTGTGTCAGTTCCCACGTAACAGTCCATTTCTTACTATGATGTTTTTCGATACATAGCTGATTATTGTTCTCACTCCTGGTTGACATTACACACTCTCATTGTATGACTCACTTTGAGAATGGATGCTACTTGTTGGTTTAGAAGAATAAGAGACTTCAAATGTCTTTAAATGTTTCCTGTGTTTATCCTTCAGCTCTTAACTTGGATTGTCCTTCAGCCTTTGAACGTTGCAAAACCTAAAACTTCTTGAATTTACGTGCTGCTCACAGCAGACCTAGAGTTACAGTTCTGGCTGACCTTTCCCTTTGTCTGACAAAAGAAAATGTTTGTTAAACTAAATACTACATTTTTGCTTGGCTGTTCTCTAATGTTGTCAGCTTAAATAATTTTAAGTTGTCTTTAAAGTTGCTAATTTTGGACAAAATTCTCAAGGCAATAGCACCATGGACTTCTAGTAAGCCTCACCAACATGCGTTTCTGTCAGTATAGCAGCAGAAATAAAGTACATCATTGGTGTTTGTTGTCACTGAAAATAAACACAGGCTAAATATCAGCATCCAGTACAACTTCTGGTGTGGCCCAAGGGTTACTGTTATGCAAGATCAACACTTTCAGTCAACCGAGTGCCGTGAACATGGTTTTTATGTTTTGTATGTGCAAGAGATTGACACCCAGAACCATTCCCTTCCTTAGCTCATGAGTCAAAACCAGCTTAATTGCATTCCCTTTTTCACCTTGGTCTCCTTCTGTATATGTAGTGTGGATTTCATATTGGTATTTTCTGCTATAACAGTCTAAACTGCTCTCATTTGTCTTCATAGAATCATAGAATAGTTTGGGTTGGAAGGGACCTTAAAGATCATCTAGTCTTCATTTTCTGTTTCCTCTTTCTCACTTTAAATGGGTCATGTTAAAATCTGTCTCCAGAAACTTGTTTGAATTGCCTCTGTCTTGGCTTAGTGCACTGTTACTATGGGGAACAATCCCTGTAGTAATGTACACATACTGTAACTGCCCCCCTGGGCTCTATTACTGCTGTAAAGTAAGCAGAAGTTGAGGAGAGGGAAAACAGAACTGAAAGTAGTGTGTTGAGCAGTTTTGGAACTTGAAGGAACAGGATTCACTGTGAACCTTTCTCACAGTTACATACCTTTCAGTCTAAAACACATGGCTGGGAAGTGATTTCTACCGGTCGGCAGCGTTATGCAAGAACGATAACTCTGTTCTTTGACTCTTCATATTCTCGACTATAATATCAGTGATGTACTGTCATGTGAATTACTCTATTACCATTTGTGATTGCAGGACTTGAACTTTTCATTTTGATTCTTGCATGGTCCTAGTGTAAAGAAGCTTTTGAGTTTAATGCCTCTTTTACCTCCTTTCAATTCCTGAAAATTCAGCGTTCAAGTTAGTCCTGTAACGAGGAAAAAATTCTTGTTTGTGTTTCATAGTCTTGTCTTTGAGTGCAGTGGTCTTATATTTAACTCGTGATTAAAAATGTGAGGCAGCCTAAGGCAGGCATAAAGGCTTTTTTTGAATCTTATATTACTAACTTGTTGAATTCTTGGCAAGGATTTCCAGCTTAAAACAATTGCACTTTTCTGAATGCATTTCTGTTGTATGAAACATCCTTAAATGTTTTAATGTTGTTGGGAAATAATGTTCCCTGTGGTCTCCAGGATGGTTTTGACTGAGTTATAAAATGAAATGGGAAATTCTTTTTCATCTCCACGCTATGTCTTTATACCTATTCTGCAGTTTACAAAAACATATTGTGTTGTGCAGTAGTAATGGATTAATACAGCCATGAAAAGATCAGTAATAAAAGCAGGTAGCTAATGCAAGCTTAGAATGGCAGGATAGCATCAGGTTAGGAGTAATGCAAACAATAGTCTCTTCACAGGATATTATGTTTAACTACTCAGTGACCTGTGAGAGAACTGCTGTAGAAAACCATATGCAAGTCAGTGAGTAATCAGTTTATATATTCCTTCCAAATTCTCTCCAAATTTACTTTGTTATGACAGACCAAAATGTTGCATGTAGAGAGTCATCTGGAGAGTGATACTTTTTCAGGTTTTAAGCGTGTTGTCTTCTATTTTAAAAAAATTATATATTCAAGACATGTGATACAAGGTTTCATCAGTATTTTGTGTGGGGTTTGGTATAGCTGTTAAAAAAGATATGGCTGACTACTGTGGTGAAGTTTATAGTGAAAGATGAAGCTCAAGCCTATTGTTTTTCTGGAAATGGTAATTTAGCAGCCACTTCTTTATCTTTTGCAACAGTATTGGTGGCTCTAGTACAGTTTGGATGGCAAAAAGGACTATGAGGAGTACCAGGTGGATGGCTTAATAGATGTTGGTGTGATCACAAGCATTTTTTCTGGATTAGGCAGTGCTGGACTGGATTGGGGCTTTATTCTTGCAAAAAATTGAGTGACATTGTTATCATCAATTTATGGAGGAAAGGGCACTACCTAAATAATAGATAGTGCTTGTTCTGGTTGAGCTAGGATAGGGTTTCCCCAGCAGTGGGAAGGAATCTCCAGTCGGGTTATTCATACCATGCTGATGTCAGGTCCAGCGTTAGAGTGTGGGAAGCTTTCCTTTGTGGCTTTGGTCGCGGGAAGCACGCACGGTGGGCTGGCTGTGTTCACTGCGGTATTTCTCTGTATATCTTTTGTCTTGTTTACTGTTATTACTGTTTATTGTTGTTATTATTGCTATTGTTGTTGTTCAGATTGTTTATTACACTGTTGTATTAAATTTCTCCTTATTTTAACCCGGAGTTTGTGCCCTACTCGGTCCAAGGGTGGGGGAGGGACAACAGCAATGTGATCTCCAGTCCCGGCAGGGCCTAAACTATCACAGTGCTATACCCTGCTGACCCTTTCAAGCCAATATTGAGTTGTTCAGCAAGTTGGGTAAAGTAAATAACCGTCTATGAAAAGGGCTTCTTTCTTGATTGTCGTTTATTTAAAAATTTATGGAAGTAGGTAGTGGGTAGCAAACAGGAGTTCATTACAAACACTTTCTGATGTTGTGAATTTAAAAAAAAAATCAGTAGGTACTATGCGAGATCTACATTTGTAACATGTCAAGTAAGATGTATATGTTAGGAAAGAAATACTTTGCGAGTCACATATTTATTTTATTAACTTAATCTCTTAATGCCTTGAACATGAAATGGTTGGATAGGATAGCTACCCAGAAGCTGAAGTAACGTCAAAAAAACTGCTCCTCTCTTTCAGAGTGATTGAGCAACTTGGTGGTAAACAGCTGGTAATGAACCACATGCATCATGAAGACCAACAAGTTCGTTATAATGCACTACTGGCTGTGCAGAAGCTGATGGTTCACAACTGGTATGTGAAGATTATTTAACATATTACTAACAATAAGAAATATTTGGTGTGGAGAGAATATTCAAGACAGTAGGTTTAAGGGGGGAATAACATTTTTATGCAGTAATACTGCAGTTAAATGATAAGAGCAGTATGGTGCTGATGTATAAGATCTTAGCTACGTTTTCTGTATATTTTGGTTGTAGTTGAATTGAGTAGCTGCACCTTACGTGACTGAATGTCATATAATTAACTAGAACAATATATTTTAACTTATTTGAACTGCTTAATATTTAATCCGAGCTGTAATTTTAAGCTTGTACTTGTTCAAGTACTTAATTGGCAGATTCTGTGCAAAGTTCATGCCTGACCATTCTTTTACGTTGATGTTCTTTGCTCTAGTCCTTTCCCTCACTCTACACTGTTATTTTTCCGTTGCCATTTTAAGGGACACAAGTACAACTTATTGAGCTCCTGGGGTAGCAGAAGCTTGTGGGCTGCTTGGTTAGTTGAAAATTACTTGCTGATACCTCCTTCATCAGTTGCTGAGAACAGCATTTGAAGTGAGGTTCTTCTTTCACTGTTTGTTGACTAGCTCTCTAATAAAATTCCAAAAACCCTGAAGTCCTGGCGTGTTCTGCCACAGAACTTGCTGGTGGGTAACACTGCCTTTCCAACAGCACTGAAGGGCTGAAGTTCTGAAAAACTTTAGTATTCACACAAAAACTTTGTGCAGCTTGCCAAACTAATCAGATATGCTAAGCATAAAACATGGAGAGTTAAAAATACTAATTAGGGATTCTTAATCTGATTATTAATTATGATTTCACCAAAGCTCATATTTCTAATTTGGCATTGCCTTAGAGAAAGATAAAATCCAACAGTATGTCTCAGTACATTGGAACAAAGATCTTGAGATACAAACAACTAATTTAATTTTGAACTTAAACAACCTTTTATTTCTGAAAAGCTTGGTGCTTGGAAGTACCTGTAACTTCTGCCAGTTTTCTCGCTTCTGACACAATGTGATCTTTTTAAAAGGCTGAGTAGTGATGGTGCTAACAATGTGAAAGTGGTAGGGGAACAAGGTTTATCAAGCACATTCTGACAGGTTAAGTCATCTGCTTGCTGTAGAAGACAAGCTAGCCAGGCTGACAAAAAGCTCCTGTCCCCTCTCCCTGCAGTATATCTTCTGTAAAACAAAGCAACTTTTCCCCCTTTTCTTCTAAAGAATACGGGGTTTTAACTGTCATGCATGTTATATTCCTTTTATCCTGCTTCCCCCCCCTCTCATACTATGGGAACCTTCTACATCAGAGAAATGCTAGACATTTAAATAACCTGCTATGACAAATCCAGCATTAATATTCTTCACCTGTAGGGAGGACTTTGGTAAATAACATTGAATTTCTGAGTGTGTGGAGATGGAGACTAAATGTGTGGTCATGTGCAACCTAATTTTGAGTCATTATATTACACTCCACCCGACTTGAAAGTTTGGTGATATGCTGCTTTTCTCACTATGCTATTCTGATACGTTTGAAGCATTCTGAGTATTGTAAATCAGCTATAGCTAAATAGAGATTACACTGTGGAAGGCTTAGTTAACGAATTTACCTGCTGGAGGAGGGGACAGGTCTTACTTCATGTGTGTTCTGATGTCTTGTAAGTTTGGTAATAAAAAACTAAAACTCTGGTCTTTCTCCCACACAAACTTCACAGGTCGTAAAAGTTTTTCAGGATGCATAACCTGGCTTTTTCCCACTTTCAACTTAAGCCTCTGGGACACATTGTCCTTGGCTCGTATTTGCCAAAATAGTGTTCAGCCTGGAATGGACATCAGATAGAGTGAGCTAAGGAAACGACACATCGTTTGTATGTGGGAGGCTAGATCTGTCTTTGTATAGATTTGGCTTTCGATGTGTGTCATGAGCTCTTCTGTTTCATAGCTTGTATGGTGAGAAGAGAGAGCTGAGTCCCCTGATGGCTGCACAGTGCAGTTATTAAAGCACCTACTTAGCTTTGCTTTGCTTTGTCATGAGATGGATTACTTGGCAACTTCAAGGTTTTGCTTACCTTGCTCTTCAGAGCTGGGAAAACAATAAGTATTTTACTCCTTACTTCCATGTGTTTTGGAATTCCAGTTATTGCACTTAAAGCAATTGGTTTTTTCCTTGAATTTGATTGGCATGGAACAACTCTGCATTGCTATCTGACACACATGTATGACAGAGGTAGTCAGGCTCTTCCTAGATCTGGAGGCTAACTGAGAGAAAGATTGGAAAATAAAGGTTTGCTTAGCCAGACTGAGGCTTGGTACAAGTGCTGTGCGTGGAGCAGCAGAGCAAGGAAAAGTTACGGTACCTGAACGAAGGGAGTGTCATGGGGCAGCTGAAGTGACATTCTGCTTAAAATTCAGCTGTATCATTAGACTGCTAATAACTCATCTTGGAGACAACTAACTCCTAAGTAATTTCAATAGTTCATTACAGGTGGCTCAACTGGCTTTTCCTTGGGGGGTTTTAAGTTGGGGAGAAATGGGGAGAAATCAGACTGTCAGGCATTCTGTTAAATAGTGAAGCTAGACTGGCAAAAGCAGTAACTGCTGTCAGTTTTTCAAATCAGGTAAGTTCAGGTGAAATATTCCAGTTTCATTTGCAAGTTAAATGATCATGCACTTGATGAAACAGGGAGAAAAGGTACCGTTTTAGCATCACTTAATGTCTTTAAATGGTAATTAATCCTGTGTTTTAATCTCACTAGAACTGTGTTAGTCATGGCACCCCAAGCTGATGGTGAAAACCTGTTAATGGCAAATGGGGGAGTTTAGCATAGCAATGATGGTACAGATTTTTTTTGTGTGTCCTACTTGATTTGTGCTTTAACTATGTATGAGAAACATCCTCTCCTTATTCCTTGTCTTTGCTGGTGTTCAGAGGCAATATCCAACTTGACCATTTTAGTATTAGGAACTGTTTTGGGGAACCTAGTGCTGGTTGGAGCAATGTTATTAATGATGCAGACTTCAAAAGAATCAAATCATTAAGTTCTAAACTGACA
Source organism: Athene noctua (assembly GCF_965140245.1). Classification (NCBI taxonomy): domain Eukaryota; kingdom Metazoa; phylum Chordata; class Aves; order Strigiformes; family Strigidae; genus Athene; species Athene noctua. The sequence continues at coordinate 43,927,358 of NC_134038.1, forward strand.
CCACTTACATATATCACTTTAAAGAAACCCATTATGTTAATCTCTACAGATGAAGCAGGTGCCTTTCATGTGCATTGTGGCACAAGATTTTACTGAACTTCAGGGATGGGATGTTGTGACTAAAAGCACCTGCAGTGAGAAGCCCAGGTTCCTTCTATGAACAACGGAGAGAAGCAGGTTGCTTTTTAGGGCAGTGCAGAACAGCTTCAGTGCCTGAAGTTGAACAGTGGGGATAATCTTTTGTTTTTGATTTGTGAACCTATAGTCTCCTGGTTTAATTCTAAAGGGTCTAATTCCAACATTCTATCACTTCACTAAAATAGGAGCTAGATGAATTCTAGATGTTCTGTACTTAACATGTAATTTATTCACGGCCTTACTGGTCATCTAGAATATTGTGCATTAGTTTCCACCACTTGCTTGTCTTCTAGCTGTGCTAGGCCTGGAACGCTTGCTCATGATTCATGTAGTAAGTACAGCATGTTACTTGTTTTCTTGCTCTGTCAGCAGCAGTACTGTTGGGAGTTGGGGGCCAGAGGTCAGAAATAAAAGAGAATTGTGACAATATTCAGTCTAGCTGACGTGCAGAGATGGATCCTGTTTGCTCTTTGTTCAAGTGAATGTAAAGTGCAGTGGCTTAACCTCTATAGCTCAAATATTCAGTATTCATGCAAAGTGCTACTGAAACCATAGTGGATCTGATTGCAAACTTGTTTGTTTTTCCGCTGGCTGAGTCAGCGTAACGGCAGAACTCTTAGCATCTTTTGGCAGTTGCTCCCATTGACTAAACTACCAACCTCTGTTGCCTCACCTTTCTGTTTATACTGTAGTAGTGAGCTGCTGTTAGGGAGAGATGGCATCTCTTTACTTCTGGGCTCAGGTGCGGTGCCTCATCTCTCCAGGATCCCTTCACCTGTGCAGGCTCTGACCTACAAACTTCCTTTAAACCGGCAGACTTTTAGAAAAAACTGCTATTCAATGAATTGATACCAACAGGGAGAGTATGAGTATGTTGGCAGCTGCTAAACAATTGGAGTTAGGATGCATCACTGATGCAGAATCAAGTGTGGTATTGGAGGTAAAATTAATAAATGGCATACTGAATGAAGCAACAAATTCAGATAAGCTTTATATGATTTTCAGAGTGCACATCCCGGACAAAATTACGTGCTTTCTATTAAAATTACTAGTTATGCAGGGAGACATTAAAAAAAAAATAAATCTTAAAACTGCCTAGGATTTGTGGTGTGCTGTATTTAAAAGCTGTTGTTCTGTAGAATTAGCATTGAATATTCAGTATTTGTCCCTAATCTTCTTTGGTATAAACTTTGTTGTCCAGAGCCCATGTATGTCCTAAGATAGCCCCCTGCTGCTTTTTTTTTTTCCTGTCCCAACACTATAGAGGAGGCTTAAATCTAGGTAACAGTGCCTACATGAGAATGCAATTAACTGTATTTATTTATCCTGTTTCTTAGCCTTCATCATCAATAGAGTTCCTTTTTAGTGGTTAACAGAAGTAACTGCAGGTACTCATTTGGCATGGGGAAGCAGGATAAGAGCTTTTCTGTTGTCCCTGGACTTAAACCTCCCACCTGCAAATGAATGACTGAAATAAAAGGTTTTGTAGGGAAGGTACTGTACTATCTGCCATGTATCTGCTGTACTATCTACTCTCCTTAGAAGTTGAATATGTCTGTTAAGGCACTAAGTACCTACAATACCTATGCTACTGCTCTGCCTGCTCAGAGATTTTTGCTGAATGCACTGTGATGTGGTTGGATTTCAGTAAGCCGTGAGCATGGATCTGAACCAGTGTAAGCTATGCAATAGTTGTACTCTTACAGATTGTGAGCTTGATTAATTTTCCGACTTCTAAGTAATTGCATAGGAATTTCATATTCAGAATAGTTCATGTATGCTTTAAGAATAAATAACTTTGCAGACTTGTGATGCTAAGCAGAGCCATGTGTGCAGCAAGTGTCGGTTGGTTCCAAGGCTGTGTGTCAGACAATAGAATCTGTACCTGCATGTAGGTATGAAACAAAGACAAAAAATACTTAAGGAGCAGGAGGAGGTTTGAGTTTGGAAGCCCTTCCATAGTTCCTGGCTGTGCTTTTGGATGGCTGTCAAAATTTGCTTATTTTGGTGGTACAGCTTTGAGTCCTGCAAAACCCCAAGAGAGCAGCTCATTTCCTTCTTTGCCATCAGCAGTTTCTACTTTGAGGGTGGTAATCTGCCGATTATGATCAAGAGTCATACCTACTGAGTGCAGCCCAAGCATTAAAATAGTGTGATTCTGCAGCAACACCTGATAAAGCTGTGAAGGAAGGTGCTAAATCATAACATATGGCTCAGCATACAAATTATGTGTCACTTTCTTTGCTAGTGCAGTTTGAAGTTAACATGATACTTTATAGGAATTATTTCTAGATACTTAACTTTAAAACTGAGAAAAGTTCTGTTGGGTGGTACGGTTGTGATGCTAATCTTCATTGTGCAATAGGAGTTGTAATGCATAAGGACTAGCTGTTCAACAGGACAGTGAACTGAAAACTGTTTTTTTGAAACAAGAAAAATAAGAGTAAGATTTGCAATAAGGACTGATTTTTTTTTTTTTTTTAAATAAAGAAAAAGTGCATACTGTAGATTTGTGGGGGTTTTTTTTTAATGGCTTTATTCTGAACATTATTTCTCTGAACTGCTTCTAATGCTTAACCTGTGTAGGTTGAAATACCTGTGTAGTGAGAGAAACTGTGGTGCCAAGTGTACAATCAGCAATGGAAAAAACGCCTACATTTCAGAGGTCCTGGAACCTCTCTTTCAACTGATACAGTGATACAATTACTGAAGTTTATTTTCTGGAACAAGGAACAAGCCAGATACTACTAATAGTCCTCTTTCAGCTTCTTTGAGGTTCGCTGAAGTGTTGAGCTGCTTTCATAGGAGACAGTGAAAAATGAGAACAGTTCAGAAGAATTGTGCAGTATTTTTCCATAGAATTTAGACATTGTTGCTCAAGATAAATGTTAATAATTGGGGGTGGGGTGGGGGTGTGTGTTTGTTCCAATGTTGAGAGGACAGGTATAAAATAAGTGACTTAGTGCACTTCCAAATACAGGTGAGGAAAACACTGTAAAGAAAGAGTTGGTATACAGTGGTCCTGGCTTGAATATCTTTTCTTTCTTTCAGCTTGAACATATAGTTCTTCAGTTGGTGTCTATTTTGCTAGCCTGTAGGTTAAATTGCTGGTATGTCTGTCGGTTATTACTTGTGCTTATGCAGCTGGGTTATGGGAAGAGATTCTTTTACTTTGCCACAGCTTCTAAGATGTATATTCAGCAAGCAAAATCTGTGTACCTTGTGGGTGTTCTGTAACAGTTGCCAGGACTTCTAAATACTACCACTGGGCTTTTTCTTCTTCCAGACAGTTTTTTTGATACTCGGTTTGTACCTTATTTTCAGAAATGTAGATGGTGGGTCCCTAAAGCTTAGGTACTCCTGTAGCAGCTCCAGTTGACTGTTGATATTATAGATATTATTTGAATGAGTAATTCTAAACTTAAAGCTTTTCTCTCTTTCTGTACTTCATACTTCCCACCACTGTCCTACTCTCTGCTCTCCAGAATGTTTGTTAATCTAATTTTTTGTTGTATTTCAGGGAATACCTTGGAAAGCAGTTGCAGTCAGAACAACCTCAAACGGCCACTGCACGGAGCTAAACATTTCCATCATTTCATGCTTATAACTGCAGTATGTTTGTCTTTAATATCAAGGAAACACTGAAATCACATGTTCTTTGCTTGCTATTAGTGCATAAACTTTCCAGCTTTCCTCCAGTGTTGTTGGCTTAGTAAAAATTTATTTGTTCAACTAGTTCTCATGATTATGCCTGTTAGCTTCCTGTTATATTCTGAATGTATATGAGGAAAATGTGGCTAATATATTGTGTTTGTTTTATGTATTTATTCTCATAATAAAGAATGTTATTAAAGGATATTCATTCCATGTTAAAATTAGCCTAGAAAAATTGTTTTTGTCTTCTAGTGGGTTATCAGGGTTGTCACTTTCCAAGAAAAACGAGTAATCCCTATATGTCTCTAGACAAATTAATAAAGCTTTGACTTGGTGTTCTGTAGGAAATGCAGTAGCCTGAGAAATGTTGATTATCAGTACTAAAATATATAAGTCTCAAGATAGTATTAAAATTGTATATAAAAGCAAATCTATGGGTTTTTTTGAGGGTGGGGTACTCCTCTCTTGTTAGAAACTACATTTAAAAAAATCTGGACACGAGAAGAGGAAGAGGAAACAAATACTCCTCTAATGGAAAAAAAGTCAAGCTGTGTAACAGTCTTAACGCTGTAGATCAGAGGTCAACTTGTGGGGTTTTTTATGAATAGCAAATGTGCAGTAACTGATGAACTTGGAATTTCATGGAGAGCTTTTGTTATTGAAAATACTTGTAAATGTTGGGATTCTGGTGTAATTCTAAAATCCATCGTATTTCCTTTTATATTACCCAAATAATTTGGCTATCAATCTTTCCAGTGTTTCGTAGCTCATGATAGTTAAAAAGATCATCAGTAAGTCAAAGATGATATTGGATTGGCATGTGAGAAGAGTCTTGTTGCATATATAGAAGCTTGGCTCAAGGCACTTGCAACACAACAGTTAATATTCTTGTGGTTCATTTTTAGAATGGAAGAAAGAGATGAGAGAACATGACAATCTCATCAGTAGTCTTGTATGGTGCAGGTCTCTGAGGAAGCTTAGGGTACTTTGTCATCAAGTGAAAAAACAAATTGGAAAAATCTTTCTTACTGAGTCTGGAGTGTTATATATAACTAAAATTTGACTACTCTTGCAGTGAAGACTTTTAAGGGGTGACAGTTTGTAATGATTTCTTGACCTGGTTAATTAAAATTGGATTGTGTAGATTAATGACTGTTGCTTACTTCTGCATATAGGAGGCATAAGCTTTGACACTGATTCATAAGAATCTGACTATTCATAAGAATAGATGCTGAAGCCTGAAAAGAATTAAACTAATTTTAGTTGGAGTGAAGGTTATCTGAATGGATCTTATCTCAGAGTTGGGAGAACAAGAGTGCACCTATGTTGCCAGTTTTATCTTGGGTCAGTTGAATGCTCTTTAAATAAATCTGAGTCTTTCCTACTTTTCACACTTCAATTTGCACCACCGATGGTGTCAGTGCATGAATGGGGTTCTCTGATAGTTAAAGTGTGTGACACACATCCTGTGTGTTTTGGCTACTTGGCGAATGATCAGTCCACTGGACCAGGTAAGATTTTTGATGTTTGAAGTATGGCCCTTTAAAATGCGTGCTGAGTGAAAACTGAATTCTTAGTGCCAAATGTCTTGCTCTACAAGTCAGATTCGTGTGTCACACTTCCTGCTGATGTAAGCATAGACTAAGATTTGTGTTGAAGATGCTGTGAAAGGTTGGTCCTGTGGTTACAGCTGTAATGTTGGGCACAAGAACCATGACAGGGTATTAATGGGGAAAGAATATACCCTCATCTTCAAAATCAGAAGTTGGCATTGTTTCCTTTTTTGAAGGGAATGCTGAAATGCTGCTTGGTAATCTGATGGCAACCCCTCCTCTTTTTTGGGAGCTAGAAATAACCAAGCTATTCATAACATTAAATAAAATTTCTCACGGGGGTTGTACTGAAACATGTAAATATTCTCCATTGCTTTGCTAGTATTAATTGTAGAATGATTTGAGTTGGAAAGGACCTTAAAGATCATCTAGTCCCAACCGCCTTGCCATGGGCAGGGACACCTTCCACTAGACCAGGTTGCTCACAGCCCCATCCAGCCTGGCCTTGAACACTGCCAGGGAGGGGGCAGCCACAGCTTCTCTGGGCAACTTGTTCTACCTAGTGTCTCACCACCCTCACAGTAAAGAATTTCTTCCTTATATCTAATATAAATCTACTCTCTTTCAGTTTAAACTTGTTACCCCTCATCCCATCGCTACACTCCTTGGGAGAGTCCCTCCCCATCTTTCCTGGGCATGGTTTGTTCTTATGTGGTCTGTTTCCTAGCTATGTGATACCTGGCATTCACCTCCATTTAGTAAAGAAAAGCTTGCGATGTTTCATTTATATCAATGTGCAGTATTGATACTCTGGTGCCAGTGAAACCCAAAAGCCATGAGATTTCCAGCCCCTGGTGGTTAATATTTACGTGGCTCAAGAGTTGTGATCTCAGGGAGTTCATACCAACAACTGTACAATAAATCGCTCAGAAACCTGGGGGGAGGGGAGGGTGGGTAATGGAGGATCCTTCTGTGCAGCCAGTAATTTGGACTGTGAAGTTGTCAGAGCTGAGACTTCCCTAGGGGGCTGAGTGCTCACCCTCTCCTAGAGGTCCTGGGGAATCTTGGCATAGCAGGGAGCTGTAGGTTCTCCATCTCCCATCCCATGGCAGGCCTATACTAGTAGTTGCTGGAAGGCCTGGACCCATGGTCCCATGAAAGAAAATGGGGCAGAGCTGTTCTGGAACTTTTGTAATCAGGAAACTCAACCAAAAGCTTTTGTTGAGTTTCAACTAATTTGTAAAACTTTCTACTGCACCTGGGTTTTGTCTGACAAGTTACAATTAGTGTTCATAGCAAAAGCGAAAGCTGTTTTTACTATTTACCTGTTTGCGTTAGCTCACTTAACTCGCTCAGCCTCATCCTCCCAAAATCTGGCATGGGGCAGGTAGGCAGATGCCATGGTGGCAGATTGAACGCTTCAGGGCTGTGTGATAACAGTGTGGGTAGAACTTGGTGTTAGGAAGAGAAGTGTGTGCCAGCAGCTTCCTTCCTTCCCTCTGGTGACATGAAGATTTAGAAATAACTGGAGATTAGCTGTCATGGACCAGATGACTAACTTGCTTTTAAAGCAAGGAGCTGCAGTTACCTTTCTCCAAATTATGGTAATCAATCTTCTCTTTATGAAGTTTTTCTCAATTTTCCTAATTTTTGTTTCCACTCATGTTGCATCCACGAATAAATGAAGTTTAATTTTCCTATAATGAAAGTAACTGAGTCTTTGAAATCTTTACAAGCTGATTTTAAAGTTTTGCATTTGATGTTTCTTTTGCTTTTCATGATACATCTGGTAAATTATATCCTCATCTTTGGTCCCAGATTGAAATCTAAATGGGAAATAAATTTGAGTAAGTTTGCAAGATGCAGCGAAGAATTTAAACCTCTCACAATTCAGTGCAGGAGGGATGCAGGGGAAGCATGAAAGAGAACAGTACTGACATCTGGAATTAAGGCAGGAAAATGCTTTGATCCTATGTTTAGTGCATGTTTATTCCCACAAGCCACTGGATATTTTAAGGCTTGCAGTTGCATGAAGAGGAGGCCAGATCTTGGTCTTGGCTGGTGTGAGCTACTCTGCTACAAACAAACCAGGGCTGAGCAGGGCCTGGGCCCTGGACGCTTGCATCAAACCTCTTTTCAGTATCTGATCAGAACTGCAAAAATGTCTTTGTGCACGTGCATGAACAAATGAAGATTGTCAACAACTTCTAATATTCAGACCTGCTGGGCCAATTTTTTTTTTTTTTTTTTTTTTTTTTTGTGAATGACATGCTAGTTTTAGCCCAGTAATTGACAGGGGTCATAAGAAATCCTGTTGATTCATCTCTAACCAAAAGCTTTTGCTTTTCCATTTTGCTGCTTCTGCAGAGTAGTTGTGAATTGTCTTTTTAGAACCATGTGCTGCATCAAAAGTTGAGAACAGAGCTAGTGCTCTCACGATGATCAGGTATGTTAATTATATTCACTTTCTCTTAGACTCCAAAATGTTCTGTGGGAACTCTTCTTTCCTTGGGGTATGCATATTTCATTGGCATGGCCAGTTCTGAGATGCATCAGATATTGCTGAACACATGTGCTAAAAACTGTTGATATCCTTTGCTTAGGAATATTTTTCATGACCTGCTCCTTGACCTTACTGCTGCTTCTAAGCTAAGTTACTGTACAGTAGGGAGCCTAATAAAAACCAGAAATGAAATAATGTCTGACTGTTATGCAGAGTGTCTTGTTTCTGTTACTTGTTTGTATCCAAGAACACTTCTATGCTATGGGAAAGTAATTTTTCTTGACGGGGAAAACTTGAAAAAAATCCTCCTTCAAATAAAAGTGGGCAGTGGGACTATATATATATATATATTTTTATTTTTTTTTAGCCTGATAATCTCATAGGTTTTGCCAAAGTGCACAGTTTGTCCCTCTGCAGATTTAGTTTTCATGCAGAAGGGAACAATTTAGTTTTTCATGAGTCATCTTTGGTGCTGTTAATGTGCATATTCATGATACAATTTTTTCAAGGCTCTTCAGGTAGTTTGCCTTGTCTGGATTCTGTGCCTTGTCTGAGACTAAACTGTCAAGCTGAAAATTTAAATAACTTTTTCAGTGTCATCATAAAGTGTTTTAAAAAGTCTACACGCATCCAGCTCTGCCAAAAATTGGGCAAAGAAATTGGGTAGCTGATTGTGGCAATGACAGTTAAAACCTAATGATCTGGAAATCACAGAATTGCTACAGCATCAGATTATTTTGTAGCAAGAAAACATGACAAATTTCAGACTTAAAGGTCATCATTCTCTAGATAACTTCCATGAAAAGGGAGTGTGCAAACCAAGCCTATTCTGTCAGGTTCAAATGGTTAAAATACAGTTTTGGGTTATGAGTCTGTCAGTGTGGGGATCACAGCTAATACTTTGGTTGTGAGTGCATGCAAACACAGGGCAAGATACTTTAGTCAGCAATTAAAAAGATGAAGTAATTTTGACATAAAATAGTGAGTAGAAAAATGACCTTTAGAAATGTTTGGGGTTTTTTTTTTTGCTTTCAAGATTTCTCAGTATTGCAACTTTTTTTTTTTGTCTAGGAGATCACAGGATATTTTAATTTCAAACCATTTATAAAGAATCATTTTGTATCTGGCTTCCAGCTACTCAGTGCTTTATGCAGGAAAAAATAAACCACTTTCGAATGCCTGTTTGAAACTAATAAGCAGAACTTCTCTCTATAGTGTCATCTTTATTGGGACTTTTTTTCAGTGCTGCCACTGTTGCCATCACTATCCATTCTCTCCTTACTTATTTTAGAGTAGTAAGGACCACTAATTCCTTTTTTGGTAAAGTCACTTGCAAATTTTTGTTGTTTATGCAAATTTGGTTTTCTAAGTTTGTATTTTCAAGAGGGAGGTGGTTTTTTTTCTACAGCAATAGGGTTGTAAAACTCTCTGGCTGTGAGACTACAACTTCATGTTAGTGTAGTTTAAATTTTTGTTGTAGGCAGATATGAAAAAATCACAATTTGGGTTAAAAAAGACAATTCATATTATGGAGTAATTCTAGATCACCAGACTCAATAAATATAATACTTGAAGTCAACAGATTTTTAAAATGTTCTTCACCTCCTGCCCCGAGATGGCTTGAGAAACTAGTGTTGGAAAATTATGATTCCGAACAGCATAATCTTGAAGACCTTTTTCATGCAGTGCTCATAATAGTATTTTGTATTCGCTCTGGTCATATCTCACAAGATTCAGGCCCTGCTGTATCAGCAGCATGATACTCGAAATTTAATCCGTGTGCCTTGGTCTCCATAGCCTGATAGAATTAGGTAGTGTATTCTCAATGTAAAATAAAATTCTGAAATAAAGTAATAATTTAAAAAACAAACAAACTTTTTTTCTCATCAATTCTCTTTTTACCATAGTAAATTTTTATCATCAGTAACAGTGAAGGGTAAACCACTTCTGGAGAAACACTCTGAAATGAACTCCATTGCAGCTTGTGTAGGTGATGCTTGTAGCATGTAAAAGCAAGTTAATTCTTAGTCTTTGTCAAAATAGACTGCTCTGTGCCATCTACTCTCTCTGCTCGGTGTCTCAAACTATATTTAATTTGACATGCCAGTGGTACAACATCTCTAACTGTTTGCTTCTCCCTTGTGCCCCATCTGGATTCCACAGAAGTAATTGAATTTGTGATGTTTGTTGGGTAAATGGATTCCAAGAGAGATCAGCAAATGGAGGATGATTTCTCAAGCCACACTTCAGCTGTCAACAGCTTGTATGGTCTTGCAAGAGTTATGAAAGAATGAATATTGATAGCTTTTTTCCCTCTTTGTAGACAGGCAGCTACCACCTTGCTTACCTTAGGGAAAAAAAAACCCAACAAACCAAACCCCTTGAAAATATGTGCTGAAGCTTCATGGTGGTGTGGATGTTGCATTTTTGCTGTTCTCCTGAGTGTGTCTAATCCTACTTCCATCCTGTGTCTTGATACAAATGCTGGCTCTAAGGGCGGTGAACAACTGCTTGCTGTTCCCACTTAACCTTTTGGCTTTCTGGGAAGCTGGCAAAGTAGTAGAAGGGGTTGTGTGACTTTGTGCTAAATATATGTCACTGCTGCCTACTTGTTTCCTTCTGTAAGCAGACCTGCAGCTTCATTTTTCTCTCCTCCACCATGACCGCAGGAAAACCTGCTCCCCCTGAGGCATAGACGCCAGGCAAGCCAGGCAAGGTAATATTTCCTCCTGTTGTGGTTGTGGCTAAAGAGCTCCATGTAGCTTTTCCCCCAGTGAGAATTGTTTGTACTTCCTTTAAAGCTACTTCTTTTTAAATCTCGATTATATATTTTCTATTATGTGAAGCTGTTAGAAATTGCACATAAAACTTGCCATTTTCTGAAGTGATAGGCAAGCTATTTCCTATCTGAAGTGCCTGGGGAGCAAATGAAATAGAGCCATACCTGATCAAATGACACTTCTGAGACTTATTCAAGGGTCTGATAATAGTCTCATGGCTTTCTACTTTTAGGCTGATGTGTGCGCCGTGCCTGAGAAGGGCATCACTCACCTATGTGAGGGCAAGAGGAGCTGGTTGGGTTGTGCAGGTAAAAATACCTGGCAGCAAAGAATTCGTGCAACTAAGGGGTGCTGCTGTGTTTCTATAGCCTGGCTGGGGAGTTGTGGTAAGGAGACACATGGCTGAAGGGACCTCGGGAATAACCTGGGTCCATGTGATGCTGAGGTTTGGGCTCTGGGGGGTGGTACTGGGGAGAAATATGCAGCTGCCTCTAGTTCTACCTGCATTCCTGTTTTAATATGGTCACCTTTACTAAGCCTCAGTGTCCTGGTTGAATTCCTGGTATTGGTCTTTAACAAGTTAAACTGGTGCCTTATATACCTGAAGCATTATGTATAGTCCCTTCTGTTTTGCCCCGAGAGGGACTGCTCACTGATGACCAAAGGCTAAACCTTTGTTTTTATTGACTTTTCTGAGCTTTTAGAAACTCTGCTGCCAGACCAGGTAGAGACACATCTGTCCATTTAAAGTATCTTTTGGCTATAGTTTTTTGAATACAGTAATTTCCCTGAAAGGCCTTTAGAACGGGATCTGTATAAAGCTTCTCTAAAACTTTGGGAATTTGCTTATAGTAAACACTACTTTGGCAAAAACGCATGCTCTTCTAGCATTTTTGAAAATGAGTGTCTGGTAATTTCTAAGGGGTGACCAATGTAGAGGACAGATAGTGCTTTTTCTCAGCACAACTTTGCAGTAAAGGAGTTAAAAATAAAGGTTGCAATATTATCAGGAGCTCTGTCTAGTATAAATAACTTACACTGCTTAATTAAACCAGTGCCTGGGAACGTTATTTAATCACCACTGTTCCAGCCCAGGATTTGTAATAAGCCAAAGAGGCTAAACAAAAGCAATCTCTGTTCTGATGAAATTTCTTATGAAAATAGCCAGTTATAAGCCATGCGGACGGAGCAGGCTCTGCAGCTATCTTGCCGTGTAGCCTCCCTTCTGAGGCACGGCATCAAGAGATGACTGGTTTGTATTAAAAAAAAAGGTTTTCATGAGAAGGGCTCAGCTTTTTTAGCAGACACTGTAAGCAGTGCTGGGCATTGCTTGGTAACCCCATCCTCTCCAGACTGCTATGGCAGCTTGAGCAGGGCATCAGTGTTGTGTTCAGGCTGCACTGGTGGATTGCCCTAGCATAAAAATTATTCTTTATTTCATCCCTTTCAAAGGCTAATTCAATGATCTGGTTTCTCTGGGCAGATCTTTGCAGAGATCTCTTCTGAACCAGAGGATTCAGGCTAGTGGCAGTGTCTGTGCACGAGGTGATGCTGCAGCAGGGAATGGAGAAGGTTTGTGCTGGGAGCAGGGAGGGCTCTGAAGCAAAGTCGCTCCCTGTTTTCCCATGAATTTTTCCTAGGGCTTAACCAGTATCCTTGAAGGGCTGTGAATCCTTGAATCTGTGGAAGTAGAGCATTGTCTCATGATTATGGGAAAAGTTCAAGAAAGATCAGCAAAGGCCTGGCTTGTTGGTTCTGGGCCCCCGTTCTAATGGCTGCAGGATTAATTGCCTTTGTCTTAGTGTCAGTTGTGTTTCTCGCTCCTACTCTTCCTGTTGGGAGACTGGACCAGAAACCTACTTCCTTGATGGCTTTAAACCTTCTTGCTTCCAGATTCACTGAAGCTATGGTAAGAATATGATAACTTATTCTTGTGCTGATATTTTCCTATAACTACTTAAACTTTGGTGGCAGTAACTCTCCCCCAGACAACTCCCAAAGTCATTTAGAGGGAAATTACTTAGAAATAGTTATCTCTGTCTCTAGTGAGTCCTAATAGTATTGCAAATACTGCTTTCTTTCTCGAGTTAGAATGCAAAACTTAAGAGCACTGCAGGCTTGATGTATTAAAGGCGTTAGAAAGTCCTGACACAAGCCTCACATCTGTGTTAGACGGAACCAGTTTATGAGACGTGGGCTGTATATGTATGTAATGGAGCTGATACCTCCTCACACAAAAATATTAAGCATGAGTACCACAGGCAGAAATAATGAGCTGATGTATAACTGGAGATTTAATTACTGAACTGATATGCTGTGTTTCTGTTGTCTTTGCTGGGCCAGACTTGTGGCTTTCTGGGAAAGGCTGCAGTATTATATTTAAATTTTAAAAATGCCTTAATTAAGCTGTTTATGCCCACAACTATTTTTTGTTTGCTGTTGCAGGGAAGCAAAACAGCTTTTGTAAATGTGGTACTTCATAATTATCTTGTGACTGAGTCTTCTGGTTCGACTTGTTTTCATACAGAATGAACCGCTCTGAGATTTAACAACACACAAGAGCATGTTGTTAACTAATTTGGTATTTATCTTGCATCTGAAGAACTATGTGGGCAAATATGTCAATATTCACTTCACCCTTAACCATCCAAAGTAACCCAGGTATTATTTGCTATTGCATTACTCCATTCCCATGGTAATGTTTTTTTGAAAATAATAGGGAAAGTCACTTCTATTGTCTCAAAATAATTTTTCTCAAAGCTATTTTCCCCAAAGCTGTTTCCCCCCTTGAATAGTTTCTTTCTGATGTAAGTACTGTGATGTTCTGTTAACATCACGCAGGTATTCTTGGTTCATCAGTGCCTTCACAGTGGCCTCATTTCTTTGGTGTGTAGCAAGATGAAGATATGAGGAGAAGATATGCAGCATTAAGTAGGCGTTCAATCAGAGATAATTCTGTGCTACCTTACTTATTAATCATTGCCACTGCCTTTCTTATACTGCCTGATTTCACATCAGTATGAAAGCTGTGCAACAGTATCTGGGTTCTACCCATCCTTTACCATTTCAGTCCTTTGTTCTGTTTGGCCTTTGCTGGCTGATATCTCCAACCATGGGTCAGTGTAACCTAATTCTTGACTGCAGCAAATGAGCACCATCTGTGTTCCTGATGAGGATAACCAGTATAATCCTATAAAAGCTTATAAGGCTTTGGAAGATTATTGAGTGTAAAAGTAGACATTTTTTGTGCGTGTTCCTAATTTTGTTAGCAGAAAGGGTAAAGCTTTTCTTCTTTCTCTAGCTCTGGAGCTAAGAAGAGGTTAACTCCTGCTTCTGCTTGCAAGAATTAAAAGTCTTCTAACATGTTTTCCTGAAATGCGGGACTGTTTTTGCGTGTGTGTAGCTACATAACAAGCTCTAATTAAGAGGATTTACAGTCTTCTTCCTGAGCTGAATTGCTCTGAAATGTTTCCAAAGTTTAATATGATTGTTAATGCAGCATGATTTTTTTTTTTTTTTTTTTTTGTATTTTTACAAAACTTATTTGGATGATGAGCTGTTAGTGACTTGTTTACTTTAACTGAATTGATTAGGTATTAGGTATTGGTAACTACTCTAAGCATAATATCAATTGTCCTGTATGTTTACCTTAAAAGGAGATAATTAATAGCTGTTGAAATAATGACATGAGGCTCTCCAAGAGAATGAACTGGGAGCCCGAGGGTTCCCAGTCTGAAACTGTAATCAGCATTTTGGATGGTTCTAGTTTGTATCCAGCTCCACGTGGACAGTGAAGCTGATGCTGGAGACAGATTGTCTCTTGATTCCTGACCCTCTACCTTACATAGAAAGTTAAATATTGGGTCAGAGAATGGGATGAAGTAGACTGAGAATTTGTTATAGACACAGAAGACAGGGGTTACGGTTATCTCAGTGAATCAGCTATACAAAATGTAGCTGCTCCAGCAAAACAGATGGAGAAACTTCCTGAGATGGAGAAACTACCTGGTTTCAAATGTATATTTCAAATTAGGCAGACAAGGTTTTTGAACATGAGTATTCACAACCACAATGAGTAGTCAAACCATTATTTTGAGGCTTGCAGATTTTTCCATTTAGACTTAAGTTTCTAAATAGCTTAAATGCTTTTCAGAGTTAATGGGAGCTTTCCATAAATAGAATGGAAATGAAATGCAGTCAGGCAAACCTGATTTCATCTTATATGGCAATATAAGTTAATCCACTTAAGACCTGGGTAGGAGATGACTCTCATGCACACAGAAGAGCTGTTATAATATAGTCTTGATTTTTAATGTAGCAATTTATTGTTTCTCTATAAAATTCACTGTAAAATTTCATCCACATGGATAGAAGCAGTATTAAGTGAATAAATACAGAATTTATTGGATTTATTGTGATGAAGTTTGCTCATAAAATGCCTATGAGCAGGTTGTGATTCCATCAGGGTTATTTGGTTTTTAATTTATTTGACTTAAACCCAGTTCTAAACAGAAAATTAGTTCCTCTCTGTTATTGTTGGCAGCAGTTATGTGATTAACTGATGCCATCAGTTTGAGCTAGATGAGCTTCTGTAACTACATAAGTCACAATCTATCACTTATATGTCTTGACTGGAGGAAAACAGCTTTCTAATTATGAGAAAAATGGAGGCCACAGGATGGGAAAAAGGATTAGACTCTTGGGGAGCAACAGTAAATGAAGAGGATCAGGAAACTTTTCTTGACCTAAGCAATATCTAAAATGTAAATCCCAGACACAATAGCCTATTTTTATATCCGTTCTGAGTTCAGATGTGAAATGAAATCTTCTTTTTCAAATTATTTATATTACAGTAGTTCCTCCCTGCCCCGATGGAGGCTGTTGCCCTTTCTGCTAGTCATTGTGCACCCTAACGGCATCTTACTTGTTTGCCTGAAATAGGGCCCATCATCCCCAATGTGCTGTATTAGCTGCAGAGCCTTGGTGGTTTAAATGTAGAGCACTATTATTTATGATTATAAATTGAGTATGTGCAGTGAGTTGTTTTCTTGTTTTGGGAAGCTGGTGTAAAAGGAATGTGATCCCATTCAAGACAGTCATTAACTACTCAGCCTTCTTCTTTAGGTATATAAAATACAGCATAGGATTTGCCAGAAGTTATGGACAGTGACAAATGTTCATTTGTTGAATTACTTTGGTAGGGGGACAGATCTCAGTAGCAGGAGGGAAGAATACCTGTTCTGATAATTTTTAGTTATTGCATGCTTTTTCCCTGTGAGTAGTTATCTGGCTTTTTGTGGGAAGACAGTTCGGCTCTGCAGCCATTGTGGTTACAAGATTACAATAACCTGTAAGCAGAAATTCTTAATGTGCTTGCAAATCTGCAAGCTGTTTCACCTTTTAAGTTACAAAACAGGAGCTTCTCCCTTATTCTGTGGTTTCTGACTGAATGTGATTCAAGTCCTAACAGATGGAGCTGGATGTTCAGCTCCTGAGTTCTGCGGTGAATCTTCATGAGCTGAGCAAAGCCAACAGAGGGAACTATAGAATGGCTTGGGTTGGAAGGGACCTCTAAAGATCATCTAGTCCAACCCCCCCCTGCTGTGCATGGCAGGGACATCTGTCACTAGATCAGGTTGCTCAACACCCCATCCAACCTGACCTTGAACACTTCCAGGGATGGGGCATCCACAACTTCTCTGGGAAACGTCATGTTCAGGTCTCACACTACCCAATACATCCTTATTAACCACAGCCCCCTTCCCATCATTTGATCTAATATACAGATACCATTCCCTTAGTCTATGGAACACCTCTGTAAAATGTCCACAAAATGTCCATTGACAACAAGGTCTCCCTTGGAACCTTTTTCATTCTTGATTCCAGAATTTCTGTGATATTTTATGACCTGAATTGTACAGGTAGGGGAATAAAAGTTTTGCCAGTGTTCTGCAGGTTTTGCTGTGCCTGGTTTATCCCATTCTTCTGGGGTTATAGCTACACTTGGATTTGAAACGGAATAAGCTCTGGCTGCCCAAGAAAATGGGTGTCTGCAGCATCCTAAATCCTTATATTCTCCGAAAGAGCTGTAGGAGCAGACTTTAAGATTAACAAAGATTAACACCTATGGAAACAGCAGGTGTTTTTCACTAGCTGAAGAACAGCTATTTGAAACAAGGCAGGCAATCGGCATATAGGAGCTAAGGTCAAAAGGAGAATTGAATCCTCTGCACATACTTTAGTGGTGGCTTCATTTGCGTCTATAAAATGAGCTGTATAATGTGCTTGTTACTGAAGGAGTGTGTGTTCTGTTTTGTTTTTTTAAGGCTGAAGCCATATTTACTCTGAATGTCTCTTCAGTGATACAGAAAATCACTAATAACAAAGGTGAAATGAATGACTCTTCATAGTGTCTGAGCATATTATTTTTATTTAGTCTCCAATACTCATCCCTTGTTTTCTGTTCTGGAAAGGAAAGTTCTGGTTCTTTAGTTTACTCATTTGCCTATTAAAACCTAGATACTTATAATAAAACCCACCAAAATTCCCTATAGCTCTTCACAGAATTGTTTTTCCTGTGCTCTGTATCATGGGAAGTCTCGTGTTACAGAGCAATATTTATTTCAAGCTA
This sequence comes from Athene noctua, assembly GCF_965140245.1. Lineage (NCBI taxonomy): Eukaryota > Metazoa > Chordata > Aves > Strigiformes > Strigidae > Athene > Athene noctua. The sequence continues at coordinate 43,944,617 of NC_134038.1, forward strand.
TTGTTATTTGCTGGGTTTCTAGTGCTTTTGAAACAAGTGCATTTGTGCACTTTTTTAATTTTTTAGATCACTTGTTATTACAAATGAGTACTCTAAAGCTTAAACTTTGTTCTCTGAAGGCTGACTGAAGTGAGAGAATAAAATAGATACATTATTTGTAAGAACAACAATCCTAATGTAAGAGACAATAATTTTCTTGCATTAAACTTTTTGTTCCTCCTATGCCTTTTTTCTTATGGAATTAGTTTAAGTGAAAATTAGTAGCTGATGGTCAGCGTAAAGCATTTAGATCTCAGGGGTATCCTGGAAATGCTAGGTGGCAGAGGTTTGCTGGAACACTACCACTTTGTTACTCATTTTCAAATACAGACAGAAAAGGCATACTTGGCATGTGCTTTTTACCTGGTCAGCTCGCAAGTATTCTGTTTAGTGGAATGAAAGAATAAGAATTAAAAGGGTTTTTTTTTCTTAATTTTGTCCTGCTGAAGGTACATGATGAATATGAAAATGAACTATGATGAATAAACCACCGGATAAATTTAAAGAACAGGTTTATCCAAACAAGTGTTGTTTTTTTTTTTTTTTTAATTGTAGAAAAAGAAGAGAGAAAAAACCCAAAGAACTGTTTAACAGAAAAATTAAATATATTTCCACCATGTAAATCTTGAAAGATAATTTATAATCTGAATTTAGAATGAAGTAGGCTAGCATGTGAAGACCACCATGGACTTCAAACTGCACAGAAGGATCATGTTATCTCTGTAAGCATTATTTGGAAAAAAATCCCTTTATTTTCTCTCGCTTTTGTGCAGTACTTTGCTGTGATTTAAAGCTTATTTAACACAGAGCAAGTGTTATCACTCCTTTGATGGGTTTTCATATCTGTCTTCAAACTTACCTTCAAAATGGAGTTCTTCAAAACATGGTTCTCTAACGTTCCCTTAATGTATTCACCCCAAATACCTGAGAGAAGATAGTCTTCAGTTTCTAGCTATCACTTCGGCATACTTAAGGCTCATGTGTTCTTGATATATAGTCAGCTGCAATTTAGCACTGCACAAAAAACATAGAGACTGAAGTCAACAAAATCATTTTGTTGGTATAAAACCAATTAAATGAGACATCAATATAAAGGCTGTAATAATGAAGGCATAGCAAAAATCTGGAAATACAGAACTCCAGAAGAGGAGAGATGAGGTACTCTAGGAAGTTGTAACCATTTTATATTGTTGTGGCAGAAATACCTAGGAGATGCTCTTTATATACAGTATGTGAGCTCTTTCTGTGCAAGCATAGAAAGCAGTGGCTGATAGCGCGGCTATGCTTTAGCCCTTGAGCCATGACCAAGGGCAAGCCTGCTTGGGAACACGTGAATATGGACTTGATGACTGAACTGATGACTGAAGGTGCCAAAAACATTTGCAGAGCACAGCCCCACCTGCTTGAGCAGCAGCTCTTCGAAGTGGAGTAAGAGGATGCGGTACCTCTCCAGGTACACAACTGTGTGTGTACAGGTCTGGCACTAGATGCATAATGTGCATGAGTTTGCAACGTATCATTTCATGCCACATCAACTGCTCAGGTCATTTTTGCTTCTGCACCTAACCCTGTGAGTCCTGGAAGATGTGCTTGTAACCTGTTTGTCCTGGCTGTGGCAAAGGAGTGGTGGAGCAGACTGGAGAAGTGTTTTCTCTCAGTTAAAGCAAAGTAGATTCCCAGGGCCAGGCAGCAGCAAACGAGTTAGTCGTGTGCTGTCTGTGCCTGCCTGTTGCTCTGGGTCAGTGTCTCTGTGGATAAAATAAGGTTTTCTTAGAGTGTGTGCAGACACTGGCTTTTCTCTGCAGCTAGGCTGAGGTCCAGGTTCCCCCAGATCTCTGTGAGAAAGCAGAAGCAGCAGGGAACTGGTGTCACAGGTGGGATAACACCCAACCCATGTGTTTTTTTCAAATTTACAGAGGCGTAATTTCTCATTTCCTTGCTTTATATGGATTTTAAATGATGTGGAAATGAGAGAGTGAAAAGCATATCACCTCTTTCATAAGGTCAGGTTAGAAGAAATGTCCATGACATCAGAACAATAGTACTTCAAAGGAGAGGTTTAACGAATGCCTGCTGGGCTGCTCTTCATATATGCAGGAGGAGAGACTAAGCATAATGAGACTTGTGGGCTTTTCAAATGATAAAAGGTACGCTTGTGATTCAGCAACCACCAATTATGTCAAAGACGAAAAGGAGGCATATTAATAAAACTGATTTTTTTTAAAAAAAAAGGGAAAATGAGATTTAAAGAGACTTTAGCTTTCTCTGTTCAATAGTGCATCAGTGATTGGTAATGCTTTGTAAGGTGAAATAAATACAGTAACAACTGGATGACGACTCTTGCTTAATAAGTGGACAACAAGCAAAGCATCTTCAGGGTCTTTTTGTGGCTAACAGCACCAAAATGATGAGTATGGTTGATTGAACCTAAAATGATAGCAATTTATTTGGCCAATTTAGTTACAGGCTGTTTGGAATAATTTAAAAATCCTATCCCTATGGCACTTACAGCTGATAAGCGTTATGTTAGATGTGCATGCACAAAACCTCAGGGAATGTAAACCATCAAATTTAGATAATAGCTTTATAAGCATGCACTGTGCAGTGAGTGTCTGCCAGAGTGCAATGAATAGTGAGCTTGTGAAACCACATCAGTGAATATGCAATTGTTTCAGGAGAAGTCTTCTGGCTATCTGTTCATCTTAGACCTGTTTTAAAATAGAGGAAGAATTACTGCCACTGAGTTCTTTAAGTCTGATTTTTATCAAGTACAGCAGGTGTTTATGAAGCTAGCTCTCATGTTCTCCTGTTACTGGGTTGTCTGGCATTGAAAAAAGCTGGAGTTAATATAATGAATTGTATCGGAAATCATCTGGTGGCATTGCTGGATCGTACCTTTCCTTGTAAATTGTTGCTTCTGTCACATAAAAACCTGTACCTATGCAGATTGCAGGAAGAATTCTGGTTACAAATACTTAGTTGGATTAGGATAAAGAGGGTGCTCCATTAATAGTGCTACCCTGGGGGAAAAGCAGGTCCATCAGGAAGACATCAGCCAATCTCACCACATTTACCGAAGGGTAAAATCAATCCCTGTGAAGACGACCAATGTACAGGTCTCTGTGGTATTGATAGCCATGGGGGAAAGAGAATAGCAATAAACTAGTTTGGCAGAAATCCTTTACGTTCCTGCCAGGATTTAAGAGGAGGATATGTACCCTCATGCTAGATAACAGGCTGAACACTTGAGTGTGTTGGAAAGCTAAATCAATAAATATTTGTAATTTACTGCCAAAGCACTGAATGACTCTGTGGATATTTCAAGCCCATTCTTTGGACAAATAGCTGTGGGAAGATGACTGTGCAACAAATGACTTGGGCCATTATTTATCTAGGGGCTCCTGGCAGTAGGACTTGGAAAAACATGTTGTGAGTGGTGTTGTTTGGAGTTTTCTTCAAAACAAAGCTTTTTGTCAGTGAAGTTTGATCTGTTGTAGGACTGGCCTGCTTGGAGAAGTTATGGTGTAATAAGTAAAATGTGAATTTATGGCTCCTGTAGTAACTTGTTTTATTCCCATCATGCTGTTGTATCAGAGTGGTCTTCTCAGTGCATTATCAGCTGTCTGGAGATGCCTCACAGGGAGGAAGAGCATGGGACTGTGAAGAAAGCTGTGGTCGCTGAGGCAGAAACACAGGGAACAGGGCAAGGGCAGGGTAACCGTGATAATCACCATAAAATGGTTTGGGTTGGAAGGGACCTTATCGATTATGTAGTGCCAACCTCCCTGCCATGGGCAGGGACACCTTCCACTAGATCAAGATGCTCAAAGCCCCGTCCAGCCTGGCCTGGAACACTGCCAGGGAGGGGGCAGCCACAACCTCTCCCGGCAATCTGTTCCAGTGCCTCACCAACCTCATAGTGAAAAAAAGTCCTGAAGTGCTTTACTAGCATCCAGTAAATTTCAGGGACTTTCCCCCTCACCAAGTAATATTTTGAAGGGATTTTGTTTTATTGATTTTTTAAAAAAATATTTAGCATGAGTGCTGCTGTCTGTGACAATGTTTAAATAATGCAACAGCAGAAAAAGATAAACAACATCCATAAAACCAGCAGTTGCCCAGCTGGAAAGATTAAAGCAATGTTATGCCACTAGACCTAGGAAAAAGAAACAACTCACCTAATGTTTTTATCTCTGTTGTGGTTTAACCCCAATGGGCAGCTAAGCACCTTGCAGCTGCTCACTCACTCCTCACTTGGCCCAGTGGGATGAGGAGAAAAATTGGGGGAAAGAAAAGTAAAACTTGTGGGTTGAAAACAGTTTAATAATTAAAATGTAATAATAATAATTGTAATGAAAAGGAAGATGACAAAAAAAGAGAGGAAATAAAACCAAAGACAAGAAAAATGATGCACAATGCAATTGCTCAATACCTGCTGACTGATGCTCAGCCAGTCTGAGCAGTGATCTGCCCCTCCCAGCCAACTCCCCCCAGTTTATACACTGAGCATGGCATCCTCTGGTATGGAATATCTTTTTGGATAGTCCAGGTCAGCTGTCCTGTCTATGCTTCCTCCCAGCTTCTTGCACACCTCCTCACTTGCAGAGAATGGGAAACGGAAAAATCCTTGGCTTATCCTAAGTTCTACTTAGCACCAACCAAAACATCAGTGTGTTATCAACGTTAATCTCATACTAAATCCAAAACACAGCACTGTAACAGATATTAGGAAGAAAATTAACTCTGTCCCAGCCAAAACCAGGACAATCTCAAAAGCAAACAGGAGCAGTCTCATGGCCTTTCAATAATGTATGCATATTATTTTAGGCAAAAGGTGAAGACAAAGCCCAAAACTGACAATATTTTGTAGAGACTGTTCTCTTCATAGTGCTGCTTCCTAAGTGAAAATGCCTCAGTTTGGGTACTCCTAGTGGCAGACCAAAAGTTCAAAAGGAAGTTGTTTCTCTGGCTCTTCTTGAGACCTTGAGCTATCTGAACTCATCTCAACACTGGCAGCACCAAAGATAAAGAAGCAGCCATCCAAGGCACTGATATATCCAGGGTTGGCATACTGCATGCTGCTTTTTTCTAACTGGAGAGACCTCAGTTCAGGTATAGCTAATGATAGACCAAAAGCCCAAAAGGAATTTGTACCTTGAGCTGTCTAAGCTAGTGACAACACTGGCAGCACCAAAGATGCAGAAGCAGTGATCAACATGTGGCCTGTGCTAGCATACTGCATGCTGTTTAGCTCAAGCTTTACCTGAGCTTGAACTGACTAGAAGATGTGGGGTAAAGGATCAAGTGTTCACAGACTTGTCAGGAAAAATTAAAAGGCAAATTCTACTGAAAAAAAAAAAATCCTGCAAGCACAGATTTTTTAAAAATTTTGTTTTGTCTAAAGATGAAGTTGATGGGTTTAGCTGGGAGTTTTGTCTCCAGTACAGCTTCATTGGACATAAATGATGGCTTGTATTAGCAAAACCCCTCAGATGAATGAGCCTACGGGCTCTACAGAAGGATAATGTGAGCTGGAAGTTAAATATGACCAGGAAAAAAAATACCCAGTAGAGTCCATGTACAGTGAATATTTATGTGACCACTGGATGCAATGGGCTGGAAAATACTGCTGCCTGCAAGGAAGAAAACCCCCTTTGTCTAGCTCTTGCTAGGAGGACTGCACCATCATAAAGAGAAGCAGCGTGTAAATTCAGAGTATCCTGCAGGGACTAAGAAATGCCTCACCTGGCACATCTCCCTCTTGCTTCTTGGTGTGTGGACCATGCACTGTCAGCAGGACAGTGACTGAACAGTGACACAGCTCAGCACTACGACTGAATTCCTGCTGGGGCAAGGGGCTGGGCTTCCTGTCCTCAACCCAAGCAGAGAGAAGAGTGAGATGCCAAGAGCTGCCCTCATTCACAGTGTTGTCTCTATGGCTTCACTTTGCGGAAAGCCCTGCTGGTCCCCTGGCATGGGAGTGAAGGCTGAGGCTCGGAAGCTGTGGAGACAATGCAAGGTCAAGGTCACAAAAACACTGGGGAGGTGAGTGGGAAGGCCTCTAACACAATGGATATATTTTAGTTATCTGAATGAGGGTGTCTAGTGCAACCTGAGATGCCCTAGAGATTATCAGTCAGTGTGGGCAGGTAGGATTCTCCAAGGCATCTCAGGTGGCACCTGAGGTGCTGATGTTCAGGTGACTGAATCAGGCTATGGGAGATGATGCTAAGCAACAGTAAAGAAAACCAAAATACCTGTAAAATACATGCAGAAGAACAGCAGATGCTTCTGCTAAAGTGAGAGTGATCTGGCTTTGGGGTCATTCTATGTCTAGACGTGTCAGTGAAACAAGTGGACTGGAGTGTGATTGCCAATCAGGGCAGGGGCCAGGAGATCGTGATAGTGTAACCTCTCCTGTGTTCAGGTGTCTTTATATATTCTCCTCATGAGAGGTCTGTCCTGACTACAAAACCTCTGATTCTGCTCTGTGACACAGGTTCAAGAAAGTGCCTAAAGGAAGTAAGAAGGATTTAATTCAATGAAATAGTCTGTTGAAGTAGTGGAAGGTTTCCTGGTGATGTATGTGAACTTTGAACCAAACTGCTTATAAAATACTGGTCTGGGGCTGGGAGTGATCAGAATTGTGTGGTGTCAGACTGTGTATGAGCAAACTTGCTAGTCTCAGGTTATTCTACACTTAGAAGGAACCTACACCTATTTTTTTCCTCTACTAGTCTTTTAGTCCTTTTTTTCATCTATGCAAACATTTTTGTGAACTTTGAGAACGGTCCTCTGTGTATTAAAATGTATTTGCTGTTAAAATGTTAAATCAAACAGCAGCTTGAATATTTTTAAAGGTCATAGTCACTGAAGCGAAACACACATAGCATACACCTTTTTGAATTGTTTTGCTTTTTTTTCTAAAAATTTTTTCAACACGGAATCCTGCAGTATATAGCCAATGATGCAACTAAAAAGTGTAGAGTAAAATCTAATTTGATTTTGAAGGAATTAGCATGATGATGTTTGCATCTCCCATTTACCTTTCATAGGTGATTAAGAAGAAAAATACCAGCAAAATATTAATGGTCTTATTTTTAGAAAAAGCCCAAGGCCGTTAGTAATTCACTTTTGCTGTGTGTTCTCCATCACTGTGAGGCTCCAGGAGGGTGTCTGGGGCAAGTACATCAGTGGCTTCAATGAAAGATGAAGTCTGGGAATTGCAGTTCTGCAACCAGAGCTGAATGATGCAGCAACTTCTGCAGCTGTGGGATTGTAGCTCTGCAAGTCTCTAAAGAAATGCTCTGGCATTTAACACATCAAATTTAGCATATTAAACATATCATATCAGATAAGCAAGCATGCTTTGCAAATGTACACTACTATATTTGGATGATTCTGGTTTTGGTTGTATCTTGTCATCTGGCCACTGCTAATATGTTAAATCTCATCTTAATTTGCCTCTTCTAGCTGTCAACTGTATGTAGATATAAGTATTTATAATATTGACAAGAGTCCTAAGTACACATCTATTTGTAAAACAGTAGACCAGTAGAAACACATGGAATTTGATACTGGTGCTTCTGGGCATACTGTGTTCTTACTGTACATTGAAGATAAAGAATTGCACACCCAAATGGGAAAACTGATTCAGTAATAACAGAGATACAATTGTCCTAAGTATTGCTACTCCAAGTGACAGATACAAAGCATGAGAGAGGATCAGAGAATTTAAAAGCTTTTGCCTGGGGTCAGGTTTTAGCCGCGTGGACCGGCGTTTAGCCTTTCAGCATGAGGGCACTGACGGCTGCAGGGCTGGTATTGCTACTCCCTACTGGAGTTCAATTTTCCTTAGAGTTTTGGTTCATAGGCATCATTGTCACATAAGAAACAGTGGGGGAGATTGTTTGTTCTTCTTCTGTTTAATGACTGTTAGCTCCCAGCTCATTAATTTTAAGACCAATCCATTCATCCATCCATCCTGTGCACAATATATCACATAGATTTTTTTTCTTCTTCCTTTCCCTTATTTGCTAATATAAAACAGATGGGATGGTGCAATTATTTTCTTTAAGGTAAATAATTTAAAGCTGAATTTAATAAAAGGCACTTATTAGATTTTTCCACTGTAGCTGATGATTAAATATGTAATCTTTCCTGCACTCAGGAGGGAGAGGATTCTTGCAATTTATATAAGTTAACATGAAAAAAAAAAAAAGGGCAAAATTTGCAGAATTTCATGCAGGTTAGGATTTGAAAAGCATTCATTTTATTTCTCACAAGAATGAACTGGGCCTGCCATGGTATATGATCATTCACTGTCAGCAGAGGTGACTCCAGTTGCTGCTGTGAGTTTAGCTATCTAACTATCCAGCAGAGTTGAGTCCTGCACTTTGCTGGATGTTTTCCAGCTCTCCTTTACTCCCTTTTCAAGAAATGCTCAGCACCTTATGGACCTCAATCAAACTGCTTGTAATTAAAGACTTGGATCTGTGTCCACCAAGTCATTTAGTCATTTGCCTCTTATTCTTTCAATTTGGTAATTTCTACTTGAAGCAGACACAATATGAAAGAGCAAATACTAGACCTATGCCTAAAAGAAGCTGCATTCTTTGTATCAGCCCCTGAATATGTTATAACTATCTGCCTGTAAGTCTTTTTCTGAAGTAATGTTATGTTTTGTGGCTATGAGGAAGTCATTAACATCCTTATGCTCTGAATCAAAATCGTAAAGAAACCACCACACCAAAACCACAACAGGGCTTTGTGGTGCCATAGATGACTGAGTTATAATTTATTAATTTGACAGACTATCATCTGGGCAGTGTCCAATTTAGAAGTTCTGCAGTGTAAGCATCTGATAACAGCAGAACATCAATATGCATGCGGCTATATATGCAGGGTGTTTCAGTAATTCAGAAATAGTGGTGCGTAAGTCATCTGTGAGGGTGCTGGTGGAGGCAGTCAGGAGGAAAAACACCACTTGTTTCTGCAGCTGTGAGGTTGTTCATTCATCAGCATGTTTTCGTTCTCTGAAAACAGAAACGATGCATTCAAATCAAGTACCTCCTTGACTCTTAAAAGAATGTTTTGAACAATCTGGTGCTATGGATGATGTATAGATGTGTAAAGAATGATGTGATTTGCATGTTTTAGACATGATTGCAAATGGCAGGACCCGTTAACAGAAATTAATTGCATATGTTTTTAAATAGACATCTGAAACATTGGGAAAATGTTCTCAAAATACACATATGCTTCACGTGCAATATTTTTTTCTGAAAAGTAGTTGAAATTTTAATGATTTAAAATCATTTCACTGAAAGGAGACTACAGCCCACTTAGAAACAAAAATCGTTTGTCACCATGCTAAAATTCATTAACTTGCTGGAGTGTTACAATCTGGGCAACATCAAATTATTGTAATTAGAACTTTTGTGATGTAAGCACCCAGGAACAACTGAACCTCTGTGTTTTGCCTGTTTACCTGCACTTTTATTCATTTCTTCTGCTGGATAAGACCCTCCAGCTCCTATGAATGTCCACAGTAGCTTGAACTTCCCCAAATGTTATTATGCAATAGTTTAAAGTTACATGAAGTCAAAATGGGTGCCCAAACTGTTGCACTTACACACTAAAATTTATGAGTGGAGAGCCAGAGCCTTTTGTTGCTGACACCTCTTGTCTTTGATGGGGCAGCAAAATGAGTCATGTGAAAAGCCTTTCCCCCCTCCCCTGGGTTCTGCACAATTTGCACTGCTTCTGTTTGCTGGCGGTAAAAGGGGGAGGTCATCAGAAAACCAGACCTTGTGGTGCTGACTGTGGATTAGCAGCTTTCCTCTGGGTATTGTAAAGGAACTGAAACCATCAGCACTGTGCAGCACGGGGCCTTGACTCTTTGTATGCTCAGTGGCCATATAGCACACTCCCAGGGTAATGAATAGGCATTTTAAACCCATTCACTGTAAAAACATATGGGGTGAGGTGTAATGCAGAAGGCAAGATATTTCAATTCCAGTTAGACCTGGATTAAGATTTGTGTGTTATTAGAGATTTGCTGATAACACATCTGAGACAGGGGGGCAGCTCTCCTTTTACCATGTACACATATTTGTCAGATGAGAAAGACATCTCTTGCCCTTTTTTTTTTCGGAGTGGATTTTGCTGAGCTGAACTATCCTGAAAGGCTGAATAGTGCAAACCACAGTTTTTGTGGCTAAAGCCAAGGAAGCTCATTTAGGCAGGAAGCACAGGATGTTTTAGAAAACTGAAGGCTTCTTGTAGTGTTTTAGTCATGATTAAGAGCTAACTTGGAGAGGAGGGGAGATTAAGAGGGATGGTGCTGGTGGGAAAATGGGGATGTGATTGCAGAATTGTTAGCAGGCAATTTAGAGACCTTTATGAAGGCTATCGTCCCCCCTCCTTCTCAGGGAATATGTACACATATGCCACAATCTTGATTAGCTTTGATGACATTTTGTCTCCTTGGCATCATGCCTTAAAGAGGAATGGAGTCTCTCACCTGGGGGGCTGAGACACTGGGAGGGGGGTTGGGAGATGTACCCTAGTCCCTCATGACCCATCACTGCTTGAGCAAGAAGCACACCATGCTCATCAGTACAGCAGGGTCTGGGTGTGCCATGCCCATAGAGACATACTGCTCCACATGTTTCTGCACCCCAGCAGGCTGTTGAGGTGTCAGAGTGGGTTGGGGACCTCAGCCCAGAGACCCCAGGGCAGAGGCAGAGAGGAGAGGTCAGCCCCTCACAGGGAGGCTTGCTGTCCTCCTCCTTAACAACCCCTCCCAAAGTCACAGGTGTGACATGGAGAAGTCTTCACCTGGCATGCACCCAAACCCCACAGCTGCACAGAGCACACCCCTCAAACCTCTCTCATGGAGGAGGAGAAACAGATATATAGGGGGATAAACAGAGGGGAAGGGATTTTGCTGATCTTTAAAAACATCTCAGGGTTTGTGGAGCTGCATGTGTTGTCAGACTTATCAAAATCTTTAGCACAGGAACGGGTAGGCAGTAAGATTAGGGTATTCACAAGTTTCCAAGCAGCTTCTGTCAAAATAAACATTATTTTGTTAACAGAACAAGCAGTAATACCTATGTATTGTACAGCAACATGACTATATTCTCCCTGCATATTACAACAACTTTGGGATAAGAAAAGAGCATAATCATTTAATCCCATATGTGTTAGGCTTTCTTGAAAACATAACCTATTTATTATAGCTAAGTGATTTATGGATCTAGATTTACTTCTGTAACAGCTTAGGTATTCGAAATGTGAGCTTCTTTGGAGATCAGTGGTACTTAGGCTATAAAGCTACTTATATGCTTTTAAAATTGTATTCAATGATTTGAAAGAAAAGTGATTTAAAGATAAACTATTAATTCTGAATTAAACAGGATTTCAGGCTAATTTTAAGATTATTCTGAAGTGTCCCTAAATCTAACAATATAGTTATTTATCATTACACCCATGATTATCTTGATATGTTTATATAAATATGCGGTTTTAATGCCAATTTTAGGTTATGTTTCCAGTGTCCTTAATTAAAAATATCTGCTATGTTCTAAATATGTACTGTCAGAACTACTCCCCACCATGCATACCTGTAGACACCATTTCACTTCACTAACTGCTTTTAACGTTGTGTGAAAAGCTTCTTTACTTTTTAGAAATGAAATATGTTCTTATTCTTCACAGGAGTGAGCGCTTCCCCTTCCTAGGAAAAAGATGAAGTCTGTAATCTAACGGTCACTTGGGATGTGGGTATTTCTGTTAAAGGCTGCCTTTTAGGTCAGCTGTGTAAAGCTATTTCTCACAGCCCTGGTTAATGCTCTCATCATGGGGTCCTTGTCAGGATCTTGTTCATTCTGGTATGGAGGAGGTGAGGCGGCCCCTGTTCTCCAGCTAGATATTCCATCAGGAAACTGCAAAATCTTTCTCAACGATGAACACTACTTCACTTGATATATTTCTAGAAAAAGTTTTGGAATAGAGAATCTCCAGCCAGTGTTTGTAGCAGTTGCTGTTACTGCACCGTTGCCTGCAAGCCCTACATCGCTTCTAATGTGTTCAAACACGCTGCACAGGGGAGACTCCTTTCCTCAGAGGATCTTTCCAGGGAAAGGAGAATCAGTCAAAAGGCAACAGGAGCACAGTTTATGTGGCAGCTCCCTGCTAACCAGCTCAGACTGCTGGTTTGCCAGGCTTGGACCCTACTTGTTATGGTACTTTGTTATCTGCAGAAATTACCTGGGGAGTCATAGGGAACTTCTCTGCACAGAACTGAGAAGTTTTGTATTTGCTTCTACAGCACTGATGCTTGCCCCCACCCATACCTTCACCTCATTAGGGAATATTGCCAAAGTCCAAGAACGGTTTTACAGATGTAACTATAATAGCAGGGGCCAACGTCCAACGTTTAGATACTGCTGTTGCATTTGTGTCAAGCCTGTTAAGCTGAGTGGCAGCTAGTATTATTATGAAACCAGGTCTACCTTGCTTGTGAAGCCCAATCTGATGCAAAAGTGAACATTCATTTCCACTTACAAAAAGTGATCCTAGAACATACCTTCTGGGGCTGCAAGACTGTATGCACATGTCCAGTAGATCTCCCAAACCCGTGACTGAGGTAGTTCTTGGGCTGGAGGGAAATATTTTTCTGTTCTGCTTGATTTTGAGTAAGGAACTGATTTCAGATCTTCATCCTAGGGAAACGTGCCAATTACAAAACTCCTGAATACTGCACAATGAACTCTCTGCCTCTTCTGCAACTGTCCCACTCACTGCAACAAGTATGTGAACATAAATCTGCCACTTCCAAGGTGAGTGCTTCAGACTTTTAAGAGGATAATTTTCATTCTGGAAATGTTTCACGGCAATATGGAAAGAGACTCTCTAATTTAGAAAAGACAAGGTGTTATTTCATATGAAATATGTCTGCCTTTAATAATTTTTAAATTGGAATGAGGATAATGAATATTACAGCAATATACTATCTGAATATTCCAGTAATAGTTCCATATGTTCTGGATTATTATCAACTTTCATGAAATATTGCACAGATAATACTTTTATAGAAGAAGAAATATAATTTAAGATGCAATTCTAGACAACATGAGGTTCTAAGTTAAAGGAAGCCAAATTCAGTGGCTTTCCAGATCTTTATTTTGAAATTGAGCACAGGTTTCTAAATCTTTTTCACACCAACTGAAACATCCAGGGTTCAGAGAGTCCAATGGCTCCAGGGAGTTACACTTTTGACCATCTCTTAGATATGCATGAATATCTTGTGAGGAAATTTGATACTAATTGATGTTTCTGTAGGCTTTTATCGTGTTTTTCGTTAGCATTCAGAGAAGAATTAGAAACACAGTTAATTTTGCTGTTTTGTAGAATGATCAGAGAGCTACCCAGCTCTCTAAAGCCAGACAGCCATTCTCATTAGGGCTTGTTTCTACCCTTTATTAACAGATAGTTCTGCTTGATGTCTGGCTGTCATTCTGACTGCCTATCTAGAAAGCTGGCTTGCAAACATTTTCTTTTGACAGCATGTCAGGCACTTTAGGAAGGTTTCTCAAAAACATTGCTAGTACAGAGTTTAAAATGGGTTTAAAATTGCTGAGTAGATGTTCAAGTGTGTAGGAAGAGTGGGTGAGGGATGGCTTTAAAAAGTGATTAGCAACTGGGAACACTGGAGTGATTGAGTCCTGCTTTACTGTACAACAACTGAGTGTAATACACAGTGTGTATTAATGAGTATTTTTAATGCTATTTATGATATAAAGGAAGGCAAGTGCATGAGAAAAGATCTTGTCATAAATTGTGTGTGTGCTTTTATTGTGGTAGAAGTCAGGAACTAGAAACTCTGCTAGTTATGGATACAGAAGCTTACTGCAGATTATAAATTCCAGTATAACTATTAGATGATAATTTTCAGAATGCAGATAAACTTAACTTTATGGGAGGGAACATAGGTAAACAAAATACAGATTCTGGACTATGTTTTTAGAGAAGAGTCCTTGAGGGGAATACAAACTTGAATTTGAGATTACTATATCACAGTACTTCAGTCCCTGATCAAAATCAGAAAAAAAGGAAGAAGAAACACGTATGTTTGAAACTATGATTAAATAGCCTGCTCAAGTAGGAAGAGGTTATGTGATCTCAGCAAGTATCTTGCCAAAAATGGTGAGACCAACCTACTGAAATCAAAGCCATCTTAATAGTGCCTTGCTGGAATTCAAAAAGGAGAGCAAAAATTGAAGAGCATGAGGCTGGAGATGAGCAGAAGTAACCAGATGTAGGTTTTGTAGTGACTGGCCTGCAAAAAACCTGCTGGAAAATGGTACAATCACAGAGTAGGTGACATCAGTCATGTCAGATGATTTCTTCACATCAGTTTTTTTACCAAAGAGGTTGATGATACCTATTCAGACCTGACTTCCAGTAAAGATGAAGAAAGGACTGGACAGTGACATGAGGAACCTAAACCAAACACTTTTAAAAGTAGTATACAGCTGTGTTTCTTTTATATAGTAATGCAGATCAGCAGGATCCATTTTAATCTTGGAAAGCCAAGAAACAGGAACAACTTAGCTGTACATATATTAGAATAAGTTGCTGTGAGCATTTGTAGCTGCTGGAAAAAAAAAATCATCGCTAACACACTGAAGAATAAAGCAATTGTATACTCAATGTCTGTGGTAGTTTAAAACTCTTACATTTTCCATTATATGTATTATCATATAGTATGTGTATGTATTATATGTATATAGATATAAATGATTACATGAATCAAGAAGATTTTTCCAGACATCTGCTACATTTACCATGGTCCCAAAGAAGAGTGGGAGATTGGTGTGAGTGTATAGCAAGATGCTTTTGCCGTCTATCTACTGTAGTGCTGGGCAGGCATAAGAGCAGCCAGATGCTTGGCGTGTTCCACAAATCACTGTTTCATGTGCTAGCAGTAAGTCTGTTCAGCTCTTTCCATTTGCTTGGGGGTTTTTTTTGGTTTGTTCCCCCCCCCCCCCCCCCCCGCCAGAATGTACAGTTTTTTCTGAGAATGTGATTTAGTTTTAAAGTGTAGTTCCTAACTAAATTTTACCATCAGTCTTGGATTTGCATCCTAAAACTGTCACCCTAAAACTGTCACCACCATTTACCTACGAATCATAGTAGAATCAATGCTCTGGAGCAACTACTATAGCACAAAAGTCCCAGCACAGGCAGCTAAACACTGTGGTGCTGAACAAACCTGTGTTTCAGCTGTTATCAGCAGGACAATCTTTGGCATGAGTTGGATCACTTTTGGTAATGTTTATTCGGAGGTGAATGAGAAACAAATGTGGATTCTTAAAATAAATGTGGCTTATTCAAATACACATTCCTGCCCTAGTAAATTTCTGACATTGTCAAGTGGTTCCTGTTTTGCCTTTCAGTTTCTTCAGTCAAAAACTATTTCTGATGGGCAATTTTCAGCTGCGCTCTGGCACATGAATAAATGACAGTGTACCTTGTTAAATAGCTGTGTTATAATAATTAATTATAATAATCTTTCTCTACTGGTTGACGAGCACAAGATAAATTCCTTCCCTTCTTGATCTCTGTTCAATTTGTTCCAGGCTGTTAGACAGAGTGTGATGTATTTCACAGAAGATGTTTTTATTATCACCTGTAACCTCCATTACAGAAATTGCATAACCTTTCCTAAAAATACAGGAAAAAAATCAGATGCCATGTCTAAAATGTATGTTTAAAATGTCTTTGTCATATTTCCAAGTGGAATTGCATAATTACCAACCTGCTGCTTGACAAAGAAGCTTTGACTTACGAGTGCGAGTCCCCTCTACTGTAAGCACATTGGTGGGACATGGTGAAGGGCTCTGAGTGATATCTTGACAACTCCTGACCTTGCATTTTGCACTCTAGGGACTCGTCCAAAGGTGGGATGCCTGAGAGCTATTAGCCAAACCCAAGCTATTCTTAGCTCTAGACAAACTTTAAGGTAAGAACAGAGTGAAAAGTTTAAGAAATCTGCTCCTTCATTCAAAGACAGCTGCAGAACAATGAAATGATAAAAGACAACACCTCTAATTCTCATGGCTGTTTGAATTCAGTGAGGTTTCTACAATACAGCCATCCAAGCAGGTTCTCATCAAATTGTTACAGGGCTCTAACTGAGTCCCCTAGACAAATCTTCAGAAGGTGAAGTTTTTTTCCTTACATTGTCCTTTCTCAGCTGGACTTCTGTAGAATAATACCCCAAGTGCTATTGAAAGGTTTTGCAACTCTTCATCCTGGCAAATGATTCAGTGTGGGTGGTAGCTGATGGCTAAGTTCATATCTCCTAGTCAATGCACAGCTTCCATCTTGTACCACCTCAGCCTTTATGGGGAGACCGTGATGATGTTTTTCTAGCAGAAGTTGCTTACTTGTCTGCAACTGCTTAATTTTTCGATTGCTGTGATTTTGAAAAGGTGGTATGTACAAAGTCTATGACTGAGTCAAGTCTAACAGGCCAAATATATAAGGTCATCAGATGAGCTTCAGAGGCTTCTGCTCACTCAGGACTCTGTCACTGGTACCTGAGATATCCTACCCTTGCTGTTCAAAACATTAGACTCATTTAACTGAAAAACTTGCAGAAGTTTGCTCGTGAGTGGTTGCTCCAAGATTGTAAGGCTGGCATTACTTTTATTTATTTATTTTAACAAATACTTATGTGTATAATGAAGTTAATGGGCTTTTGGCTTGTATATTGGGATAACTGCACATCTTATTACCCAGAGGGTCTGTGCCTTGTTCTAAACCACAGGACTCACGATCCATTGTGCCCAAGAATGATGTGCCCTGCTGGGAAAGGATTAGGGGAGATCAAGATCTTAAGCATATCTTTGTGGGTCTTCCTGGCTCTGACTCTTCATGGTAGGACTCTGTGGGCTGCAGCCAGCTGACAGACAGCCTGGTCCTAAGGCTGGTGGATGATGCCCACCAGGAGCCACAGTCTGTGCAAGGATTTGGTGAGGATGGCCAAGGGTAAATGTCTCCGCTTGGATTCTGATTATTCTAGGTATTAGTCAGGGGAATTACATATGAAAATAATGATGTCAAGATGCTGCTGTTCAAAACCGATATTATCCTTCCCATTCAAAAGCAGCTGGCATTACTTTTATTGATTTATTTTAACAAATAAAATTTCATGAAAAATGGAACAGCCCACTCTCCAGGTCAGTTTAGAAGTAACGGAAAAATCCCACTCCTCTTTTTTTTTTTTTTTTTTTTTTTTTTTACCCTGTAACTAAAATGGATGCTTTTTAACAAATGCTTTTTAGCAAACTTTTGACTGGATATAGGACTGGCAAGTTAATTTTTGATAGTTATCAGCAGTTACACTGAGAAGTTGTATCAACTCATAAATCAAATGGGATTCTTGTATGTAGATGGTACTTTGCTTTAGACAAATAAGTTGAGGGGTTTTTGAGGTAATTTCTGAAACTATTCTCCAAAGAAACATGTCATGGGTGTTTTTAGTGAGAAACTTCCTAATTACAAATTTAAACACAAATATATCTTCAGAAAAAGAAACTTTAAAATACCCTTTATCTCACCATGCAGTAAGCCTTCCTTTCAAACACAAATATAAATGCATCAATTACAAACTAGCTGTTATCTCACAATTTATGAGGTCAATAACAATGAAATTGTGTAGCTTGTCTAAATTATCATCAGTAGTGTCCAAAAACCATAGAAGTTGAATTGTTCTGGCAGTTTAAAGTTGCTCTGCCACAGAGTACACGGGAACAAACTACAGATCTGCCATGTCCTGAGTGAATTTCCAAGAGTTCCCCTGCCAGGTCCGGCTGATGCTGCCATGGTCCTCCACAGGTCCTGCTGCAGCGCAGCTGTCTGTCCCCTGGGAACCCACCACTTGTTAGCCTGAATAGGGATAGGGCAGAGAGTGGACTAGAACTAAAAGGCTTTGAACATGTGATTATGTGAGATTTGAGAGATGCCTCTTAGCAATTCTGAAAACAGTAGAATATCTTCAGTCGGAAAGGACCTACAACCATCATCTAGTCCAACTGCCTGACCAATTCAGGGCTGGCCAAAAATTAAAGCCTATTATTAAGGGCATCATCCAAATATCTTTTAAATACTGACAGGCTTGGGGCATTGATCACCTCTCTAGGAAGCCTGTTATAGTGTTTGACCACCTGGTGTGTAAAGAAATGTTTGCTAATATCAAGTCTGAACCAGAACCAGAGTAGTTCTCTGACAAATCCCATGTCATTGTTTCCTCTCATGCAGCTATAAAAAGGGATTTTGAGTTTAATTCAAGTGCATGAAACATCAAATGAAATTCACTCCATCAAAGACGATGGGAAAACTCTGGCAGTGAGAAATCACAGCAAAAAAGACTATTTTCTGAAGGAGTGAAGATATTGCCCCAAGGTAACTTCACAGGATTGTTCTGATGGTCGTGGAGAATTTTTCTGGTAAATATATTCCCTTCTGAGAGTTACCGCTGGTGGAGAACAGAGGTGATGGTGTAAATGTACATACTTTTTTTTTTTTTTTTTTTTTTTTTTTTCCATCAAGACTGGATGCTGGATTTCTTATACTGACAACTCAGGGGAGTTCCAGTTTTATTTCCTACTATGAGGTGAAACTGATTTGCATTTTTGCATTGGTCTGGGTATGAACCAGCCAATTTTGTATTTCAAGAAAACCTTGCTTGATATCACCTGCTGGTGTTTTATTCCAGAAGTTGTGCATTCACTTTCTGATGCTTCCTAAGCTTGGAAAACTCCCTTATGTACATTTTCTGTTTCCACAGAATCTAGAAAGCTCATAAGCTTTCCTCACAAGTCTGTTTCTTACATGCCAGAAGGTTCATTAGTATTAGTGAGATGAGATGTGTAGGAAGTTACAGAATTTCACCCTGGCTATTGCAAACTCACCCACATATAAGACAAAAGAGTTGAGAAAAATCTGTATATTTGACAAAATTTCCTTTGTCTTGCAGCTGTAAGACTTTGATGTATGTGATACCTGTTCTACATATTTGGTGTGAGCATGCTTCCTACCCTGTCACTGTTAACTCCATTACTGAGCTCTTGGATACTCTTTGTTGGTGTGTTGTCATTCGAAAGCTAGATCTTCTGGATGGACTTTGATCTCTTTCTCTGAGCAGCCTGGCTGGACCCAGAGCTTTGGGCTCAGGTGAGGTAACTAACGCTAGAGAGAGGGCATCTTGTTATACAAAAAGCAGATTCATGCCCGGCATGAAATAAACCAATCTTAACACACTCAGGAGAGATATTGTATTTATTTGGACCTGGGTGCTCGGTGGATTTTCCACAAGTCAAGCACATCAACAGCAAATTTTTGTGCTTCTTTTATACACAAAAATCAGAGGTTGGTACTTTTCCAAAAACGCTTATTAGATATTGATTGGTTAGTGATTAACATACAATTATAATGCAGGTTACATAATACTTCTATTACTACACATTCTCAGGGGAAGGGTCTTAAACTGGGTAGGGGTCTTTTTGACCTGTGGGTGTGCTTTTTAGTATTATAATGAAGGTAGTTTGCTTTCAGGACACTCAAAAGTTAGTTTCATTGCCAGGTTAATTAATCGATTGGTCACTTTGCCAGGTTGTCAAATAACTCATTCTCAACACAATCCCAGGCATTCTCTTTATGGTCCATGATGTTTTGCTTATTTTGTAGGGTTCAGAGATCAAAACCTATCCTTGATGAATTTCTTATCACTAATCAAGGTTATCTTGACCACACTTCAAATCTCACCCAACCAAGCTTCAAAACCTCGTACTTCTCCCCATATGTGCAGTAACTATAGCTACTAGCACAATTATTAACCATGGCTACTAGCAAATGTGAAGTATACGATAGAAATCCAACCCCTGGTACCTCACTCTTACAGCTGCAAATTGCCATTTTCCAGTTGAGCACTCTGACTGTGCTTAACCTGTTTCCCCCTGAGCATCAGAGCTGTAGCCCCGATGCTGGAGTCTGGGTTAGCGTAGTGGGGGGCATCTCACTTTTACACTTTGAAATCAATCTTGCTACTAGTTTGGGCTCATGAGACCTTTCCCTTACCTGACCTGATGTGCCTGAAGTCCTGTCCACCAAGTGGTTTGTCTTAAAGTAAATTCATTCATATCAAAGGTGCTGAGATCTTTCACATGTGTCAGAGAGCAGCCACGAGAGCAAGTAGTGTCTGTCTGCAGGGAAAACCTTCCACAGACACACTTAGCACTTTGGAGAACAAGGTTTCACTTTCAAAGGTGGAAGAAGCTATGTGAATATTTTAAGGATGAATCAGTATCATAAAGGCATTCGGGGAGGTGAAGGTCTGGATCTTATTATTCTAATTAACTATATCACCAGTAAAAACTATGCATGAGACGGTAAAGCAGGACTCCACTGTCTCTCTATCTTTGCTGCTTCCAGTAAGTGCGTTATGATCTCCTGGTAAGCTTAATGCAATATTAATAATGTAATTTGTTTAAAAATATCCTGGTGTAGCTGTGTGTGCTGATTAACTTTTATCTCCAGTGTTGGAGATCATCTCCAAGTTACACACTTGATCTAAGGAAAGGCTGAATGAGACAAGGCTACACTTACAAGCTGTAGAATGATCGTCTTTCCAAGTGGAGCCGATTTGGAAACAAAAACAAGAGAAAAAGAAGAAACCGATGTTTTCTCCCCCTTTTTAAAATACAACAGAAGAATTGAGTCCCTAGGAAATGCTGGGAATTAAGGAAATAAAATACTGGGGTTAGTATTGGAGAGTGGCCTGAGACAGTCAAACTCTTCCTTTGACTGCACACAAACTGGTACAGGGCTGGATTTAAATGTGAATGACATCTTAGATGGGACTTAAATGGGACTTTTAATGCAAGAGATAGAATGAGGAATACTTGGTAGCCGTCTTTAGTAGTTTCATAGAGTAAATCCCATAAACAAGTTGATATCATATGAAGGTTTCACTACACTGAATCTCCTGTTTGCCTGAAAAACTAATTTGGCTTGAAATTTACTTGAAAAGAGGGTTTATGACTTCTCCTTGGTGCCTTCACTTCCTTGCATAAACAGAATTCCACTGGAAGCTACTATATGGAATTCTTTGTATTGATGTATTATGGGTGCTTACTGCAGATGCCCTGTGTTTATCTTGCACGAGGGGTGGGCAGTTTCTCTGGTGCTTTTGCTGAATTCTTTTCATGAAAATCCTAGAACTGTTGATAGTATTTTGTGCCTGGAAGAAATTCCATTAAATACCTTGTAAATCTTCAGCTCTTGTGGTTTTATATTACTGGCGAGTTTACAGGTTCTACAATCATCCAGAAAAGCTGGAAAGGACAAAAAAAAAAAATCTTTACTAATTTATTATCCATAAATAAATGGCTTCTGATTTCAGTGCCATGAGGGAGCAAATGCTAGCAGGCTCAAGAGAAATGGCAGAGTGAACCTGCATCTTGCTGTGATTAGTGATTTCCTCTTGTAGCTGAAGAACCTTTTTTCCCTCCCTCTGTGAAAAGATTAAATCAGAAGATTAAATCAGGGAATCCAGATACTATTTGCAAGACTTCTTTCCACCTTTTTCTTTCTCTTGATCGTGGCTTCTATGTCCTAAATTGTTTTCTAAAGGTGCTGTCATCTGGTTGGTCTCTGAATCATGCAGGCACCAGTGGAAGAATGAAAGAGTCTCTTACAAACTTTAAGGTTTGATGTGGGAAAAGGCTGCAACTTTTTAAATGGTTGCTGTTCCACAGCACTGAGGCTATAGAGAAACATAATTGTAAATTTTTGGGGTATTTTATAGATTCATAAAACTTCACAAAATCTATGCCTAGAATTTAGATATTCACAATACATTTTTGTCACACCTGAATACTTAAACATGATGAATTTAATACAAAAGTATTTGTGTTAAAATATTGTACTACATGCTTCATGAATTTATAGGGCTTTTAAACACACAATAAGTGTTGCTACCTTAAATAGGATTGTTTTATAAAGGCTTAATGCTTTTGGCTGCGCTTTTCTTTGGCCGGTGTTTCCTTCTGAGAAGCCATCTCAAATAGAAGATCTATGTGCAACTCCTCAGGTTATTTTTCTATCGAGTTTGCAATAAACTGGAGCCTTCTGCAAAATCCTTGGACTAAGAGTGGTGCAGCCTTATTGTTTTAAGTCTTCCCTCTAATGTGTCATCTAACATTCATATACTATAGTGCTCTCTGCTCTAAAGTCATGCTTAAAGTGATGGCACAAAGTTAAGGTTATTGCAACTTTTAGGGAGTAACCTAAATGCTGAGGGCAAGGTGGATTAGTCCTGTGGGGAGGAAAAAATGAAGGGACATTTTTCATGGCTTCTTCACACAGAACATGCATATTTGCCTGCAATCCTGATGGTGCATTTGCCTTGTTCACACTTTCAAGCCTGTTTATCACTAGCATGCTGCCCCAAAGCAACTCCCTTGTAGTTTCCACTCTATGCCATGCTACCAATAGGGTTTTTTTTAAACCTTCTCTAGATTTTCCAGTCAGGGTTTTTTTTAAACCTTCTCTAGATTTTCCAGTCTGAAAAGTAGCCAGCCTGACAATCAGACTTTGATGGTACTAAAAAGGGCAGTGTGGAAAACTTGATTGCTCTCTCTCTATCTTCCGCCATCATCTTTTCCCCCAGAATTTTTCTATTTTAAACGGAATAACACATTTTATCTGACTTCATATGAAGCGCTTCATTTTGTGGGTCTTGCTCTACGTGTTGTTTTTTTAAGGTCCACTTCTATAATATGGAGCTCTCCACCAAGCAGACACTCCACAAAGTCAAAATATTTTTCTCAGAGTATACAATTGCATTCTGGGATGTCCAGAATTTGGTGAAACATTTAACATTGTGCCTAAACTGTTCTTCTGAACTGCTAACCCGTTTTCTTAAGGGGTTGTGCCTAACAAGTACACCGTGGCCAAGGAAAGCTCAAGAGTGTGCAGGATCCAAGTGGTGGGAACCAAACACCAGTGTATGAATGTTTAACTGAGAAGCTCTCAGGATAGTCTTGTTTCTGAAAAATTAACCTATTTCTCGTACTAAAATGTCTTGACCTTATTTCTGGCACTTTCAGCTTGATTTTTTTAATCTTCTAAGTTTTCATTATTATGAAAACAAAAGCGTTTTCTTGGAGCAGTGTGAATTGCCATCTTTCTGTGTTTCTGAGTTTATTCTTTCTTCAGAAAGTTGTTCAGTCATTAATTTGACTACATAATTAAAGCAAACACTATGGTATTGAAAAAAACCATTTCAGTTGCCTTTAAATATGAAATCAGAAAGCAAATGAGCATGGAACAACACTACCCTTTGCAAACCTAAAGCACTGGTAACTCTCCAAAGGAGTAACAAATTATGAGGATTTTTTGACAGGCAAAGAAACCTGATTTCTTCATTTCAGTGAGTAACTGTTCCCATCATCCTTGATTGGTTCAGTTCCATTTTTTATCTACTTCTGCCATACTGTTTGTTGCTACAAGCATTCTTTTTATCTGAGAAACACCCTTAAACAGCTCTGTGGACCTACCAGTGAGCATTAAAAGCATGCTGAGAGAATCCTCCTTTTTGTAGAGATTCAGTGTTTTTCTGTGGCATGTACTTTGCTAAGCTTTTCAGGCTTAAGATCAAACCTTCTGTCAAAATATTTGCAATCTATTTCACTCTGGATTGCATCAGGAGTTGGTAGCTTGAACACGGCTTTCTGCTCAGGTCCTTTTAGCCTGAGTGAATTTTAGAACACTGATCTACAATGATCTATAGCCTGACAGCTTCAAGAAGTCCTCTAAAAGACTATGAAACTGTTTAACAACTACCCCCCCCCAAACAAAACAAAACAAAACAAACAAAAAAACCAAAACAGCCTGATATTCCCATGTAGTTGGGTAAACAGGAAGAAAATATAGGTTCATAATATAAGGTTCATCTCAATGAACATTCAAAATTCATTGTAGTTTTCACTTGTAAATGAATCACTATGGCATCAGAGCATCACGTGGGAGCTGGATTATCTTTTAGCGTGGTCAGGTAGTTCTTCAGTTTCAAGAAAAGTGAGGAATACTGTTGTTGGACACTCTTTTTACATGTCCTTCTTGATTAGAGTTGGAAGGCAGAAACTTTGCCAGATGTGCTAGTATGTCCATCATTGCAGGATTTTCTCCTGTAAGATATTGTCTGCTTGCTATGAAAGGATGTGACTGCATAGGAATGGTCTGCAAGAGTTATTCTTCAATAACCTTTTGGTAAGTTGACTTTTTTCAATGAAACCGAACAAAGGGGCCATTAGTGTGTCAAACCAGAGTGGCAGCATAGCAAGAGGGGCTTGATACTGATTGCTCAGTGTGCTTTCATTTCAAAACTGAGGGCTTTTTTTTTTCCCTGAACAATGGCTTTCCTGGGTAGGCAAGCCCTCATTCACTGCCTCAGAGATGGCTGAACTGAGCATCTTTAGCAGGTCTGGTCTCATGTCACTGATGAGATCTGGGAATGGAAATAGAAAGGAGACGCTTCAGTATGGGTGTTAAATACCTGTCTCTGAAAAGCCTTTTCTGTACTGGGTGCCTCAGTCTGTGCTTGGAAAACTTACCCCTTCCTAGCCCTCCCCATTTCCCCAAGACTCTTGCATAATATTGAAACCCCTCAACAAATCCTCTGACCTCAGCCTGCTGGAGGAGATCTCCCATCCTTTCATCTTACTGGATTTTTTTTTTTTTTTTGGGGGGGGAGGTGTGGGGAGGGTGAAGAATGTGTTTAACTTCAAGTAGGTGAGATTTTGTACATTCATCTGTTCATTGTCAGAAGTACTTCTGCTTTACTTAGTGACTGCTATATCTTAATGGATATTACAGTGTCGTGTATTGCCTGAAGCTCTATTTTGGTCATCACTGGCATCATTATAGTCCCTTTCTTTTGTAACTATTTTATTGTTGCTGAAAAATGAAGATGCAGGACAGTGGCTGAAAAGCCAGTTGCATTCAGATCTCCTGATGAGCATCTGTCTTCAATTTTGACTTAAAGAGTCATTGCAATCTTGTAGCAAACTGAGCTTCCATGAATTGCACTGTGATCATTTTAACAGAGGAGCATAGTCCATATTCTTGGTATAGTCACAACCTCCTTTTACAAGGGCCAGAAAGCAGAAGGTAGCTTGTTTTTAAATTCTTTGAGACATGCAGGAAAAGGAGCCAACTGATGAATAAAGTTCTGGTTTGTCCCTCTGAGACCCTCTGTCCTCACAACAAAAAACCTCTCTTGTTCCTCTAAAATGAATCTGGAACAAAAGATGGAAAAGATCTTTTATCTCAAAATTGCGAAGGGGCTTTGAAAGCTTACATTAAAGTCCCTGTTGTGCCTTTGGCTTACCAGGCTGTAAAGGCAGCTCTCCAGCCTCCCATATCAAAGTCTTGAAAAAAATAATCATAAAACCTTCCTCCCCCCATCCAAGTAAGTGTTCAAACTCATTGAGGAAGTCAATCCTAAAATTTCATCAGTACATGTTGAAATGACTGTCTGTTTAAAGTTAACAAAAGTCTACTAAGTTTTAATTTTTAGAGCAAGCTGAACTGGTCAAAATCTTTTGAACAATTTTTTTTCCCAGTTTGATATTCCAAAGGGTTTGTGTCTGTGTCTCTGCAGAATAGGAGAGTTTTGATTCTATTTGCCTCTAAAGTCCTCTAAAGTTCAACCTGGAAATTATGGTCAGGTTTGGAAGAAGGTTTACCAACACCAGAATAGCAAATAGGCCAGTGGGTTGGTGCAGTGACTGTACCTGCAGCCAACACCCTGGGGTTTTGGGGCAGAAGAGAGGGCTGGGTGTGGATATTTTATTTCAACTTGCTGTGATGATGGAGGCAATGTCATTTTAGATTGGGCTGTCCCCTTTGGCTGATGATGCCTGATGGTCATGGGACCATCCTGCATTGATGTGGCGTAATGTTTTCAGCACTTAATAATGCAGACAAGAGACTCTTGGTCACTTTTTGTTTCCCACCTGAATGTCTGCTGTGGGCCGGCTCTCATACAGCAATGTGATGGTTCCCTTGCTCACCTGTTCCTTTAGTCATGCTGTAAACAAAATTCCTTCTTAACAATATATTCCTAAGGTATACTGAGCTTTCATCTCTCCCTACAATGTAGTCAAGGTTTTCTCTAGGCTTTAGATAAATTACATTCAGAAAAGTAATGCTGGCTCCATGACAACACCAAGCATCTACAGTCTCAGAGGAACTCATCTTGGTAATGCATCAACCTGAGAAGGCAACTTGCAGCATTGCAGCGGGGGAAAACAACCCAGCACACAGCCTTGTCCATCCCCACAGCTGCTAAACGAGACGTGCCAGCAGCCTGTGCACGTTGCAGAGGCCAGAGCTTCCTTGCAGGTGCATTCCTGCTGTTTGTGTGCCAGATTCAAGCCTGCAAATAAGGCCCCCAGGGTCTAGAGAGCTGCTGTTTAAGTCTTTCAGCATGCAGCTCCTTGGTGTGAATGAAACTTTCTCCATTTTGACTCCTCTCTGGTCATTTCCTTCACATGCTGAGTAAACAGCTGCACATTCAAGTGTCTCCTTAGATGTTTCACTGCCTAACTTATTTTCTTTTCTTGCCAGTGGTAGAAAATTAACAGGCTGATGCTGTGATGGTGGTGGTTACTGCCATGCACTGATGGACGATTGCAGGGGAGAAGTTCTTCCCATTGGGGATGGACGCTGCCTCTGGGTGCATTCTTGTTGAAGAAGGGCCAGAGGGGAGTGCAGCATGAATGCAGCCCTGCTTCTGCTGCATCCTCAGAAATGAAGCACTGAAGTCCCCCTAGTGCTGGTACTCTATGCTGTGATGCTGTTTTCTGTATTCCATTGGCTGGATCGTCTCACTCAAAGGAGTTGCAGTCAATGGATTGGAGACCAATGACAAGTGATGTTCCTCAGGGGCTGGTAATGGGACCGGTGCTGTTTAACATCTTTGTGGTGACATGGACAGTGGGATTGAGTGCACCCTCAGCAAGCTTGCTGATGACACCAAGCTGTGTGGTGTGGCTGACAGGCTGAAGGGAAGGGATGTTCCATCCAGAGGGACCTGGACAGGCTTGAGGAGGTGGGCCCATGCAAACCTTGTGAAGTTCAACAAGACCAAGTACAAGGTCCTGCACATGGGTCGAGGTAATCCCCAGTACGAACACAGGCTGGACTATGAGTGGATTGAGAGCAGCCCTGCAGAGAAGAACTTGGGGGTATGAGTGAATGAAAAACTGACTACGAGCCAGCAATGCGTGCTCGCAGCCCAGAAGGCCAATTGCATCCTGGGCTGCATCAAGAGAAGTGTGGCCAGCAGGTCAAGGGAGGTGATTTTCCCTTCTCTACTCCACTCTTGTGAGATGCCACCTGCAGTACTGTGTTCAGCTCTGGGGCCCCCAACGTAAGACAGACATGAACCTGCTTAAGCAGGTCCAGAGGAGGCCACAAAGATGATGAGGGGGCTGGAGCACCTCCCCTATGAGGACAGGCTGAGAGAGTTGGGGTTGTTCAGCCTGGAGAAGAGAAGGCTCTGGGGAGACCTTATAGCAGCCTTCCAGTACTTAAAGGGGGCTATAGGAAAGATGGGGAGGGACTCTATCAGGGCTTGTAGTGATAGGACAAGGGGTAATGGTTTTAAACTGAAAGAGGAAAGATATAGTTTAGATATAAGGAAGAAATTATTGATTGTGAGGGTGGTGAGACACTGGCACATGTTGCCCAGAGAAGCTGTGGCTGCCCCCTCCTTGGAAGTGTTCAAGGCCAGGCTGGATGGGGCTGTGAGCAACCTGGTCTAGTGGAAGGTGTCCCTGCCCATGGCAGGGGGGTTGGAACTAGATGATCTTCAAGGTCCCTTCCAACCAAAACCATTCAATGATTTTGTGCTGAACTGAGACCAACAATGTATGTTGATGTATAGCTCAAAATGTTGATGCATCTTCCTGGACTGGAGCAAAAGATGTCTCTTTTTTTTCTGCTTTCTTTTTTTTTTTTTTCTTTTCAGTTTGTCTTGAATGCCATGGTTGTAAAGATATGTTGGTTAAGACTGCCATGTGCAATTTTTTCGTATTGGTTTATTGGTTTTCTTTCTTTAAAGAAAGGTGACAGAAAACTCATGTAAAGTATGTGGTTTTCATAAAGCCAAAATTGAACACTGTTACACTTTTGGAAGCTTAAAATACACAGAATTGCAATACTGAAATGCTGCAAGCCCGTGTAAGATTTACTGTTGACTCTCTACCCCCTCTCTTATGACACACAGGCAAATGCTCATAGACCAAGCATCACTGAAACTGTGTCCTTGGATAACTTTGCTGTTTACATAGGCATGTTTTTAAAGACATGCTCCAGACAGTAATGAGAGTTTACAGTGCATCTCAGAACACAGGATAATTCTATTTTAAATATAGAAGGTAGTGCTTCATTCCTGAATGCTCAGAGAACAGTGCAGAAGAAATGTGTTTTTCATGCTGTTCTAATTAAAGGGAATACAAAATTAAAAAAGCCCTTCATGATCACAAGTTTGAATTAATGGCAAGGGAAATATTTTGTTTATTAAAATATACAGAAGACTGAAATACCAGGAATGAAACAATGGCATCCTGTAAAGTATTAATATATGAAGAGACAATATGAATGGATGTCCCTAGTTTCTTTTTGTGTGCCAGTTTTTCCTCTTCATCCTGCTTTTTCCTTTCCTTTTCGTGTATTCACTATATGGCTTGTCTCCTTGTAGTCAAAAGGATATGGGTTTAAATTGCTTCAGCAGCAAAGTCATAAATTCCACTTAAATTCCTGTGCAGTAGGGGACAGCTTGCAGAAATGATGTTTAATTTTTGTTCATTGCCTTTAGAATGTGAAAGGGATGGTTTATGCAAATAGTGCTTTTAGTTGATTGAAATATTGCTTTTACTAATGTGCTTTCCTGTTTTCTGCAGATAAAGCATTGGCTGTCCATGTCCTAAGTGCACCACTATGTTTGAATATCCTACTTTTAGAAACAAAAATATTAATGGTACAGATCGTAAAGTACAAATTTCTGTTGAAGTATTTCTCAAACTGAATTTATTTTTACTCTTTTAATTAGATCATATTCTCCTTCAAGTTTTAGTAAAAAGTTTTCAGTCACTCATAAGAACAATATTGACCTAGATACGGTTCTGATCCGTGATTGGTATCACTGTACATAGGCATACAGGAATATTGACAGGACCAAATAACTTCTTAGCTTTAAGCAAGTGAGCTAAACTTCTGGTAAGAAAAATGACATTGCTCTGTCTGACAGGTTGTTTTCTGCTATTCTTTTTTCTAAAACACTTGTAGGAACTTACAACCAATTGCGGAGTTGGGTGTTTAGTTTGTCTGGTCTTGAATATGTGGTTTCAGAAGAAATTCAGCTCTCTGTCTGTACGTAGGCTGTCTATAGAGCACTTGTGTCTGACTTTTTGCTTATTTTAAAGATAAATAAAAACTTTCCTACACAGACCTTACACAGCAGACCCTGTGGTAGAAATACAAAAACTATATCAGCAGTGTTATTCCAGACAAACTTCTGCAGCACACTTTCTGCCCTCAGTTTCTTCATGCTGTTTACCAAATAAAGCAGGCATCCTGAGGAGAATTCAATTATATTGCTTAAACACATGAATCTAGGAGGCCTGCCTGGAGACTACGTAGATCATCCCAGTTTTGGCATTTTTGATGTTGAATGATTGTATCTGGAAAATAAAATAATTTTGTCTGAATTACTTTGTAGGGAATTATTATTACTAATGTTGATTTTATTATCTTTGTCATTGAGGAAAAAACTCCCCAAAGCTGACTTCTCCCTCTGTTCCACCAAGTAAGTCTGACACTCAGGTAAGTACCTAAATGTGGTGGGGATGATAAATGGACTACTTGTACTTTACATTTTTCAGGGCTTTCTAGGAGGAGTAGGCTGACAAAGTTTCTTTTCCATGTGATATCCCCAGCTGAAGACACTGAGTACCGGTGCAGGATTTGGTTTCTATCTCTCTTCTCCATCAGGATGAGCATTATATATGCAGAAAATTACTTCTGTTCTAGGTGTCTCATAGTTATAGCTGTACCAGTGCTTGGCATACTGGAAGATCTTCTTTGTGGTTCAAGTTGCCTGACATTGATAACTTTCAGGTTCCCCAAGAAAGCTGTGCATTTGCTTCTACTGTTCCTTAGATGATAATGGAAGTTATTTTGGAGAGAAATCCAATCTTTTTCCAGCACTCATTCTGTGAGAAAAAGCTTTCTTTCAAAATTCTTGGGAAGCCTTGGGCACTTTAATGAAAACAAACCAACCCAAAGCAAAAGCAAATGTTAGTTTAATTTTTAAATGTGTTCTCTCCACAGCTGATGGAGAACAGGCTTCCCTGTTGAGGAATTCAGAGTGGCTAAGTTATGCTTTTGCCAAATGAGCCTTTTTCTTCCTGGTAGAAAAAGGCAAGGATGATGAGTTAACTGAATCATTGAATCAGCATTTAGTTTTTTTCCAGGCTGTTTTAATTCAAAATTTTGAGAAAAATTTTGAAAGAAGTCATCAGACTTGATTTGTTTGTGTAACAACTGTAACCTACTTGACAAAACTTCTCTATTTTGGGAGGCAGAACAATCCTTGACCTTCTTCCAAGAATATACTGGAAGCAGAGAAGAAGGGATAGTTTTTCTCTTCCTCTAAATACCAACTGTGTGAATTATTAGTAATGTGAAAGATCAGTCTGCATGTCTGGTACTCATATTACTTCTAAGTGTTCCTGTATGGCAATTAATTTAATAATTGATATACTGATGCTTTGTGTTTTGGGATCTGTATTTTGAGGAGTGGAGAAAATAAATCTGTTGGTAGCACACTGACAAGTTGATCTATTTTGTTGCCTTAACCTAAAGAGCTTCTTTAAATGAGCTGCCTGCTACTGCAGACAGGTATCCAGCCACAGCTGGGTGCATTTTGGGTCCAAAAGAAAGGGCTCCTGCAGGCTGTGAAGGACTCCAGACTGTGTCCTTGACACCTGGGGTGAGATGATGTTGACTTCCATAATTCTGAAGCCTCCAAGCTAGAGCTTACTTCAGAGCTGAGCTGTTTGCACCAGGGAAGACCTGAGCAAGGGAACTGTCAGACTGATACGGTACAAGGGTAGGATAAACTTTATTGGCACATGGCTTTATAATGGAAGAAGTCTCTACCCTTTGTGTGATATGGAGCTTATTCCAAGCAAATCTCCTTTAATTTAAACAAACAGCAAAGGATTTACCTCCTGCCTCCTGCATATGCCTTCCCTCTTACACTGCTGTAATGTGATGCAGGGTCATATTCCCTGGCAGCTGGTGCCCTGTTCAAACAAAATGTATGTAAAACCACCGGGCTGCACTAGAGCATCTTGCGTTTGGTGAATCTGACCTATCAGCACAACTTGGATTGATTTTCAGAGCAAGAAATCTGAAATTAAAGATGTCATATTGATTCCCTGTTGTTTTCTCAGCCAGAGTAATTCTGATACACACCAGAATTCTCCCCCAGTGCTGGGGGGACAGAGTACCTACAACTGCAGAGTACCTACAACTGCAGGATAACATTGTGGTGTCTGTGCAAGAGGCAGGAATAAGGGAAACCTGATAATGTCTTAGTACACCCTAAGCTGCTGGCTTGGTACAGAAGTGGTGTGTAAAATTAGCTTTGCACCATTCAGGGAATTTTCCTGGGACTTAGTCTTCCAGAATTACAGCTCATCTTAATGAGATAAACTAATATAAATGAGCATAGCATGGAATCGGATCTGACAAATCTTGTCTTGAACAGCTGCTCCAGGTAACAGGCAATGAAGAATCACAGCAGGAGACTTCTGAATTTCATCTCCCCTCTTTCCCCCTCTTGTACATCTGATTCTCCATGCACTATGGCAGTTGATATCTAGTGGTTTGGGACAGATATGGCAGAAAAAGCTGCTGTTTGTCAAAATTCAGTCTGCAGAACTGCTGTTCTTGTGACAATTTTGAATGTGAAAAGATAGATAGGTTCTGCTATAAAAATCTCAGGGTTGGAAAAATCTCAGCACTATGGAAGAAGAGGTTAACTGTTGGTAAGGTTGTCATGCCCACCTTCCATTTGAACTGGCAAGCTTGAGTGGAAAACTTAATAAACACTTTGAATCCTGACCAGAATTACACATTTTTATAGGCATCAATATGAATAATAGCCTTCTGTATTCTCTGAGAATGATGAAATATAAAAATGTCTCCTTAGAATAAACTATAAAATAAACCAGCCACATTACTTGGGTGTTCTCCAGGTTTCTGAGGTGCACATTCCTCTGTCCAGACTGGAAACTCACTTATTCAAATAACCAACATTTCATAATTGATGGTGGGCTTTCTTAAAGATATTTTTGTCAATTTTATCTGAATTTATGTGAGACAGTTACTCATTTTATTAATCTCAGAGGTATAACTACTTCTACAAAATAAAAGCATGTATCTCTGATATTGTATTTATTGTCACATGTGAAATGTGCCCCACCTGGCCCTTGGAAGCTGCAGTCCTGCTCTCTGGTTCATTCCCAGCTGCAGTGCTGTGCAGAAGGTTGCTGTGGCTATGGGCCACTGTCCTAAAAGGACTTGGCCTCAAGAACAAGTGGCATGGCACAGCTATACCTTTATTCAGAAATCTATGCAAAGTACCAACAGTTGATTGACTGATTTTTAAATCTTAAAAGTTTTAATAGTACTCTTGAGATCTGTAGCATCAACATAGTTCACAGTATTGGCCCTAAATATTTAAACAGAGATTTTAAATTGTGCTTCAGACACCTGTGTTTCAAAGGGATTTAAGTACCAACCTCCTTTTAAAAATCCTGATGTTATCTGATAGAATTTTATTTAGACTTGTTTTTTGGATGCTAAATTCAGGCATGGCTTAGGATATTAACAGGAAGATCTGTCGTCTGTTACACATAACCCCATATAGCAAGAGATTTCAACCATTGCACTGCTTTTCATTTATGTCTTGAGAACTTTATCAGTTTATACATTACTGGGATTTAGGATGATTTGCACTGATGAGATTGAGAGCAGTCAGAAGATGGGTATGATATGTGCAATAATTTTGCTTAGTAGGCAGAGTATGGCTCTGATTAAAGGCTCTGGCTTTCTGTGGGACTCTTTCTTGACCCAGCAAGCCATTTACAACAAATGAACCTGAGTGGCTAAAACTCTAGCTCTTTGGTTTTCTTATGTTTAAATTCAGTTTTGAACTTGTATTCTTTATATATTGATAAAGCCTTAGATACGAGGTTGTTAAAAAGAAAAGCTGGCAGATGTCTGTTGTGCTTCTGTGCAAGAGGGGTGAAGGGTGCAGGCTTCTGCGCAGAAGTACTTAGCCAGCTTGTGATATATGGCACAATTTACAATTCTTCATGTCAACAAATCGCTTGTGCTTCTCTGCTTCCTTCCCACAGCCAAACTTTATCTTCGGGAATGGCCCCTTGGTCCTCCTAGAAGCAATCAAAGGATGTAGAAGTCTCACTAAAATCTTTTAAATTACTATTTTGTGTATTTGTTTCAAACTGTTAATCTAACAGGGAGGTTGCTGCCCCGGTTTGTCTGCTGGGCAGGAGGACATTCTGCCTACCAGATTCAAAAGTAGGTATAACCAAGGGAGAGGGATGGGTCTTGTATCAATCAGGCAGTTGCCACATTTCACATCTGGCTTATTAACACCAGCTTCAGCTGATAAGACTTGAATTTGACAGGCAGAGAAACACCCTGCTGCTGCACACCGGCTGCAGCAGCCACTCTGCTACCTGCGCTGCAGCTGCACAGGACTGGTGAGGAGCTACTTAAGGAGCTAAACTTCCAAACTGCTGGTGCTTATTCTATGTGGAGGTGTTCTTACTCCTAGTCTCTCCCTCCTTGAGCAAAGGGAGGGCTGAGATAGCTCTCTTGGAGTTGCAAGTTTTTATTTAGAAGTTATTTTCCATATTATGTGAGTGACACTCAATTATACATACATATATGTATTTATTGTATACAAACACATATATGTATAAACTCTCTCTTATTTGCTTAATGTTAAGTGAACATCAAGCTGGAAAACAGAGACTTTCACCAAAAATTTTACTGGAAATGACTAAATTTTCAAAGACACTCAGAGCATCTACGAGTAATACCAAGAAGCACCAAAACATGGTTGGTTCTTTCATCCTACAGACATAGGTAGGGGTTGAATGTCTTGTCTATAAACATGACTTTTAAAGAGCATGACCAGGCACCTGAGTTTCTGAATCTGCAGTGCAGTTGGTGTCTCCCACTGGCCACCATTGGGCATTAAGGCTTTCTCGCTTTCTATCTTTATGGACAGTGGTGGTCATAGCCTGGGGGATTCTGGCACTGATACTGTTCAAATTAATTTTCTCTTGTATGTGCTAAAGGTAACTGACGTGATGGGAGATCTCAGTGTGATCTGAAATCCCAAGCAAGTTATTTTTAAGGGTTGCAGCACCCACAGTGGGAACAAACTACTGGGTAGAGGCTCTAAAACTGTTTTTAGAAACAGTTAAAATCCAAAATTCTCCAGACACTTTTTACTGAGTGGTATTACAAAGGGGGTTATCATTATAGTTCTGACATTTGTTGCTGAGATTAGCAGTAATCTTTCTTTTCTGTTTTCTGTAGGGTATACTAGTACAGTCCTCATAAAGTCTGTGTCGCTGCAGGAATATCCATTACTTAGAAATTATTTGAACTCCATGAGTATTTAATGGTAATCTACGCATTTCTTAAATTTACAGGTGAGGCGGCACAGCATAAAGAATCAATCTGAAGAGGAGATAATGTTTATCAAAGTTTCCCTTCCCTACCTACAAAACCACATTTTTCTCAGGAGAATACAAGTCTTTTGGCAAGAGGCACAGTGGATACTAAAGTCACTTGTGAAGACAGTCCCTATTCTCCAGGTTCAACTGTAGTGGATGTTTAAGCAGAAATAATTCATTTTGACTAGCTGCTGAAGTATTTGGATTCTTTAGCTTACTCATATCAGAAATGTATCAAGAATTATTCCAAAAAATCTTTTACCATCAATATGTCTTTGTTGTTATACAATTATAAACCTTTCAGTAAGACCTTAAATTTCAGGATAAAACTGTCAGAGTAATCCTCTTCTTCCTTTTATTTTTTTTTTTCCCCTCAACTTTGCAGTCCTCTAAAGAAGTTATTGAAATATATTTTAAAAATCTGTGATCATACCC
Source organism: Athene noctua (assembly GCF_965140245.1). Lineage (NCBI taxonomy): Eukaryota > Metazoa > Chordata > Aves > Strigiformes > Strigidae > Athene > Athene noctua. The sequence continues at coordinate 43,980,022 of NC_134038.1, forward strand.
CTCCAACAGTGTAATGACAAGGGCTGATTACAAGGAGCAACTCTCGTCAACCAGGTATGTTTTCCTCAGAGCTCATGTTTACCAGAGGAAGTTATTTTGCAGTTAGCAAGGGAATAATAATTTATAGTAAGCTAGTTGCTCTGATCTAATTTATCTGATGATCACACTGACCATGCATTAGCTACAAGGCATTTTTACCTGTTTACGAAGGATGGCAAAATCCCTCACATGATGCTCTCAGGATTCAGGTGCACAGCCACTCTAACCTGTTTTAACACACGTTTTTGTCATTTGAAACTCAGGCATCTAATGAAAGGTAGATGCCCAGCCTCTCTGGTAGCTAGTGGAAAGATTCCTCTACCCGTTATTTTAGGGGGACATAATTATTGAATCCTTAAGACTTAGATAATATTTTGTACTCAAGATACTTCTATCTTTTATTTTAGGGGGACTTCATTAAAGCTTAAGGAAATAATATTGTGATGTTTTAAGGGAAAGGTTATAGTTGTCCTTCTGAAAAAATGTAAATATGAAAAGAAACCAAGTACATGTGAATGATTTGAATGCAAGATCTAATTTAATTTTAGATGCCAACAACACTAACATCTTACTGCTAATTACAGGTTTTCTTTATTTAAACCTTATGGTATCATGCTACTGATACACTCTTAAATACAGCAGAGTCTGTTGGGAAAGTCTCTGCTTTTGGGACATCTGTTGTGTTCAAGCTGTAGGAGAAAAATCAGTCCTTGAAATGTGACCAGATGAAATAATAGTAGTAGTAGTAGTAGTAATAATAATAATAATAATAATAATAATAATAATAATAATTATTATTATTATCATCATCACACAGGAATTGTGTGAAGGCTTGTTCTGCTGACTAAGGATACCAATTAAACTCAGACACCAGAGTGAAAAGAGTAGGCGTATTTTACTAGCGATAACCAATGTAACAGTGTAATACAGAGAACATGCAGTAAGAAAAAGCAGAGTAGTGCACTTAAAGCAGCAAACAGGAAAATACAGGGTAATGAATTAAATCATTACTACACGAGAGAGAGAATAGTGATTAAGAAAGATCCATCACCACTTGCACACGTTACCATCACCCAGCCCCGCAGTGGCTGGGCAGCCCCGGTTACAGCGAGGGTTTGCAGAGCCTGTCCCGGCAACGGGGAAATCCTACGCGGTGCATCCACCCATAGGTGAGGCGTCCAAAGTCGCTGTGAGCGGGTCCAGCCTTATATACCAGAGATCGGCAAGCCAGAATAGCTGGCACCTTTGTTTTGAGCAGAAAATTCCTGGTTTCATTCTCCTGTTGGATTCCACCCAAAGCCTGGCCAGGGCTCGGGGCGGGGAGACCAAGGGAGTTTCTAACAAGGGCAAATACGTGGGTTCTCAGCCTTGAACAAGGCTAAACAAGGGGAGTTGGATACATTCTCTCCTCACTACTGATTATATTCTAGGCCACATCTTTCACTAGCGATCTTACATACTTTGTTAATGATTACACACCAAGTTAGCAGCTTCGGCTTGGGGCCTGTTGTTCAGGCTTTAGTATTTCAATGCTTTAGCACTTTTTACATCAGCATAAGTGGGGTGTTATAACTTAGTACAATACCTACTAGCACAATGGTTTTCAGTTATAAAATATACAGGATTCATCTATAGGTCAACTCTGGCTTGGGCCGGTTGTCCAAGCCTTAGCACTTCAAGGCTATGGTTTCAACCAACACCTTTCATCAGTTCAGTTTCTGAACACTTCAGAGAAAAGCCTGTATCACAGTCCCATCTATAAACCTGGCAAACTGAAGTGTGGTGTGGGGGAAGTGAATTGTGCAAGGCCACTAGCTGGCAATTGAAATAAGGATTCATACAAACACTACATCAAATAAGTGTGATTGCCTTGAGTCCTGTTCCAATGCACAAAGCTATTCAGGGTAGTGCTGAATAGCTGTAAATACGAGCTGCCAGCCAGAATCTGGATAGCACCCTATTACTGCACTGGTAATGCACCCTATTGTCTCCTGTCTAAGAGCTTGTCAACCTTGCAGATACGGAATTACAGAAATGTGTTTGAAAACACACATTTTCTGATGTTTATCAGTAAATTAGAGAGGATCAGCGAAAGATGTCTAAAGTAAGGCAGTAGTGCAGACCTGATCCCGAGAGCAATGCTTTCCCTGCACACAATCAATCCCCGGTTCCTCGCGCACAGGCAGAGGGTGTGCAAGATGAGTGTCTCAGCAGGAGCAGCAGCATGTGGTTTGGTTGGAGCAGGTGCCTGGCCACGATGGTGGCTTTGGCTCTTCCTCCTGCCTGTCCGTTTTCACTCAGCTTTGCTGCCTGCCCAGGCTCCCCCTGACAGGGAGAACCCTATTAGTTCAGGAGTCACTCATCACAAAAATAACCAATGAGGTACGCGAGAGCATGACAATATATTTCTCCTCCATCATAAAAAGATTATGTTTTTCAACAAGGTTCTTCAGTATGTAGTCTGTTTCTTCAGTATTTGGGTTTTGGTTTGTTTTTTTTTGTTTTTTTTTTACAAATTATATTATGTTTATATAATTCTCTTAGGGGACAGAAAAGGAGAGTAGACTTCCAGTTTCTTCAAATTAAAATGTAAACTTTCCTTTGTAATGTAGATTTTGTAGTAGTCTTCCATGAACATTCAGTCTTACATGGATACTGGCTGTTACCTCTGTGTCTTTGTGTCCTTACAGTAAAGGTGGCACAGCTCCATGGAAATGGGGGATACTCAGCATTAGAGGGGACAGTCGCCCTTCAGCTCTTCCTCTTAAACCCAGAGTAATTTAAATTACACCAGTGCATCCATACTTTTTAACTGATGAAATGTGACACTGAGGGTGCTTCTGTGAAACTGTTGAAGTAAGCATACTGGGTCTGACTGAGCTGGAATTGTTTTTCCCCTATAGCAGCCCTCACGGTGCTGTGGTTTATGCTGGGAGCTGGCAGGGTGTTGATAGCACCCTGGTGTTGTGGCTGCTGCTGAGCAGTGCTCACACAGCACCAAGGCTCTTTCCTACATTTCCCCCCCCCCAGTGGGACGGGATGGGCAAGATCTTGGGAGGGAACACAGCCAGGACAGCTGACCCCAACTGCCCAAAGGGATATTCCAGACCATATGACGTCTGCTCAGTATAAAGCTGGGAGAAAGGAGGAAGGTGGGGGGGTCACCCTTGGTCCTCCGAGGCAACCACTACCCGTATGGGAGCCCGCCTTCCTGAGAAGGGCCGACATCGCCTCTTTATGGGAAGTAGAGAATAAATCTGTTTTTCTTTTGTTTCCGTGTGCAGACCTTTGCTTCATTTTGCTTATATTAAAACTGCTTTTGTTTTACCCACAAGGGTTGGTTTATCTTATTTTCTTTCCCCTCTTTGCCCTGTTGAGACAACAAGGGGAAAAGGGGGGGGAAGCGATAGAGGGACTTGGTGGGTACCTGGCATTTAGCCAAAGTCAAACCATCACAGTAAGACTAGATATAACTCGTCTGTTTGTAGCATCAGATAAGTAGGTGTGAGGAATAGTTTTGTTATATTCTTTTTTATATATATTTAATAGAAATAAATATTCCATACACAGGAAAAATAAGTAAAATGCATTGAACAAATTATTTGCTTAATTATACTTAATATGTCATAAATGTGCTTTCTGGGCCAAAGCTTTAGATAGATCTTCTGTCCGTCTCTGTTTCAGTCATTGGAAATCTGCATCCACCAACAATTACATCTCAGCATTTGCATTTGAAGCATAATCTAGATTAAACCGATACGTGCAACTAAACAGGGTCATGGAAGGTCACTTGTCTGCCATTAGTATTGAGATGCTAGCATTTTCAAGATGAAAAACTTTTATTGCATAATGGTAACAGGCACATACTCTAGTCTTTATTCTGGATATTTATGATTGCTTTTATTATTGACCTAAGTTTACAAGTAAAGGTTGTACGAAGGAAAGATGTCCTAAATGTTCAGTGCAGTGGGCTGCTTGTTCCATGCACTGCAGTACCAGGTGACAGAAAGGGAACATGCTATTTTTGAAACAAAGAAGCAGCAGAATTATCTGCAGGATGTTAATATTGAATAGGTAGATCATCAAATCCTTCCTAATAGACACAGAATCCTTCCCAGTGACTGGAGGCTTCAGGAAGATCTAAGTGCAAACAGTCTTGTTGGAGCTTAATCATTCAACAGGCCAAAGAAGATTAAAGCAGGTGCTGAATATAAAAAGGAAAAGAAATCTTCCTTCCTCTGAACAACATCTGCTTCTTTTTTTCTGCCGGAGTTGGCTACTCTGCTGCTTCCCACAGCTAATAAAATTAGCTAAATCAATTGAAAAAGATCACTGCAATTTTTTAATATATATGCATTTTATAAAATTAAAGCTGTATGTGAATGACATGCTGAGAATGAATTCTGAGTACATATTTATCTGGAGGCTCAAATTTAAGAATTCCTGTATAAAACCTTGCTTGTAAAGATGAATGAGGGGGCTCAGCAGAAAAGCAGGTGGAAAAGGAGAACAGATAACAAATAACTGTTTAGAAGAAAAACGCTTGATGAACTAAGCTCACTGCTTTAACTGTTTGTAGTGAGTGGTGTTGCCCTCCCTTCAGTATATACTTTTTTTCTCACTTTCTACAGAACTGTATGTAGAAACGTGTTTGTATGCATCTCTTCCAACATCAAGGTTGACTGGCATTGGCAAATGGTTCCCCTAGTTGTTATAAAGGACTGACCCAATGCAAGACTCAGGAATGTGTCTCTAAGAAACTCAGTCTTTCCCTGGCCAGGAAATCCTCAGCAGTTCCAGGTTACAAAACTTGGAGGGGGGTTGTCCATTCATAAAACCAAAGATTTAGCACTTGTACAGTGTTTCTAAATGGAGACCTCTAGAAAAAGCTTTAGATGGGAGATCACTATAGTTTTCCTTATTCATAGCACTGGAAGTGAAGGAAAGTGAAGGAAAGGGTTGAACTGGGACAACAGGGAATTAAGTCACAGGACACTGAAAGACAGTGAAACTCTGAAATATACAGCAACTGTGGTTTTAGATATATCTGTATACATAGATATAAAAAAACTTTAAACATAAACATTATTTATTATTAATATCTCATGTAAATACATATATAATATCAAATTATCTCCCACTCTGTGTGTGTGTGTATACATACATATTTTTATAGAAATATATGAAAGTGTAGTTGAGGAATAAACCCCCCCAATTTGTACTGACTGAAGACATTTGGGAGGTAAAGGAGGAAAACTAATAATATTCTTTCTGGCAAAGAAACTTGAGACTCAATAAAAGCAAGGACAAAAGCTAATAATAAAAATACTTTTGTTTATTGCTCACTAACTTCCTGGGTTTATTGCACTCAGATACAATATTTCTAGGGAAACAACAGAATTTTCCACTTCAACCCTGTCAATGTCATAGCATGTCAGGACAGAAGGCCAACTCTTTCCATTCTTTTCCTTATTTCCCTCTCCCAAAACATGGTAACTGTATTAAAATAACATCAAACAGAGCTATAGCTATATTTGTCCCCTAAAGTATGGTTTTATTCATGGGAAATGTGTCCCTTCCTCCAGAAAGGTTCCTCTGAAAACTGTGAACCAGTTCTGGGCTAAACTATTGATTCACTATATTTGATCCCATCAGAGAAAGAAAAGTCTGTTTTGGGAAAATTAGTGTCCCTGTTCATGAAGTCCTATTACACAATTCCTGCTTTTATTGTTTTTAATTTCTTTCCCAGCAGTTTCCAGTTCTCACTGAGATAGGATAATGGGATGGCTAGACATTGGATGCTCTCCTTTTGAAGGGTGTAATAACTGATCTGTGGAGAGATTGATTTAATTCTTTTTTTCCTGTTGTGTCTAATAATGGAATGTCTTACTGGTTTTTATTAACCTGAAAACAACTGAAAGCAACTTCAATTTACACCAGCTCTAGTACTGGCCTAGGAAGTTAGCAGTTCTCAGTGATATTAATGTAAATTTACTTGATGACCTCCTGTTCATCTACTCCAACCTCCCCCACTCAACCTCTCTCTTCATAAGCAGGAGTCTAAAAAATTCAGTGCATTTATGAAGGGAACAGTGCATTTATGAAGGGAAATTTGGGTGGCATTTTGTGCTTTCCTACAGCTTAAATTGGGGCACTCTTCATCAACAATAAAAGGGGACAAGCTCACTGACATCTGCTAGTTGTACACCACACTTTTGTGGTTGATGGGGGCAGATAACGCCCAGCATGTCTAAAAGCTGGGTCCTGCAGGGTGCTAAGTGGTAGGACTGATCCCCAAGCTTTTAATGTAACTTCTGTGTTACCCCAGTGAACCTTAGAGAAAACCACTGCAGCACAGAATTGAGTTGGAGCTGGGCATATGACAGGAGGACACCTGCTCCCATGCTAAGTAGAGGCTGAGCAGGGAGTTCACTGTATGGGGAGAAGACTGCAGGAAATTCTGTGGATCACCTGATGTTCAGAAACTGATGCTTTGCCCCATGCAGGCTAGATATTTCTGTAAACAAGCACTTGGAAATGTGTTTGTCCTAAGGCAAATACATTTTATTTATTGAGCAGGTTCTATATAGGATAACATTTTTTACAGTAACATTGTTTTTTCCAGATTCTAGCTTATATTCTCAGAGGAATAAATCACTGTCACTTCAAAGGAGCTACCTACACTGTAGCTTCACCTGCCTTCAAATAAGCAACTTCAATTTACACCAGCTTTAGTACTGGCCTAGGAAGTTAGCAGTTCTCAGTGATATTAAAGTAAATTTACTTGATTGTTGTGCATGCTTTTCCAAATGAGAAGAATGACCTTAATTACCTTATCTGCTCCCTTTCAGCACTCTTCTGGCCAGAAGCAAACAAAAATAGCTCTGCAGAAGGGATAGACCTAGGGCTAAAATTGAATGCTGCATTCAGTAATTATAAAGGTGAAAGCAGGTGACTTACTAGTGAATTAATTCTGCTCTGTCTGGGTAGATGTGGAGCTTTATAAGGAAACACTGAGAAAGAAATACATTTTTGCAGGCACGTGCCTCTTGGGAATTTACAGACCAATATATTTAACATTCGGAGGGTAGTTCATCTAACATTATCACTTTGGCTGGGTTAGAAAAGTGCTTCAGATGAAACTGTTTTGTGGTAAGAGAAACTTAACATGGGATTTATGTCTGCAGTTCTGTTCCAGATTTGGGATGTCAGGATATCCAAAGGGCTCTTTAAATCAGCACATATTTTTTAGCTCTTCAAACAAAAGCCTTTTTTGTTGAGCCTTCTCCTGCACCTCTGGTCAGGAGACTCATCACCTATTAGGAACAGCCATCTCAGAGCTTCCCCAGAAATTATGGCTTTATGCAGGATGTTGCGGAATGACTTTGAAACATTTCGTTGGCAAGAACTACTTCCATATGACCTCTTTATCACACAAAAGGACTTTGCTGTGTGGTGGGTGCCATGTGCCCACCAATGCCACTCTATCACTCCCCCTTCTCAGTGGGACAGGGGAGAGAAAATATAATGAAGGGCTCATGGGTCAAGATAAGGACAGGGCAATCACTCACCAATTACTGTCACGAGCAAAACGACTTGATTTGGGAAAAGTAACATTACCAATCAAATCAGAGTAGGATAATGAGAAATAAAATCCAAATCTTAAAACACCTTCCTCTCACCCACCCCTCCCTTCTTCCCCAGCTTATTTTTTCTCTACCTCCTCCCATCCTGAGGCAAAAAGGGGGCCAGGGAATGGGGCTTGTGGTCAGTTTATCACACATTGCCTTTGTGGCTCCTTCATCCTCAGGGGGACATCTTCTCACATTCTTCCTCCTATTCCAGCATGGGGTCTCTCCCACAGAAGACAGTTCTCCATGAACTTCTCCAACATGGGTCGTTCCCATGGGCTGCAGTTCTTCACGAACTGCTCCAGCACAGGTCCCTTCCATGGGGTGCAGTTCTTCAGGAACAGACTGCTCCAGCGTGGGCTCCTCTCCCCATGGGTCCACAGGTCCTGCCAGGAGCCTGCTCCAGCACGGGCTTCCCACAGGTCACAGCCTGCTTGGGCACATCCACCTGCTCCAGCGTGGGGTCCTCCACAGGCTGCAGGTGGATTCTGCTCTGCCGTTCACCTCCATGTGCGCAGAGGCACAGCCTGTCCCACCATGGGCTGCATGGGAATCTCTGCTCTGGTGCCTGGAGCACCTCCTCCCCCTCCTTCCTCACTGACCTTGGTGCCTGCAGAGTTGTTTCTCTCACATATTCTCACTCCTCTCTCCAGCTGCAGTTGCACAGGGTTTTTTTTCCTTTTCTTAAATATGGTATCACAGAGGCACTACCACCACCACTGATGGGCTCAGCCTTGGCCAGCGGCAGGTCCCTCTTGGAGCCGGCTGGCATTGGCTCTGTCAGACAGAGGAAGCTTCTAGAAGCTTCTCACAGAACCCACCCCTGTAGCCCACCTACTAACAAAACCTTGATGTGCAAACCTCACACATGCTGTTTGAGGCAAGAATGGTTTGGATCATCAAGTTCCAGCCACCCTGCCATGGGCAGGGACACCTTCCACTAGATGACGTTGCTCAAAGCCCTGTCCAACCTGGCCTTGGACACTTCCAGGGAGGGGGCAGCCACAGCTTCTCTGGGAAACCTGTTCCACCCTCACAGTAAAATATTAGTATTTCTTCCCAATATCTAACATAAATCTTCCCTCTTTCAGTTTAAAACCATTATCCCTTGTCCTATCACTACAGTCCCAGATAAAGAGTCCCTCCCCATATTTCCTGGAGGCCCCCTTTAAGTACTTGAAGGCTGCTATAAGGTCTCCCCAGAGCCTTCTCTTCTCCAGGCTGAACAACCCCAACTCTCTCAGCCTGTGAGAGAGCTGCTCCAGTCCCCTGATAATCTTCACAGCTCTCCTTCACACTCGCTCCAACAGGTCCATCTCTTTCTTATGCTGGGGCCCCCAGAGCTGAACACAGCACTCCAGGTGGGGTCTCACAAGAGCAGAGGGGAAGAACCACCTTCCTTGACCTGCTGGCCACACTTCTCTTAATGCAGTCCAGGATTGTTTTGCCAATTATTAGGCCTAGCATAAAGATGAACCAATAACCAAATTGTATTTGATACAAAAGGGTCAGTACATGGGTGAGCACTGGGGGTACAAACAAGTCAGATTTTACATAATCAACATCACTCTCACCAACCCCAACAATGACACCCTACAACCAACAATGGGTGGAATAAACAGTGAAATGCAGACTTCCATAGAAGGGACAGAAGACAACCGAGCCAACAAACCAAACACATAAGACCAAGGAAGCCACATACTGAATCTCTACACAGGCCACACTTACAAAAGCCAGACCTGACTGGAGCCCAGTCCCAGGGAGGCAGGAGGCCCTTCCCCAACAGGAAACTCTGCAAAGTGCATCCACCTCACAGACAGACACTGCCCCTGCCTGTAAGGGGTCCCAGCTTTTACCCCTAAGTGGGACACCTGACCTTTGCTCACTTAATGCAGACACCTGGGGCTCATTTACCCAATGGCTCTGTCTGCAAGGCCGGCACCACCCTGGGGGGAAGCCTAAAGGTAAACTCACCCCCCCTTTGTGAAGGGCTGTGGGAATCACCCATATGTCAACCTTAATTTGGGGCTTGGGGTTGAAACCCCAGCATTTCAAGGATACGCTTGGCTTTCTGGGCTGCAACCACACAGTGCCAGGTCATAGTCAGTTTTCCATCCACTGCTACTCCCACAGGGCTGCTCCCATCACCCAGCCTGTACTGCATAGTACTATATAGTACTTTTTAAACATTTTGAGTGGAAAGATAGATGCTGCTCTGCTGTGAAATCAGGAGGCATCCATGTGTGTCAACTGTAATCGACTGAAACAGTCACTGACCTCTTTAAAGAGTGATCTGGTGTTCCCTGTGATGAATTCCTTTTGGCCAAGTGTAATTGTTATTCTTGTAGCACTGTTGTTGATTCAGCTCTCATACTTCATAGATAGCTGCAGATGCAACCATAGATATTTTCTTTTTCCTTTAATTTGCTGTGGAAAACTAGTAATTTAAAGTCTAAAAGACCAGCAGTAGAAATAGCCCAACTATTTCATAGGGTTCAGACTAATATTTCTTTCTATTCTGTTTCTCAGTGGTCTTTTACAGTTGTTGATTCCCTACACTGGTCTCCCATAGATTATCGGTCACTCTTCTCTCTTTTTGTCTGAATGTGTATTTTATTATTTTAGGGCCATAAACACTAATATGGCCTGGCACAATGTAAATTGTCTCATGTGAAAAAAAAACCAAGCCTGTTTAATTTGATTTTACTCTTTCTGTGACATCTGCAATGTGCAGTTAATTAAGCAAGAAACCTCATTTAGGAAAAATCTTTCCATCAGATCAGGAGAGCCAAAGGCCCAGCATGTGCTAATTTGTTGGTTGTCAGACAGGTGTTTCCCTGGCACTGCCAAGCCCTAGAAACTGGTTGGATGGTTGGACTCTGAGGGTGGTAGTTAATGGGCCATACTCCAACTGGAGGCTGGTGAGAAGCAGAGAACCACAGGGGTCTGTCCTGAGATCTGTCTTGTTTTACATCTTTACTAATAACCTGGAGGAAGTGACATTACATACACCTCAGATGAGCAGATAATGCCAAACCAGGCGATATGCTCAAAGGCAGGGCTGCCATCCAGAGGAACCAGGACAGGCTGGAGGAACAGGCTAACAGTAAACTTATGCAATTCAGTAAGGACAACTGCAAAGTCCTGCCCCTGGGATGGAAGAATAGCTGGCAGTGATGCAGGATGAGGACAGACAGGTGGGGCAGCAGTCTGCTGAAGAGATCCTGGGGGCCATGGCAGACAGTGAGTGGCACATGAGCCCAGTGTGCTCTGATGGGAAGAAGGCTGATAATATCCTGGGTGGTATCAACTGCAGCACAGCCTGTAGGTTGAGGGAAATGATGACCCCCTTTCAATCATCACCCTTTAGGCCACACTGAGATTCTGCATTCAGTTTTGGGTCACTCAACAGAAGACATTGATCAACTGGAGCAAGTTCAACAGAAGGCTGCTGAGATGGTCAGGGACTGGAACACTTGTTCTGTAAGGAGAGGCTGTGGGATGGGGTCTTGTCTGGCCTGGAGAGAAGACAGCTTTGGGGCACCTAATGGCAGACCCCAAGTATCTTTGGGGAGGCCATTGATAAGAGGGAGCCATGCTCTTCACCACAGTACATGGCGGGAGGAGAAGATGCAACAGGCATAAACTGAAACAAGAGAGGTTCACACTGCATATAAGGAAAGCTCTTCTCCATGAGGACAATCAGACAGTAGCACAGGCACAGTTGTACAGTTCCCATCCTTGGGGCTTTTCAAGACCTGTCTGGATGAAGCCCTAAGCAATCTGGGCTGACCTCATGTCTCAGCCTAGCTTGAGCAGGTGGCTGGACCCCTGAAGATCCTTCTAACCTGAATTTTCCTGTGGTGCTCTGGAGAGAATGTGTTTGTCACACAGGAATTTGCAGTCGAAATTGAGACCAAAGATGGCCACAAGGGAACACAAGAGATACAAAAAAGCTATAAAGGATTCTTGATCAGGTGGGAAACAGTAGTTTTGGCATCCAGTGGTTTTACTGTTTTGAAAATTTAGACTAAATGTGAAGTGGGGTAATGTTGAAAATTGTTGTGACTGTGATCCATAAAGACTTTTCATGACATTTTCTTGACAAAACTCTGTCAAGGATTGTTGACTTTAAACACTGATGCCTCCAACATATTCCAGTATAGGGATAACTTCCTATCTGGAAGAGGTCAGTGAGAAAAATGAGTCACAGCTGCTTTCTTGGGACCATGCTGATTTCAGAGACTAGAAGAAAAACCCAACATGGAATATACATATTTTTCAGTTCACCTTTTTCCTGATATTTCCTTTTTTATGCAGATCAAACTGGGCTGCTTAGCATAATAATTAGAAATCTGCATTAATCTCTGTGTCTGGATTTTGTATTCCTATGTCTGGATTTTCTAGTCCTATGGACTCTGATTTAAGTGCTCTGTTTAAAATTATGCTTCCTAGATTAGCAATGTCTGCATGCAGCCTACAAAGTGAATCTGACTACTGTAAGCCCTTTATAGAATGCTTTAAAAATCAAAAAAAGGAAAAATTAACTATTTGTGTATGTGGTATTCAAGTACACAGAATTTTGACTCATCTCTTCAGTCAGAAAGTTTTTGTTCATTTAGGAGGATTAAAAATTACACCATTTCTTTCTGAGTCTCTCAGTCAACATTTCCCTTTAAAATGGCAATGTGCAAAATTTCACATTCGTATTACCTCATTGCTTGTCATCTGCCTCTCTCCAAACATATTTTGCACTTCCTGAAGTAGAAAGTGTAAAAGATGTGCCCAAATCTGCTAACAGAAAATGTACAAATATCTTTTCCCTGTGTGAAATATATTCACTGGCATAAAGATCAACTGATATATTTAATTCATACCACAAGTTTTTAATCTGCTCATTTGACCTTTTTGATATACTGTCAGTAACACTGGTGCTTGAATAATGAATTTTATCTAAGCACTAGACTGATTTACTGCCTTCACAGTAGGGTTTAAAAAGTGTCACATCATTCAAGTGGTACTAAAAGTGAACGGCGCATTGGTATAGAGGGAAATGGTAAATATTGCCTTTAGCAAATGTCAAAAATACTGGAGCAAATACTTTGCCAGAAGATTCCTGAAATATTTATCTCTTTCCTATAAAGGATAAAAATAATTCTTCAGCACCTTCTTCCAAGGACTCCACACTTTTTTATGTATCCTCAGTTTCTCTTCTCATAGTTTCTCATGTACACCCTGGAGTATGAAGTGCCCTAATGTTTTGATGTATTCTACAAATGGCCTAGTGTGAACCAGTATTCAGAGTTAAAAAATGCAAGAAAGGCTACAAAACTGCATTTATGTGGCAAGGTTTTGGTATGGGGGGAGGCTGCAGCGGTGACATCTGTAAGAAAAGATCAGGACCAGCCCCCCTGTTGGACAGAGGCAGTTCCAGGTGGCTCCAACATGGACCCACCACTGTCCAAAGCTGTTCCTATCAGCTGCTGGTGTCTCTGCAAAAGATATTGAAGAAAGGGTAAAAAATGCTGTGCAGCAGCTGTGAGAGAGGTGTGAGAAAATGAGAGGTCAGTGAAAGAGGGGATGGAAGTGTTCCAGGCAGCGGAGCAGAGATCCCCCTGCAGCCTGTGGTGTAGACCATGGTGAAGCAGGTTGTCCCCCTGCAGTCCATGAAGGGCCACACCAGAGCAGATGATGGCCACACTGCAGTCTGCGGAGGATCCTGCACTGCAGTAGGTGGATGTGTCCCGTGCAGCCCACGGTAAGCAATCTCCCTGTCCTTACCTCAACCCACAAGCTTTTCCATCTCATTTTCTCCTCCTGTGCTGCTGAGAGTGAGAGAGCAGCTGGGTGGGCACCTGGTGGTGAGGCAAGGTCAACCCACCACAGAGACACATGGCATATAGACACAATTTAAGAACCAGTTGCAGATAGGTGAGAAGAACAGACAAAAACATAGAAAATAAATCTAATTTCAGCCTGGTTCTGAACAGAGAGATTTCTGATCTGAGCAAGTTCAGAAGTGAATGGACGTTGAATGGATGATTAGCGTATTTATGATTCGTTCACCTTTCTTCAGAGATAGGTAGTTGTGATGGTTGGTAAATTAAAGAGTCTGCAATGAGAGGCACAGGCTTTATACATTTATGTGTATTTCAGTCTCAGAGTGGAGAGAGGTTTTGCCACACAGCTCATACAACTTCTTATTATCAGCCAGCATTGAATTAAGACTATTTTCTTTTACAGCTTTTCAGTTGTAAGCAAATGCTTGCTTGTAGCAAGATGCTATTTAATTCAATCTTAATCCGTTACTGTGAGGTTGAGGAATATTGCTGCCTTCCCTTTAACAAACGTGATAACCAGCAGGCATTGTTCAAGATGACAAAGAAATTCAGAGCTAAGAGTTCTAAGAACTGGAAGCTGTACTGATGTTTTCACTACATATCTCTTCTGAATGTGTTCCTTGCATGAAGCAGAAATCCTGAAGGTAACAAAATAGTTCATTTCCCTTAAAATCTCCATGGTAATGCATATGCACAGGAGGGAGAGTTGTGCAGATGAAACCAAGTCAAAACAAAGCATCCTTCCCTTGGCCTTTTCTGCCTCTTCCATGCCCAGCCTGGGGAGCATCCCACATTGAAAATGTTGCACTTAGATCAGTAAATTTTGACCATGGTAATTCAAGTTAAATATTATTTCCTCAGTAATTTGAAAAGTGCATTTGGACATAAACACATCACAGAATAGCTTTAAGAATTGAAATCAGCTGTTCTAGTTATATATCTGCATATTCATGTTTATACTTAAGTTTACATATATACGTAGACAATATTACGTATTTTCAGAAGTTATGCAAGACTCTCAGATCCAAAATACTTTATTAAAAGTTTGTCCATTAATAAAAATGTTCTAAAAATAGTGTATTTTTAACAATAACATTTAAAAGAACATTTTGAAACCAAAATCAAGATTAGAAATGCTATTAAAAAAATCTTTTTAAAAGTTTAGATGAGAATTAAAGATCTCTGATATGAAACGTATTTTTTTGTGTTCATGAAAAATATGCATGGGCATTACAAGATACATGACATTCTTCATGTTCTACTACCTTGGGTTTGGTGTTTGGATTGAATAAATGCTGTGGTAAGGTTCTGCGACAAATCTTTATTCAGGCATTTGTTCAAATTGAAATTGTTTTGTAAAAGATACAAACTAGAAAATTTTATATATTTAAGGATAAGCTAGTCTTCAGTCTGGACTTGATTTTTAGAGTCCCAGTGAGATTTCAAGAATAAACCAAATGGCAGAAAATGGGTTGGCTAGCTTTGGAAACATCTGTATAATGATAATAGCACTAACATAAACTCACATTGTTTTACTGGACCAATGTCTTACCTGTTTTCTACCAAGAAGTTCTCATTGACAGGAATTCTGGTTTTTAATTTAAACCAGAAGATGACAGCTGCATCATTGGTGGTAAAGTTTCAAAGCATTGAAAAAAAACCCTCTTAAAACTCTTGTGCTCACTCTCTGGACTGTTTTTTTTTTTGATACCTGTCAAGCTTTGCAGCATTGGTGGTTTGTGAAACTTGGTCTCTGGTATATGGAAGTAAATGTCACACTTCTGAAGTATGACATCCCTGAAGTAGCACAGGGCCAAGGCAGTGCATGGTCCTGGGCTGTGCTGGTAGGGGTCCTGCGGACCACAGTGAGGAAAAACATGCTCCAGACCATGAAGGCTTCAGCACACTAACAGCAGGGATATGAATTCTCCTGCTGGCATTACAGACACAGTAAAGTGGTCAAGATTTTACAGCCCTTCTGTGTCTAAACCCATCCATATTTTTTTTTTCCAATGTAGGTGCAAAACATTTTCAAGTCCTAGTGTAAAACCAGCTGGAAGATATAGAATAGCATGAGGTTTGGTGGTGTACAGACATCTTGTTTACAAGGTTAAAAAGTATATCTGGGCTATATCAAAGGGAAAACATTTATATAGTCTCACCAAAGAACATTCCCCTGAAGCTCTTGTAGGTGCTTGAAAAACTGCAGCCTGGTTTCCTCACACTCTTTAATTCTTTATAGGCTGAGACAGGGGCAGAAGTCACAGGCTGAGAATTTTGGATATAATCAGACTGGATTTAGCGAGGCCAGGATTTCAATCTCAGACCTTCTCACAAGGAAGAAAATGTCTGTTAATTGGAACATTTTATTAAAGCATATTAAAAACTGCCTTGCCCTTGCCCTATCCACCCCTACATAATGGAAACATATTAGTTGCTCTATCATCCCTGGAAATTCACCATGTTAGAATACCCAGGAACACTAGGGTAAAACTTGATCAGATGAAATAACGTTTTGATCATGTATGAAAGCATGACTATTCTTATTCAAGCAAAGCCACAGTTAGTGTCTCACCAAATAAATATTAACTGGTATGATATGCACTCTCTGATGAATCTTACTGTACAAGGTGTGATAGTATTACAGCTGTCTCCAAAAGCAGGTGATAAAGACATCGGGATTACTGAAATATAAGCAAGGGTGAGATCTAGTCTACAGAATGTTTATTCCTGGTCATAAAGAAAAAAAAAGAACATAAAATTCTCCTAGTCTTCTGTTTTATGTTGAGTCTCTGAGGCGCAGATGGTTAGAAAGGTGCCTTTTTATTTCTGAATTGATATATACCGTACTGAGACACAGTAACCATGGAAATCAATGATGCCGCTCTTGCAGTACTGGAGGAGTACTCCAAATACAATGAAACAAAGTAACTGCAGAGATATTTTGTATTTTTTATCTCCCAGGGATAAAAATAATGTTAATTAAAAACTCTTTGTTACATTCAAGTGTAGATATGTACTGACACAAAGTAAAATGTTACAGCAATTTCAACAAAACTTTTGTATCTAAACAATAATTTTCAGGTAAAATAAATAGAAAGAAGAAAGAAAAGGTCCATGCAGTTAAGTAAGTATGATAAGACTGGAATTTAACACAGTAATCAGAGTCAACTTTAGAAGGTCAGGAGACCTTCCTTCATTCTCTCCAGACAGAATATAATCCAGCCAAAGAAGGGAGAAAATAGCTGTCTGTAAAACTCCAATAAATTTTTCATATCCCTTTAGGACTATAATCTCTTTAGAGCAGCAAAGATGTTCTGAACTTTTTGTATGTAACACCAGAGTCTAACATGTACTGAATTGATGTGTATTTCTCAGGGGGAAAGATTTCAGTTCTCAAGAATCTTACTTCTGTATTTAAGAATAACTTTAACATTATGCTAGCAAATAACACTAGGAGAGTTTGTAGGCATGAAGTACTTGTCTAATCAAATGGCACAAACCATTTGAACTGTGTGGTTGTTAAAACTATTAACATTTTAAAGGAAGCAAGAAATAAAGCCTGCTTACAAGTGGCAATAGACTAATTTATTAATCAAACCCTAATAGCAATGCCAAAATTTATGAAGCATTTTACTGACCTCCTAGCTACAGAAGTGTGGTTAAGTCAAGCGTTCTTTGGAGAACACTTTACTGGACATTTGGGTTTAGCAACAATGGTTTGTTTTAAAAAGTTAGTGTCAGTTATTCTGTTTATAGCTATGAGTATGATTCAGGTTTTTCTTCAAACTGGTTTAATGCTTGGACTGAATTCCCCTCTGAAGCACACCCTCAAAGTGAACTACATGATTTGTAGTTTGCTGTTTTAGATTTAAAAGAAATAAACTGTGACCACCTGATCTAGTGGCCATCCTCAGCATGAGGTCAGCCCAGCCTTGTTTGTGCTCACACCAGGTGTAGTGAGTCTCTCTCACAGACTGTTGAGGAAACTTGGGGAACTAACTTTGAGCAGACAGTAAATGCTCAGTGTGCTGAAGGGGAGTCCCAGCCCTGCAGGTGGGCTGCCTGGTCTTTTTGGTGTATAAGCAATTTGCAGCAGACATAGCCTACCACTCTGTATGTGTAGGAAGCTCATTATAAAGGATCTTAATTTGGGGTTCTGCCATGCATGCTAACGAGCAGCAATGCTACGATGGATATGGAATAGGAACCTGGTGCTGCTCAAAATGCTCCTGTGAATGTGACTGGTCAAGCACTTTTCAGGGCAGCGGTTGTCTTAGCTGTGGGTACCGAAAGCAGGTATGACGGTGAGTCAACTACTGCCCTGAGTCTTCCATGGAACTCCTGTCTTACAGGATACAGGCCTTGGCATTTATATCTCATTTGGAACTAAAATTTAGGAATTAATTAATTCCTCTCTGTTGGGGAGATGGTGATTCAGTGACTTTGTGACTCTGTGCTGTACAGAAGTAGCATATGCTAAGAGGAGATAACAAGTTTCCTTGCTGTCTGTGTAATGGCACCAGTGTGGATTATTATGGCTATTAAATGCTTCTCATTGCATTTTTCTTTTAATTGAAAATATACAATATGAAAGACAGGTTAGCACAAAGTAATTTTGGAAGTTGCTGACACATAAGTCAGAGGAGAGATCTAAAATATTAGAGACACCTTGATTTGAAAAAAAAAAAAAAAAAAAAAGAAAAAAGGAAAGAAACCCCAGTGTGATGAATTCATACTAGGTGGAAATACTATAGTAGACAGCTGGGTTAGGCAGAAGGAATGCTCCCATTATTTATCCAGTTGGCTCTAATGTGTCTCTTACCACTAAAAGCAGCAAAAGTAATCTGTGTGTAGAGACGGGTATTCATTTTCCTGTTAGCTTCCAATCCAGTAATTAGGGCCATGATGTAGCAGATGCCAAACATAAAGGTATCTAAACATAAGGTCACTATAAAGTTTGTTCTACACACTTTAAGGCAGCATTATTCCCTTTCTCAGAACTATCTTCAGGTTTGTTGTGTCTGGCTAAACCTTCTCCTGCCAGGCTCATGGGCATCCCATGGGAATTCCTCTTCATGGCCTCCTGAGCTGTGCTCCTGCCCCACACGTGGGCAAGTGGGCAGGACTCTGACTAGTGCTGGTCACAGCAAAGGGATGTCTTCAGGGTTTTGGGTTCTCTGGGAGGCCCAAATGACCACATTGGGTAGAGCTGTGAGAACTTTCCAGGCTCTTCAATCCAGCTACTCAGCAGGGAAATTGGTTGCCTCAGAATCAGATGTTCCTGGTTCAAGGACCAGAAGTGTCCTGAGTTAATTTTAGCAGTTTCCTTTTTGAAGGAATTTGATTTACTTCACAGATTATGTTAAGGAGCAGGATCTCTCATTATAATTTACTTTCCAGAATATTTTATAGGATATATTTTCTCTGTTTTCTTTTGCATACATTACCCTTTACAAAGAAAAACTTCAGTGCAAGACTGCAATCATTCTTGAAGATTACTCCCTCTCCCCTGTGATTTAAGAATGTCCCAAGATTTCTGTCTGCTTTTGAAATGTCTTTTTGTCTATATTAATTTCCATAACTAGAAAAATTCTCTAACTAATCTATTCTCTTACGGATTACAGTTTTATCAGTGTTGGAACAAGAAAAGAGAATTATCTACTTTTGCCAAATTTATTTTTCTATTTCAGATCCTTGTTTCCTGTTTTCTACTGATCTTGAAGCTTAATTTTACAAACAAAGGAAGTATTTATTATTTTTTTAAAGTATCTTTTGCAAGCCTCTCAGAGATTCAGTAAACATAATGTATGATAAATGTAACTAAGAAAGTAAATTGTAAGCTTAGTTCAAGTACTACCAATACTATTAACTGTAGAAATATAAAGGATGCAAAACTAATTAAGTAAGAAAGAAAAAAAATCAATGTTATTATTTTTTAAAAAATAACATGATCTTGATTACTTAGGGTTTAAACAAGGAGGCAAATATAAAATAATTATTGAACTGAAAGCAATCAACATCATGCTGTTTTGAGAAGATATGACTAACATACGACCTTTTCTTAGAACAGGTAACATTTCCAAGTTGTTTGCTCCCCTTTTTCAGTTTTAGTTTCAAATCAGGTAAAGCCAATGGTCTGATAATAGCACAGTTTTTCACAATGTCAAAATTGCATTTTAAATTGCCTATGGCTGGCTAATAAAATGGGTGCAAATGCAAATGGTCACTGTATGCAATGTGGGTGCCAAGGACATGTCATACTTTTCTTATGACCTTTAGCTGCTTCCATGGCAGAATAATGGCCACCAGCTTTGGCACTCCCTTGTCAGCCTTTACTTAGATGAAGCAGCTTTCCACTCTGTAGAGTTTCAGTGCAGCAGCACAGCCCTCCATAACTGGTGGTAAAAAGCTTATGAAGAAATGAATCAACACTTCTCTCAGTCGTGGCTTTTCTTCCCCAAGGCTACATTCATTGTACCAGCTGATTCAGAAAGGGAACAAGAAGGTAATGAAGATGCAGAAGCCTCCTTTTGCTTTTTTTTTTTTTTTTTTTTTTTTTTTATTGGGCCAAGCACATGTGTGACAGAATTGCAGAAAATTTGCACTCCCAAAGGCAGTAGGTCCAGGTGAAGAGCGGGAGATACTTCCTGACTCTGCCCCAAAACTGGGTCTTGTTGGCTCATTAATAGAAACAAATATTCTCTGCTCCAACAATAAAAGGAGCAGTGGGCATTTCACACATCTGGGCTCTCAATGAGCTGTTATGTGTCACAAACGGTGAACATCTACTAGGGTCCATCAAGTGGCAAAAAAGCCACCCACAGCTCATTTCTCCAGGCTTTATCCCCGTGGCTCATTTTAATCTGCACCCAAAATAAAAAGTTGTAACCCATCTCTTTGGTTTCCACACACAGCTTTTATGCAAACCACCAACTTTGTAAGTGCTAATCCCGCCAGTAGATAACTAACAAAATAACACACCTGTCAAGGTATGACAAGGTTTGCAAATTCAACTTCTTTCAGCGGTAGTCCAAATAAGAGACTGACAGAGAAATGAGTTGATCTATACTTAAGGAGATAAACACTCGGGTGGCTTACTTTTTCTTAAAATAAATGAAAATTCTGGCCTCAGAAATGTCTGTGTGGTAATCAGGGTCTTGTTCTTCTGTCTTTAAAATGAAGAAAAGTCTCCTCATTCTGCTTTCTTATCTATTTAAAATCATTCAGCTATGTGTCATAAACCATTGCTTATTTCCCAACTGCAGAGACCAAAAGCATTATTGCACTTCTTGCTCTATTGACCAGTCTCCTTCCAGAAAAATAATGCATTTGTTTCTAAAACCCGGATCTTTTCCATAATTAATGTTTTTTTTCTACCTAGTTTTGACCTTTTCACTATGAGCCAGCATCTCCGTTCCTTCACTCAATGGGCATTGGCTGTCCTTCAATGCCCTTGCCTCATTTCAGTGTAGCTGCAATATCTGAGGAAAGGATCTCTTTCTTTACTAACCATAAATGAGGCCTAGGTGCTGAAACTCCTTTCTTCCTCATAAATACTTCCATTTTTATGAACAATGCTTGTGGTTTTCTTCCTTTTTTTCTGGAAACTGGTTTTTCTGAACAGATTGTTTATAACGATCTTCATTTATTAAAGGTAGCATGTTTTAATCTTACAAATGTTAGATAATTGATTTATATTGAACAAGCAGGTTTCAATACTAAACTAGACTTGGATGGGATAAAAATTAGGATCATAGAATGGTGGGGATTGAAAGGCACCTCTAATGATCATCTAGTACAACCCCCATGGTTGGTGGGGACATCTTTCACTAGACCAAGTTGCTCAAAGCCCTGTCCAATCTGACCTTCAACACTCCCAGGGATGGGGCATCCACAGCTTCTCTGGGCAACCTGTTCCAGTGCCTCATCATCATAAATTTCTTAACTTTATGTCCAATCTAAACCTGTTCTCTTTCAGTTTAACACTGTTGTCCCTTGTCCTGTCACTACAGGCCCTGGTGAAAAGCCTTTCCTCCATCCTTCTTATAAGCTGCTATAAGGTCTCCCTGGAATCTTCTCTTCTCCAGGCCGAACAACCCCAATTCTCCCAGCTTTTCTTCATATGAGAAATGTTCTACCCCTCTGATCATCTTTGTGGTGTTTCTCTGGACCTGCTTGAACAGGTCCATGTCCTTCTTGTAAAAAACTCCTGTTACGGATTTGTTGACACATTATTTTTTCTTGAGTTTTTTTTCTTGTAACAGCTCATCTTCAAAGCCTTTATTCATTTCATGTTTTTTTTATTTCTTTTCCTCAGTGACTCTCCTTCTTCATTTTTCTCACTCAGACATTTTTCAACTTTTGTGCAGCTAATGTCATCTTCCTCTTCTGGCAGGTGGAAGCAGTGGATCAGAATTCATGTTGCAGTCTCTGTCATTACTTTGTACATATCAAGAAAACAGATTAGACAGTCATTGCTGGAAGATAGTTCTTTCCTTCTGAATCCAGATCTCCAGTGCATTCCACTACAGGGAGCCATTTTTCTGCATCACAATTATCTTGAAACAGGAGAAATTTCTATGCATGTTTAACTTCCCTGAGGCAAGTTCCTATTTATAAAGTCTCAGCTCCGTTGGAACTGGAAGGTAGGACACCACTGTTTTCAGAACGTTCTCTTCTTTTTGTCTCTAACCATAGGAAACTGGTTAATTTTGAAAGTATGCCCATGACTGGCAGCACCATAGTCTTACTGTGCTATATACAGAATGCCTACAATTTAGAAGGTATCAAATTGCATTACTTATTTTTATGTAAAAACCAAAACTGTCACATGTATCTTTCTGTCTGTCTCTCCCGATGGCTTTTAAAGCCATTGGCCAATATTAACCCAGCTTGTCAACACAATAAGCAAAAGGATTTAATACATGCAAGATGAGTTTAGTAAAATTGAACGGTTGGATGGAGAACAGAGCATTACAAACCCCATATGAGGGAGAGGCTGAAGGAGGAGGTTTTAAACAGGACAGGAATGGTTTCAGTACTGCTAGGACAATTATTTTATTTTTAAAACATTTGCGAGTTCTTAAAGGTCTCCACGATGATCACTCCCTGGCTTGGCTTAGATTGGTTGTCTGGGGCACAGTGCCCTATTTCATTATTTATATCAGGAAAGTAGAACCTGACAGAAGTGATGTACACCTAATTCCTTCCAAAGCAAGTACACTTAAAAATGTACTATATGATGAAGTGTCTGATAAATTTGTGCTTTCCAAATGTTGTTTTGAGTATTATTTATCCACCTGGAACAATGCATTTTTGCCAATCCATTACTGCCTCTAAATCTGTGATTGAGTGATTCTCTGGGAATAGCATGTTGATTAACTTCAGTAGCAACATATTCTGCATTTTTCTCTAGTCTGGAAGCATGTCATCTCTATATAATATATATAAACTAGATAAACTATTCTGATGATTTATAGTTTTGCATTCTGAATTAGCTATGAAGATTATGTTAGCCTCAAATGTTAGCCTGTAAAATAAATGTTACCTGTACATTTTTTCTAGTATTTAAAAATGCCACTTGATATCCATCCTTGGTCCCCCTTTCCAATAGTAATTACTTTATTTAATCATGTTCATAATCAAAATAGACTTGAAAATGTAAAAAAAACCCCCACCTTTCATACTAAATGAATGTTATTTTCCTTAGACATTTATGCATGGTGGTAAATGTAGATTTAATTAGAAGCACTCAAATGCCTGTGTAACTGTCCTTCCAAATCCAGAATTTTTTATTAACAGCAAAGAAGTAATTCACCAAATTCTTCTTGTAAAAACTTACATGCAAGGTTTTTCATGTAAGAGCAAGGTGAAAAACTCTGTAAAGATTTTTTTAAAAAGGTAGGGTATGCAGTTAGGAAGAATTCAGTGTAGAAAATGTCCAACTTCCATGGACAAACTTTCTTCTTCTACATTTATTAAAACTCACAAATACTAGAAATTACAGGTACAGTCACGATGGTGAAGCAGTCAATGGATGTTTTTCAGTTGACTGGAAAATGGTCAGGATTTTCCCTCTATTTTTACTCTAGCCTTTATGACCTCAGTTTTATGAGCCTTACTGGCTACTGGAAGTGCCTATCTGGTTTACTGTAGTATCTGTTTTCTTCTCCAGATACATTCTCGGGTCAAAGAATGTAGAGTTTTGAGGGTAGAAAACTGGAAAGACAGAGGAAGGGGAAATAAGCCTTCAATCCAGGGTAGATTTTCTGCTGTTTTGAGCAAATCTTTGGTTTGCTAATGCCAAAAGAGACGTTAATTTCACAGTGGTGGCGCTGAAGGTATTCACAAGTAACAAATGTTTATCAAACTGATGGTTCTGCCTGAGACAGTGTACTCTCATGGCTGTAGAAAATTCTCCATATCAGACCACAGAAAAGCAGGTAACAAATAGGGTAACAAAATGACCCCACCAGATAACAAGGATAGTACCAGTTGCACTGCTGAGTATCTGCAGACATCAGGGCAGTGAAATAACTGAGAAATGTAGAACTTCAGAGGATCCTTTTTTTTTGGTCTAGTTTCAATTTATTTGCCCAATTTACTTCAAAGCATCTTTTTTATTATTATTATAAACTTATTAAATATGATTGTAAAAGATGTTAATTTTCTCATCCACATTGCAATGAGGTGGAAAATAAGTAATTTTATTATATTTCCTATGGAGTCCTGAAGCAAAAGGCAACATGGAGGAAAGCAGGAACATAATTATTGGATGCTTTTGTTTGGGAGTTGTCCTGCTGGACATTGCTTGTAGAAGAAAAGAATGAGCAGTAAGATAGACTGTAAAATGGTAGTAGTAGTAATTCCCTGTAGGCTGACTTGGAAAGCCCTGAGGCTTGGGTTTGCTCCAGGTCAGACAAACCAAAACTTCTGAAAGTTATTGCCCTGTGGCTGGATTCTGGAAAATCTTGGGGAGGTATCATTTAAATCTGTGCATTTTCAGCTGGGTTTATTCTATATTATTCAATTATTTGTGTGCTGACTGGATATGCTACAAAGGAAATGCTGAAGTGGAACAGGCAGAAAAAAGTATTCAACTGGTAAGAACTATAATGTCTACTGTCTCTGTTCACAAGCTAAAAAATAATCACAGGCTATTTTCTTAGACTGCACTTTCTCTACAGAAGTTATAATTAAACCCCAGATTTTCCATGTAGTTTCTAGAGTTATTGCATCTTGTTATAAGTAAAGGCAGCAGGCCAACAGCCAGCTGTTTTTGTCCACTTCTGCCTCTTTCTTTTTCCAGTCTCCCCATCCTTATAATCCTCCTTTCCTTCCTTTCCCTCCATGCATCTCTTCCTTTTCCTCTTCACTGCCTCGGCACTGGGGCATGACCTGATGAGCTGAGATTGCTGTGTTCAGTTGGAGTCAACCTGCTCAGGCAAGCAAACTCTATGGAGGTATCCCCTTCTTATGGTCTCACAAGCCTCCTCAAGGCACTTACTGAGATTTTTCAAAAGCTTTCAACATAGCACCATCTGGGGAAATGTCCATAAACTCAGTGCTCTTGTAGTTGAAGCAGGAAAATTCTGAAAAATATGAAGTCTTCCTTCTAAGATGTGTTAGTACCAGAGGGCTTCAGCAAAAAGACAAGGTAAAACTAAACTGCCTAACCTTGTTATCCAAAGTGGCTGAATGCTCTTTGCCAATTTCTCTCAAAATCCTCAAGCTGAAGACTGAAAGTTAGCATAAAGAAAAAAAACACAAACAAACAAAAAAACCCCAGATCCAGTATTAAAAGCTTGTCTGAAAACTGAAAAATACTGTCTCAGGACAGTGGTTGAGTGTCTCTACCTGCAGCTGATTTAAAACCCTCTGGGAACAACCCTCCACCGAGGGCTACGGGAAGGGGCAGGAGCAGACTTTCTTTGCTTGTTGTAGATGAAGGTCACTCATTTTTCTCCAGGGATTGCTACTGATGTCTTTTTGTTAGCTTCTGTGAGACAAGGTGAGTGGGGCTGCAAATCTATGCTTATTTTGCTGAACTTGGTGATTCAGCAAAGTGGCTTAATTCTGCCAACTAATTGTAGCCATCAAAGTAATTGGGAACATTTTTCAATGAAGGCATGTTTTTTAAATGTTTATTCTGTTTTTCCAGTTTTCAGTGAAAGCATGCTTAAGCCGTTAGGTTAAATATGCTTTTCAAATATTATTCATCCTGGAAGTGTTCTCCTTGCTAGCCAGGCATTACCTGTCTTTTGTGAATTCAATGATTTCTAAGTACTGACAATTTGACTTTACATGCAAAGGGAAAAGACAGTGTTGGTAAAACTGTATAAACTCTCAGAAGACGTTTTATGTTGCCTCTCAGTGATTTATTTATATCTATATAACTGTATTTATGCTGTATAAATTAAACAATTGATGGGTGTGGAACATTTTTTTTTTTTTTTGAGGAAGAGTCGCTAAAATCATCAAATTAGGACAAATTTGGTATACCAGAAGATAAAAAATCCAAATTTGAACCAGGGAAGCTATTATCCTACTTTATCTCATATTGTGTCTTCTACAAATGTCTATGGCTGTATCTCAAAAGACAAATTATGTATGTAGTGGAAGTTAAGTTTGGATCTCATGGTGAAGAGATTAGTAATTATATATTCAGAATTTAGTTGTAGAAAATTTGATTGAAAATATTTATTTTCTGATGAGTGCAAAACGCAGAAAGACAAAATAAAAATCTTTCTTAAAAATAAGAATGGGAAAAGTTTAATACCAGTGTAGTCTGGACAGATGATCATAGGAAGAAAGATATGTCCACCTATAGTATTTTAGGAGCAAAGATATGTGCATCTTCTATTGTAGAAGAAGAGCTATGGAGTCAACTATTTACCAGTTAATAAACTACTTGGGAGCTATTTTTCAATTTTGTTTTAATATCTGATAGAATTTTAAAGCCCCAAAACTTGAGTCCTTCCCAAGAGAGGTAATTTATAATTTGACTGTTGTATTTTATATCTATGGTGGTTGCACCTTATAGATATATCAGTGTCAGAATTAAAAGTACCATCTTTCTTATTTTCTGGTTTTCGTATTTCTTGGTTGTACTGAAAAGGTCATAAGTCTAAACCACTTGGAAGATTTGCTCTCTCTCATGTATCAATTCATATTTCCTAAGAGATCTTTTTCAAACCGCAAAGATGTACAAAGTCTTACTAAAATGTAGGTTTGATAAGATCATGTGCATTTCATTTATCTTCTGGGAAGTAAAACAAAAACTAGAAAGGCAAATGGCATATTTTGGATTTTTATAGTTGTAATTAATTGTTGCTTATATCATTCAAAGGAAAGGGGCAATGCAAGTGTTAATTATCAATTACATATGTATTGAGTATATCCTTTTATTTGTGGAAACAAGTTTTTTTAAGAGTGGTGGCTGAGGCTTTAGTTAGTTGCTAGTACTGGTGTTGCTTAGTTTCCGAAACTATTCTCGTGCACACTAATCAATAATTCTGTCATAAAGTTACAGCACCAAAAGGATATGGATTTTATACGAGGAAAATTCCTGTTGGTCTAGAGCTGAATGGCTCACATAATCTTCTTCTTTCCTCTGAATGGTAAAGAACCACATTCAGACACTGAAAACAACTGATTTCCTGAATATGCAGGTAATGTGAAATATTAAGGATAGATGTTTCCACACAATATGGTGTTAGATGTGCTTTTATTTTCTATCCTTCTCATTGATCTGGAATAATAGAAAAATAATACACTATTTTAAAAGGCCTGTCCTGTAGGACCTTATTAACAGGGCTAATTGGACCAAGTCCTGCTAGCCTTTAGTGGATAGCTTTTGATACAGATGGACTATTGGACTCACAGCGAGTTCACAGGTCTGATGCATAGTGAGACAGTGATATTAACACAAGGAAAAAGCTTGAGGAACAGGCATGACAGGAAAGCTTGTAGAAAGGCCAGGAACATAATCTGATAAAGGAAAAAATAAGTAGAGGAAAAAAGAAGGGACTTTTGAGTCTGCTTCTGGCCCTCTTATCAATTCCTTCTGTATATCTAGAAGCACAGTACACCCTTTATGTGTTTTCTTCATCTTACAGATGGCGAACCTTTTTACTGTATATGCCTCACAGCAGTATCGCGGTCTTTAAGCAATTTCTAAAACAGTGTGTTACAATTAATCAGAATGCAAAGAATGCAGAAAGTTCCCACCAACAATGGCATTTCTCTTCTTCCTCCACTCAGAGCTGGTTCAGACAATTTTGCTGGCAGAATTTATTTAATCATGTCCAGTTATGCACAAAACAAGGCCCACGGGGAAATAAAAGAAGAGTTGGGGGATTTAAAAATCCTCTATCTATCTGGACACATCTTTATGATAAAAAATGTTTTAGTGGAGTGTATCCCCAAAATCCACTTAGTGCATTGCTATAAAGCAACACAAGGCAATCACAGAGGGAAAGCAGTAGCTGTGTGTACATATGGCATATAGGTTCAAAGATGTTGAACCCTGATACTTTCCCAGAAACACCTTCTCTCCAGGAGGAATTATTAATCTGGAAATGGTAGTCTTAATTATCCTTTCAAATGACAAAATCTGCAAAAGAACAATATTCATGAACATGGTCTTCAAAATACTAAATAAACAGTTTTATTTAGTATTTTGAAGACCATGTTCAGTTTGTTGAAATAAGTTGCTGCAGAAATGGTGCCTGTAGAAAGCTCACATTATATAGATGAGATTACTATTTCACCTGATTATCGCTATCTTATTACCTTAGGTATGCATAAATGGTTGAGTTATAACAGTTTATCACTAAATATTCATTGTATTTCTGTAAGATTTTTTCCTTAGTACACAGTTGCTTGGCATAACATACTAACCCATAGGGGTCAGCTACCAGCTATGGAGTAGAAATTACAGAGAGAATGGGTGATCAGGAAAAAGCAGTTTGAATGGAGGACTAAGTCAAGGCAAACCATAGGTGCATAGTACCAGTGTTAGCTAAAACACTCTATGGGGCTTCAGATTAATGACAGTCCTGAGGGACTTCAGGCTTTCTGAGCCAAACTGCCAGCTGGTGACTGCACAGTAAAGGCTTATCAGAGCTGAGTTACTAAAAAGCTTCCATGGCAACATCTGGGAAAGAGGACCTTCACCTAAAAGCCAGCATGCCTGCATGAAGGACTTCCAGGGGCCATGGAGCTGGGCTGAACAGCAGGGATGACCATGAACTCTGAAGGTCCCTCGTTATTGTGTTGTCACAGACATGCAAAAGAAGAGAAATCTATTTATAAGAAGGGTTTATCTACTTTTTCCTCCAAGACACTTATAGAAGCTCAGGAATATAAATCTTCGCAGCAGACTTGGGTTCATTTAATTTTTATTTTTTTTTTTTTTCCAGAGGCAACAAAAGTACAAGAGCAGAGGCCTCTGCTTGATTCTGTCTACTATCAAATGGTTCCTTGTATTGTCCAGACTAGATACAAAATTTAGAGTGTCACCTCCCTGTAGAAGAACAGTTCTTCTCTCATCTTTTATCCTGTTTGGTTCCTAGAAGCCAAATTCAAGGTAAATATAATTCAAAATCTACAGTCAAAACTTCAGATCTGAATGACTGAAGTAAGACACCTAAAATACAGTGAGATTATTTTATCATTCATGTTGAAATACTGAAGTTTTATTTCTAGAATTTACAGGTTAAATCGCTATTGGCAATTTAGATGTGAATGTTCCAGATGAAACCAAACACATTACTGGTGGAACCCAATAAGGACAGATGCACTTGGCCAGCATGTGTGAGATCAATGCAGTTATTATATCTGATTTGGAGCAAGGAGGTAAGCCTTGACTTTTTACATGTCTAGCAAGAGTTTTGGCTACTAGACTAGAGAGCAATCTGTCTTTCTCTGAATATTTGTTTATCTACAATGAACTAGCTCCAAGAGGAGCTAAAGCCTGAAGATGGGTTGTTTCTGTAACCCTAACCACCAACTCATCTGCCAGCCTCAGCTGTTGGAGCTCCCTCTCTCCCACTCTCCTTGTATGGGTACATATGCATCCATATTCCAACTTTGGAGGAAAGAAAGTGCCATCGTAAAAGATAGTTTCTACAAAAATTGTGTTCAGGTATGGGTTATCTGCAGATCTTGAGCTTTTCTGGTTTGAGGAAAACCTGCTATACAAGACAGCTGATCACAGGACAGTCTCAGGGAATTTGTCTGTTTGTTGTGCAAAATTACTCAGAGCCATTGGATGGCACACGTACAAAAAGAGTGTACATTCTGGTTTCCTATAAGTCAATTTTAGGAGTAACATTGGTTTTAGTTATGATGCAGATTTTCTTAGAAATTGCATATCTGCATAAGAAGCTGGTTGTTGGGCTCAGTCCCTCTAAGGTGAATATTTTTTAGAAGAGTTTCTGTCTGTAGGATACAAATGAGTCAAAGGGTTACATGTAGTCGGGAACATAACAGGCTGTATGCATGTCTTGTGTTTTTCAGAGCTAGTGATTTGTTTGTGTCTTATGAAATAAGCACTTCTATGCATGTTTAGTGCCCTGTCCTTAATAGCTTGTGTGGATAACACCCAGATTGTTTCATCTTCAACAGCCAGCTGTGTAAAATGCCTGACTGGCCAACTCTCCCTGCTGGCAGAAAGAAGCAGTTTCTGCTGCTTTGCATGACAGAGCAAGTAAGAATTCACAGGCACTAAAGACACACTGGTGTCTTCACTTAAAGCATGTTATTGAAACAAGGAAAATAAAACCATTGGGCACTAAAATATTTTCTATTCTTGAGATTTCAAAAGATCTTTGCATTTACTAAAAAAAATCCTTCAGTACACAGAGCAATTAGCAACCTAAAGCAATTAGTAATCTTCTTTTACCACAATTGAAAAGTACTTTGGAAAATTAGGTGGTATGGGATTCTGATTTATTTCAAATAAAAAGGAACTGCCTTGGTGCCATTTACTTTATGAATATGCTGATAATTTTTAATAATAGGCGGTTATACTAACAGTAAAAGAGGTGGAATCAGAAAAAAAGATGAAGACAACCTAGTAATGGGGTATACTTCAGTATAATGTCTAAGTCTTTCATGATTTTCTTTGTTTCCCTGCCAAAGCCTTAATTTACACTTGGTGTTTCTTTTTGGTGTCACTTGCTCACACTAATGATACCTAGTCAACACTTTTTCCTTCTGTAGGTTTTGTTCAGCTTGGGTTGCTCATTTTGTGTTATGCTTCTAGTAATTTTCTTTTTTTTTTTCTTCTCCTTGTCTTTTAGAAATGGTATTTTTACTCAATGTGAATTTAGTGGCACTACACACAGCAAGTAATGGCAATAAAATTGGGCTTTCGTATTTTGTGACCCACTTAGTCACATAAAATACCTCCTAAGTGAAGTATGAGTTTCTCACTTTGATACCCACCTTGGCTCTAAGCAATTGACAAACTGATCCCAGACTAATTTTCTTCTTGCACTACCTAAACACGTACCTCAGAAGGCGCAGTTCCATATGCTACAAACCATTGGCACGAGTTTTCAGATTCATTTTCATACTTAAGTGATCTGCAGTTTAGTAACAGCATCAAACAATACAGTGTAAAATGCCCGTTGTCCTTTTCGTGTCATTTTATACAAGATTTAAATGTCTTTTTGGCCATTATCTTCTAACAGATGTTGCTGCTTCACCCACAGAAGCAAATAGCTTCAAAAGGCTTAAAATACGTGCCTTTCTGTGATGCCGCGGAGTAATTATAAATATAATCCATCAGGGGGGAAAAATGACTACGGTACGCGACAGCGCCAGGCAGAGGGGAGAAGGGAGAGGGCTGCGAAGGGCCTGCGGCACCGCCCGGGGCCTGCGGCACCGCCCGGGGCCTGCGGCAGCCCGGCCGGGCCATACCGACCCCGCTCCCGGGCGTGGGGAGCCGGGCCGGGCGGGAGGCCGCTCCCCAGGGCGCTGAGGGCGCAGCTGCCGGTGCTCGGCCGCCGCCATGTCGGGGAACCGACACCCTCCGGTGTTTGTGCTGAAAGCCGGGCGGAGGCCGGGCGGCGGCTCCTCCTCCCCTGGGCGCTCCGTCCCGCACAGGGCACGGGATGTTTTCTCCGGCTGTGCTTCAGCTAAATGGGCTCTCTGTGCAGTTTGACAAGTTTGGGGCTTCCCCCTGAACCTCGCGTTTGAGGAATCGCTTCCCGGTTCTTAACCCGTTGTTTAGTGGTGCTCAAATAAACCCCTATAACCTCAAGTAAGTCAGGGTTTGTTTTGTAAGTATCGGTGATACACGTGTATTTAGGTAGTCCCTCTTTCATGTCACTCCTGCTCCAGCACTGAGGAAAGCTTTGTCCTCCAGGCCCGATTTTTTTTTTTTTGCTACTCTTCCCTCTCAGCATCTCTATTAATGTGCTGTTCACTCCTGCGGCTCAGGTGGGTTCTCTGTGGCCCCGACTGAGCGACTCACAGGACTCGGTTAGAGGGGAAAAGAGAAGGGGGATCAGCTAAGGGGGCTGTAGCCTTCCCCCGTCTACCCTGGAGTCAGCAGAGACTGGTACAACCCCTTATCCGGAGAGCTAAATTCACCCCTGTTTTATCAAAACACTGTTGTGTTTAAGCTATTAATTATGTATGAATGAAGGTGCCAAAAACGGGAGGCAGAGGAGGTAGGAGGGGCAAGGTTTAGGGGCTGCATATGTAAAATTTACTTTTCTCTAGCTTCAGCTACATCATTTTTCAGTCTGATTCTTCTGCCAGGCATCAGTAAAAGCCAACAAACAATTCGAAGTCTGAAGCAAAGAAGATTATGCCAACGATACCTAAATCTTATAATCAACACAATTCTTACCTCCTGAAAATGAATCATCTTTCTTTTCTTGTCAAAAAGGTAAAGAGAAGGTTCTGCAGGGGCTTGAGGTCTTTGGGGAAAAACCAGTACTTATCCCACACAATCCACAGGGATTATCCTAAAATGAATCAACCAGGCTAATGTTAAACTGGCTTTTATTTATTCCCCTAAAATTTAAACACCAGTTTGTGTCTGAGAGCCGAAGCTGGGTGGCAGTTTGGATTGTGTTAGCTGATCTCCATGCTGTCCCTGGAGCAGCATACCACCTACCAGCAGAACTGTGCTTCGGCACGCTGGGAAGCCACCTTGCTGTGAAAGATGATTAGTGCCCCACTGAAGTAGTTGTAAGTAATAATTAGAAAAACTTTATTGTTTTGGTTTTTTTAGTTAAGAAAAAAATAAACTGTATCAGATGAGCTAGTCTGTGGCACAGATATCTGTATCTGATCTATAGCTATCTGAAGAATACTACAATTCTTTCTTTTAAAGAGAAGCACTATAAGTTGTTTTGTAGCTCATATTCAGCTGCTCTTGGCATCCTTGTGTCTCCTCCAGGAGTTATAGCTGTAGCCTGCTCCAGAAAAGTGGGGAGTTATAAAACTTCCAGCTGAGGACCTCGATGAAATGCAGGGAAGCTGGGAAAGTGGTGACCTGCACTGACAATTCTGCCTCTGCGCCAAGGCAGGTGCTGACCTGTGTGCAGTGGCAGTGCTGCCGGAGGGAGGGAGAGCAACAGCAGAGCAGAGCAGATGGCCTCCTGTTATGATCTGCTGAAATCCTTAATCCCAGCCACTGACCTTCTCACTGCCAGTTAGCTCTTGTCTGTATGACACCCCTCCTTCTAAAGTCTGAGGGCCAGAAACCTTTCAGCACCTGCTCAGCACCTCCCTGCAGTGGGCAGTTTGAGGGTGGCTTGTCTCTCCACATCCTTCCAAGAACCTTCCTTTCATGGAAGGTGGACATGTCTTGGAACAGACCACAGAGGCTGTCCTGTGCTCAGGGTTTCATTGAGCTGGTTTCTGAAGATGACAGTGGAGATCTGTACTAGTAATTTATTTTAAAATGTAACACAAAATTCTGCCATCTACAAGTAAAAAAACAAAGCACAAGTTTTATGCTGAATATTTAGTCTTCCGTGAGCAAAACGTGTACAAAGAACATTTAGAAAGTATTACACATACTTTCCTGCCTCTCTTTTTCCCCTTCCTCTCCCTTGCTTGTCTTTCTAGAGGGTAAAATACATCATATCCCAAGAGCTGCATTCACAGAGAGCATTAACATTTCTGGATGCAGACAGACAGGAGAACTTTGTTTCCTTGGCAACTGAAGCCACCAGAAAGTGTTTCCAGCATCTCCTCCCTTTACTCATGTTCACTGTTATTGTAGCCTTTGGTCAATCAGGTAGTAAAACCAATTATGAACTAAAAAAGCATCTTGATAGTGTGCTCCACTTAACTCATCTGGCCTCCCTCCCCAGTTCTAGAACAAAAGTGACCTCTGCAAACAATCCTGCATCAAAGTATCCAGTGTTATAATTCATGGCTGAACGTCAAGGTCTGCTCTATCCTTCACGTTTAACTTAAAGCGAGAAAGTGTCATGGTCTTCTGGGAAACAATGTCAGCAACTAAGCAGCTTTCACTCAAAACCTGCATGTGATGGAGTTGGGTCTCTGCTGCAGCACAGTGAGCAGGTGCTGCACAGAGTCGTGCCAGTGATTCAGTGCGGTTCATTCTTATCTCTGAGTCAGGGCTGAATTAATGTCCCAGTACATTGTTAAGGTTTTGAAGCAGTGTGCTGATGGAGGCAGCTCTTTACTTTAGCTTTTGGTTATAAAAAAGACAACGCTGAAGCCCTTCCCACCTGCTATTGTTAAATATCACATATCTCCCTCCCCCCCATATTCCTTATTCATTCAAAGAATTTCACTAGGATTGCTGAAGAAAACACTTCACAGCTACAAAATTCCCAATTTATGGTTGACCTTCCACTTAAATGTAGCAATATTGTGTAGCTGATCTGTGAATGAGGCAGAGAGCCTGGGGAAAAAAGAAAGGTTGTGTAAATGCACATGTAGTGCCGAGGTATTAGACAGCTGAATGTGGTATTTTTTT
This sequence comes from Athene noctua, assembly GCF_965140245.1. Lineage (NCBI taxonomy): Eukaryota > Metazoa > Chordata > Aves > Strigiformes > Strigidae > Athene > Athene noctua. The sequence goes on from NC_134038.1 coordinate 44,014,512, forward strand.
ACCTTTGAGGGCTAGAATTCACACTTAAACAATGTTCCCTAAATATAGAAATTGATACATAGCTTTGTATTTTTAATTAAAAATGTCCAGGTGATTTCTGTTGTGTTTCCCAAAGTTAACACTGGCTCTGCAGTATTATAGTGAAAAAACTGGGGGTCATGTGAGCCACAGGTTTGTAACAACACTGCTGGAGGAGGAAATTTATAGCTGAGTGCTGAGACTGCATTTATGTTGTTTTTCTTACGTAAATCTTTCCTTGCTTTCCTTGGAAAGAACAGGGCCTTTTGTCTAACGTGGGCTCTCAGAGGGAAACGGGGACTTCTAGCATTGGTGTGTGGACAGTCTGTGTTAGGTCACTTGCAAACTCTTTCTCTTCCCTCATGACTTCAGGACACTCCTGTCCTTTTCTGCAGGACTACTGGGAAGGGCACAGAGGCACTGAATCGTTATGTGTTGAAGAAGAGGAAGATGGTGATGGAGCATGGTGCGCCTTTTGTTTTTCTTTGATACTTGCAGGTGTTACCTGTGATGAGACCAGTTACTGCTGATAATTCAGATATTAACATTTTCATCAACAAGCAAACACAAGAAAGGAAAATATTATTTTAACAGTTTATATGAATTTGATTTGACGTTCAGAAGAAAAGGCAATTCCGTAGCCTGAGAACTTGCTTTCTATTGAATTGCAAAGATCTACAGCAACAGAGAGCCAGAACTGAGTCTCCAAACATGGAGCACACACAGACAGAAGGCACCAGGTGACTTAAGTGTTGCTGCTGGCTCACCCTATATTTTGCAGTGTTCTGGTCAAACTCCACCTCATTCCAGTCCCACACAGTTGCAATGCACACTCCATTAAGGGTCAGTGACTGTAGCTGTGAGCACATCTTTTTTGTGTTAGCTCTGAGATCACTAAAGAGTTTCAGCACATAATTTAGCTAGAGAAAGAATAGCTTACTGTCCAACCACTGGTGCCTGAATAAGCTTTGAGTCTCCTGTTAATCCTACTGAGTTTTTGACATCATCTGTGCTTTAGATTTATGCAGAGCAGTAATAGACTTTTCTTCCCCATATAGAAGTTTCTGATCTACCTGTAGCAACTGCAGAGTGACAAACTTTTGCTCCTTTCTCCCTCAGTTCAGCCTAACACTTAGAATCCATGTTATTATTTTGCAGCTCATATTTAAGATACTTATTTAAAAAAGATTGCTCATAAGAGATAAATAATCAATGAATGATAAAATATTGCTATCTTAAAGCTTTCCTGTATATTTTAATTCCAGAATGTGGAGGAGTTCAGGGAAGATGTTAACAAGAAGTTGAAAATCGCCAAGTAAAACTATGTATGAAACGGTATTAATAACAGTAGTAATTCCCTTCGGTACATCTGCAAGAGCCCATTGGATTGTAAAGGTTAAACACAGGATGGGGTACATTTTATGTTACACTCTCATTTTATCTTCCAAAAATTATTATTGTCCCAGGTCTGTGTTCTGTCCTTAAAATGCTTATGGCTCAGGGGTGTTTTTGTCACGTGTATGCTATTTTGCATTTTTATCCATCTTCATTAAGGGTGAAACTTTTTGACAGCTCTATGCAGATGATAGTGAGGAGATGCTGATGTTCTGGAGAAAGCAGTGGCCACAGTCAAAGCCATCACCACGTTTGCACAAGCCTCTGCCTCTAAGAGAGGGGATTCTGTACCTTTGAAACCTCCTACATGGCTTTTGATTCTACAGCTGACATAATTTCTCATCTTGATTATAAGTTTAGAAAAAAAAGTTGTTTTAGAAATAGAAACTCCAGCCTGATCACAGACACTCAAAAAGAGGAGCACAAAGTAAATTTTCAACATTAGAAAAGGATGAAGGAAACCCACAGCCCCTTTTGTGGCTGTCTAAGCTTGACAAAATGCCCAGAGAGGCAGGGCAGTCTGCTGTTCCCTGCAGAGACCTGCTTTCCTGCTGCATGCTCTGAGATGCAGCCAGCCTGGCTGTTCCCCATCTCTTCCAAGGCAGTGGGAGCAACTCAGAGTCTTGCCTTACCTCTCCCAGTTTGCCATTTAGAGGGACGCCTGGTGGGGATTTCAAGGTCTGTGTGCCAGTAAAGAGATATCTTGAACACAGATTGGTGCAGTCCCAGCCCATGCTTGGTGGAATATATTAGGGATAAACTTTGATTTCTGCACACACCATCCCTCCATCCCTGACTGCAGCTGGAGCCTAGGGAGAATGGAGCTCTGGCAGTGGTACAGGGAATTTTTGGCTTCTTCCATGGTGTAGGACAGCTTGAATAAACTGAGGACAGCAGTCAGAGTGCCTCTCTCCGCTTTGATAGCCGTCTTCTGGCTTTCCTCCAAGTTGCAGGTGTAAAGGAACAGGGGCACAGCCACCCAGTGAAAAGTGGTTTGGATGCACAATTGTAGACCTGAGGCATGAAAGAACTGATGGACTAGGCAAGGCATCTAAACAGAAAATTCCAGTTTTATTCAGCATCCACTAGTCTGTAAAAGCCTGTGGGATTCAATAAGGCAGAGAGGATCATTGCTTGAGGCCTGGGAGTGCAGGTGGAATGAGGAAAGGCAACTTGGAAAAGTGTTTTAAAAATAAGCATTCATTCATTGCAGAACGTATTTCTTGCTTTTCTTTTAATTTATCTGCCTCTCAGTGTTTAGACATATGTCATGTGAGCTTCTGAGCTGCAGGGACGGAGACAGAGGAGAACGTGTGCATCAGTGCAGAGTGCTGCTGGAGCCCTGGCAGAGCGAGAGGGAGGCAGAGGGAGCCTGAGAGGGAAAAGGAGAAGTGGTGGGAGCTGGAACAGCAGCAACTGCTGCTACCACGTTGCAGCTCATGCCCGGGAATCAGCTGTGTTGCCAGCATGCCTCTCTGAAGGTAAAGGTGCCTCAGGTTCAAAAGTCCTAGAAGGTCGGTGGTACTTTCAGGAGCCAAGTGGATCTGCTTTATTTTTTCATTTCCTGTGAGGAACATCTGTTTGAGGATTCCACTCCTTTTCCTGGACTGAAAGGTATTTTGTGTCAATAATGTGTCTGTCCTTTGAAAGCAGGTACAAGATTGGGAAGAAGGTAACTCAGGGCAGTATGTCAAAGCAGATGCAGAGAAGTGGTGGGTTTCTGTCTCTCCCCCTTTACAGCAGAGTTTAGGCAGTAAGGGGCCCCTGTCATTAGGATATGGTTTGACTTAAAATATGGAGGATGGGAGAGACAGGGTTAAAGTGTGGGAGTGTATCTGAGCTGTTTCCCGTCTGATTTGTTTCTCTGTGCAATATCTGAAAGTGGAGGAAAACTTTGCTTGTGCATCTGGAGGAGCAGTGCTTGCCCATTACATAGCAAGATGTAAAACTTGTAATTATTTAATATGAATGTGGTTTGCCTAAATCTCTGCTTGACAAATACAGTTCCCATCACAGCAGAGCTCCCCTTAACACATCCAGATTTCAGAAGTCTTAACATTCGGTGGCTGTGACAGCACTTCTGTTTCTTTCCCTCTCTTCCCCCTTTCCAGTGTACTTGCATCCTGCTGTCTGCGCTCTCCTCCCCATCTCCCTCCTGCCCGTGGGGACTGTGCCCCAATGGATGCCCCCGTACAGATTTTCCGGGAGGAGCTGGACTCCACCTGTTCTCCAGGGCCCTGTCATCCCCCCAGCACCAGCAGCAGCTGGCTCCTGGGCTGGGGGGACTATGACAGCAACGCCACCGGGGCCTTTGGGGATGCCCAGCACAACCACACCAGCATCTCCCCCGCCATCCCCATCATCATCACTGCTGTCTACTCGGTGGTCTTCGTTGTCGGCTTGGTGGGAAACTCTCTGGTCATGTTTGTCATCATAAGGTAAGGGGCTTTGGAGTACCTGCTGGTACAAATGGCCATCCCTAAATTTGGGGGTGTGGGTGGGGGGTGGGTGGTTTATGGAAGCTCTCTGGGTGTGCATACATGAGGAGCTGGAAAAAAGCAACTGGAATGACCTAAACCTTTTCAGTCCCAGTGGTTTGACTGGACGGGCAGTTAGAGACGAAGGGAGAAGCTGGTTAAAAGAGAGAAATCCTGCAGGCTGCTGGAAAGGCTCTTTGTGCCTCAGAGCTGCATTCATCGGGTGCCCTCTAGGGATGAGAGGCTGCTCGCATCCCAGGGAAAGCTCAAGTCGAAGAAAGAAACTTCTTGCAAGGCAGTTTTTTTCCCCTGTGAGGAGACCCCGAGGGACAGCCTGTGTCCAGTCATGTGGACACTGATACACTCTTGCCTTGTCAGCTGGTGGCTTGTTTAACAAGGTGGGAAAAAAAAAGGAAATGATAAAGACAGGTGGAAATGCTTACTGTAAAGCAAGGGATGTTTTTTCTCTGTCTAGTAGTGTTTAAATCCAGTTGTTGATGCTGGATTGAAGAAAGCAAGGCAGATGCTGAAATACCCTTCCTATTCTTTGTCAGGAAACGGGAGAAAGCTGTATATCTGTGTTAGTTTTTCATATTAAACCACTTAGTGAAATGAAATGCACCAATACTTACACTTGCACTTACACTTGTGTATTGTATATTTTAGCTTGCACCATGATTTCTGTGTTTCTGTCCTTTGCATTTGCAGTTTATAAAAATGTTTGGACAGCGCAGATCAGCAGGGTGATAATGAGCAATGAAGGGGACTGAAATCATGCAGCTTTTTGGACTCTTGCTTCACAGTTCTTTTGAATCCTGCAAAAGATTCTGAAAAAAAAAAAAAAAAAGTGGAGTATTGATTGCTCAGATGAAATCAGCTGTACACAGAAAGAAAAATGGAGGTATTTGAAAGGATCTTGTTAGTAAAACATGCATGATAAGGGTCAAACAATTGCAGGATGGTGAAATGACTGTCAGAGTTGATATAGGAGGAAGTTAACTAGCAGCAGTGAAGTTGTTGATGAGATACTTTATGAAAGATGAGTTATAACCAGGCAAATACTCTTGAATAATGGAAATAAAATCCCCTTTAATAGTCAGTGCAATAAATAAAGGTGCCTGTGGTCAATTTGGAGAAACTGGTTTGCTCCAGCTTTGTGATGCTGTAATTTTTATACCCCTGCATGCCCTTTTCCCCTTCATTCAGAGTAGAGATTTAATTTCTTTTTGTATTTCTCTTTCAAGAAGAGAGACACACACAGATGCAAAGGTATGAGATTTTCTAAGCCATCAGTCACTAACAATGATAGCTGATTAACTGGCCTGGGCAGTGGAAATAAATTCAAATTTAGCCAGAGCCCTAAAAGTTAGCATGTATGAATTATACTGGTGTCTCTGTGTTTCCTTTTTTTTTTTTTTTTCTTTCTCCTTCTTTTACCCTCCTAAGATTATTTTTGTGAGGGTCTACCTAGCTATGGTTCGCTCTCCTACTAGTTCCTACATTAGCCTTTTGATTCAGTTTCTTTTTCCTCCATCTCTTGATTACATGATCAAAAAAATAAGTGTGAGAAAACACCTGCTGGTTTGTTTCTTCCTTTTTTTTTTTTTTTTTTTCTTTCAGTATCTCCCTCTCCTGTTTTCTCTGTGACAACTGCTTTAATCATGACTAGAATCATTAGCTGAAGTGCATGTATACACAAACTTAGTTTCAATAATTTCTTAAGATTTTTAAATATTCCAAATGTTCATGCAAGAGGGGTATTTTCTTCATTTTTATCCTAACCTCTCATCTCCCTCCCTCTCTCTTTCTATCACACCCAGTCTCTGCATGATTGCATCTCAAGATGGATTTTCATGACCTGTAGCCTTCAGTGATATCCATTTTTATGGAGAGCCAAGGTCTGTGGGAAGTTTGTGAAAGAAGGTAGCAAGGGAGAGGGGGATTGTGTCCCCCAACCATCCCATGTTGCCTCTCCTCCAGCTGCTACAACTCTAAAGGAGGATGAGGACAGACTGTAGCTTTTCTTTATTCTCCAGCTGAGCACAGGGTTTGTGTGAGGCCCCTCATTGCTGTTTCTCATCTCTTTGAATTCCAGATCTACTCTCCTCCTCCTAACCACCTCTGGACTGGCAGGCAAGGCAGGCACAGCTCCTCCTCGCTTTGCTCTTTTGAACAGCATCTAATATCGATAGAATAGTTCAGTTTAATGGGACATACAGTGATCTAGTCCAACTGCCTGACCACTTCAGGGCTGACACTGAGTCACTTTTTGGGTGATACAAACGAGAACCCTTATATTCTGAGACTTCCAGCAAAACTGTTGAAGTGTCAGGGCGGTGGTAGATTCAGAAGACTCCAAATAGTATTGAGATGCCTCAGAAACAGGCTTAAATTCAGTCATAAACTGTGGTGTAGGTAGGCCTTGGCCAATTCCTTGCTTTAATACCCCCACAGGGGTGGTTTTGGTACTTCTGCACAAGGACTGCTAAGGAAGTTCACGGACACCAGCGAGTCAGCATCCCAGCAGCCTGTGCATAGAGTGCTGGGTGTCCAAAATTTCCTTCAAGTGTGGTGGGGTGTGTTTCTGCTGAGGGGGAAAACCCTCAGAGGGAAAAATAATAGGAGGACAGCACTTCAATCACATGTACAAGCTCCTGAAAGAAAAGTAGCTGAGTTTGATATAGCTTCTGTAAACAGATGTTTGTGCTGAAGGCTGAGTGGGAATGTTACTTTAGTACAGTGATGGCAGCATGGCCTGTTAAACCATGTTTCAGGAGACCTGGATTCTTCTCCTGGTTTAATACTGGGCTTCAACACTTTGTCCCGTCCTGACAAGGATACTTCATGGCCCTGTGACTTGGTTTCCTTACATGTAAAATGGAGATAGTGGTATTCACTGTCTTTTAACACATAGCAACTCTTAGTTTTAAAAGACCAAGCCCAAACAAAAATCCTAACAGAGCATGACCAGGGCTACTGTAAGTACCTCAGGCTCCTCCGGCACACTGAGAGTGGTTATTTTTAATGTGCAGAAAGAGCTCTGTGTTGAGTATGCAGTGCAGCCTTCACTCTTTGCACGCCTGTTGCAGTTGGCTGTCACGGCATGGGTGGTTTGCAGGACCTCTCCCCGTGTGTGGATCAGCTGTGAGGCACGTGTACCAGCTCCGGGGGTCTGCTGTCGGGCCAGCAGCCAGCCAGGTGAGCTGACAGTGCCTTGCTCACGCTGAGCCATGGCACATGGGATGTAAGTCTCTCCCGTGGCTGCTGCTTTTCCTGGGAAGGGAGTAAGAGAGAAAGAGGGCATCACGTTGCCTCTTGCAGGGATGGGAAACACAGATGCTGTGTGGGAAGCACAATCCTCCCACTGTGGAGGAGGAGAGGAGGCATGAAATAGGTTTCTAGGAACCAAGTGGAGTTATCTGGCCTCACCTGAGTGAAATTATACAGCTGTCTGTGTCTTGGCATAACCAAAATCTATCTCAACCCCAAACCTTTTATTTTGAGATTAGCTTTACCTCTGAGGTCATAGAAGATATTTCTGGAGGTGAAATAGTTGACTGAAGTTGATAAATAAAATTAATTGTCCTTGGAAACAAAATCTCTTTTTCCTCTCTTCCTCCTCCCTCCTGACTTCATTTCTCTAAAATTTAATGATGGCTTTAAAGAAAATGGTGCTTCCTTGTCACAGTTGGAGGGTAAGAAAAATGTCCTGACTTAAATTACAACTTTAACTACAGATTTCCCCTTATCAAAAACATAAACATACTCTAGTAAAAACTCTTGGAAATACTGTCTTTTACCCACTCCAGAATCACTTTTTCAATGTATGTGTCTTACCCTCATTGTTCATGAAGTGATTTACTGAGAGCAGTTGCTATCATCAGTATCCTAAATATCCAACCCTGTGTTTCTTTTAAAATTATCTCTCAAGCTTCCAGTGAACTGAATAATTTTCTACCTTCAAAAAGAGTTTTAACTAGAGGCTGTGTCACAGTTATGTAGATTGATTCCTAAGGGAAAAGAGAAAGCTTGTGTTCCTCTGCTTAGTCTAATGTTGAAGAAAAAATATAACTAGCAATACATTTTTGTTTTTACATTCATCGAACCAAGTGGCATCTTATATAACAGGACTCTATTAAGAGTCTATTAAGAAATGTCATATAAAGTTGACTCCTTTCCAGACTGTTTTTAAATCTTCTCCATCAGTCATTCCAAACAAGAATGAAAATATTAAAAAAAAAGGTATACAAAAATGAAACTGATTCCATATATTGGTTTAAATCAATAATAGATTTTGATAATGTCAAAAGATTCCTTGTTAATTTGCTATAAAATATTGTTCTGATTTTATTAAATGATATTTGGAAAGAATATTGTTCTGAAATGAAAACCGACGCTCCAGAAGAGTCAACTTAACTGAATTACCTGTTCCCTATTACTTGCGGTTGACATGATTTCATTCTTTTATGAAATCAAGGATTTGGCTGCTATAAGTAAAGGCTGAGCTGTACTATGCTTTGTGAAGTTTATGGGGTTTTACTTTTTTTTTACCTGATCAGACATTTGACACCTTACTATTACCAGTACAGAGGTATCAAATAGATTGTAATTCATCACATCACCTCAAAGAGCATCTGGCCTTACCTCAGTGAATGGAGGTAATTTTGGTAGGTTCTACAGGGTTTGGCCAAATTTGGCATAATTTTCATCACAAAATTTGAAGACTGATCATTACTAACAGCTTTTACAAATGGCACAAAGACCAGGATAACAGGAAACATGGAAGAGGACAGGTTTATAAAACAGTATTGGTAGTTTGACAAGCACAACATGTTTAAACAAAATCTGAATGTTTCTAATACTTTTAATACTCTGCTAGACAATGACTAAGTGAGACCTAGGGTTTATAAGCTGACAAGAAACTCAACATGAGTTCCCAATATGATGCTGTGTTAAGAAGAGCTGATACAGAAAAAGCGGAGAGAGCAGAGAAAAGGCTTGTAAGGAATATTTACTAGAGACAGTATTAGAGAGAGGCTATAGCTTATAGTGAGTAATCTGTTTGGCTTCTGGAAAGTAATTTGGTCTCCATCCAGACACTTCTGCTGGGCTAGCAGCCAGGTAGTCGTTTATTTCAGAGAAAGATGTAACTGAAATCAGTCTCTGGAAGCAAGACAAATTACAGGAGCCCTTTTGAACTGACAGAAAATGAAAACTTCTAAGAACTTTCCAGTTTGGCTACTGGCAAGGCAGAAAGCTTGAGTTAGCTTTCCTGACCTCAGCTAGGAAAGTGGTGGGGGAGCTTATGTTCCTGGATAATGTTCCTCCCATGGGGAGGCAACACAGCACAGGGATGGGGTTGGGGAGGGCTGGCTAAGCCCTTCTGGTGAAGGGGACAGAGAGGGAAGAGTGGGAACCCTACATTTCATTTTTCCTGAGAGATGATTCTGAATTTGCTGAAAGGGTGCTGTGGCAGGAAATTCTTAACCTGGTGATCTGGATGGCCTGGGATGCACTAAGAGCAAGGGAGGGTAATCTTCCTGGTTTGCCTACTCTTACTGTCTATTCAAACTGTGCTTACTTTGTCCCTTAAGTTAAATTCTCAGAAACATATGAGATCCCAAGGAGAGTTTTGATTTCAGTTACATCTTGCTTTCTAAAGGAAAAGCATCCAGAAAAGCTTTGGTAAACACTGCTTTTAGGAAGTTTACTTCATATCTGTTTTGGTCCTCCCATCTGTAAAAATGGGGTGATTCTTGCAGAGAGTGGATTTTGTGCTTTTCTTCTGAAGGAAGACTCTATTCTTTGTTTATTGCTATTTTTTTTTTTTTTTTTTTTTTGTGGAATTTGAGAGGCCTAAGGAAATAGCAGTATGAATGTAATTTTGTGTACAGACAGGCATGAGTGCACGAACTGAATTATCTGTGGGGACAAGGTGAGTACAGATGGAACAGGGACACTGGAAGAGGAGTGTCTGACCATGCTGGCATTCTGCAAAATGTGAAAAGGATGTAAATAAAGAATACATAAAGTTGCACAGCATTTCCATGGTCCTATTGGGAGGTTTGCATGCTAGCCTTTGTATCATCTTTGAAGCATTTATTTCTCCTGAAGCCAGTGGGTTCAGCTCTCATTAGATTCACCTTCTGATCCCTAGGGAAGTGAAAATTAATTCTAGGCAGTTTGCTATTTTCAGTGTTGAGACATTATTTACAGTGAAACCTCTGTCTTCTGTGCATGAATATGAGAGCTTAACGCGATTTTCTTCAGTGCATAAGCTTCCAGTAGTACATGACAAGAAAGTGTGCAAGCCCTTCTGTTTTCTCCATTCCTCATACCAGTCCAGCTATGAAACACATGGTGCTCTGCCTGGCTGCTCACTTCTGCTCCAAAAGTCAGTGCAATTCAGCAGTCCATTATGAGTGAGTATCTAGGGTTCCCAAACAGCTGTACTGCACCTGGAAGACAAGAGTTTATATTTGCTGACTAACTACACGGCTAAATCCACTTCCCACTGCATTGTAGGTAGCCTAGCCACTGTGGCTACTGTAGGGCAACTGGGAAGGGCCTCCTTGAGTAGTGACAGATGGGAACCTGCAGGACAGGTTATACAATGTTCATTTAGTGTTCAGACTCAGAAAAGTTCTTTTACCTGCTGATGGACAGCATCAGGACTTACTGTTAGACATGCCTTTCAGAATGATTGGTTTGTTAAAGTACACTGCGCAGGAGAAGATTTTTGCCATGGAAGCTATCAGCTGTGCTGTTCAGTTGACTGTGTCTTAAAGTTTCCTGCATTTTACTTGAATCATCTCTTTTGGGAATGTGTGTGTTCAGTTGGTCTGTGCTGTGGGCTTCTCTGAGGCAGGTGAGGAAAACAGATGGTTGGGGAAAGTCCAGAGGAAGCCTCCCATCTGCCACCTAAGAGGAACCGATTGACTTTCCCTGAGCTGGGTCGCTACTGATATATGCATTTGTTGCCTTACCACATACTCATTACAGAGTGAGGTCTCTTGTCTCCCATTCAACTTTATTACAGGACTGCTGACCAGAGATTCAGGTCTCTGCACATCCAAGTGTGCAGTTGTCCTACTAAACACTCCCAGCAGTGGCAGTTATTATTCATCCCTGGGGCAAAATTGAGACCAGGTGCCTTGTTTTGATAACAAGAATGATAGCCACACCCTGAGACCCCTATGTGAGATGAGAGATTTCCAAATTAATTCTTTATTTCTCTTCTGCAGAAACATTCTAGGGGAAGCATATGTTCAATAACATTTGGCTGCTTCCCACCAACTTCTGCATACATAGCTACCTGTGGAGTTCAGAGCCTCTCCAAAGAATAAGAAGGAAAGTAAAACACTGGAAAATCTGCTGGAGCTGCTATCATTGTCCCCTTGAACAATGAAATTTGTTCTCTTTGCCAGGCAATCTCTGTCCTACTCGCTTCCCTCTTCCAGAAACCCATAGGAAGCACTTTGCTCTGCTAAGGGAGATCATGTCCTTTATGAAAAAAAAAATCCTTCCAAGAGATAAGAACAATGGGAAAGGTAGATGTTAACAAAGACAGAGACTCAGCACTCACCAGGTCAGTGTAGATGTGGCAAGTAAGAAGAATTAGGGTGGGCTGTGTAACACACTGGGAACTCCCGGTAGCATGACCGGTCACTGGAAAACATCTGCAGCAGCATAAAGTTTCTCAAGAGGCAGAGTCAGCTGCTTGTCAAGGTCTAGATTCATCTTGCTTACCAACAGAGGTAAAAAAATTACCTACATAGTCTAAGCTAATTGTCTAGGTTCTCTAGTAATGTTAGATATACTGGTTTTGGATAAAGGACAGATTTTGTAAAATTCTGCATTCTCACTATTTCAATTTAAGACACAATAAATCACAGTACCCTGACATTTCTCTGAACTCCCCTACCAAAGTCATGGGAAGTTTTTCAGTATTGGTGTTTCTACATTAAGTATATTTATTAAAAAAGAGGCTCTTAAGCTCACATAAAAATACTCAAAGTCTCTATGATAGAAGGAGGAAAAATAGTTCATTTTGTTAAGTAGTGTGAATTTTTCTTCATTTTGACTTTCATGTAGACGTGAACTTCTCTAATTCAGAAGCTGATTCTTTAGTTCAAGAACAAAAGCTTCCATGTCTAATCTAAATCTGCAAGATCTTGTCCAGGCTAGTTCATAGGAGTAATGGTAATGGTAAATTGTAAGGATTTTAATGACACCTTCTGACATTCAGGTAGATTATGTTCCCTGAGGGAAGACTAAAAGACAAGATCATGCTTTTCTTCTTTAAGCTTCTTAAAAACAGGTACCTGTGGGTGCTTATTAATAAAGAGAATTCCACTTTGGGATACTATTTTATAGGCGGCGTGTACAAATTTTTGTAGGCTCCTAACAATTTTGATGTTAAAGACAGGCAAACTTTAAATGTGTGCAGTAACAATATTTGCCTTTATTTAAAGTGTGTTCTGTGGCCCTGTCTGCTGCTAAATTCTGGCTGTCATTCAAAATGTGATAATAACGTATAACCCAATATGAACATAAAAACTGCAGTATATTGATTCTTACAGTCTAAATGACCTCAGTCTTAGTTTCATATTGGCATAAGCCTTTTATATTGAATTATGAAGATCCAAAAGATTGCTGAGCTATCCTTTTGACATGGTATGTGTTTGGAATAGATCCTCCTGGATTATTTTTATTTTTATTTTTATTTTTATTTTTATTTTTTTTTTTTTTTAATTTTTATTTTTTATTTTTATTATTTTTATTATTTTTATATTTATTTTTACTTTGTTCTGATGCAGTATGATATTGAGTGTACCCTGAATTTATCCTTGAGATTTAGAGCTTTCCTGACTAAGCTTTTCAGCTGCTTGATCTTATACTTCATTCAGAGGAAACTAGTGGAACAGAGCCTGCATCCTGCTGATAGGTGTTTTTGCAATTTGCTTTTTAGATGCGTTTTAGCTTTCATTTTCATTCACTGACTCAGGTATCTGCCAAAAATATTTGTTTGTTATACCTCGTTGTATTTCACGCTTCTGTACTTTCACTCTGCTACTGGAGAATGTTGTAGTATATTTGTAGTCTTGCTCCCCTCCTCATCCCTTATTTCATACTGCAGGGAACATTTCAGCCTGTTACAGTTACATGAATAAAAGGCGACCAGAGCCTCCTTCTCAGCTTTTATTAGCTTTACTAATATTGTGGTGCACTTTAGAATCACACTTCCTTCCTCTGCCTGAGATAATAACTTTAAGGAGCTCTTCTAGCAGATTCAGTAATGCATTTCGATTTTTTTTCTGAAAGCATACCAACTCCTTAATAGCATGCTTTTCTGCTGTTACCACAATTTCATTGATAAGCTTAGGCTGGAGGTGTGATTTCTTCCTATATACTGTCTTAAAAAAATTTGCAAATTAAATTCTACTCCAGAAGGAAAAGTACAGTAATGGAATCAACTGAGAAATGGGGGGAATCTTTTAAGGGTCAGTCTAAAGTCAATCTCAAAGAACTTTCCACTTTTGGGAAGTGAACTTAGCCTAAATTGTGATAGTTTTGAGAATTTTAGTTTTGACATGTAAGTAGACATAATTTAAAACTTGCTTCTTAAAATCTTTCATCATATATCCATCAAAAATTACATCCAAACCAAAGTTTTATTTTTCATCTTGACTATTTTTCTGCAGTGCTTCCATATATCTTCCACTTATTTAAAGTCTACAGAGGCTCGAGGCCTGCTTAGAGCTTGATGAGCAATCTTAAGATCCATCAAACAGCTTAAGTCATCAGAGGTGTTTCTGACTCTTGAAATTAGATTCTAGCACCTGATTTAAGAGAGGAACCTTCCATTCCTATGTAGTATTAGAAAAATTGTCACCTTGTAATGAAATCCCAGTATTTAACAAACTGTTTTTACACATGGGATTTCCCATGAGCAGTTTATGCAACAATGATTTATAAATATTTTAATGTTCTTTGAAAGTTATATCTCAAAGACACTAAGAAAATGTTTGTCACTAATTACCACTGTGCCATCTATGCTGTAATTATGGCCAGAGATCCCCTATCTGTTCTATTAGACTAACTAAATCACAGAATCATCTAGGTTGGAAAAGACCTTGAAGATCATCTAGTCCAACCATTAACCTAACCCTGGCCTGGTGTCCTGCCTTCTTGTTTAAAGTCTGGCAGAAAAAGGGGTCAGGCGCCTATTCTGGCTCAGAGTGAGTGGTGCAGGGAGGTGTCTGGGATCTGTGAACTGAGGTGGGTTTGGGGCAAGGCCAGCTAGTCATGGGACTGGCAGGCTGGTGAGCTGTGGGGAACCACTAGGTGCACACCAGGTAAGGTTATCGAGGCTGGGATTGTTATGTGCACGTGCCCCTGAAATGAGCCAAATCTCTCACTGAGCTTTATGAGCAGAATGGAACAATGTGGGTTTTTCTTTTCCCTATTATATTTTTACTCCTGTATACAGCTTTGATTTGGTTACACTGGAAGTTGTGTAAATGCTGATGCTGGGATGACTCTATATTTCTCACTACTTGTGAAAGACAAGACAGCCTTCCTGTTGGATCAGTAGTAGTAAGGAAAATTAATTTTCTTATATGTCCATGTGTTGCATAGTCAAAAAAACCAAAACTGCTCACTTTACATGTATAACGTAAGCAGTACATATATAGAGAACATGCGTTATATTGCAGCTTCAAAAAATTGAATTTTGAACTTACCTAAAAAAATTATTTCTGTTTTGCAGAGGGTCTTTCCAGCTCTGCCGCAGGAAAGCTGGGGGGAGAAGGGAAAGGGGTACTGGGAAAATAAGGTATATATGGTCACAGTGCCACACACACACACAAAATTAATTAAGGTTTCAAGGAACAGGAAATGGCAGACATAAAGACTGTCAGATATTTGATTTTTGGAGGCCAATAAAATCCTCTTAGTTACTTTTCACTACTTTTCTGATTTTCTTTAAGGAAAACAGGTCAAACTAATTCATCTTTATGTGAAAGCAAATTTTCCCTATCCAAACCCTTGGGGAAGTTTTTAAAGATCTACAGAAGTAATGATTCAGAAGAACTATTACTTACTTCACCTTATCACAGGCCACTGCATTTTATTTAAATATTCCTGTACTGAGTCTAGTAACTTGTATTTGAAGCACACTCTTTGCATAACAGCAGACATTGATTTGGAGACATCAAAAGATGGAAAAATTACTCCTTTCTTGTGTAATTTGTTCGCAGTAATAATCACCTCAGCTGTTAGGGAAAGTCCATCACTGTGTCTAAGCTGAGTTTGTCTGGCTTTTACTTTTACGTATTTATCCTTGTTATGCCTTTCTTTGTAGTCTGAAAGAGCTCTTCAGTACTTGCTATTTTCTCCCTGTGGAGTTCTTCAGACACTGTAATCAAGTCACCTCTCGGTATTCTTTTCTATAAACTAAATGTGCTGAGCTCTTAAAGTTACTCACAGTATGAATTTTCTCTAGTCCTTTCACTTACTTTTATGACTCTTTTAATGCCTTTCCAACTTTTCAGTCTTTTTTTTTTTCAATATGGACAAGCTAATTCCAAATATCATCAATGATGTCTGTAGAAGTAAAATCACCTTTCTAGTACTCCCTTCCAGACATTTAATTGCAAATAGTCTATTTTAGCACAATTTACAAATCAGAATGTTGAGTTTTTGTTGTCTTACAGATGAGATGTACTTAGAGCTGCTTTTTTTTTTTTTTTTTTAATTAGGAGGAAAGTTCCTAGTTTGTTAACGTGCCTTATATTTGTTTTTTTCTAGCTGTATACTCTCATATTTGTGTTTGAACAGTGCCTTACAGGCTATAATGTGGCTTACAGGACAAACTGCCTCCTCTGCTGGAGGGCCTGTTGAGGAGATTGACCACAGAGGGAGCAGAAGCCCAGCTATGACTCTGCCTTTGATGTTGGAGAAGCTCAAACTGGGGCAGAGGGAGTGCGGACCATGGGGTCATGCCATCAGTGTAGAGATTTTGTTGATGCTTCCTTTTCTCTGTCTTTGCTCAGAGGTTTCTAATGCTTCACTGGCTATGGGTTTGTTCAAGATGTGAGCCTGGGCATGGTATCTGGGTGAGGAGGGTTTACTTTTTTCCCCCTGCAATTCTCTTTTATGCTTCAGACCAGCATTTGGTTTCATTTTCTCAGTAACTCATAATTAGAGTGTTTTAGAAAAATTGATACTATTTTTAACATTTAATGTTGGTCATAAAATGACATTTCTGCCCATATGTTAATTAATAGCTAATTTACGTGTTGGGCACGTTTTGTCAATGCTGCTCAAAATTTTTTAACATTATTTTTTATTTTATGCATCAAAGTTTTAAAGTCATATAGACCCATTGCCCTACATGTTCATTAGCTGAACAAATCAGATCTTGTATTTCCACTGTAAATTATGACACATAGCAAAATCTTACTAGATGTGTTTCTCTGTGTGTTACATGTATACATTTTAGTTTGGGCACACATTCAAAGCATGGGGCTGAGAAAGAAAATCTGTCACTGAATCTGATAATAGATTAACAGCAATGAGCAAAAGTAACTAGATAGGGGGAAGCATTTCAGAAAGCAGAGTTATGTATACCCTTAGATTAACAGGCTCTTCTTCATCCTTTGTGTCCATAGCAGAGCTGGAAGCAGTCCTCCATATCCTGGGGCATAGGCTGTCCCCCCAAAACTGTCATCATGGCAGAACAAAGCAGGGTGCTACCTCAGAAAACCAGATCCTATTCTTTTGTGTAAGATGAGGTTCTTACCAGCTGGACAAAACAAGTGCTTCATTTTGATGAAATTAAAGGATGCAGAAAAAATATTGATTGCAATCACTGACAGCTATAAGAAAAGGAAACACAAAGAATTTTGATCACTTGCAAATGTAACAATGATATTTTCTCACAGAAGGATTTGAGAAGATAGAATTGAAACCAGCATTTGGCTAATTAGATTAAATGTATTCATATACCTGGTTTTGCCTGTGGTGAATAGTTCTATCTGCTAAATGCAGGTGCTGAGAGACTGAATCAAATGTGTTTACTTTGATCCCAAGGGTCTTGCATTTGTGTGCACTTCTGTCATAAATTATAAACAACAGAAAAAAAACCCAACTATGGCAAAGCCTGTCTGATAAACTCACATATCTGAATGTGCATAGTCATATTTTGAAATAATAAAGCCTTACTTTTTTTGTTCTTCAGGTACACAAAGATGAAGACAGCAACCAACATCTACATTTTCAATCTGGCTATGGCAGATGCGCTGGTTACCACAACTATGCCGTTCCAAAGCACTGAGTACCTGATGAACTCTTGGCCTTTTGGTGATGTGCTGTGTAAAATAGTTATTTCAATTGACTATTATAACATGTTTACCAGCATATTCACGTTGACCATGATGAGTGTTGATCGATACATTGCCGTATGTCACCCTGTGAAGGCTCTGGACTTCCGTACGCCTCTCAAGGCGAAGATAATCAACATCTGTATCTGGCTATTGTCCTCATCTGTTGGTATATCTGCAATAGTTCTTGGAGGTACCAAAGTCAGGGAAGGTGAGTGTGAGCATTTAAAATTCAGTGGTCTTGTTTCTCCAATGACATAAAATGTAGCTTTGAATATTGATTAAACCTGTTTGATTCCTTCTTCAGAGATGTCTAAATTTCTGACATTTTAAAGTGTGGAACGTTACAGGAAGACATATAAATCATTTAAGCTTAGATGTCCTGGCCAACTAAAAGAACAAAATGAACTTTGAAGCATTGTCTGTGCTAGAATGAGACCATCAAAAAATATTAGCAGATAGAAGGGGAAAATAAACAGGAATTTGATCACAGTGGACACATCAAAGATCAGTTTAGGATGAAACGTGAAATGTGGGCTTAAGGTGCTTTTTGTAGGTGTTGTGAGAGTAATTGTGATGAAGTACCGAGAGCAGAAACCAGGTTACTTGTCATTAGAACTAATATTAAAACTATCATGAGTATTAAAACTTGGGAGCTTATTATCAACAGTCATTTCACAGAACTTGAAGGCATGGTGAAGAAAGGAAGTCAACAGCTGGAGAGAAAATAAAGATAAATTATATATAACAGTATCTCAAATTCTTATTTAAAAAGGGACAGGGATGTATATGGAAATGTGGAAAAACTGAGAATAAGGATTAGCAGAGAAACTGGGAATACAGACCATGGCAAGGAAGCAGCTACAAGAGATCTGTACACAGACCACCTCTAGGCTCTTCTAGAAATTTAGAATACACAGAGGACTCTGGATTTAGCCCCTGTAACTGGTGATTCATTACCTCATTGCTGCTATGGGATTAATCTTATTTTGAAATCCTCCTTGAGAAGGAAAGGGCATCTCACACACGTGTACTTCATGCCCACAGGCATGACTGTGGTGCAGGAGGCCTCTAGGCTCGAGGCCTCTAACAGTGTCCTGGGGTTGAGGCCACCCTGTTAATGGATGGCTCAATAAAATACAAGACATGCATATGCATTTGGTGGTAGTCTTGTTTAAGATACAAGTAGCCTTTCGAAAAAAAATTACTAATTTCCTGAATTAACAGCCTTTTCTATTAGAAGGGTTTCACTCCTCCCAAGAGAAATGGTAAACTATTACATAAGGACACTGTTTTATCTGGCAGAGACAATAAATGCTGTGGGTTGAACTGTTTGACATAGATCAATGCAAGCAAAACATTTCAGCAACAGTTGCTCAAAGGCTGATTGATTTGGCTGAAGATGTATAGATTTTGTTCTTGCTGTTGGTCTTCTTGTGGGTAGGTGATAGGAGAGTCCTCTGGAATCTCTTCTTTCAGCTCTTCGGGGGGTCAAGTGTCCTGGTTTTCAGTGCTGTAACTCTTCTTCCCAGTAAAGATCGACAGCCTCAATAAAACAATGTCTAGCTCAGGAACATTAACTTCCAGGCATCTTCATTTGGGAAGAATGATTGCCTCACCATGTATGAGATCTTGAAAGCCATGGGACATTGGCTCAGTCAGGTGTTTTGTTGGAGCATGCTTAACTAGCAGAATATTCCTGTCATTCATGTAAGTGTCACATTTAGATCAAGGGGCTGCTCTGAGGCCAGCAATGATTAAATGCCTTTTCCATGCCACATGTCAGGCAACCTTTTTTTTTTTTTTTTTTTTCTCTCCTGAAACAGAGCCTACAGCTCAGCTAGGCCAGACGAGGTTAGAAATTATTGGCAAATGCTTGTCAGACCCTACTGTTCAGCTCTGCTTGTCTGATCTAAGGTGTCTCTTGAACATTTACTGCCAATTATCTTGTCTGGTGTGTTCATGAATTGTGCTGATAAATGCTGAAGGGGAAAAGCAAGGATCCTCCCTTTGCCTGACAGCTGGAGCTCAGGACTGAAACTTTATGTGATGTTGGTCCAAATAGTTGTTGTTTATGTGCTACAGGGCTTCTGTTGGAGTCAGATTTAAACAACAACTGAACATCAAATGGAAAGTGATTATATTTAAAGTTCCCACCTCATGCTTAGTTAGTCCCTTTGGTTTTTCACAGTACAGTATTTCTCTCAGTGGTGTCCTTCTGCATACATTTTCCCTGCAGAATATATTTTACATCTGTGTAAATATTCCCTCTCTGGCCTTAATGGAGCCTTTCTTGATGAAGAATTGTCCACTTAAAAAGAAATAAATTAGAGGTACTATTAGTATTCCAAATAATAGTATGAAGGCTCCATTTGAGTACAGAGAATAAGAATTGTTCATTTAAGAAAAAAATAAAAAATAGAGGTACTGTTAGTATTCCCAGTAATAGTATGAAGGCTCCATTTGAGTACAGAGGAGTATGGATGCCTGAAGGTGACATAATTAATAATGTATCTTACAGAGGTATACTTCCTATATCGAGTTTAATATTAATCTTAAATGGTAGCTTGTCAAACACATTTAAAAATATATTTACAATAAAATGCCATACAGAATGTGGTATTTTAAAATACATTAAATATATCAATGTCTTCGGATTATTTGGCTTTCAGAGTGGAAAAGGTCAGTATGAAATTTTAAGTACTCAGTTTGTGACATTGTACTTAGTTCTGCATCTTTTCAGGCAACAAGAATAAAACATAAATCGGATTTTATTCTCCTCCAAAGTTCTTGAAAATTATTGTGATACTGTGCATTATGACAAGGACCTTTGTTGATGTTTATCAGCTCTAAACTGGGAATATGTAAATGGGTTCCATAAAATTCATGGCATTACATATATCAAGTGAAACACATGAATAACAATGAATTCAGAATAAGATTTTCCATAGCAAGTAAACTGAAACAAGACATAAGACAATAATTAAATTTGTATTTGATGATTTGGAATTCTAAAATACCATTTCCAGCTACAAATTATATTAAAATGTAACAAACATGACCTAATTATTTTGATAAACATATGAAATTATGTCAGTAGATCTAGAGAGGCAGTTTCCTCTGGGAGGGGTTTTCAGTGAGTAGATGGATGTGGTCTGGAGCAGTCACCCTGATCACACCTCACTTTTATCCAGAACTGCACATCTGGATGCAGCTTTACTAGTCTAGATATTATAGCTACATCCTGACTTTATTGGTGCTGCTAGGCCATGATCTACTACAAATAACAGTAATAATCAATGTGAAAACTTCTTTGAAGATGATTGTTGACATTTCTAGAATAAAATTAAGTAAAAGCAACTACACTTATGAAAACCTAGGTCACAAATGATTTGGAAAATTTGACTGAGTGTCCAGACCCTGTTAAGTCATACTTGTGCTGTCAGCTTAGCATCCTCCATCAGACTTGAAAGATATGTCTTTTCACTTTTCAGTTTTCAGAATCAACCATTAGTTGTTATATTGTTTAAATTAAAACTTCAAAATATTTAGCCTCGATTTCAACTTCCTTTGTTTGAATGTTTTAGTATTCAGTATCACCCGGTAACATCTTTCTAATCACGGAAATGTCTGTATGATACCATAATGATAACTTCCCCCCCAGTTGCTTTTCAACACAAATTCTTCACAATATCATCTTGATTTGTAAAGCATTTTGATAGCTGAGAAATATGGCTTGATGGAAGTTTTCTGACTAGTTCTGCTGGAGACAGATATGAAAAAGTGATGTGCAAGACTCTACTGAATCATTCCACCTTTAGATCTGATTCAATAAAAAACTGTTCATAAGAATTTATAGAGGAATGGCAATTTCAGTAGGGAAATAAAAAAAAAAAATCAAAGAATAATGCAGTGCTCCAGAGCATAAAATCTAAGCTACAATTCAGAGTGAAAAATCCCTCTGTTACCTTGACTTGCCTTCAGTAGAGTTTAACTGCTGATAGTAGTTGTAAATTTACCCCTTGTCTTGCCGTGCCATTTAACTTGTTTCTTGTTTTTGGTTTTTGGTTTTTTTTTTTTCATATGGTTTATATGCTGGAAGACTCCAATGAGGTCAGCAAATGAAAGCTCTTATATTTCATTCCTTAGCAGCCTCCTGTCAGAGGGAATATTTCTCAGACATAGAATCAAGTGACAGCCTGTGACTGAATCTTGGCATGGGCAACCAGAAAGAGAGTGGGCTGGTGTCAGTGGCCCAGATCCTGCAGCCTCTGTGCAGGCTGAATTTTCAATGACATGATCTGCAAAAAGAGCAGCTTCCATTTGACTCTGCACACACACATATTTTATTTGCTTCTATTTAACTGAGAATAAGCTGTTGCCAGGAAATAAGTTTTTCTGAATGCAAGCACTTACGTGTATTCCATTTGCGCTGAAGAAGGCACGTGGGAAAAGATTATTACACAATTATTGGCAAAATCAAAATCTCATTCAGCTCCCCCCAATTATGATACCAAAAATCTGTCTTCACCCACAGACAAAAACATATGTAGTTTGATAATAATTATGAGATTTCTACTCCATTGAACATAGTACTCATTCTGGCTTTAAATCTCAGTGCGATTCAAATGCAAACATCTTTACAAATTTTTATTTTTGTTCTCTGCATTTTTAGATCCTCCCATGGGAAACAAATTTTATGCAATATTTTGCATTTTGAAAAGCCCTGATCTCTCTAAGTAATTTCTAGAGACAGCTGCATGAAAGCAGTTTCAGTGGTAATTGAAAGCTGTCCTTGGAGTAATATAATGATAACTACATTTATTAGTATCACATTACATGATAATCACTTTTCCTAGTTTATGCTATGATAACTACATTGTTTAGAATATCTAATAACAAAACAATTTTCTTCTTCTCGCTTCTTTCACTCCTAGATACTGCAAGCACTGAATGCTCCTTGCAATTTCCAGACAGAGATTATGTGTGGTGGGACATCTTCATGAAAATCTGTGTCTTTGTCTTTGCATTTGTTATTCCAGTTCTTATTATAATTGTTTGCTATACCTTGATGATCCTGCGTCTTAAAAGCGTACGGCTTCTCTCAGGATCTCGAGAAAAAGATCGAAACCTGCGCCGCATCACCAGGCTGGTTCTTGTGGTTGTGGCAGTTTTCATTATCTGTTGGACTCCTATTCACATTTTTGTGCTGGTTGAAGCGTTAGGGGATGTGTCCCACAGTACTGCTGCTATATCCAGCTATTACTTCTGTATTGCTTTGGGTTACACCAACAGCAGCCTCAATCCAATCCTTTATGCTTTTTTGGATGAAAACTTCAAGAGGTGTTTCAAGGACTTCTGTTTCCCCTTTAAGATGAGGATGGACAGGCAGAGCACCAGCAGAGTCAGAAACACTGTGCAAGACCCAGCTTATATGAGGGAAGCAGATGGGACAAACAAACCTGTATGACTAGTCGTGGAAATGTCATCTTACTGTCCTCAAGAGAGAGAAGAGTCCAATGACCTAGGACTGACACAGATTACCAGTGCAGTTTGAACTAGACTCACCCAGATGGACGTTTCTGGAATATTTCAGAAATCCTAGTAGTTTGAACTAAAGCAAGTTTATTATCAACAAATAAGAACCTCCTGAAATAAGCTCAAATGAAAAGGACCTGGCTGGTGGTCAGGTTTTGGCACCATGTTTGCTGTACTTGAGCAGGCACCTTTCTGGGGAGACAGGAGATAGTGTTGTACCAGTTGATTCTGGATGAGGAAGGTTCTGGCTTTTCTCTTTACGTAAAGTTATATTAAGCAATGTTGGGGTATAACACTGAGTTACGCCAGGAACTTTTGCCCCAACAGTGTTTGCTTCTGAAGTATGTAGTTTGACAACTTGATTTATCATACTCTTTTACAGTGAAGAGTGTTTAGATTTCTGCAGAGCAATGCCAGAGCTATAATCAATATTGTCCTCAATTAATATATCTGTAACATTTGTCTGTGCTGTGTAAATCCAATTTAAGCATGATCTGCCTACACACCAAAGTGATTTTATTGTGTCTGTGTATGGTAAAGCATATTGGCATTTAAAAATATTGGGATTTAAGGAGAATTTTTAGTATATTTTTAGCACGTGTTTAATCATCTGTATGTGATGTTTTCTCTGTGTGATTTCCCAAGGTGATTGTATATTTATATTGATTGTGAATAATATTCATTTGCAGAGTGTATTTTGAACAAGAGGCTAGAAAACTTCAAATACTTCACTTGTTACAAAACTGATAAAAAACCATGCCACATTCATTACATGGGGGAAATGATTGCATTCCATTTTCAGTAAAGGGGACAAACAGACATACTTAAAAGTAGTGCTGTACTTGTTTTCCTGAACAATTTGTAATCAGACTAAAATAAATATTTGATGAATTAGAAACTAGTGATTAGCACATGGATTAACTGGGTTGATAAAAAGGAAATGAAGATGAAATATACTGGATGGTACTTGATTGGAAAAGTTCCCATTTTATTGATGATGCATTTTCTTTGATAGAGTCCTATGATTTCAGTAAATTTCTCTGTTTTCCCATGAAGATGGAGATGCCAAGGCACAGCTACACAAGTTACTGGCTTGCTGAAGGTAAGTTTATGGTAAAACTTAAGCTAACTTTCAGTCTGTAGTCTTTTGCCTTCCTAATTCTTACATGTTACCACCCCCACTTCTGCTGTTGCTGAAGCTTGGAGGAATGCTCTCATTATCTTCACTGGGAACAGATCTGGTCACCAGACGTCATCGTGGTAACTTTGTTCTTTATAAAATAATCATGAATAAGGTGGGTTCCTTCATTGCATGGCAAATTTTCTCAGAAATACAGTCTGGTTGGGTCATACTGGACCAAAAATACTTAATGCACACCAGTGTAAATCATGAGATTTACTCTTGAGCCTGGCAGTACATTTCCTGTGGAAATGCTGTGGAGATTCAGCCCTCTGCAGAACTTACACATCCTTTATTGTTAATACGGACAGGTATGTGAAATATTTTTTATATCAGGTTGATAAACACATTGTTCCTACATTCATCTTGCAGTACTAAACCAATCCTGAATAGTCAGAGGTGTTCACAGCCTTTCAGTGGTGCTGCTGCGTGGAGCAGAACTGTGAGATCGAGGCCATGGAGTCTGGTACTTGAGAACAAGCTGCTCTAATGAAATTATCTTTGCTAATGAAAATATTCAAGATAATCCTTTCTGGACAAATCCAGCACTTCCTGTTTGTTTCTACATGATGAGTGAATAGCTGACCTCAGGATACTTGATTTACCTGGGGAAATGAATGATACTCACACAACTGATTGAGTGAATCTAACTTCCTACCTTCTCCCTCTTTCTTTTTTACATGGATACACCTTTCTAAATACGGTTCTGACCTTTAAATGGTCACAAAAAGAGAATGTTTAATGTAAAAATTGTCAGTCCAAGGTATTTATCAATTTAGGAACAAATCAGTGTAAAAGAACTACACTAACGAATGATTTTAATTCCAAATACCTTGTGTTCTTGTTCATGATTTACTGTTTGCATATATATATCTGTGTTTCAAAAGAGTCATTACTCCATACATTATATGCAGTGCTCCACATTGCAATGAAAAAATCAGTGTTCTTAATTTGTAAGAAGGAGCTTCATAAGATTTTTTTGTGTGTGTATGACTAGGTTTTTGGTAAGGAGACCATCTTCCTTATTCTAGTGGGAGGAAAATAGCAGATCCTAGCAATTTTTCTGTGGTACGAAAATATTAGGCTTGAAAAGTACTAGAAGAATGTGTTCTAAAGATTTCTTTTTTTCATGGAACATTAACAGCCAAATTAGTCTGGATGCAGCAGAAAGAAGTCTTGAAGGTTTTCTTGTCAAATTAGACAGTTTGCCACACTCTGTTAAACAATGAAGGAAAGTTGACCAAGATTATTTTTATAGCTGAGAAAGTATATTAAAAAGTAATGTTACATTTTTGCTCACAGAATCTGCTTCCAGATGATTAAATTCCCATTGTTTGTTCACCAGTTCCTAGACTGGAATGACTAACAGGCCGACCCAATTATTCTCACAGGAACATTCACGGTACTTTGGAAACTTGTGTTTAAGCCTTGCAAAGCACCTCACTTTCTGTGTAACTCCAGACAAATGACTTGCCTTCGCTCTTGTGTCGTCACCTATCTCCAGGAGGCAGCGAGAGGTGGAGAAAGGGGCGAGAGTTGCCTGAACCAGCCGTTGCAGTGCTGGGTAGGGGATGGGGCAGCAGGGTCAGGCTGTGCTGTCCCATGGGCCCTGGAGGAAAGGCAACATGGGACAGACACATGCAGGCAGCCTGGAAGTCAGCTGTACTTGCCACAGGCAGTCTCACCTCTCTTCCTTTTGGGAGGCTCCAAAAATTTGGTGTTGCAAAAGCATGGTACACAGCCATTTCACCTGCTTGTGGGGTTAATTTCCAATCACCTAGTGTGGCTATGAGGGTGTCAGTTTCTGTGTTCCCTGCTTCTTTTAATTTAGAAATCTTTTGCATGGAAAACATACCAGGTGTTCTGGTTCAGTGCTTCTGTCTCTGTTTTGGAGAGCAGAGCAAAAGAGAGGTACTAAAGTTTGCAGATCGAGCATCTTCTTTGAAATCTCATACTTTTGCAGTGTAGAGGTACCAGATTATCTAGAGAGTGCAGAGCAGTTTCAGTCTCACCTCTCTCTCCACTCTATGTTTAACTATCCTTAACATTTAAATACAGCTGCCACTAGACAACCCCTGTAGTTAATTTTGTGTGCTTTTTAATGCAGACTGCAAAAGAACAAATAGGTATAAAAAATAACTAGAAACCTTATTCAAATATCTCTGTTCTTGGGGTTTTAACTCAGTCTACAAGTTTGTGCATTAGAATTGCACCACAAGGAGTAATAGTGGGTTTGGTTTTATTTTTTTATTTTTTTTTTTAATTGAGGAACAACTCCATTGAAATCCATGTGTGTCATATAGCCTCCACTTTCCTTAATGCTAAATATCTTCTACACGTTGTAGACATTGCCCTCTACAACTCAAGGCAGCCACAAGGTCTTCCCTTTGCCTTCAGCTACAGCTCTGTAGTACATTGTTTCTTATCATCCATGACAACATTAAACCAGATTTTTTTAATTTTTATTTAATGACAGCCATGGTTTCCTCCTAACCTAATGAAAGCAAGTAAGCACTGAAAGAGAGACACTTTACATAACTAATCTGCATGACAGAGGCAGCCTAGAAATGGAAAGAAAATTGTGTAATTGAAAAGCAGAACATCTCACCTATGCTGCTGAGAATGTGAGGCCGATTGTCTGCATGAGAAATAACTTTTCTTCCTGTGCATGTGCTTGTGCATGTGGAAAACTTGAGTGCCTCACTGTTAATACATTCAGAATGCATCAAATTGAAGAGGAAGCAAATATTCAGCATTCTGCTTTGTAGCTACATGTATAAATAAAATATTAAAGTAAGATTATGCATCATTATGCAAAAAATAAGGTATGTTCTGCTACTGTTTGTGAATAGGAAGAGCTAAGTTTTCAGGTAGTTTCATCTAGTTTGAGGTGATTAATGCTGAGAGATGCTATCTTGTTTTGGATTGGATTTAAACATTTTTGATTTAGCAACTGGAAAAATAGCTAACTTAAGCTG
The DNA here is from genome assembly GCF_965140245.1 of Athene noctua. Lineage (NCBI taxonomy): Eukaryota > Metazoa > Chordata > Aves > Strigiformes > Strigidae > Athene > Athene noctua. The sequence goes on from NC_134038.1 coordinate 44,041,483, forward strand.
CCACTCATGCTGTTTTGCAGTGAACAACTCGACACAGAAGGAATCTTTAGAGTGGCATATAATACATTCATTTTCATGTTTTTCTGTGCTGACAACAGACGGAATCAAAAGAGCAAGTTTTACATACCTTGAGAACAGTCAGATTTTGTATTGTTTCCATCTAACTAAGAAAACTTGCGATCTGTGTTGCACACTGTCACAGAACTAAGACAAGTATGTGATAGTTAAAGTTTTTTCAGGGAAAATATATAAGTGTTCTTGGGGGAAAAATGATGTCACAAGAACATCACAAATAGTTATCCTCCTTATACTCAGTAATAATAACTTTTTAATAGGAAGTCTAAAGATGGATAATGAATTTTTCCAAACAGATGTTTTAATTTAAATTCCGTGTTTTGTCTAGCTAAAGCAGTGAGGCTCCACTAGTATTTTTCAGGCCAGAGTATCATTCTCAACTTTTTAACTGTGACATTCAAGAGGAATTTATGTCCCAAGGGGCAAAGAATCGAATTTCAAAAATATACATGCAACAGTGTATACAATTTCTAGTAGACATTGGATGTCTTATCTCACTTGTGTCTCTAAACATCTCCTCCACACATCCATATAATACTTTATTTTAAAGATAGACTCTGGTAGTGAATTCAAGGAAAGACAAGGTTCATTATTTTTTAAAAAAGAAGGTTAGACTTAAAAAATGTAGATGTCGATGGAATTATGCTGTTTTACCACAGATGAAGAAGCAGCCCCTGAGATGTTGCCCCACATCCAAAAGTGCTTTTCAGGTTCAAAGAGCATGTCCATTAAAAACAGCCATCTCTCAGTAAACAGAACCTTCCCTAAAAATTCAGACCTTTTTAGTTCTGTCAAGGTATGGTCAATGTAAACAGACCATTACTGAAATGACACACTTGTTAAAACATGTTTGATAGTCAGACTTCCTATTAAAATATTGAAATGCCATTTTTTTCTGCTTGCAGCTGTTGTAATCAGCTAGGAAACTTCTACATATATTAGCTTTCAGCTCTATGTGTTGGTAGAAATTGGCTTCCTTTTATGTAGCCTTGACTGTATGATAGGAATAGTAACAACACATTTTTGAGGGCTTATGTACTGGTGAAACAATAGAAGGAAAAGAAGGAAGTGGAGCAAAGCCAATTTAACTCACAGAATGATGAAGACTGCCTCCCCCGCCCAGTAAGATGCAGTTAATCTTTTCTTGTAGAATCTTTTTGTGAAAGACTGAAGAATTTTTTTCCTTTTCTTTTTTCTCCCCCCTCTCTCTCCCAGAGGATACATGTGGAACATATTGTCAGGAAAGAACAGATTGTTCTAACTATTGATTTCGAAGTGCTGGTTTGAAGGCTGATTAGTGTTCCTCTCTGATAAGGAGTGGTTACTCTTTATGCACAATGACAAAAAGCTCAATGGTCACAGAAATGACCATCAATGACTGTCTCACCTTCCCCTGTCTCACCTCCTCACAGAAATGTGATATTTTTGAATTGCTAGAATTTTGTTCCAGCTTTAATACTTGTGATGCTGCCTAAAAGAGAGAGCTCAAAGGTGAAGGCTGTGTGGTAATGGGACGGCACAGCACGAGTAAAAATCTGTTTGAAATGTATGAAAAGGTGAGACCAGCAGATGACAGAGGAATCATACTCAGATGCTGAGAACCTCCAAGCTTAGTGAATGAGCAATATCTCACCATGCCAAGAAATTCAGATGAGAATTTAAAGGGAAGATTTTGTCCTGTGAAAGACAAAGGGAAAACTCTCACTGATTTGAGCCAGCATTTTTTTTTTGGTGCTGGTAAATGAATGTAGTCCTCACAAAGAAGAGAGTCAGAGGTGATTGTGCTGGGATTACTTTTTTTTTTTCATTGGTTATCAATTCATAATCAAATGTAACCCTTGTAAATCTGGTCATTTTTTGCCACTGGGGTATTTTCTTTGGAAAAACTGAGTGAGTTTGTGATAATTTACCTAATCTATCAAATAAAGAAATTAATTTTGCCTAGATAGTATCAAAGGGCTTCATTTTTAACTGTATCTTGCAGGTGTGTAGCACAATATAGTGACTACATCTGTTAATTGCCAGAGTGATAGACTGAAAGGAGATGTTTGAACTGGGTGAATCAAAGTATTTGGCTTGTTTTGTTTCTTGAAAAATCCTGTAAGCTTGACTTCTAAAACAAGATTCAGAACCAAATGGAAAGTTTCAGAATTTCTCACAGAACGGGGAATTTGCTTGTTAAATATAGTCTTTACATTGCCTCTGCCTCTCAGGAAAAGGAGCCATGTGTGTGATAGCAGCCATGAGTGGAAGAACTTGGGGGAACATGGGGCAGAGAAGACCTCCCTGAGTAGATTGTACCCTGCTAGTATGGGTGTAAAAACATGGCAGCAGTGACTGTATAATGCTGCCCAAAAAGCAGAGCTTACTGTAGCAGCATCACAGCTCAGTCAACCCAATAAATGTGCAGAATGCAACTTTACACTACGTAAATTTTTCACCTTGGGTTTCCACTAGCTAAGTTAAGGTTACTAAGGAAGGGAGCTGGGTGGGCCACAGTACACACGGGTGAAAATGGACATTGAGGGGATAAAGATGATGTGTCACCATAGCAGAAGAATAAGGATACAGCTTCTGAAATTGAAAACAAGTTGAAAACTCATTAATAAAAGTACTTTTATATGTATAACAAGTATTGCTAGCACATGAAATCAATGGCTATGGCTTATTTATAGTCCAAAGAATTATTCATGTAGTTGAATCAGAAAGTTAGGAGGATGAAAACCTTCAAGTTTTCAACTACCATTTCAGCCATTAAGGCAACACTAACCTTGCCAGGTATTTAGGACAAATTTAACACAAATTCCAGGTATTTAGGACACATAACAGGTATTAACACAAGGGAAACTGGTGTCCAGCTTTGTCCCAACCCCCTGCCCAGTGCAGCAGAGTATTTTGGTAGATGTTGCTCTGGGAAGGATACCCAGGAATTTTAGGCTGAACTACAGGGTCTGATGGGAAGGGAAACTAGTTTTAAGAAGCAGCTTTTTCTTAGGACTGAGAAACTACAATTTTTTTAATGCAATCTAAAATGAGACCCGTTACTCAGGAAGGGAATAGCTGATGATGTACTTTGGTGTACGTGCCAAGGCATTCTGTGTCTGCTGGATAGTAAAAAGTGCTAAAAGCTAAAAAGGAAAAGATGGACATTTTCATAAACTAGATTCTGGGGAATAAAGAAATGCAACAATGCTTGACCGACCAGCTCATTTTAAGAGCTAATAATATTTTCCTTACATGTTTATATTCTGTGCTATACTTTTTTCTATATACAACTTTTAAAAACCTCGTTACCATAATGCCAAGACCCTGTTATGTGTGAAATGATCTAATTGTGAAAAATAAGAGGTGAAAACCATGTTTTCCCCTTCAGTATCTGCAACAGTGCTTTGCATGTGTGACATGGGGATAATTGACAAAACAATCCTCTTTTCAGAAAGCACACATTTTGTCCACATCTTCAAAATCAGTACAAATATTTGTCACAAATTACTCATGTGCCTAATTAGAATGTAACTGGGAAAATAAACAGTTTCCTCCTGCTGTGTTTGTACCATATGAAAACAGCAGGATATGTTGCTCAGCATTACTTGATACCATATTTGATTAAAGTATCTCAGGAGGTGAAGCTTTTTATTGTAATGGCAAGTAAAATGCTATGGCTGAAACTTTCTTAGAAAACATGTAGTTAGATATGACTTATATCAAGCAGGTAAAAGACTAAGATTATTTTGTCAGTATGATTTATCATGTTTTCAGCCCTAATTAGAAATTCTGGGGACCTTGCCCCTATGCATCCTAAATGGCTATTTGATGGCTTTGAGCATGTCCTTGGAGTAGATCAGGACTGAGGCAACTGGTAATTAGCTAAGATTTAGCACCAGTTTCAGAGTTTTCTGCTCACGTTAATATTTGGGGTCTGAGTTTCCTTGCTTTGCTGACAAGGAAGAAAATACTCTCTTCTGAAGGGAAGTGTAAAATTCTGAGCCAATATGCAAGCAGTTTTGGTAAGTCAGAAGCATAATGGTGTCTTTCTTCATAAATGATTAGCTGTGGTGGCAATGTTGTTTTGTAACTGTCCAGGAAACAACAAGCTTTACCTGCCTCTTCAGATATTTGAGTAGCTGCCTGATGGACAGCATGTGGCTTGGTAGCGGCTGTTGCATAGAACACTGACATGCAAGGTATTCATGATCTCTTAACTACAGATTTTGATCACTTACTGAAAAGCGTTTTGATGCCCAGAAAGAATCCAACTGTTTGGCTAATGCAAGAAAACTGTCATGCAAACACTGAGAGGAAAGTGGCTAACTGCAAGAGCTGTCTGCTGCCATGAGCAGCAGTGCTGTGCTGGGATGATCCTGTCTTGGGCAAGTCCTTGCCTGTGCCATCTTACCTGCCACAAGCTGTGTGCAAGGACTGATCAGCTTTATGTTACACCACTTATGGAAGTTAATCATGGAAGTAACCAGCCTGTACAGTGTGCTTTCCCTCCAATGCTGATTTTTAAATTGGCAGCAAATACAGCTGCCATCATCCAGCTCCCCAAAGCTGGAAACACCTCATATGGGTTTCAGAAGGGAAATACCCATCTCCTTCATAAATAACCAAGTCCTGGGGCAGACTGATGGCTGTAGGGTTCTAGATTGCTGCTTCCCTGCTGAAAGGGGATACTGGAAATATCTGCTGCTTTGTACTCCACTGCAAAGTTGCACTAAAATCTGTAACCTCCTGGAGGTGTGAGTGTTTATTCAATGGTGTGAAAACTTGGTAGTGGAGTAGTGGGTACATGGTATGAAAAAGCTGTATTGACAGTGACAGTAGATGCTTAGGAAAAGAGTGTAAAATCTAGGAGACATGAGAAGTTGGGTGTGTGATCGTGTGTGTACCTATGTGTGGGTGTACAAGATCTCTTTTTTTCTGATGAACAGAACTTTTTTCTGTTTTACATGGGTTACATCAAAAAAAAGCTGACTTTATCATCTCTTTCTCCTCAGAATAGAAACACTCCACAAGACTCCAGAATTAAAGATGGATTTAATCTTGGTCTGTCTTAGAAATTATGACTGCAGGTAAATTCCGATTTCACAAAGCATGAATGTTAAAAGGTCTTAAGTTTTTGTGGATTCCTCTCTGTAACTTAAAATATAATTATCTTCCTAGTGCTTGTTGTAAATATTTGGTTGTAGGTGTTTCTTCATTCATTGCAGCATGATTACCTGCTCATCTATCTGTTGAAGTGAGTCTCTTTGGGAATTTGGTAATGGGAAGGTACAGAACCCTGATCTTACAGTTTTGGAAAGGTACTATAAAGCATAAGTCAGTAGCTCTGGGTAAAAAGAAAGTTATAGGTGGCATCACCACTGTAGAGCTGAAGCCCCAGGGAAACATAAAAATGCCAGGTGAAAGTGGCATCCCTTTGACCTATACAGATTGGCAGTATGCCCAGGGATGGAGCTCCTGGGTGATTTCTGTGTGCAAATCATCTCCACAAACCAGCTGTTAGCAGAGTTTGAGTGCTGGGTCTCTGTATCCATCCTAAGGCAAACTTTATTATAATAGAGTCATTTTGTCTTAAAATAATCAAGTGTTATAAAATGCTGTTTTGCAGAAGACTGGTCCTGGAATATTAAGTTTTAAGATGAAGTGTATGTGTTGTGGAGGAGCTATTAATGGTCACAACACCTGGCAGGACTGGATGAAGTATTTTGTCCAAGGCTAATTTTTCAGTAACATTTCAGTACAATAGTGCATGTTCACCATTCTGAGGTCATTTCTAATCTGAAAAAAAGGAAGAGAAGGGTATAAAAAGTCGAGAAAAACTGTTACCAAAGGAAAATATTCAATGTGGTTTTGAGGACTAACTATAGAGAAGGGATGTCACTCCAAAGTGTTATTTATAACTCGTTTTTAAAGATTTTAATAGAAGATGGATTTTATATTTTGGTCTGAAAATGAGAATTGTTTAATTTGTATTTTCTCTTATGGCACAGCCAAAGAAAAATGAAATATTTTGATTTCAAACAAACTCATAATTTAAGAAAATTATATTTGAAAAATAATTGTTTTTCTGAACAAAATGGAAAGAATTTTTGTATTTTCTGAAAGATGGAATTTTTCTGAAAGATGGTATTTCCTCTTATCATTTCAACAGAAAAGCAATTTATCTCTCTTCAAATCAGCTGAAATAATGTTCTAAAAGGTTTGAAAACAAAGAGTTTGGAGGGCCTTAGTGTATGGAGATAAAGTAGAAAAGATGGGTACTGAAGATGTGCAGGGCAAAAAGGGAGTCTGGAAACTTCTGTGGGATACTGCAGAATTTATTGGTAAAGGCCATCATGCCTTGGAAGAAGACAGATCTTGAAGGAAGACTACTTATTACTGCTGATGCATTTTGTTCCAGACTGTCTCCTGTCAAAGCAAATACTTATCTGCCTGTATGAAAAAAACTCATGACCATTGTTAAAATATTTTTCTGTACAAGGAGGTTTTCAAAAAGTAACTCCAGAGAGCAATCATGAAGGCAGTCTGATGATAGACCTGGGACTAAATGTTGCTCTTTAATTATTGCTTAGTGCGGGCAAGAAACCTATTCACTGTAATTTTCTGTGTCTAAAAATCTGGAACACAGCATTGAAATTCTGCATCTGTTGGACTGTTACTTGATTGATCTGTGGAAATACTGTTGTACTCTGAGGTTGTAATGTACTTGGCAAAACCACTGTCAATTAGCCATGGAAATGGCAGGATGCATTTTAGGGATACGTACCTCCGCTCTGTCTTCTCATTCTTCTAGAAAAAGAATTTTGTGTGGCCAGAAATGCCCTTATTCCAAAATGCCTTTGTTCAGCTCAAAAATAGCATTAATATACTGCCCTCTGTAGTAGGTAACCTGGTATTTTGTGGTCTCAGAGCACCTTTTTTCTCAGCCTGGTGATGTTTCTTATCTCTGGTTTGTGTCACGGTGCCAGAAGTGGCCGGGGTGGGATGAGAAAAAGTATGGGCCATTTGATGCTCAACGATGAGTCAAGGCAGCAGCTGAGGAAGGAGGTGCTGCTGGGTGGCCACAGGCAGTGCAACTCCTGTCCAGTGATTGGGCTTACCTAGTGTGTCATGCCCACCTCTTCTTGACACTCCTGCTCCAACTCCTGTCTTCTTCCTGGCTGAAAAAAAGGACTAAGACGTTTTATATGTAGACATAAAGCTGTTACCTGTACACCCATATCTTCTTTTTTTTTTTTTTTTTCCTTTCTTTTTTTTTTCCTTTCCATCTTAGCAACTCCTATATATCCCCTAACTCAGTGATTGCCTCCAGCTATATGAATAACATTAAAAATATAGAACTTTGGCCTTATGTGAGCTAAAGCAGGTATAGCAGGTATTACAGTTCTGCCCCACATGTAAGTACACACATACAGTGCTCCCTGGCAACTGTGTCTTGGTGTGGAGTTTCTCTTTTCTTATCTGACAGGGCAAAGTGAAATTTAGCCACTCTACAGCACCCTGTAGATATCAGCAACATATGATGATATAAATGGTTCTTAATTGCATTTATGTTTGTGCGGTTTGAAAATGTTTTACTGTTGATTGCACCATAACATGGAGGTAGATAAATTTATTCCTCAGTGTGGTGGCCATGAGAGTGAGTAATAATAATAGTAATAATAAATGGATCATTTAAAATGTTATGAAAGTAATTGAGATATTTTTCTTGACAAAATGAGACCTTTGAGATATTTCATTCATTTAATGAAATAATGCATGTACTGTCCCTGGGATCAGGTGGAGAACAGAAGCTCTTCCCATCCCAGAAGAACACTGGTTATGGCCAATGGGCTTTATTTGGTTTTCTGCTGTATAAAACTCTCTGCAACTTCCACTGTCAACAGACATTCTGCAACACAGAGGACTTTCCATTTTCATTGTCAGTGTGTTTTCAGGTGAGTGGGTGATACAAATTTGAACCTCATGTGTTTAAGTCTGGGGAAAAGGAAGGGGTGGAGGGAAGGTGTTTTAAGATTTGTTTTTATTTCTCATTACCCTACTCTGGTTATGGCAATAAATTTAGTTACCTTTCCCAAGTCAAGTCTGTTTTGCCCATGACAGTAATTGGTGAGTGATTGCCCTGTCCTTATCTTGACCCACGAGCCCTTCATTATATTTTCTCTCCCCTCTCCCACTGAGGAGGGGGAGTGATAGAGCGGCTTTGGTGTTCACCTGGTGTCCAGTCAGGGCCAACACACCACAGGACACTTGGCTATTTTCCACTTATGGCACTGCATGGTTGAGATAATATACCGTGCTAGCAGATGATGTACAAAAATTAGGGCAGGCCACAGCTTTCACATATGTGGTCTGTTGCTGCCTATCCACTATTTACTAAACATTTGTTTTCAGAATAAAACACAAAGTGTGTTCTATTTTAGCTCCAACACCTACTTTCATTACTCTTAAAGGATTGGTATAAATTTAGACAGGGCATAGAGAGTAATATTTTTAAAGTGATTGCTTGGGGACAGAGGTCTTCATGAGATGAGCACTGTGGAATGAGCTTTCTTCCCCCTGCAAACAGAAACAGGGGTCAGAATCTGTCAGTGAGAGAAACATTTGTGGATCATTATGGCATTAACAACTTTTTATGAATTTGTAAACTGTCTTGTGGTTTGGTTTGATATGAACATTTCACACATCCTTGGTGCTTCAGCCTTACAGGAAACCTCTGAGGTATAAGATGAGTCATCGCTTTAATAAATTGAGGAAAGAAATGGAAATTTGCTGCTTAGCAGGGAAGGAGTATGTAAATGGGGAAAGCTGCCTTGTTTATTAATGCAGCTGATTTGAATATGGAATTCCTTTCAGAAAAGCGTTATGATGGAAGGGGGGGGGGGGGGGGGGGAGGAAGCTAATAGGAAAATAGACTCTTTTTTTCTTGTTTCCTGTGGAAAAATAGTGTACTGCTGATGGCCTGGCTCTCTGATCCCCAGCCCCAGAGGAGGCTGGTAGTGGGCAGATGTTGTCAGAGCATGGACAAAATGGCTCAGGAGTGAAAAGTTGCCCCAAACCCTCAACTGGCATCCTGAACAGCTTTCTGCCTGTGGCATGTGACTGTGGCCTATAGGTACAGTCATGTTAGTTATCTCACTGGCAAAACTAAGTAGCTTTAATTTTAAAATTTGTCACTTAGAAAGAGCAAGGTAAGGCAAATGATAAAATACTAAGCTTTTTTTTTTTTTTTTTTTTTTTTGTATTCAGTGTTAGTTTCTACACTGCATTTACAGCATGCACTTAAAAAGCTAGGACAGTGATTTGAATGGAGAAGATGGTGGGTTTGAATGATGAGGAAGAAATCATGATATTGTTGATTAAGAGGAGTCTATTAACTCTAACTACATCCTGGGCTGTGTTAGGAGAAGCATTACCAGCAGGTCAAGGGAAGTGATTCTTTGCCTCTTCTCAGCACTGATGAGACACACCTGGACTCTGCAGTAAGAGAGACATGGGCAAACTGGAGACAGTCCAATGATGGACTACAAATAAAATTAAGGGGCTGGAATGTCTTTCCTATGAGGAAGTGCTGAGAGACTTGTGACTGCCTTGCCTAGAAATGAGAAGGCTGAGGTATCTTATCAATGTATATAAATAACTGAAGGGAGGGTGAAAAGAAGATTGAGCCAGGCTCTTCTCTGTGGTGTCCAGTGCCAGGGCCAGGGTACCTCAAAGGAAGTTTCAGTATTTGTGGACTACATATGAACAGAAAATTATTTTGCCAGTGTAACTCCATGAAAAGCTGAATGAGACAGTCCAGAAGAAAGTATTCATAATAAGCTTCTGCCTAGAAATTGCTGACTAGAGAGGGTGAGACAACCTGAAGGTGTTACAGGCAAGGTGACCATTTGAAATAGCCCATCTAAGCAATGCTGGGTTTAGAATCTCTGACTGGTAATGCTTCTAGGCAGTTTCCCTCTCAAGATAAGAAAGTAATTGGGAAGCAAAAATTTAAACACGAACATTGTACTTGACACAGATCCTGAATTCTTAAGCATGGTGATGGGGAATTTTTCAGAAATTATTTTCTGTCATCAGGAGGAAGACAATCAGTTGGTAGGCAATTTTTGGAGCTGCTCTTTTGGCCCCCTTATCCCACACTAAGATCCTTCCAGCTGCTGCCACTTCGTTCTTGGGCAGTAGTAGCTGTTGTATAATGGAAATATTTTCCATATTAATTTGTCCCTTGGAGGGGCATCCATCCTTGATGTGCCTTTAGGTACCATCCATATTACCTGTATCTTTAAAGTTGAATCTGAAAAGCCATTCAATCTAGCCTTTGAGGAATCACAATATTATCTGGAGGGACAGAGAAGAGCACACATATTAGCAGGGATAGATAGTCAGTCTTCTCCCTGTTGATGTTTTCCATGAATAACACCCACACTTCAAATTAAATGCACTACTTAATAAATTTCTGCTTTATGGTGTTAGTCTGGTATGAATTTGCCAGATGGTTCCCTCCTTCTTTGGACATTGAAGAAGGATTCATACTGAAATACAGAAGCAATTTTTCATTATGAGGGAAATTTTCTTACTGAAATGTGGTAAGCAGCTCATAAAAGCTGTTAGAGTAATCATGCCATCTTTTTTTAAATTATCTTGCTGTCTTTCAGTACATAATCTCCAAATTCCTCATTCTGCATGTGTCTGAAATGGGAGACTCTCTCCATTTCTTGACCCTGCCCCTCTGTATTCCTCTCTCACCCCTTTTCTTTCATCTTAGGCATGTCTTGTCCTGTTCCTTGTTACAGCCTTGCCAGTAATAAAAGAAGAGTTGTAGAGCTCTGAAGTGGGCTTAGATTGCTTTCATCTGGACTGTTATTTGTAAGTCTTGTATATATTCCTAACATGTCCTATACTCTCAGCATGAAGGCTCTTTACAGCTGTTTTCCTCAGTAACATATTCTTGCTGTAGTTACATATGCTAGAAAAATAGTATCTGATATCACGCTTCAGCATATTTATCGGTGGTGTTAAAAGTCAAAAAGAAATTAGAAGGTTAAATGCAAGTTTGATATGTAGTTGTTCCTTAAGTCTGGGTTCAGATGTGTTGCATGTTTCCCTCTGCCAAGTCTCTGGGGTAGAAGTACACTGATCTTGCTAGAGCAACAGTCCAGTTTGACATGGTGACTCCTACAAACTTTTGTGGCTTTTTGATTAAGCATTTTGCAATTCAGCATTCTTCATTTTTCACAGTGGAGATAGAAACAGTTGTGTAGCGAGTGTAAGGTGAATTTCCTCAGTAGATAGGCAAAAACAGGCAGATGAAGAAGGGCTTCTACTATGAGCTATATCCAGAAATTTCCAACATAGTAAACAAGATAAACTAGATGCTTTAGACCTTCCTGCAAATTACCATAACACTTTCCCCCTTGTCAGCTCATCTTTTCCCTTCCTTGTCTCTCAACAGATACCCATTTCTGTTTGTTTCCGCTCCACAGTATCAACTGTACGCAGTGAAACCAAGCCTTGCATTAAGCCTGCTTAAATGCTACACTTGTTTCTTCAAGTCTGATAAATGTTCTCTTTCTGATTTTCAATTTTCTGGTTGACAACTTGCCAGAGACTTTCTTCAGTGAACACTAGCTTATTGCTAATTATGACAGCTGACAGAAAGAGTTTCTGCCTATGCTTTCATTTTTGTAAACAGAGAACAAAGCTCACCACATCCCAGTAATTAGCATACACGGGTGCAATAGGATGCAACTGTGAGAGCTGTACTTGTCACTAGGAAGTATTGTTTTGTTAAAACTGAAATTCTTTGTAAGTGTATTTGCTCTGATAAAACTTTTCTGTGGGAGCTTTCTTAGGGAAGAGTGTAATTTTTAGTGAAAACAGACACAGAAGGACTGCAGTTCAGGTGCTGCCTGCTTAATGGGGATGCAGATTTTAGAATGGCTGAAAAGGGGCATTCAGGTGCTGTAACATGGATCTCCCACGCCCTAGTAGTGACTTCATCCCTGGACTAAATTAATTCTTTTGGCAGTCAGTTTCCAGTTGTGCAGACCTCTTCTCTGGAGAAATGTGAGACCCAGGAATGGCTCAGGCCATGGGTGACCTGCATGGGGGGCTTCAGACAAACTACATCATCTCAGGGGGGCTATGAAGGCAGGACACTCAGCCTTTTAGCTGGGCTCCTTGGAAAGTGGGCCCTGCCCAGGCAGTGTCAGACCTGCAGTGTTAGACCCAGATACCTGAGGCCATGTCTGGCACAGAGCAGGAGAGAGGCCGTGACACTGCACTGCAGAAGAGTGGGTTACAGCTCAGCTCAAGGAGAAGCACAGGACAGGAGCCAGCTGCCTAAGTGTTTCACCAGTCATGGAAGGCTTGTCAGGTCTGTATGTGAGGATTTCCTCTCTCTCCCTGAACATTTTCAAGTGGCCTTGGTTTTGTTGCTACAGATAAAATTATTGTTTTTCTGACAGCCTGAGCAATTGCTTTCAGCTGAGAAGAGTTATCCTCTTTTTACAGTTCTTTATTTCCTTACTCTCTGCTTTGTTAGTAAGAGTTCATGTAGGCAATGCTTTGACTGATCTGAGATGTGATGATGTAAGAATTAATGTTTTGGTGTATCTTATGCCAAAGCACGAGATGTTGGGCATCCATCCATTCCACACTGTATTGTTAATTTGCTTTCAACAAGTGAAGCTAAATAGTATCCATGGAAAACTTGCATTGGTGAAACTGGCTGTGAATTCCAAATTTCCTTTTAACAGAAGCTATTGGTATATTTGTGGCACTTATTAAAAAAAAAAAAAAAAGAAAAAAAAAAGAAAAGATTGTAATGTTTTGTCCCTTACAAAGATTATAGTGTAGCCATTCAATTAGCCACTCCAGGAGTGGAAAGATGATCCTGTAGGTATCCTGGACCAGCACTTGGCAGACTGGAGCTTGCTCCCAGACACTGTCCTAGATACTTGTTGGAAGATCAAAGTGGTCAAAATTTGCAAGGTAGTTGAAGAAAGATTAATTTGGAAATGCTAAGGCAGTTAACTCCCTGAAGGAGTAGGGTGCCAGTAGGTTTTAGAAATAAGGTGTATCTGCAACTTCAGATACCTTTACAAAGATGGTCTACTTGTAATTTCACAGCTGTAATGGTACCACCTCTTCTTGCCTGAAGAAACCATCTTGCTATAGGTCTGACTGTGATGAGCAGGTCAGAGCAGGAGCCCTTTACGTGGGGTATGTGGCTGCAGACAGAACTAGTTGTGTTCACGAACCAAGAACTAATACGAGAGACTCATAGAGACTGAACCGTGAAAAAGTCTGTTTCTACACATGACAATCTTGTATGACTTAGGTACTGCAGCGATAGCATGGGGATAAGTGGGTGCCTAGAAAATAGATCTGATGCTTTAAAATCTGATTTTTTAACTAGCCAAATTATCTCTAGAAGTAAGTGTGAGGATATAACTAGCATATGATGGGATAAAAAATAGTAAATAGAGTGTTTTCATAACCTTAAATCTGCCCAGTAAACATGGAGCATGAATTCCCTGGGTAGGACAACTTGTGGTTTGAAAGCATTTGAAATACAACAAAAGTTCTCTTCTGTAATTCATGCTTAGGACTGAAATGGTGCATGAAAATAATATATCCACTTATGCAATTTTGGTAATTGTTTGAGCTAAACAAATACAATTTTATTCCTTTTAAGAAATTACTGAAATCAAATGACAGTGTATTTATCATGTAAGTTAACTATTAGCTTGATATTTGTTTAAAATGCAGTAAGGCACACATCTCCTTGAGGGCTCCTTCTGGTGTTTATTTTCCCAAATGCTGATGAGTTATTTAGTTTGTCATATCTTTTTTTTTTTTTTTTTTTTTTTTTTCAGAGCTTCAAAACTGCATAATTTTATCCAATGTTCTGGCTCCTTTGGAAGTGTTTCTGCCATATGTTGTAGGTGTACACAACATTTCACATGGGCCATACATGTAGCCTTTGACCTTTCCAAGCACTGAGGTGGCCATAGATATATTTTGGGTAACCCTGAAGTCTTCTGTAGGCATGTTATGAACCTTCACTCTTTAGTTTGATATCATCTCTCACATTTGGCTTACCCTTCATATGGTATATGAGAATTTTGAGATAAGAATCAGAAGGTAACCATTAGAAATTGTTCACAGTTTTTTACAGAAAACTTCCTTAAAACTGAAGGTTTTAAAATGCTACTTGTAGTCCTTACCTCACCATAAAGATGGGTAGATGCAAATGTGAAGATAAAGATATGGGGAAGCTGATGAAAATCATAGGGTTTACACATACTGTAAAGAACTCAAAGCCATAAAAACACCTACGTTTGCAGCTGAACACATTATTTTCATTAAAAAATAGATCTCTGTAGGTTCTGTAGACTCTACTGAACTGATGACATCAGAACATAGGGAATAATGCTTTTTAAAAATGGGAAAGGCTCTCTTTTAAAACTTTTTTACATTTCTCACACTTAAAATAAGCAGTTTCCAAGTATCTCAGTCAGAAGCTACTCTACTTTGCTTTCTTTTTTATTGATTCTTTGCTTTAAAATAATACACCTGACCGGGGAACCAGAGTTGTCAAACAATGTTTGGAAAATTCTCAGGACAGCTTGTCAACTAAGCAGAACAAAGACAACAGCTGCTAAGAAACATCTTCGACACAAACCTGTAGTTCAGTAGCAGAACAGAGCTTAGATTTTTTTCTCTACCAGTGTATACCATCATGAGTCTGGTCATGAAACTGAAGTTAAAGTAATATGTGACATGTTAATAAAACTAATTAAAAACCACTTTAAACCCACTTGCCTATTTTTGTGCTGCTTTGTATGGATTTCCAAGATTTATCACAGTTAGAAGCATGTCAAAAGTGACCTCCAGAAAGCTGATATTTAATAATAAATGTTTAATTTTGCAGTTCTGCTACCCAGATTTTACATTTATCAATAACTTATCCAGAACACTAGAAAAAAAGTTATACTGGTATTTTTTTTCAGTCCTCTGTCTTTCAAGTGATGTATTATGCTGAATGATACATACCATGACTGTAATGACATTGATTAATTCAGAAACTTTTAAAATTTTTATCTGTTATGATAATTTGTATCTCCTGACAAACATTCCTTACTCAAACATGAATTTATACTTTGGTGGAGGAAATTTTTTGCTAAAGCTTGCTATTGTTGACTGCAACCTTCCCTGTCTATTTTTTTTTCCTATCTTGGGCACTGTTAGTTCCATGATCTGCACTGTCAATGTTCTTGGGATGCTGGTCCAATGGAGGGAACCAGAAAGAAAATGTTTCTTTTAACCTTTTCATGCTTTTTAGTTATAAAATTCCTGTTCTTCACAAGAACAAACCTAAAAGCTCACCAAAGCCAAAATAAGGTTTCCAGATAGACCAACGGAGTGCAGTATGAGAGAACTATATGGTTAACATAAAAAAATATTACAGAAGACAAAGTCACAGTCATATCTCCAGGGATTTTTTATTTTGGGGCAGTAGAGCTTATCACTGAGTGTGCTTGTGGTATTGTTTGTGGTTTTTGTGATTCTAATTTAATTTAAGACTGAAAGAAATCAAGTTGACTTCTTGTTGCTGGTTATGTATAGAGCTAAAAATCAGAGAAACGTTACTTGTAAACTAAACACATCCATATGGAAAATATTGCATCAGTGAACATGGCATTGCACAAAACTGACTGTGCAATCAGTTTTCTGTAATTTAAGGTTATACAAACAAACTTCCCAGTTGGTTTTCAGTGGTTGCCTGAGAACGGACCTTTGGAAAGGGCTTAATCTGGCAAGGAAAGCTCTAAAATCATTCTCCTGTATTTAACAAGCCTTTGGAGTAAGAGACATGGATGATCATAATTTGCTTGTGTGGAGACTGGGACTTATTCACAAAGTATAACTTTAGTCTGTTTGGGGTCACTGGCTCAGGTTTCCTCAAGAGGCAACAGAGGCAGAGCCACTCTCACCCATCCACAGGAGGAACGTATCTCCCTCCTTTGCCTACAAGAGCAATATAAGGAAACTGAGCTCATTAAGGCTGACGTTAGCCTTGGCCGGCTTGCGTATACAAGCTGAAGGTGAGGGGCGGAGCTGCCAATCATCTCTAGAGAGGGCTATGTACCGTACAGATGCAAGTCTATCTGCTGCTCATGCCTAAAGAAGAAAGTGATTAAGTGCAAGCTGTCACAGCCAGTATGAGTGGAGAGCTTCTCATGTCTTGAGTAGTTATACAGGTTGCCTAGGCAATTTTCAATTGTTATTTATGTAAGAACAACTGGCACTTTGATGAAATAAAACGTTTAGTTTTAAACTATGTGGTTCCTATTATTGATACCAAGAAACCATGGGTGAGAAAACATATATTTATAAAGGTCTAAATAAAAATAAGTTTTCAGAAAAAAATAAACATGAGAGGGAAAATACCTGAGCATACATTTCCCATCCAAGTGGTTTAGCAATATATTTTTGTGGGTTTTGTAATGAAGAGCTCTCAAGAGGAGGGCATGGCAAGGCAAGTAAGTCTTCCTCGCTTAAGGGTAAAGTAGAACCAAGTACCAGATAATTCTGAAAACTGTCACGTGGTGCAAATATTGTGGTTTAACTTCTAGGGTCTATACCTGCTGCTTCATGTGTCAAGTAAGGGACATGATTAAAAGGCCTTTAATAGAAGTGCTACTGATGCATTGATCCCTCAGACTAGCAGTGATGATATTGATGTTACTTTGACTGAATTGTTGAAGTACCTCTCCATGGATAATAGAGTACAATGCAACCTGGGAAATATGACTTTCACAAAAAATGAGAAATTTGTCCACCAAAATCAAATGTACCTGAATGCTGTAAATTTTGCTGGGAGGAGATAACTAGTAGATTTTTCAGTTTAACGGTTGCATATCTATCTTTTCTGCTGTAATAGAAAAACATTTTTTTTCATGTGACAGCATGGGTATAAATAAGCTCACATGTTGCCTGCAGAAAAAAGAAAAACTGAAATTTTCTGAACAATTGTAACTTTATTCATACAGTATTAAAATATGAACACTTTACATAAGAAAGAAAAGACATACTTTAAACAGATTTTTTTTCGAGCTTGTGTACTGAAATGAAACAATTATATATGTGAACGACTCCTAAGTCTAAGTACACAAAATCAGCAAAATCTAGACTGAAAAACAGCTGCCTAAGCAGATACTCTGAAAAAAGTTCCAGGGTTATAACCGGTCACTCACAGATTTTCACCAAGTGGTGTAATAATCTTGCAAAAACAGGCATAGCTCTTCCTGGTGATGTGCAAAAGAGAGTATAACTTGGTATTATTCAAAGTAGCTCTTCTTGCTCCGACAGTGGTAAAGTTTCTGCTGATGACATTATGCAACATTGCAGTTTTTAAACTAGGTAGCTTCATACTGAAAAGCTGGAAGTATCCTTAGCTGTTAAAATAGATGCACATTAGAGTTGTATTGAATTCCATGAGGAAATGGTCTAAAGGATTCTGCTTTAAAAAAATATGAAGTACTATTTATTGTGATTATTTTAGATAGGAAATTGATTAAATAGTGTGAGATTAGAATAAATGGTGGATTTCCCCTGTTTGTCAGTGATGGTCTCTGCTCTGTTCATTGTGTGTTCTAGCCACACAAAGTAAATTTCACTGATATTAGATTTATTTACATGCTAACTTAGAAAATTTTCTCTCAACTCCCATTTCAGTGACTCATTTGTGAGTAAGCTTGCTGTTTGTTTGAACCTTTTGACACACAGCATCAGTGTTTGTCATTTTACTTACAGGTCAGTCTGATTCGGATCTCACATAAAGTGACATAAATAGGCATCTTAGTTGTACAGCAATGTAAGAGAATTAAAAATCAATCTTCCTTAAAGAGGTCAATTGGATAGCTTTGTGTATTAAATGGGCCTATCAAAGTACTCTTATCAAAAGAAACAAGTAAATAAAAGGAAGGTAAAGTTCTCTAGGGAGACAAGTTAATCTGTATTTTCCAAGAATTACAAGAAAAAAATGCATCGCTGATGCTATAGTCAAAGAAACATTGTTCTCCAAACATAATTCCATAGCGTAAATTCGGATGAAGGACTAAGATAGAACATCTCATAACAGAAAAATGGCTGTGTCCCACTGAATTTTAACCACTAATATGGAAACACATATTTGCCAGGTCTGCTGTCTTCATAAACCTGAAACTGTTTCTCAATCACTAAATTACTTCATTAGTCAATTTTCCTTATTTTAGTTGTTAGTTTGAGTAGTTGTTGCTAATTTTGTTATCCTGTGGAAAAGGAAGATCATAAATTGAATATCCCCTATGATTTTAATGATTTATTAAGTATCTGGGCATTTGCCTTGCATAAAGAATACTGGATCTGACTTGAAATTTTTCATACATTATTAAAATTCTTTCTGGGTTAATTCAGGTAAGCCCAAAGAACAAACTGGAAGATGACACTAAGAAAGTGACTTTTAAAACTGACTGCTTAGATTACAGTGAACATCTACAGGGATTTTTTTTTTTTTTTCTTAGAACTAAGGCAGCCTTAATTTGGTTTTGCTTAATTCACTTTGAAAATGAATTATGCCCTACCATATTGATGTCGCTTTAATTTTGAATGAAACTGTCCACTCAGAGATTTGATTCTGTTTAATTAATATATTTAAATTTTAAGCTAATTTATCTGATTCAGATTAAATTTCCTGAGTAGCACTATGCAGTCCAGCTCTCTTTTAAAGCTGACTGTGGAAAGACAGCAATAGTTTCTGCAGAAATTACCGACAATAATGCATATTCATATATGCTCTTAGATGACCTTGGAAATGCTTTGCTATCTCTGGTCCCCTCTGTGATATTTGCAAACTTCAGTTTGTCATCTTTCAGCCTTTCCCCTAGTATGAATAACATTAGCCTTGACAGAAATGTGAATTACAGACTTTATTGCCAAGCTATTATGTTATTATGAAGTTTACCAAAGCATTCTCCATAGTCCTTGGCCTCCTTTGTCGATGCAATGACTTGTAGGAAGCAAGTAGACCAGCATGCGTCTGTTTCTACATTTGACTTCTATGAATTTATTTTTTCCAGTTACCTTCATTCTTCCTGTAGACATATTTTTACTGTTGTTTATTGTTTTACCTAACTAAGCAGAGTAACATGGACTCAGAAGTCCACCTTTATTTTGCCCCCTGTATTTTGCCAACTCCAGGTCCTTACACAGGCCTCATAACTCCAAAATGTCCTCTGCATAAATATGACCCTGATTAAGATCAGTGTGGTGCCATTAACTTCCAGCTGAGTTATTTCCATTTACATCCATATTGATGTAAAGAGAACTGATTCTCACTGGAGCAGCTGTGTCAAAATTGTCATTCAGTCATGAGATCATGAGTTCACCTTTGGTTATATTTCCAAATAACTGATAAACCTCAGTGCTTGCAAGTGAGTTTATTCTAAATATTACCAGTTTTATTTCCTCCATGATCCCTAGAAGTCTTATTTTTGTCCTCAGAAGTCTTCACTGTTTTCACTTCATTTTGGCATCTCTCCACGACTTGGGACTCAGCTCTCTCTGCTTCCCCTGGGCAGAGAGACCCAGGGCTGACCGCCCAGCTGACCTGAACAAAAAGGTAATCTACAGACTTGTACTCACCCCTTCAAGGTGAAGGAAGGGGCTAGAGGAAACGGACCTTATGGTTGCTCTCTATCACATTTCCCATCATGTAGACTGGGAACAGAGAGGCTCACCAATACTCCCTCAGCACTACATACTGAGCTAATGTCCTGGTTTTGGCTGGGATAGAGTTAAATTTTTCTTCTTAGTGGCTAGAATAGTGCTGTGTTTTGCATTCAGCATGAGATTTGGTATGACAAGAATGTTGATAATACATTGATGTTTTCAGTTGCTAAGAAATCAAGTACTTTCCAACTCCCCATGTCCTGCCCATGCACAGGTGTACAAGAAGCTGGGAGGGAGCGAAGCCAGAGCACCAGACCCAAATTAGCCAATGAAGTATTCCATAGCATGTAACATCATGCTCAGTATATAAAGGAGGCTCAGCTAGGAAGGAGGGGGTTCCTGCTTCTGGGATCGCGTTTTTTTGATCTTGGTTTTCTTTGGGGTTGCTAGCTGGGAATGGGAATTAGTCGGTGGGTGGTGAGCAGTCACATTTTGCATTGCCCATTTGTACTTTCTATTATTGTTGTTGTTTTATTTTATTTAAATTATTACATTGTTTTCATCTCAACCTATGACTCTCCAATTTCCTCTCCTGTCCCCTGGGATGGGGAGGGGGAGCAAGCAACTGCATGGTGTTTGGCTGCCAGCTGGGTTAAACCATGACAGCTAAAAAAATGTTACATTATTTGTGACATTCACTTCTAAGTTTATTTAGTATGGATATGTTAAAAAATAACAATATGCTAACTCAGCAAAATAAGTTTATTATGAAGGAAAAAATGATCTGTTGTGAGCATACAAAAGCGTTATGCCATATACATTTTTTTCTATAATGTTAAGCTAGAGCCTAGAAAGGCTAGGATCTGCTGTAGTAGACCTATTCGTTTCTCAGGTAATTTACATTTTTGTTAATGCTAGATCTGGCACGGCTATAAATTGCTTGATTAAGTTAGAGTTAAATCTGAGATATTTATATACTAAAACATGGAGAGTTTGTTGCAAAACATCAATTAGTTTAGATCAAAACTGTTTATGAAAATGATTTTTCTCTTTGACACTTCTTCCTTTTTGAGCTATGAAATTATTAACATATTTGATTTCAGATTTTTAAAAATGAAACAAGTTTGGGAATCAAATGGCTTTTTATTATGAAATATAGGCCTCAGATCACCTTTCCTAGCTGTACGTGTTTAAATATTACGTTTCTAATCTAAATTGCAGTTCTAGGCTAATTCAGTAACCAGTGGAGTAGATCTTCAGGGAGTAATCTATCCTAGCATACAACCAGTGTCTGAGAACAGTGGGATAAATCGCCATCTCAAGCATATGTTTGCAAAAGCAATCTATCTTTTATATGGTTAAAAATAAATGAGCTGAGTCTCACTCGGTATTTCTAACGTACAGAAAAAATACCCAGACTCTCTCACAGAAATATCAACCAAACCCAAGATGAAACATTTTATTTGGATAATTTCAAATGTACATAAGAACTGAGTGGAAATATTTTAAAGGATCTAAATAGCATAGATGATTTAATCAATTCTAATGATTTTTCAGGATAATAGAGTTTCTTCTAATATGAGACAAGAAATTCTTCCACAACTAATTTCTAGAGTTAACTATGACTGCATTAGCAAATAGTGTGGCTCAGTATGAGGATGTATAGAGTGAAAGAGCTGGTGCTGAGAACCTGATGTTCATGACATATGTCTTTCAGAGACATTTCCCTTAGTTTTGCCCTGGTGTGCTCACCTGCATCCTCTACACCCGTTAGCAGCTGGAGCATAGGGGAGATTTGCTTCTGAAGCCATCTGGCAGGTTGCTTGCCAGGTTCATCTTCTCAAGCCTGAGAGCTCTGTGATGTCTCTGAGGTGAAGCAAAGGTGTGACAACACTGATACTAGCTTAGAAAGCATACTCCTTTCAGGAACTGAAATGCAGCATAGTCATATTGGCAATGTTCTCCTTACCAAGGTCTAGATACCCTCTCTTTAGCTTTGAGCACATCTCACAGTGTTGGCTATATGGGGAGCCTAAGACAGTGCAGCTATGTGCCCTCAGTTAAGCCTGTTGGATCTAGGTGTATAGATTGCTTTATTCTAGGCACTGTTGGTGAAAAGACCAAAATCACAGGAAATACAACAGGATTGAGCAGCAAGAGAAGGGCTGTGCTAGGCCTGTGGAAGTTCTTCTAAAGATGCCAGCACCATCAGGTATCTCCCAAAAAAACATATCAAAATCTGCCTTTTTTTGCATGTAAGTCTCTGAAATCACCCAAAGTAAAGTGCAATTCATTAGACCTCCTTTTAAAAAAATTGGGTCCATCTTACATTTCTATGGCAGGTCAGAAAATTATTGGTATTAAGAAACAATAGACTGGTGGGTGTTCTTTTAGGATATAAAACCCGATTCAATGATTAGAGGATAATGGGTTCTGGAAAGCGATCAGATTCTTATTTTGAGAAAAGAGATTTGTTTTGATCTGGAATCTGAAGCGTTAGGTTGAGGGAGCTGTTAGATCCCCTTTCTAATGCCAATAGTTGTTAACTCTGCTGTGCAATCTTGTTTTCACTAAATCTGTGTTCACCACTGACTGAATTCAAGGGGAGTTTCTCAGTGCATGAATAGCCCTCTCAATCCATCTGTTCCTTAGTTTCTTCGTCTGCAGAGCTGGGATAAAAACTCTGAGATTCGGATCTTGCTGTTTTAAAATATCTCTGAAATTGGCAATCTTTCCTTCCTTCTTTGCTATGAATTTCCCAAATGTAGGAGGTAAGCTAATTCAGCAAATTAAGCAACTACATTTTGAGCAAATTTTGAAAAAACTTTGCTCCATATAAGAACTAGGATGTCTGCCTGTTTGCTCTTCAGCCATCTGTCATATCTTTTGGCTATCAAATTCTCAATGTTCCTGATGATGTTCAGTTGATTTGCTGATTTCTCATGTCTCCCCATATTGTGCTATGAATATGGTAGGGTTTGGGGGTGTAAGCTTTTTGTAAAAAATTATTTTTACTGATTTTTAGCAGCATCCTTGCATTAATTTAATTTAATTCAAATTAATGTAATTTCTACGTTACTTTGCTGTAATTTACTTGCTTCTGTTTAATTTTTATCATCAGTCTTCAAGGAAATGAATTTGCTAGCACAGACCCTTTTTTTTTTTTTTTTTTTTTTTTTTAATCTTTCCTAGCCTTCCTTCTGCTGAGTAAAGATTCTGAAGTCTTTAAAAATAATTCATATATTGTAGCTTGCTATATACTTTGGGACTTTCTGTAACAGTAAAACGGTAATTTTGTCAGAAAATGGTGTAACAACTGACCGAACAACATATGAAAAAGTCTATTTCAAAACTGTTTAAAATCAGTGGAAATCTTCCTTTAGGTTTGTGGGGTTTAGATCAGACTCCTTGCTGATCACCTTTTCCAAGCAGATCTTGATTTTCCAAGCACATCTCTGGTATAAAAATGTAAGTATAGCAGTTGGTTGGGCAGTCCTGATGATCTGCATTTATAGACATATATACGCTTTTTCTCACTATAATCTGCAGTGCTCTTTTGTCACTTACAGAAGTAGGCTTGATCCTTCCCTCAACTAAAAATAGCTGTAAAAGAGAAATACAATGTTGAGATGGAAGAACAAGATAGTAAGACAAGAAATATTCCACTGACTTCATAAAAACAAAGAGTGCAGAAGACACCCAAGATCCTCCTGAACTGGGACAACAAGGAACTCTACACCACAGGAGAAACTCTTTCAGAGTGATTTCACCAGTGGAGAGAATGCAGGGCTTCTGGAAGGTCTTGTGGATGAGTGTAGGCATGCCATGCATGCAAAATGGAACAGAGGCATAGAAGAGCAACTTATGAAAATTATAAAAAGGCTTGCCAAAGACAAGAATAAGGTAAATAGACAGGAACATGGCAAAAGAGCTTGGCATGGGTAACTGAAAACTGTTGTGACTCAATATACAGATTAATGTCTTTTTATTGTCTTACACTATATTTTTTAGTGTTGTTAAGACTGTAATACTTCATTAAAGACCTGCAGCTACTGTGTGTTTGTATTAGTTAGTTGTTTGTAGTATGGTGTGATTTCTTCCTGCTCAATTTTTAGTCATCATAAGATTATAGAATATATAGGATTTGTTGAAAGATGTGGATCTACAATAAGAAATAGGAATCTCGATTTCTTTCTTTCTAAGGGAAATATATCTTGAAAGTTCAAGTGCAAAAACATTTTGTTTTTCTTTCCTGGAAGGTCTTTTGGGAAAGTGAAATATGTTTCTGCTTAAAGCTCTGTGAGAGTCATTATTTGCTTCTGTGGGCTATGAAGAGGTCAACTCAGAGTTGGGCATTTTCAGGAGTTGCATTCAGTCATGAAAACCCAGCCACCAATGGCCCTGGAGAATTGGTTCTGGGGCAGACTGAGTGCCATGCTGGAGAGGCTGCTGCTGACTGTCATCTGGGGTTGGGGACATTCCAGGTTTCAGTCACATTCCCTGAAAACATGTAAGTGGGTTAGTGTATTGTCAGCGTTATGTAACCCCATTATGAAGACAATTCTGGGAAAAAAATTAAAAAAGCGAGCCCTCTACTCTGAGTCTAGTATTTGGTACACTGTGTTCTCAGCGGTGTTAAAAGCTTGGAGTCACTCTCAAATACCATTCTTTTCTCAAGGCTGAAACTAGAAGTTGAGGGTCTTAAAAAAATTGACCATCATGTTTTTTCTCAGACTGGTACATGGCCAGGCTGAACTGAGAAGTTGAAAAAACAGAGTTAAAAATCTAAAAACGTATAATGGTAGCTCTTGGTAGATGAAGTTATTGGTTCTAAAGAAGTATACGGTCCTATAATACTTCTGTGTGCATTTATATCCATTCTCTGCTCTCTGTGGAAACTTCTAATGTTAGAGTGGTTTGATATTCTAAGCTAAAAGAAAACCACTATCTGCTCAGTGCTCATTAGGGTTTCTTCATTAAGCTGCATTCTAGATTTTTCATTCAGCAACTTTGCAATAACAGTCCACCTCAGGAAGCCCAGTTTATGGTTCAACGTGTAAAACGAATCTGGGAAAGGATTACAACAAATATGCCAACTTGTTTTAGGCGAGGAGTCTTTAAATAGAGTCACTGCATGATCCCTTAGTTAATTCTTAGGAGAAAGCACAACAGACCCCATATCTACCACATCTGATTTATAATTGAGGTGATTTTTTTTCACAGATGTCATCTCCTGGGCTGCTAAGAAGAGGCTTGAGATTGCAAGGCTTATCCTTGCATCTGTTATTCTTAGGTACTTACCTTGCACAGGGTTATGGCAGGTGCACCCGCCCAAGGAGAGCAGAGCTTCTTGGCTGCTGCAGTGCAGCAGCTCGGGGCTGTCTTTGCTCTCAGGGCCTCACGGTAGTCGGGGCCTTTGGCCAGTGGGAGCTGCTATTGACTCCAGGTCAGATTGGGGCTGGGGACAAATGGAGTCCCCTGGGGAGCCATTGGGAGCTCGTCCCCTGGAGCAGTAGCTGCGGTGAGGACTCTCCCCTTGGGTCAGGACGCTGCCCAAGGAAACTCCTTGAGGGGCTGTGGGTCAGGACGCTGCCCTGAGCAGGTCCTCGAGGATGAGAGTCCTCACTTGTCAGGTGAGTGATAAAGAGTTTTGGGTAGTCGTTAAACCCCAGGGAGTGGTGCTTTGTTCTGTGTTTCGGGTTGCCATTAAACCCTAGAAAGTTGCTGTATTCTCCACTCACAGACATTCGAACCTGTAATTTATGGAGAGCTAGTTAATTGTTTTAATAATAAATTTTTATTTTTGGTGGTTAGTTGTTTATTTGAGAGCCTCCATAACAAGGGTACTTTATGTGGTGTATGGAAAATAGAGTTGAGAAAACCAGCCACAGGAAAACTCTGTAATGCTGGGAATGAGTTTAAAGTCCTTCCTGTACAGAGCTCAAGTATCTAAACCTGGGCTTCATGGACTTGTATCCTCCTACAGTAAACCTTCTCCTTAAGATGAAGGTCCAAGACAATTTCCTTTTAGGAAAGAACTGAAGTGTTGCACTCAACTCCTGGAGAAACCATTATAGGGATATTGGTATTTACGCAGAATGCAGGGTGCTCTATTTCATGTTTTGATATTACCTGACGGGTATGAAAGAGCTCTCAGATCTCAAGTTCATGCAGTGAGCAGTAAGATATGCACTGGGCTTGCTTTAGGTATGTTTTGAATCTAAGGACTGCATGTTAGGTAATGATTGAATAATACAAGGACAGAAACATATTTTAGAATATGGATGAAAAATAAACTTTGTCCTTTCACAAGAGAGCTACCTAATCACTAATAAAAGTCATGTTTTTCTTTTATTTTTACTGTCTCTTTCTGACTGAATCTTTAAAAGACAATAGTTTTAGTTTTGTTGGGGTGGAGAAAAGTCCAACTGTATCTTTGAGATCTCTGATCAGAAGGCTATCGAAGGAAAATTGTGTGTGAGAAGAGTACTATTCTGTGGGAAAAACATGTATTTCTGCTCTCTTTGAAGACAATAGTCACCACCTGTTTTTTGAGGTATGCTTCTGAGTTCGTCTGGTAAATTGGATGTTTTACAGTAGAAGGCACAGTTGAAGGCAGAAAAGTAGCTTCTGAGCACTGAAAACTGGAAATCTTCTGGGTACGTGCACAGTCAGAGCTTACATGCTTAAGCAGCTTACCTAGTGAAAATACAGGTGCTTATGAGTCAAGGCAGAAGCTCTGAGGATCATGCTGGTTCATACTTCAGTGTCTAAATTATGCCTACATTATTAATCCTGTTGGAATCCTGTGAATATTAATGGACATCTACTATGCAAAGTCTGGTAAGGTAAAGTGATATAAACACTAATAAATTCAAGATGCATCTTTCTTCCTGGTGATTTTTCTCTCTTCTAACCAGCTGTCTTACCCGAAGAAGACATACTTTATACTTCTGAGAAGCCAACCCCTCTGTCTTATTTGATTATCATTTGATCACCAGGTTTAAAAGCCATTAGGAAGAAATGACATGGAGAGGCACATGTACATGCACAATGATTGTATCCCTTTTCCGGTGATATACTGGCCTCTCTTGTAATGAATGAATCATGGTACACTATTGAGTTTTGCAAAGTTACCAGAAGCCTTTCAATGGCAAGTGCAAAGCTTTAGCATAGGAAGCTTTCATAAATACGGAAGGTGCTTTGTAGAAGATGCACATGACCATTAAATGCAGGTTTCTTCAGATGTGGAGTTTTTGTTCCAAAAAAAAAAAAAGGAAAATGTTTCAGCACAATGCACTTGAAGTCTCGCTTCTAACTGAGGTACTCAGTGACTAGTTGTACCATTATGGCATTTAAGACCGTCTGGGCTCCATGTAAAATAGGATGATTGGCGGAAATTATTTCAGCTGCATTCGGAACTTGGCTTTTGTTTTGAAAATGTCTTCATATAAGAATAGATGTGATAGTAATGAGAAAGGTTCCAGGCAGGAGGAAAAGAGTTGCTTATACATTAATGAACAGACAGAATTACAGTTAATAACTAAATCATGACTCTCTTAAATTTCTAATTGGATTTTGAGGACTGGCAAGATGAACTGTGAATAGGAATAGAAAAAGAGAAAAAACACCACCCATATTTTAAATACTCTGTAACATGTAAGGAAAATTCGGTATATTTCTGTGATTAGCTTGTAAAACCAGACATAATTTTTTCCCTCACTCTAGCAGATTAGACCTCAAATAACTAATTTTGGGAAGTCTGCTTTGCAGAACGTGATGTTGGAAACAAATAAAAGGAAGCAAAATGTAAAATCTGACTTCTGCCCTTGGTAGACAGCACTGTGGGGATGAATTTCCCCAGCCAGAGTATTATCCCTCAGAGAGATATATGTCATGTGGTGCTTCATTTGAGTTTGAAAATTCTGAACCTTGTTGAAGATCCTCTAAGTTACCAGCTGGAGATGCCACTGGCTTCATGAGAACCAGACTGGGAATCAGCACCTCCACTAAGCAGTTGTAGAATGTGATGGGAATGAAACAACAGGAGAAATCTGACTTCTCCTCTAGTAGACAGGTCCCTTGACTTCTGAGTATTTTCTGCCACATTAAAATTGCTGGAGCAATTACTTTTTCTGAGAAAACCATTTTCCAAAGTGGTATATTCAGCAGTAAAAGACTTACACAAGCTCTGATCTGTACATTAGGGTTTTTTATATAAACATTCTATATTTATTATTTTATTTTTGTGAAACGTCATCTCTGCTAAGAAAGGCAGAAATGATAGGATCAAATGAATAGATCCCAACATTCTTGGTTGAGAAATGCAGAGGGTCACAGTTCAAGAATGATAACACTCAATTTCCGACGTATTTAATTAAAAAATTATCACTTTGCAAGTTTCCAAGCTTTGGCTTCACTTAGAAAGCAGTTACATTTCTTCTATGATTATTCTTAGTATACGTAGACAGCTCCAGTTGAAATGGGTTTGTCTATAAGTATTGAAAAATTTACACAGAGCAAAGACAAAACATGGTTAGCAAGAACTTTTTCAAAGCTATTAAAAAATTAGACAGCCATTTTTTCAGAAACTCAGTAGATAAGTGTACAAGGAAGAAGAATTAGAAAAAATTTTGATAATTGGATGTTGAAAAAGATTATTACTCTGTTGCAAAAACTAATTTAAGATAATTTTAATGATTGTTTCAGTTATGGTGGATGGAGTTAAATCCAGTTGGTGGCCGGTCATGAGTGGTGTCCCCCAGGGCTCGGTTTTGGGGCCACTCCTGTTTAACATCTTTATTGATGATCTAGACGAGGGGATCGAGTGCACCCTCAGTCAGTTTGCAGATGACACCAAGTTGGGTGGGAGTGTTGATCTGCTCGAGGGCAGGGAGGCTCTGCAGAGAGACCTGGACAGGCTGGAGCCATGGGCTGAGGCCAACTGGAGGAGTTTCAATAAGGCCAAATGCCGGGGGCTGCCCTTGGGCCACAACAACCCCCAGCAGCGCTACAGGCTTGGGGAGGAGTGTCTGGAGAGCTGCCAGTCAGAGAGGGACCTGGGGTGTTGATTGACAGCCAGCTGAACAGGAGCCAGCAGTGTGCCCAGGTGGCCAAGAAGGCCAATGGCATCCTGGCTTGTGTCAGCAATAGCGTGGCCAGCAGGGACAGGGAAGGGATCTTACCCCTGTACTCGGCACTGGTGAGGCCGCACCTCGATTCCTGTGTTCAGTCTTGGCCCCTCACTACAAAAAGGACATTGAATGACTCGAGCGTGTCCAGAGAAGGGCAACGAAGCTGGTGCAGGGTCTGGAGCACAGGTCGTAGGAGGAGCGGCTGAGGGAACTGGGGGTGTTTAGTCTGGAGAAGAGGAGGCTGAGGGGAGACCTCATCGTCCTCTACAGCTACATGAAAGGAGATTGCAGAGAGCTGGAGATGAATCTCTTTAACCAAGTAACAAGAAGTAATGGCCTCAAATTGCCCCAGGGAAGGTTTAGACTAGATATAAGGAAATATTTCTTTACAGAATGGGTTGTTAGGCATTGGAATGGGCTGCCTAGGGAGGTGGTGGAATTCCCATCCCTGGAGGTGTTTAACAGTCGGGTCAACACAGTGCTTGGTGACGTGGTGTAGTTGAGAATGGTCAGTGTGAGGTTAATGGTGGGACTAGGTGATCGAGGTCTTTTCCAACCTATATGATTCTGTGATTCAGTTGTTATATACTGTTGTGATGGATACTTAACACATTCTCCCCTAAAGATTACACTGTCCCAAATAAAAATGTTTTGAGGCAGAAGAATTTTTCAAGCAATGCACTACAGAGCAATGTCCATGCCAGTTTGCCATAATTTTTCATATGCCCTTGCATTATATGGCTGCTATTATGCAGTCTAGTTGGTTCTGATGTCCTTTCCTTCCTCAAAATCAGTTGATGAGAGAGCTGCAGAAGTTGTGGCTGCTCTAAAACCATGAGATTATGTGGGCACCAACATAAACATGCTTTACATATGGTGATAGTAATGAATGTGGCAGGTCCCTACGAGCATGTCCTGGCTCCTTCAGGTAGAAAAGGCATTAATAGGCTTGTTAAAGCTGTAGGTACTAAGGTATGCCTCTTAAATTTTCACAAGGAAACAAAACTTGCTTTATGGCCATATTTTTTATTTCTCTCTGTTTCACAGTTTAATATCATAATGAGCGAAAGACAGCATTCGTGTTAGGGTATTCTTGATAGGCTGAAAGAACCGCAGCTGGCTTTCTCCCTCTCTTGGGGTAGGTGTGAGGAGCAGATGATCAGTGTCACACTAGTTACAGGAAACTGCTGTAAAGAGGAGAAGGGGTTGAGGGGTGGTGGAAGCCCAGAGGCAACTTTGTGCCTCAGTATTGATCCCACAGGATTTGTCACTGCCATTTCTGTCCTCCTACTTGGAGTTATTCAGGCCTACCCACACACTGTTGGCTACAATTAAATATGTATGCCAGGCATGACAAACAGACAAGATTTATCACACTGTGTAAAAAACAGATTTTGTGTACTCTCTTCAAGTGACTGAATTACTGGAGGCACAAAAAAGCCATGTAATACTGTAGTTTGATGTAAATAAATAAAAATTCTCTTGTGGAGCAATAGAGATGGGGCTAATTTTACATCAGTGAATCTCATAACCTCCAGTAAACAGGGCCCTGACATGTAGGGTGTAGATGTGCAGCATGCCACAGATCAGGAATGAAAAACTGAATTTCTGATGTGTTTCATAAAAATCATGATCGTCCAAGTTTTCAGGTTTCGGCCTGCCTCCAAATGCAATGGTGTCTGCTGAACAGCTGAGGAGGATGGAAGTTACAGGATTTTGTCACTGAGAAACCAGGGCTGGTAAGAAAAATCAGTGACATCTTATTCATTTAATGCCATCTTGGTGAAATCATGTTAAGAAAACCAATTTAGACTCCCTCATTTCATAAATCATATTGAATATATCAAAAGAAAGAAGTACAGGTACAGGCTGTTTTTATATTCTCCCTGCTTTTGGAGTGAGATATTTAGAGCATATTCTTAAACTCTGAAGGACCCAAAAATTAACTATTGCAGTGAGATAAATGAATAGTTTAGGCCCAAGCCCCAACTCTACTGTGTTTTATAGTCTGAAATGAACCCAGATCTGATGCAGAAGCAGAAACAAGCCTTTTTAAAACTGGTTCAGAGGTGTCAAGCTCTTGGAACTTCTTTCTGGAAGGAGGCTAGAAGGAGAATCTTGTTATGCAGCAGAAAAATATGGCCAAGAAAAAGTCCTACCTGCTGCAAACTGATCTGTAGCAAGAAGACAGGGAACATAAGAAGCTACTTCCTTTCATTTATTAATTATTCAATAACAAGAATTTTTAAAATGCTGGAAATATCCAGAGTTAGAAATAATTCGAATGAATTTTAGAAATTACATTCAATAAAACTGTTTGCAAACCATCAGTTTCTGTAATGAAAAACTATATAGCATTCACTTGGAAAGACAAGCTGCACAGCAAGTTGTTCTAGCAATTTGAAAAGAGGTACTTGAATGCTTTAAATGAGAAAAAAAAAATATATATTTCCCACAGATGTTCTATGTTTTTCTTCTGGCAAAGAAATTCTTCTGGCAATGAGAAATCTTAGCATTGCATACCTCCTGTTTCCAATGATTTAGAGATGATGTCTCAGAAGTACTTTTGTAATGTGTATTATAATTGTCCTGAAATTTGTGCAATCCAAGAGCTAATAGACCTCAATTTATAGACTGAAGCCCATTTCAAAGTTAAAACTGTGGTAATGTGAAGTAAGAACAGGAGAACAGGACAATCTTGGAAAGGACAGCAGTGATGTACCCACAAAAGTTCTTATTCTCTTTGAGGACAAACACTGGGTCAGCTTTAGGTTTTCTGTGATGATCACACACCACAGAATAAGTTATTGCATTCTGATTGAAAGGTGACAAAATAAAAGTCACTTTGAGTAGACCTGGATTTAATGGGAACAACTTGCTTATGTTTGTAATGGAGGAAATAATACCTATGGATATCTATGACTTACCTCGTAATTTTTCTTGTCCTTTAAATTGATGATGTTAGTAAAGTGGGAAGGGTCTGTTATTCTTTTTGATCTTGGTAACATGATTTTATTTTCTCTAATTTGATCTCCATCCATGAACTTATCCAGAAAATAGGAAGGAACAGATGTTTTTTTTAGAATCTGAGGTGTTGCAAATGTACCGAAATCAAAGCAGTAAATATGTTTTGGCCTTTTGCAAAGTTAAATTTTTTTTTTCCCTTATTATTTATGTGATTTAAAAAAAAAAAAAAGAAAGAAGAAAGAAGTATCCCGAAGATACTAGAAAGTATAATGAATTGAGTGAACTTTAAACACTAATTTTCTAGAATGTAATGTGCTCATAAGGTGAAGAGACACAACAGAGAAGGAAAGAGAAACAAAACAGAAGCACAAAGAGCTGAAATGGTTGCCCTAAAAGCTGTGAGATAAAAACAACAAACAAAAACTGAAGCTCTTAAGCAACATTGTCAAGAAAAAAAGTACTTGTGGTGAGTGGAAGAGGAATGTTTGGTATGTTGTACAAACCATACATGAAAAAACCAGAACAACTGAGACAATGTATGATAATGTTGAGATACCTTTTTATTGAAATGTGAAAACATATTTCAAAGTGAATCACTGAAGGAAAATACTTGGAAGAGAATCCTTAATTCTCTGCACAGGAAATGATTAAAGGAACTCTAGTGATAGTGAAGGGGATACTCAATGGGTCATAAAATTACCAGTGGAAAATTATTAACAAATGTAAAAGTTTGTTTCATATCCATTGAAAATCTTTCAGGTTTCTTCCTCCTTTGTATTCTGTTATTAAGTAGAAATTCTTAATTCTCTTGTATTCCAGTGTAAAGAGTGTTGTAAACAGCTAATTAGTTTTGAATGAAAAAACTCATCTGTTGAAACATCCTTAATATTTAATTATTTAAGAAACGCTCTTCTGTGA
This sequence comes from Athene noctua, assembly GCF_965140245.1. Lineage (NCBI taxonomy): Eukaryota > Metazoa > Chordata > Aves > Strigiformes > Strigidae > Athene > Athene noctua. The sequence goes on from NC_134038.1 coordinate 44,074,302, forward strand.
ACTGAACATCTTATTTGCTAATACTGAAATAGCATTAAATGACATGAAACTGAAATGTCTTTCTATCTCAAAATCTAATAGTTTCTTGTGCCTAGAGGGGGCCACCATGTTCCGTCAAAGGTTCATCTTCTACAACTATGGAAAAAAATGTTTTGTTGAAGTTCAAGAGATCTTGGAAGGATCAAATGACATTGCTGGTAGATACTGTTAGAAGCATATGCTTTAGATCTACTTCCATTAATTCTCATTCTGCCTACTTCTCACTTATTTTAGAAAAAACTTTACCCCCTACTGTGTTTTAAACCTGTCTGATTTGTTTCCCATTCAAGAGTTCAGATTCCTTGATCTCCTTCTCCTACCTTTTTCTCAGTCCTTTTTGGCTTCCTCTGGTTTCTCCCTTATCATGGTTTACTTGACATTAATAGCAAGGTCTACTCTTCCAAGAGGAACACCTCCTCCTTAACACAGTCTTTCTTTCTTTGCAATACCTCAATGTCCTATGGATGTTTGGGCATTCTTTCTCTTCTAACTACTGCTCTCCATGTTTCAGGAAAGGAAGAAGAGTTGCTACTGCTATGTATAATTAAAGATTGCCAATTATCTAATCCCTTCCCATGTTCTAATCTCAGATCCTTAGCCCAGAAGGACATTTTCTGCAATGAAAACTTTTCAGAAGTGAATAAAAACTGCTGGGTAGGGAGTGAGGGAATATATCCATACTGCATATCTGTTGAACAAACAAGTCCTTTTACATTTGTTCAAATGCAAAGAGAACCTCCATGCCCATTTGTAATGGCCAGTCATTTTTAGATGTGTATTCTTCTGATTTGGAATAGTACTTCCTTTTTTTAAAAGCTTAAGATGTTCTCCACTACATTTTTATTGCAAGGACAGATGAGATAGCCTGAAGCTAATACACATGATAAAGGTGGCAGATTTACTTAATATTGCTGATATAAAAATCTGTTCAACAGTTTCAGGATCACAGTTTATTAAACTTGCTTTCAGCATGCTGAGATGGCACAGTGCAATATACCATTGATATTAAATGAAGTGAGTTGAATTCCTAAGTTGTTGAAGTCTGCAAAGCCATTGCTTATCAGAGAGAAGGTAATTTTTTTGTGAGGAATTGTCTATGGTTGTATTATCTACTGGGAGCTGATAAATAATTATTTAAAGACGGGTTATTAGGCCACATATATCTTCAGTGTAATTTTCAGTGTAATTTTGCTATACCTGAAACACATTTGGCTATAATGTTTGATATTTCAATATAACGGCAGAAAAAGGTTAGTCATACACAGTTTTAAAATAAATACTTTTAAAGAAATATTTTGCTTAGTTTCTATGCAGTCTTCTAAATTAGATACTTAAGTCAGGAGTCCAGGTTTTTTATAATGAAAGGGTAGATTTCAGCTCTGGATTGAGAGGTACTCTGAATCACCTTGGGAACCTTATTGACTGTATTAGTTCAACTACTGAAATTAGTTTTCTGAAAGTCTTCTCCCTCTTTCTACTTATTTTCCCTTTCCTGCTATTGCCTAATAACACCTTTACCTTTCTTAGGCCACTGCTCTTTCCCCTTACCCTTAGTATAATTCACCTATTTTACCAAAGCTTCTTCCTTCATAATCTTTTTAAATAAAAGCAGTTAAAGCTTAAAGAGATTAAAACCTTTTTAATGCACGTCTTTTAATATTCAATGAGTTCACTGAAGGGCAAGCTGTTCTGACCCCTTGGGTTAATACTGCAGTAATGCCTCGTGGGCAGGAAAAAGAATAAAAGAATGCAATGTTTAAAACTAATGAGTAAAGCATAAATTTTATCAGCATCTGTCAAACAGCTATTCTATTTTTGGCACCTTTGGAGGTAGTAGTTGTTTTCAGACAAGGTGGTGACCATTTGACCAGACACATATTAATGCCTGCTGGGAGTGTTGATATCCACCCAATTTCAGGTTTTCTATAACAAAGTCTTCCTCCCAAGCTAAGAACACAGGAAACAAATAAGCTTTTCTGCTCAGGATATTTATTTTAAGACAAAAGAATGACCAGGGCTTTGTCTTATTTGTGTAAAAAACCCCACACTATTAAAAAAAAAAAAAAAAAAAAAGGAAAAGAAAAAAAATATTTAAGTAGCAAATACAAAAACCATTATGGCATTTTTTGGCCAGAAGATGAAGGGAAAATAAAAAATGCAGTGAACAGAAGGTGGCAATGAATACTTAATATTAAAAGTCTCATAGAAGAGCAACTGCAGTTTGTTGGAAATTTATATAGGTGGTATTGGTTAGGATCAGTAATATAGAATTATAGTAACTGACACCTGGATCTATGGGAAGTTCTATGGACCTAATTCTCATTGAAATTCAGCTGGAAAATGGATGTATAACATTCATGTTCTCTTTTACAAAATACATTGTTTCAGTCTTGGTAACAAAACGGTGGAATTAATTTTCATCTTGTGAAAACAACCTGGTGCTCAGGAAAAGAACTAGCTATTATTACAATAAGCATTTAGAAAGAGATTGTAAATAGGGACTTCTACGGGCTAGGGAAATTATCACAGATGTGGAAATACTGCTTCTATTAACTTCAGGTGATTAGTGTCACTGTGCAAAACATAGCAATCCTAAATGACTGGGATTTCTAAAGACTGTACTCTCTTTTCCTCTTTAAATTCTATTGAGGAAATGTTTTAAAATTGAGAAGAAATAGGGCCTACGCAAAGGATAGGACATGGAATTGAATCCTGTCAGGTGTGCATTAAGATAAATGATATTCTCTAAGTGAGAATGGGATATTTTGTTATGATTAATATTAAGATGAGCAACTTCCACAGTTTGTGTGAAATAATCTTTTCTGAGGACAAAAAAGGAAGACTGACACAAGGAAATGTCCCATCTCATCTGTTAAGCCAATATCAAACTAGTACCTCAAAATAAATAACATAATGATATATTCAATCTGTGTGTATTACTGGGATCACACATCTGGCTGATGCAATAACTGAGCTGAAGCCTATTACCAAGCACCTGCCTTGGGTTTCTGTGCCTGTGGGGGGTGTCCACTCCCCACAGTGACTATGCAGCTGGCTGTGGGTGAGGAGCCTTACCATCCTGCCTGCCAGCAAGGTACCTCATGTGCTGGTCTTGCTTTCCCCCCCGGCAACATTACCCATGTAACAGAACTACACTGTAAGGGATGTTTGCAGCTTGTGTTGCCAAGGTGGAAGAAGTAAGGAATTTTAATGTATTTTTTATTACTCTTATGTGCATCTATTTACAATGAGGGACTTGGAAACATCAGCAGGGATGGTTGAGTCAGTTGCTTCCAAATAGAAACTGTTATTTTTTACTGAATGCATAAACCTTTCCAAAAGACCCAAGCCTTTCCCTTGTTTCTCCTTTGAACAAGTAACAGATAGCAAGAAGGTAGGACAGCAGCACATTCAGGCTGTATTTATGGAGGGCAATAATAATGACAGAAGAAACCAGAGAACAGAAAGCACCTCCCCAGAACAAGGCTGCCGGCCTCTGTCATGCAGTTTAAAAGAGAAAAATGACCCAAGGGCTCAATTTTTCAGTGGTGCCTTATTCAATAAAAACAAGAGTTGACTCCAGCAGTTTTACTGATAGACTCCAGCAAGTTTCCAGCCTCAAAAGACAAACAGAAGGCAAGGATGGATTTACCTGGGGAGAAGGAGAGAGCTAAAATTAGGGCCTTAAGCCTCCTCTGTCAGTTAACAGGAGTGGCCGTGCCTTGCTGCTAGCCCCAAGTGCCCTTTCTTTTGCAGTCAGGTAAAAGCAGGGTCTTCCTTTGAGAAGGGTCATGGGATTTTGTTAAAGAAGAGAGCTACTCTCAGCGTAATAAGTTGAAATAGTTGTTATACTTTTGTCTTTTAAACCCACCAGTTTGGGAAAATAAAGCAGCCACAGAATAAAAATGAAATGGAAAAGGCAACATCACAAAAGATGACTATTTCATTAAACCAGGGAAAAACATTATTCAAATTTATATTGTCAAAAAGGATATTCAATCTGCAATGAACTGTGATTTCTAACCGTCATAATTTCTGTTGACTTATAGTTTCTAATCAACCTTAATAATGATTTTATTTAGAAAACAAACAGAAAAGGGGAATGTACTTTAATTGGTAACAAGCTGATTTGTCTGATGATCCCAGTGATTTTTACTATTTTATTTCCTTTATAATTTATTGCTAAGTATTTTCTGTTTGAAACTATACAGAAATGTGAGATTTTGTGGTGTTTCATTGCTGAAAAGTAGAAAAATATGTGAGTTCAATGTACTAACTGAAACTAAATACCATGATAAATTTTCTGGTTGATAGATGCTGCTATTTTTCTTTTTAAGATTTTTAAATAATTATATTACCTTAAAGGGAAAAAGTAAACTTTTCATAATGTCAATACTATTTGGGATTTAGATATTTTTTGCTCTTTTTTTATCAGCTGAAATGGATTGATTATGGCAGTGTGAATTTGTTATGATTTCTAGTCATTGTGAATATTAATTACTTGTGAATTTATTTTTTCCCAGCTATATTTTTATATCAGTTAAATACTCATTATATGGAGTGTTAAGAGAAAATTGAAACTCTCTCTTACCAGAGGCATTGAATATCCTCAGTAACACTGCAAAACTAGTTTGAAAGAGATTCTTTAAGCTGGGGAAGGAGAGTGGAAAGCCCTGAAAACAGCTTTGTGTGTGTGTGCCTGACAGATTGAGCCAAACAAAAAAATCAGTAGAGTTAACCTGAGATGTGAATTTAGCTCAGTGCATTCCAGGTTCTCAGTGTAAATAGAGTCAAGTGTGGTATATCCTGGCCTAAAACTGCAAGCTATACCCCCACAGCATGGAAAGGATGAGGAACACCTTGAAAAGCTCAGCAGGAAAGCATGTGGGAGTACCGAGAAGGTCTGAGGGAAACAGCATGCAGCAGAGGGAAGAGAGCTCAGAAGGATGAAATTGTCATTACACCTTCCTTCAGTCACCAATACTGCTTCCCTGAGTCCCTGCTGTTGCATGGCATAGCCAGCTATTGCTTCGAAGCAGTGATTTCACAGGTAGCAGGAGTTTCTAGGCATGGGAAAAGATGTTCTTGTCCAAGAAATAGGAATGGTGTCTTTTCTGCCAAAATACAGTGTTAGAATAAAGCTATGGCAGAGATGAAAGCAAAATGTGTGTGTCTTACCACTGGCCAACACTTTCAACAGCTACTTTAGCAACAGGCCAGAATATGTGAAAGATTGTATAGAAAGATAAGTTTCTGAGATGTTTTTGCACTGAAGTGAGATTTAAAAAGTTAAGTGAGAAAATAAATAAAATTAGACAAGCACTGATGAAGGGTTATATAAATGGGAATCTATGAATCTATCAGCATTGACACAGTAAATACTATGTGTTGAGGACTACTCATTATAAAGTACAAGTGCTTACTTTAATGACTGTCAAATATCTGTCTAGGAGATAAAGTATAGCTGAATTTTGAATCGAGAGATTACGGTATGTTTATGTAGATTAATGAGAAGACATTAGACTGATTTCAATGGCATTTTATCTCCAGAGCAGGTGAAAGGTGGATTTTCCTCTATGCTAGCAGAACTCTTTTATATCATGATGCTGTAAAGCAATAGTGCAACTGAAATATAGGAAAAATCGCAGTCCACTTTGATTTAAATTAAATCAATATATATTGATGTTAATCTGAATATTATTACTCTTAATAGGAAGTAAGCGTTAAAGTTGGTGCTTGTGTCAATTTAACTATATTGTTTCAAATTCAAAGACTAGATTACATTAGATATTAGTTTATTTCTTTCAGAAACCTACCTTAAATTAAGACAGAGCAAATGGGAGAAAGGATTTTTGCTCCTGGTTTTGTGTCTAATCTTGGAAGCTGTTAATAGTTTGTTTTTTTAGTATGCTTTATTTAATAATTTATCAAATATGCTGCTAACATGCTGGCAGGCAAAAGGTTAGCTCCAGTTCTGTCCAGATGCTTAAAGAAAATCAAATAAAAGCTTTGTCTCCTTGTTTTGTGAAGATGATGAATTTGTTGTGAACTAATTACTTTCAAAAGCACCAAACTGGAACTATCTTCTGCTTTGTCCAGCCTGGTGTGACTTGTGCTAAATGGTTGTTGTAGCTGATGAAGAGCATCTTCCTTCTGCCAAGGTCAATGTCCTAAGCACAGAGGCATTTCTAGGCATAGAGACATTAGATTTTGACTACCATGTTCCTGAAGTTACCTGCTGCTGAATCCTGCAAGGACTTTTAGGGCTGCAATTATGAGCAGCAGTGCTTGAAGTGAGATTTAAATGAAACGTTGATAACACAGTATCTGTACTGGCAACCCCTGAGCAATACACAGAGTGAAATGGCACTGAGGAGCCAGCGCCTATGCTGTATGCACTGTACACAGTGTAGTTCTAGACTGATAAACAGGGCTGAACACCCATTACTGCTTCTAGGTGTGCTCCTGAGCTCACTTTCCAGTTGTTTCATCTGAATGGAATGCAGCTCACATGGGCTGAGATTGTAAACTGAAGCAAAGAATGGTAAGTCGGTACAACTGTGAGATTAGTTTCAAAACTGAAACCCTGATTTGAACTAAATGTTACATAGATGTACACTAAATATTTTTGACTCCTGTTGCTCTTGGAAGAATTTAAGGACCCTTCTGTTGCAAGAAGTACACTTGTGGGGCGTGATCCCTAGGCTCACAATGGAATACCTAGGTTTGCATGATTGCCTTGCCTGTTAGGAAACATATTTTTTTTTCACAAACTATTTCTCATTGGTCTAGGTTCAGTTTGAATGTTCAAAGCCATATGGACTAATCAGGTAGAAATATTCAGATGGTGGGGAAACAAACTTTAGCCCTTCTTTCTATCCTCACCTTCCTCTCCTGCACCACAACACGGAAAAGTCTTTTTTCTTAGCAAGTTTTATTTTACTTCTGTCTCTAGCTAATCATTGCATTAAATTTGTTATTGGCCAAATGAGGAATGATTTACCTTAGGATATTTTTAATTTTGTTTTGAGTTTTGAGGATTAGACATAAATTGATGAAACCCCTTAGACTGCACCAGCTGGTAGATGTTGGCTTCACTACCGAACTGTCTTCCCAGTCATTCATGATGAAATAGACTTTTGCATGGCATCCGCTTTATTTGGGATGTGCTTTCCTATTACTACCATACAAAGTAGAAACATGCAAGTAAAAATGAGACCAGATCCTACTTGTGCTTTTTTAACTTGTTCATACTTTGTGCAAAAGGAGCCCTTTTGCTTTCTTTTGCAAAGAGTTGGCAGACATATGTTGTCCTGGTTGAAAAAGTAATTGGGATAAAAATTTGAACAGTTTTGAAGCATTTCTGAACTGTGTGGGTAAGTCCCATTCCTTTAAATCAAAACAAACCCAAAAGCTTTGTGAGAAGCAACTTTTTATCCCCAGAATAAGAGGCTGCTCCAGCTGGTCGCTGTTCCAGGTGCAAAGTTCTCATTGTAACGTGCGTAAATGCAGATATTTAATTGTAGTCACTGAGACATGCCTTATGACATGAGAAAATAACTCAAAGGGCTTTTGCTGTGTCTGACCATTAACTGTGGAGAAAAAAGACATGTTTAAGAGAGAGAAATGCTTGTCCTTAAACACCGTAAACACATAGCTCCACAGTATTTTAAATATACTGAGGTAAAATGAAATTTTTGGAACTCAGCTTGTTATTGTTCTCTTTAAGAGGTTAGAATTGATACATGTTTTTGGAACAAAAATAAGAGAAGAAAACAAAATTATTCATTAATGATTAATTAAACCTGTGAGCAGAGACAAAACCCTTCATAGGCTAAATGTTCATTCATAGGCCAAATTCTGCAGTTCTCTAGGCAAACCCCCAGATGAAATGGGAAATCTCATGGAAGGATCCTGGATTTGCTCAGAATTTTCAGGCAAAAGACTCTTTTGTTGAATATTGTGGGCTGTGCTGAAACCTGTCAAGTTTTTATGATGTGCCATAAACTGAATATACAGTAATGGATAGCTTTGCTATTTTAGTCATAGAAAATCTGTTGTTCATTGCCATGAACTTGCAAAAACTGCTGTAGCTGTGGAAAAGTTTCTTCAAAGCTGGCTAGCCGAACAAAACTTGTAAGTCATCAGTGAGGTTTTTGAGTCTGAATTTTCCCTATAGTTGACCCATAGAAACACTTATGTACATTTATTTTGAACTTTCAATATAAACAGGGATGGGTTTTTTTCTGTTATGAAAGGGATGGTTGTAAGGAACTGAAGAAAGTAATGCCTCAAACATTCATCAACACAGAAAACCTCAAGGACAAGCTGTGGCCTTTGGATTAGTCTAATGGAACGTAAACCAGGGAAGCAGGAGTGTATCAAAGGATGCACCCCCCACTCCCTTACAGTTGTATTGACAAACTCCTTAGATAAACCTCAAAGTGGGGAAACGTGGACTGAGTGAAACCAAATGTTTCTCATCAAGCACAAGGACCACTAATCATTGGCTCCATTGTGTAAGTCCGAAGAGGTGACAGGGCTTGATAAAAGGTGAGCATTTCTGCCCCAGAAACTGGACGACTACTCAAGAAGCATGAAGTCAGCAAAAATCTGTGGAAACTGACAAAAAAACAAAGGCGGGCAGGGCAAACATGACCACTGACTCAATAGGACAAGGGGGTTGTTGCACCCCATTCCTCCTCAATGGATGCACAGAACCCATGATCCACCTTTTCCCCATTTCTCATGGAAAAGAGTTTGTGGAGTGCTTGCCCCTCCTTGTCTAGTATGCTGATCAGCTGATAAGATGAATTTAAAAGGTGACAGAAAACTTTGCTGTGTGTCCATGCACCACTCAAGATTACCGGACCTGAGCAGATTTCTTTAACTCTCTTTCTCTCCTTTATTTTTCTTTTCTTTCCCTTCTTTTCTTTCTTACAGATTTATAAGATACATGTTGCTTATTATCCTCTTCCAAGTTTAAATTGTTTTATACTGCAAGTGAAACATTTTAAACAGTCATTTGGTGTCGTTTTACTTTAATTTAACCTGAGGGGATCACAGAACCTTTGCAACTCTCCGGGCTCCCAGTCTCAGTTGTGACAATGGTTTTCCAAAGGAATAGAGCAGTTCACCACATAATAAGCTATCACTTCTGGTGTCTCATGTTACTGGCAAACATTGCCTGTGTGAAGAAAGCTTCATAATAACACATTTTTCCCTGTTAAATTTGCTGGGGTTTTCTTTTTCTTTTTTTTTTTCTTTTTTTTTTTCCTTCCAGTGCCTATTTGTAGTTCATACTTGAAAACAGATCAGTGAGTAGAAATGCCAGCTGTCTGTAAACTCTGACAAATTGGTTCTGTGATAATATTTAGTGTTTCAACACAGAAATGAGATTTCCTTCGGGGATAGAGCAAAATATACTTTGAAGTGCTAGCAGAGAGAAATTTCAAATGTGGGGCTTTAAAGTATTACATTTTTCTCACACTCCACATCAGGATGCTTGATTGAAGCTGTAGTCTATCAGGAAGACTCTCACCTAGATCACTTGAATGTCCCTCTGCTTGCTACAGGACTGATGAACTGCTGTGTCGACAAAAGGCATTCCCTAGTCATTCTCGCATCATGTTCATAGTACATACATTACACATTATCTACTTAAATCTTTGCTTCTTGCCACAGCAGACAGTCTGAGGTGAGCCTCATGGATTTCTTTGGTGCTGAGAAGACAGGGAATTAAACTGACAGAACATACACCCTGAAGATGTGGCACTGCTAGTCTGACACTTTCAGAAAGGGGTAAATTTAACACACAGCTGGGCTGTGCTTCATTTTGTGCACACTGATTGTGGACATGAAGCTCAGGAGTGGCCATCTACACCAATAAAGGTGGACTATGTTTCCTTTCCAGCTGAGTAGTTTGGAACATTGTAAATTTTTCCTTTGCTCACTTTTCTCACAGCTGGAGAACTTGGAGCTCGTGTGAGCTGTGATGAAATTTGCCAACCTGTATGCAGTATGTCAAGGACAGTAGGGAACTCAGTGCAGGCCCCAAGTGGTCTGAACAGTTGCATAAAGACTCTGCTGTGGGTAGCTTGTGCTGAGCAAGAACTTACACTGAGCAAACACGAGGGTTTATTTTGGAACTAATATGATGCTATCTACCTCCACAGCAGTGCGGTTTGGATGTGTGTGGAGTTCCTGGAAGAAACCGGAGAACAAATGCAGCCTTTCTGGAGGCTGGAGGACTTACTGCCTTTGGAAATGTGTGAAGAACTGAAGGGAGAAACATTTTGCTAGAAACCATTTCAATTTGACAATATGCGTATCTTTTTCTTGCTCCTTCAGAAAAGAGTTGTGCAAATGGGTGTTTGAGGAGAAACTTGTCTTTGAATAACACATGTATTCATGTATAAATATGAATTTATATATATCTGCAAGTCACACAAAGGGGGTGAACTGCCAATATCTAGCAATTCTAAAACCATCTTTCATGAGGGGGAGAGGTGAAAGCAATCAACTGAAAATTCTCCAACCTTCTGTCTGTGACAAGTGGCTGTCCCTTCCCTGCAGTGAGGCTGACCTACTGGCTTTTTAGCAGGCTCAGTGTCAAGGGTTTGAGCTTTATTGTCATCCTCTGGGAGTCCTGTTTCTCCAGTGTGGAGGAGAGGTATGCCTTTACCTTAGAACAAAGGTAGTGGGATGTGGGGAACACAAACAGCAGACTTTTTTGGAATTACTTTGTACAGGATCATCCAGTGGTGAGATGTGGTGTTAGGACATTTCTCTCAGATGTACATCTCTGATTTTCCCTGACAACTTATGCAGCAAATGTAAGAAGTAGCATGAGCTCCAGATGCTGGAAGTGCATCAGGCTTGAGGTGCCTTTGTCCAGCTGTGTGTCCATGTTCTCTGGGATATGCGTCTATGGGCTGTGGCATGCATGCCAATGCATTGGAGAAGAACAGACGTGACAAGAAATACATCACCTGTCTCTAGGAAAAGACAGCAGTCCATCTAGAGATCTGGAGAGGATGTGCACCCCATCTTTTCATATCCCATTCATCGTCGTTCTTGGCAGGTCCTATGGCATAGGTTTGCAGTGGTCAGTATGAAGAACTGGGATAATGGAGCTGCTACATTTCTTTGAAGCTTGGTGCAGAATGCCTACTAAAAAGTCCTTGGGCATTGGCAAGCTGAATACTGTGACTTCTGAGATGTGTGGGCCCTGGACTCTGCTGTTGTTTAAACTAGTTCTTGGTTTGGATCTCTACTCTTATGTGGTTCTTCCAGGCTCTCTGTGGTGCTGCAGAGTACTTTGTGAAGCTGGGTCCTGTGCAAGTCTATTGATGAGGCATGAGCCACGGCTGCCCTTTGACTGGCCAAATATATTTCATCACCACCAAGTCCTTCCTTTGATTCCTGTGTTGGGAGTTGAGGGTGTTACTGCTTACTGAGCTGAATAAACAGGTTGTCCCTTTGGCTTGAGCTAGCAATCTCATATGGAACATCCTAGAAGGCACCTTTTTTTGCCACTCCTGAGGGCTGTGATATGACTGGCACATCCTTTGATTTGAGGGGTCCCCCCAAGAGGCATCTCTTAGGTTCCAGTCTTTTGCCAAGACCTCAGTGTTCTTAGGAGAAACCGTGACTCTTCTGTCCCTAAAGTGAGTGGATGTCCTGGCAGTGACCCTGACGCACAACTTCTTTTTCTTACCACAGATAGGTGGAGTTCCACTGGTGAAGTGGGAATGAACATGGTGTGCACTGTCAAAATTGCAGACTCTTACAGCTAGCAGTCAAGGTAGACCCCACACTGCTTGCCCAGTGCATGGGATGGCCAAACCACCTTATCCTGTTTTGCTTCACAAGTGAAGTCCTCCTTGAACCTACACAATACTACATACCTTCGAGGGGTATCCCCCACCACCCAACCCACACACCAGCCTGGCAGACCTTCTGCCTAAGCCTTTGATCTGTGAGCCTCTCTGTCCTCAGCTTCACTCCTGCCTGCCATTTTTGTAGGCTGTATGACAGCCTTTTGGGCAACCCTTAAAGAGCACCTCCAGCACATACTCATGCTCTGCTAGCCCCATTACCTTTTTCTCTTTTTTTTTAATGTCTTGACAGAATATCTTAATGTCACAGGAAGCTGAAGAGGTACCCAGCTTGTACCTTGATCTTAAACCCAATGTATGCTGGGGACATAAACTGGAAAATCCTTCATGGAGAATTGAGCACAAATGCATTTGTAGTGAGTTTCATGAGGTCCTTAGACCTGTGATACTTCTGTGATGAAAGGATTATTCTGGAGCATGTAAACATTGAACATGTCTGGTTGCACTTCATCTACTTCCTCCTTAAAGACCTCTTGTTGAGGTCTTTCCCCCTTGTCTCCTATTCGTATCCTTCACATCTGAGGAATGACCAAGTCACAGTACCTATTTGCCAACTTCCCACTGGCCACAGGACCAGGAGAAGAAAATTTCAATCTTTTGACCCTCTCCACTTATCTCTTTGCCTTAGAAAACTACTGAGCAGTTCAGTCTCTTTTCTTTTTTTTTTTTTTTCCCAGCTGAAATTGCTGTTATGATTATATGATACAAACTTAGATACAAACCATTATCATTCTCTAACTATGTAATGTATGTCCTAAGGTTTCTGATGTTCTTATCACCACTGTTTCCAGATGCTAACGGTAATTAGCTTCACTGTGTCCACTTCTTTAAGGTCTTGGTCCATTAGATAATAATGATGTTTGGTAGCTCTCAGCAAGAGATAAGTGACAAAAATTTGCTCTCAGGTGGTGTTATGAACTGTCAAATGTGGGAGGTCTCTACCAGTGGACAGTAAGCATTCTCTTCTCAAAGACTTATGCTAGTGTCTCCTTCCTATCTGCTCTGTATTGTCTGATCTAACTGTGAACATGTATAGAGCCCCAGTGTGTAAGTGGGTTTCCCATAGGATAAGATGTGCAAAGGCCAACTGTAGTCATAATGAGCATACACTCCCTTAAAGGCCTAACTTAAGGTCTGTTCAAGTTCAGTGCAAAGACTGTTGACATCAATAAGATTTTAGCAAAATATTTTGGGGTACCTCTTCTAATTAATGAGAGTGTTCCACTGAGACAAATTTATCACAGGATCAGGTTATTAGTGTATGAGAAAGACACATGAGGTTTAAAGAGAAGGTTGGTTCCTTCTCTTTAGACCTCATGGTAGTCTTGAGGTATCTCTATTTATCTCTATCTTTGCCTGGCTTCCATAAAACATACTTAGGAAAATATGAGTATGTTATCTAAGCCACAAAAATTTGAACTTTATTTTATTATCTAACAGTTAAGCCTGCAAAAACCTGAGTCTGGAAACATTAAACTCACTCATCCTTCAATGCAGTTCAATTTTCCTGTCAAACTGAAACAATTATTTTCCTTGGAGAGTCAAACATCCTTTTTTTTTTTTTTTTTTTTTCCCCCCGCCCTTGACTTTCAGTTTAAATTAAAAAAAAGAGAAGATGCTGTTCTCCTGTAATTTTGGGGAAAATGCATTAATGCCAATTAAACTGTAATTTAAACTCACAGCTGTCTTTCAGTGCTGCTGAAATAGGTAATATTGAAAACACTCCATGGAGTTTAGCTGTCCTGAAATTTTGAATTGTTCATACAATCTGTTTATTTTACTCTTCGTGGTTTGCCTGCATGCCATATTTAGTTGAAAATGAGCTAAATGTAAATTGCATCAATCTTTGTTTTTTCCAAGGCCTTTGCAAACAAAATGATACAATGTTTTGTGATATCACTAGAGAAACTTTCAGGACGATTTTAATCACGATTTTAGCCTTATGTTCTGGTTTATAAACAGCTTTTTCTAATCTCCCAAGATACAAAAGATATATATATATATATATATATATATATATGTATGTAAATGTCACATTTAGCAGCAGATTGTGCACATTGGCTGGGCCAGGCACATACTTAACATTTATCTGTTGGCTTGAATCCAAGAACTCACTTAAATTACTCATGTGCTTCTGACTGGATAAGTGTTCAGGGGATTGGTGCCTAGAAAGAAAATGTTTTTTTTTTCCAGTCCTAAACTTGCAATGCTTGCCTAGTTTTTATAGCTTTGAAAATTGTGTCATGAAATGAAATTTACTTTGTATTTCCTTTCTTTTTTTCAATGGACGAGGAAAGAGAGAGTGGTAAAAAGAACAACATGGTAGAGAAAATTAAGATGAAGCTAAATTAGCTATGGAAAATACAGTTCAGATGGTTAGGAGGCATTTTTGTCAGTTTGAAATAAAAAAAAAAGACAAAGTTCTGGTCAGGTTCTTGCAACTTCCCTATACAGGAATCATATAGCCAACATGAAGAATTGCAGACTAATGTGGTTTGAATCCTCCAGTTTACTCCATTCTTCTATATGCAGCTGTTAGAAAACTTTAAGTTGCTAGAGGATTTCTGAAGAAGTGGTTGCTCAGCATGTGTTAAGTGTATTTTAATTTTAAGCAAGTAAAATAAAGCCCAGGAACAATTAGTAGAGTCCCCTAGCTCCTCTTTTCTCTCCTATTGCTTTCTTTCTCTACACACACAGTGTTATTTTCACCTTTTTTTCTCCAAATTTATCCAACAATATTGGCATATTTTAACGTCTCAAAAGGATGAGAGAAAATGTAAAGGCTGGAGTTAATCATGTACCTTGTTATATGAAAGCCTGTGTCATACATTTTTCTTTTTACTATCTTTTTTCCTTTTTCTGCAATGACACTTTCTTTTCAGAGGGTTAAGTTCTGAGGTAAAGACATCTATGCCTGGTGTCTTCTTAGAGAGATACCAGGGTTGAAATGATTCCCAAACATCTTTGCTTACAAACAGGAATAAATTTCAAATGTTGTGTCAATGTGTGAGAACAAGATGCAAAACTAGAGTAAAGGAATGATGTGTCCCTTCTATTGGCAGATTACGTGAGTTCAACAAAACAGAAAAAAATGAAAATTGATAGGCATTTTGAACTAACGGTTCTCAGGTGAAGAGTGTTTGTTAATGGACTTTTCCTCAGGATGACCTTGGCTCAAAGGGCTGATGATCTGCTGAGATCCCTTCTGCAGGGTCCTTTTTCTTCCAGGGTGAAAGAGTCTCAGTAACAGCGCCTGCCATTTTGTGTAATTTCTCTTTTTTTGGTGAAAGTAAATTATGTATATGTGGATGAAATCTAGAATTCCTCTCCATTTCTGTAGCCACCCTGATGGTTTCCATAGCAACTTGCCTAGAGTTTGGAAGGAGGTACACTGCCTGCAGGAGGGAGAAGGCACAAAGGTGATGTGGCTTGTTAACATGAACATGGCTGCAACACGAGCAGGATTCTCAGCACGATTTTTTAAAATTATATATATTTTCTTTTTATTTTTTTACTCTCATAGTCATCTCTGTTACCTGAAATGCAGTGCATGAAATACTCCTTACTCTTCTTAGGCTTTTAATTCTCCCCTTTCCCAGTGCATGAAGACTTCTCACACCCTTTCATTGTCACTTAGGTTCAGGGGGCTGCCATTCCACCAGCACCAGGTCCTGGGGTGTCCTGGTGCCCCTTCCTCTCCTTTTCCTGAACAAGCTCTGAGGGATCTCGAGAGGTGACAAAACAGGATGTTCGAATAATCTAAGCAACGGCTGACACCAATATTTGGAAGTTGTGCTGTACTTGATAGTAGTTGTCTCTTTTGCCAAAAAAAATCAGACAAAGCAAGGAGTGGATAAACAGCAAAGGAGAGGTGTAAGGTGCTCTGGAGTGCAAGCCCAGAGGGCAAGGTTTGAGAAGTACTGTGACTGTACTCAATTGAAATGGCAGAAAATGTTTGCCAGAGAACAGTATAATTTTAATTCTCATGTCCAACTTTATAGATACTGATAAGTTTGATGGCAAAAAAAAAAAAAAATTATAGGCAGGAATTAAAAAACATGGCCCCTTAAAGAAGAGGAGGCTTGTGTATCAGAAATGCTGCTAGAAGTAACTAGATAGATAACTTACATCTCCACTGTAGTCTTGACCGATGTTTAAGAAAAAGAACCAATTCCAGTGATCACTTACAGCATTTCTGATACACAAGCCTTTCCTCTCTGTATAAATTTTGTCTGAGGGCTTTTTTTTTTTTTTTCTCTCCTGCTCATATTAGCTGGGTTTCAATGCTGTCCATTTTGAACATGATGAAGTTTATTTCTAGATTTCAGTTGGAAATTATTGACCAAATGCACTACTGAAGCTTTCAAAAAGGGTAGATTTTCTAACTGGGAAAACCAAACTAGAAAAAAGAAAACATCAAAATCCTCCTTGGAGGTAACTTTGAGAAATGCCAAGTTTCTTTTTGTTGTGAAGAAAGAGTTGCTGATCATCATGAGGTTACAAATGACCTCGTACTTTAAAAAAAAAAAAAAAAAAAAGAGAAATTAAGATCTTTGGAAAGTTAGATTTGTGTCCTGCAGAACACAACGCAATGAACAATTTTGAAATTACTTTTCTGAGTGGAGAGAGTGACTATGACTTTGTTCATTTGCCTTATTTTCAAGACTGACATTTTAGGTTGGGCAATATAATATAATGTACCCTTGGTGAGGTAAGAAGCGATACTTAGAGACTAATGTATCTCAGTCCCAAAACTCATCACTGGTGCTAGCTGTGCTATAAGGGAAAGCTTAAAATCAGCTGTGGTCTCCACAGTGCAGTAAAAGGAATTGTAGGTCATGTACTCATAGATATGGGTATGGTTTGAATATGTTATGCCAAGATCCTTTAAAAACACTACTCTTCTTTTGAAACTGCCATGAATTTACACTATTAAGGAACTGAGCAAATGGTATTTTTCATTAACTCTTCAGTGTTTAAATTGTCTTTTTAATAAATTCTTTCTCAGAATCTGAAGCTGATATGCCTGCATGGAGAGATTATTTTACACTTATGCTATCTGAGACAATGTAAAGGACCCAGGTGGGATCATGAAGTGAAGACTCTAAAAAGCAGCACAGAAGCTCAAGAGCAGATTTTTTTTTTTTTTAATTCTGTTTTGATATTGAAATTGGATTGTGAAAATCTGCCCTAAGTTCTAGAGGGTCAGACTTTGAAAGGAGAAGGCAAACAGATATTGAGGTAGTAGGGATGTTTTGCTTCCAAGGAAGTAAAATATTACAAAAAGCAAAATGGAAGGAATACAATTACCTACCAGTACTTCAGATAAGGAATTACTTATAAATCCATGTAATTCAAATTAATGGAGTGAAAATGGAGATCTGTTTTGACAAGTTTTTAAAAGAAATGTATTTGAAACCTAGACTCTTACAAATAGATGCTGTAGAAACACCCTTGAAGATATTTCAACCAATACTGTTCCCATTTCCTGATCTGGTTACTCATCTTCATCCATGGTGAGACAGCTTTTGAATTAAATTGCTGAAGTCAGTTCATGAGTATTTAAGATCAAGCCAAATATCTGTTGTCTTTCAAAGCCAATCATCTTTCTTTTTCCTTTTTAGGTTTTGGCCTTGTAATCTTTAAATAGTGCAGTTTTGATTCACAGCAGAAAAATTGCAGCTCAGTGGGTGACAAGTCTGCACATGAAGCAGAACAGCACAGGTGGTCTAGGGGAGATCTGTCTAGGTGTAACACACCACAACGGCTGGCTCCAAATGATTGTCCCTGTCAGAAAATGTTCAGAGGTGTCATTAATTATTTTAGCCTCGCACTTAAAGAAACATTGCTTTATCAAACTGTTTTATTTCATAATGAAACTTGTTCACTTGCATTGGAATGAGACACACAACCTTTCCCAGAGAGGATGTTTCTTCATTAATGCAATCAAGACAGCTAAAGCCTTCCCTGAATTGTCAACATCCACGCTGCATTAAAAATCTTATTTCCATATCTTAATCGTATTGATACCTGTTCCCTTTCTCTCCTTGTAAGAACCAAGTGAAAAATGTTACAACTTTATAAACTTTGGACTGGCTAGTAGGGGTTCTCACAAATGCTGTTGCAAGAAAATCTGGTATTCTGGATAGTGCATTAGCTCAGCTCCCCTTCTTTCTGAAGGGCAAGGATCTGTTCTGTGAAGGTATATTTCACCTGAGGTCAGCCTGACAAGCCTCTGATCAACTGATTGTATGCCTGATTTAATATAAGACCAAGTCTTCACTTTTGTTTAGTGACTGAAAACTTAAGATACCTTTCTGCCTTTCAACTGCACCTGAAAATGTGATGGGTTCTTAATTATAGTGAAGTATCAGACAATCTAGCTTACACAAATTGACATTAATTTAAACATTACAGTGTTATTAAAACAAAGCAGCTGAATCAGTCTGGACCTGGTGGGGTTTCTGTTTGCTGTCTTGTCAGCTTGCTGAAATGGTTAGGCTTCCAATAATCCAGTTTGGGATTGATGCTGTTGGTATTTTTTTAATTGAGAAGGTTTGAAAAGGAAGAATTAATTTATCTCTCTCCCCATGTTTTTCTTGGAGCTGGGATTTCACCCAACTGCTGCCTGTGGTCCCTTTCCAAAGGTGGTTCTGTGTTACCGCACAAGGAAGAAGAGTTTCAGACAATGTTGTGCAGAACTAGAGGAACCCTTGAGACTATCACTTCCGCTTTTGCTTCTTTTGAGGAACATCACTTTTCTGCATCTACCTTTTGGGGAATCTGTGCCTGTTGTTTTGGGACAAGCTTTTGTGACTAGAAATTAGTGGGAGAGATAAAATTCTGACCATTGAAGAAGGTGATGAAACTCCCAGTAACTTGCAAAGACACTGACTTTTAAAAAAATTTTTTACCCCAGTGACATTTTACATATTCTGCATAGCAAGTGACAACACAAGACTGGCTTTTCCTGCATTATTCTTGTCACTGTATCTTTATGAAGGTCTCATGTACAGAAGAGGAGAAACCACTGAAAAAACGAAGCTGTTGGTGAGACAGAAATTCTTATGGCTTGACAGAAACTTTTGGGAAGTGGATGAAGTGCTGTAGCTGACAGAGAGAGTCTCACATGATACCTGTCCAAGTGTGACCAAAGAGGACAGCAGCACCCTGCTGCTGGGACTTGGGTAAAGCTTTCAAGTGTGCACTTGTGTTTGCTCTGAAGAGCAAATCTCACTTTTTTACCTGATTCCACAAATAGAGCTGTGCTTTCAGACCCCTAGTAATTATTGCCATTAGACTAAAAGCTCCCTTTGGTACCTCTGTTCTTGGTTGCTGACATTCATTGCCTGACAAAGAACAGGCTGCCAATTTGTTTTCAAGGATATTTTTTCAACTTCTGGGTTAGAAACTCTTTCAAAACTGCGTATTTCCCTTATGAAAGTATGGCCAAACATATGCTTAGATCTAAATACCTGAGAGCATTTGTGTGTGGAAGTGGGAGGAACAGAAGTATCACTGCACTTTAAAAAAATGCAAAATGACATTCACTTTTGTTCCTTCTGGGCACCAAGGTTCCAGCAGTCTCTGGAGTACCTTCCCTGCTGTGTAAGGGATCCTGCTTTTTCCTCACCCTGGCACAGCACCGCCGGCATCCCAAGGCTTTCCGCAGGGCCCTACTCATGTGTTTATTCAGCTCTCTCCCACCCTCTGAGTTGCTGGGCTCCATCTCTCAGCACTTTGGCACCACAATCCCCACTCAGTAGCATTATTTCTGGTACATGTGTAAAGAATGGGGTTCTCTGTGAGTTAGAGGCATTCATTATATGCTACACTGCAGACTGCTTCATTTATCATCTTGGTAAGTCTTCTGTAATTAATGGGATGAGACTATCTGAGATTGCACTTCACACAATTTCAATTCCCATTAGTACTGAATGTTATAGAGATGAAGCAGCACCCTATATGTGTATACAAAAATTTCATGTGCTTACACTGTTATTTCTGCATCATTATAGCTTTTTGTTAGAACAACAGAAATAAGTATAATCTTCCGGATTAATTAATACTTGTGGAAATTGATCTTTTTCTTTTCATACAGAATTTTTTGATCCTGCATGAAAAAGCATAATAAAAACCGACTATACCTATTTTATAGGCAGAAGTACTCTCTAGCTTATAGCAGTGACAATAAGCAGGACTTTGAAGGACTACCAGGTCTGTGGAAGCAAAAGAGACACCAGAATAAATCTGAACTGTGGAGCAAGAGAGAACATGAAATAGAAGATACCACCTGATGAGAGTTCCTAGATTACTGTACATGAAATTCAGTTGCTAAAAAGTTATAGATCAATGTAATAGATGTATCTAAAAGCTTGTTATCTGAACTACTAGCAAAACGCCCACAGAAGTCATTGCCATTTCCATTTAAAATAAAGGCATTATTTTGCAGGTCTATTTTGTGTGTTTGGATAATCTCTTTCATTGAGATAGTGTGTTATTATGGGACTATTGATTGGACTACTGTCCTAATCTATAGGCCTGAATATCTGTGGTATGATACACCTAGATGAAACTAAATATATATAAAGCCTGTATCCTACAAAAATTGGGTACTATTAAAATGTTGATGGTATTTACTTTGAACAAGGCATCATTAGTTTTTCCCTAAATAAAAACTGTTTCCAGCACCCAGTTGCTTGGATAAAATGTTGTCTCTTGGAAAACTTCAGTGAGAAAATAGTTCATCTTGGAGCTGAACTTCCTGACACAAATGGTGAGTAATATACTTGTTACAGCCATAATGTGACCTGTAATGCCTTTCCAACACTGCAAAGTATTATTTTTCCTATTTAAGGTTTTTGAACACTAGATGACTCTTTGGCTTTTACGTCAGAAAAGTACAGTAAAAGACCTTTCCATTTTCAGCTCAGATTGCCAGAATCTGGTCAGATCACTATATTTTCAGTCAGGCAGAATTCCCTCATGAGGAGCTAGTTGACAGAGGAACATAGAATCATAAACTGATAGAATGGTTTGAGTTGGAAGCAACCTTAAAGATCATCTAGTTCCAACTCCCCTGCCACAGTCAGGGCCACCTTCCACTAGACCAGGTTGCTCACAGCCCCATCCAGCCTGGCCTTGAACACTGCCAGGGAGCGGGCATCCTCAACCTCTCTGGGCAACCTGTTCCAGTGCCTCACCACCCTCACAAAACAGAATTTCTTCCTTATATCTAGCCTTAATCTACCCTCTTTCAGTTTAAAACCATTACCCCTCATCCTATCACTACACTCCCTTACAAAGTGTCCCTCCCCATCTTTCCTGTGGGCCCCCTTTGAGTACTGGATGGCCTCTATAAGGTCTCTCTGGAGCCTTCTCTTCTCCAGGCTGAACAACCCCAACTCTCTCAGCCTGTCCTCATAGGGGAGGCGCTCCAGCCCTCTCATCATCTCCATGGCCTCCTCTGGACCTGCTTGAGCAGATCTATGTCCTCTTATACTGGGGGCCCCAGAGCTGAATGCAATACTTCAGGTGAAGTCTTATGAGAGCAGAATAGAGGGAGAGAATCACATCCCTTGACTACTAGCCACAGTTCTTTTGATGCAGCCCGGGATGCAGTTGGCTTCCTAAGCTGCAAGTGCACACTGCTGGCTCTTAGTAAGTTTTCCATCCACCAATACCCCCAAGTCCTTCTCTGCAGGGCTGCTCTCAATCCACTCACTGCCCAGCCTGTGTTTGTGCTTGGGATTGCCTTGACCCATGTTCAGGACCTTGCACATGGCCTTGTTGAACTTCACAACGTTCACAAGGTCCCACCTCTCAAACCTGTCAAGATCCCTCTAGATGGCATCCCTTCCCTCCAGTGTATTGACTTCACCACACAGCTTGGTGTCATCAGCAAACATGCCGAGGATGCACTCAATCTTATTGTTCATGTCTCCAACAAAGATGTTAAAAAACACTGACCCCAAAACTGGCCACTGAGGAATGCCACTCATCACTGATCTCCACTTGGATATCGAGCTGTTGACTGCAACTCTTTGAGTGCAACCGTTGAGCTGATTCCTTATCCACTGAATGGTCAATCCACCAAATCCATGTCTCTCCATTTTAGAGAGAAGGATGCCATTTGGGACAGTGTCAAAAGTTTTGCTCAAGTCCAGATAGATGACATCAGTTGCTCTTCACTTATCCACCAATGCTGTAACCCCATTGTGGAAGGCCACCAAATTTGTCATGCACGATTTGCCCTTAGTGAAGCCATGCTGACTGTCACCAATCATTTCCTTATCTTCTGTGTCTTGGATGGTGTGTCTGGAGCTCTTGTCTGTGAAGACTGAGGCAAAAACGTCACGGAGTACCTCATCCTTCTCCATATCTCAAGTCTCCCTTTTCCTTCCAGAGAGGACCCACATTTTCCCTAGTCTTCCTTTTATCACAGACGTACCTGTACATACATTTTTTGTTGCCTTTTACATCCCTGGCCAGGTTTAATTCTATCAGGGCTTTGGCCTTCTTAACCTGATCCCTGACTGCTTGGGCAGTTTCTCTGTATTCCTCCAAGACTACTTGTCCTTGCTTCCACCCTCTGTAGGCTTTCTTTTTATGTTTGAGCTTGTCCAGGAGATCCTTGTTCATCCATGCAGCCTCCTGGAATTCTTACCTGACTTCCTCTTTGTCAGGATGCATCACTTCTGACTTTGGATGAGGTGATCTTTGAATATGAACCAGATTTCTTGGACTCCTTTTGGATGACAAAAAGAGGATGACATCCTCTTCGGGATGACAAAAGCAAGCTCAAAATTTGGACATACGTCAATCAGAGCAAGTTAGCAGTCGTTTTTACTTATTTATTTCCACTTTGCCAACCCTAAACAATAGTTTTCTTTTGAAATATATTTCACAGTAGTTATAATTTTGCAAAATATGCTGCATTAGATTTTTGGCATGCATATCTCCATTCTCACCTTATTGATTTCTGAGTAGATATGTCTCATAACAGGGGTAATAAAAATCACCTGTTAGATCACATTCTCAAAAGTGTTTTCCAATTTATTTGTTATTTCTCTAATTTAGCATATTTTAAACATGTGGGATCTGTGTAGGAGGAAAAAATCAATATGCCATTTGACTAGGATTTCCCTGGGAAATAGAAAGGTGTGTAAGATTATCTTTCAGATGGCAGTGTTTTTTCTCTTTAGGGAGTTCAGCTGCTCTTTGCAGAAAGATATTAAGGTCTTCCTAGTAGTACCACAGTAATGTTTCCTGAAAGAGATTTTGAGCTGATGTTGCTTTGGAGACAGAAGCAATAATGTACATATACACCAATACCTATACTTACCCCACTTTCACAGTACCAATATATTGCAACTAATTTATTTTGGACACAGCTGCCTCAGTAGGATGTTATGTATGTATACTGTTGCTGTGAGAAGAGTAAACCATACAACTGTATTGTAAGACAAAGCTATCTTCTTGCAGAGGATCACAAAATATTTGTGTGATACCCAGCACAATCTGACAAGCTACAGTGATGCAGGGAGTTTACCAAGATAACTCTTTTCCAAAGCATATGTTGCTCTTGATTACAACCTGACTTCTGAAAAGACATGGCTTCTGTTACTATGGTTGTGAGACACCTGCAAAGTGGAACAAATACTGTGTTCGCTCTTGCACATCTTTTCCCATGGAGAAATTAATCTCTTCCTGCAATATTTCTTTGCTGCACCTGTTAGTGCTTCAACCTTGTTGCTCAGAACCGTTGCTGCCTGTCATGCTTATCTTAGTGATGATGTATTGGCAAACAATCAAACCCATAAGGTGTGACGTGCTTGTCATGTCCCGCTTGGATGAGGGAGACAAGTGTCTTAGATTTGTAAATCCCCCACAGAGTGAGACAAGTCTCAAAGTCCAGATATTTATTAACTTCCAACAATGTACTAATTGGATACACGATAATTGGCTGTTATCGATAATATGACATGATAATATGACAAGTTGTGGCAGGTATATAGTATGCCTTGCATTTCTTAATGGTAGTGAAGAAAAAGGGGAAAAAGGAAAAAGGAAAGGAAGGAAATAGAATAGAGAAACAGAGATCACCAGTCTGGGTTCCTTCACTGGTTCTGCCCAAAGTTGTCAGGGATGCATCTGTCTTCTTCACATTTTCTTTTTGCTTTCTCCCTTTCACTACTGGCCACCCCCTACCCCGGTCTGCCCGCCCCCCCCCCCCCCCCCCCGTTTATACCCACTTTCCTTGGGTCCATCCCTTAGGTTAGCACACATACCTACATAGTATAGGGGGGTGTAAGGTGCTTCATGGGCTGATGTAATTAGCATGATCTTGTTAATCTTTATTAGCATATTCAGGGGTGTCAACTTTAATATACATTTCGTGGATGATGAAGCAAAGGCCATTCACCAGACAGATGGCCCTGAAACTCAGGGTTTCAAGATGCACCAGAGCAGAACTGTCCTGCCTTCACAGGGCACCCTCCTCCAGCTGCATTCTGTGCTATTCAGGCAGCCTTACCAGCTCCAAACTCCACACTATCCACCCCATGACTGTAGTTTTGCTACTCACGAGCATTTGAGACATTCCTTGGCTCAGAGGGCCTCCACTCTCCCCCATTCCTTATCTCTCTCAGACCCTGTTTTTGGGGAGTTACAAGTTGTCTCTCACAATGCTATGTGGCTCTGTTATCTCTGTTACCATAGAGGCAAATACTAAGAAAAAATAAAATTGTTTTAAAAACTCCTTGGCAGAGGCAGTTGGAAATAATTTGTCAAAATAATTTCCTAATAAGTGCAGATTTATTAAGAACAGTTTTCTTTCCTCACACATGCCAGCTTCAGTGAGAGCAAGGGAGCTCTTGGGTCCACATTAAGCTCTGGTTAGATTGGGAAAGATCTATTTGTACCACAGGAAATCATTCATTTTGTTGTAGATAAACATGGTCCTTGGTGGAGAGGACACTCAGGCAGGCTTTATGTAAGCACATCCCTACTGCAGCCTGTCTGCTTTAAGCTGGTACAGAGTTTGGACGAGATGGCCTTTGGACAGATAACTGAATGAGTCTGGAAGGAGTATCCCAACTGCACCTCTCTTTCCTTGCATTTGGAATTTTTAAACAAAGCATTATTTATTCACTCAAAGGTACAAAGCAAACATGAAAGGATAAAACCAAGTACCGCTGTTTTGGGTTTCCTCCTTGCTTTTTGCCAGTGCTCATCAAATTCTGGCCTGTTGCTCCCCATTCGTTTGAAGACTTGATTTTTCTCTCCTGATTCTTAAGCTTAGTGCTAGAAAGAGCAATCATCCTTACTCTGGGTGAGGTGAAGTAGCTGCTTCCAGATAAATGTTGCCAAGGTTTGCACTTGTGATTTCAAAGTTCTGGGTTTTTTCTTCCAAACTACATTTAATTTTAAAGGATGTAATATACTGAACAGGGCTGATTTAATTTTTATATGACTGAGGAAATCTAGGAAATTTTCATAAACTTATTTTGTTTAAAAAAACTATTATGCAAGAAGCATTGTGATTTCTTATCTATTATTTTCTCAACTGAAATCTTTTATGAGCTGTGTAGGTCTTTACTGATGACCCAAGTGGCTTTATGAATCATGGATTTTTTTTTTTTTTTTTTTTAAATCACTTCAGATACTTATTGCTGAATGTAAAAACTGCATATAAACAGTTCCTGGAAATTTATTCCCTTGCAAAACAAACAGCAAAGCTCTAGAAAAATCATCACTTTGGAAAATCTATTAACTTGTTATGAAACAAAGGAATAAATCATCTTAGATGAAGCAATATTTAAAATAAGAGGGAAGAAAATGAAAAGCTTACCCCTTATTAAAAAGTCTATAATTGTACTTCTAGTACTTTTTAATTACACAGTACCTAAATTTCTCAGGCATCTAAAATTACTTTTAATTTTTGTAAGCAGAGTTCTGCATATATGAAAGATGCATTTTTAACTGTAGTTTTCTATTCAGCATATTATAGCTACAGTTTTGCATATATAATACGCAATGCAAACACAAAACCTGACAATCTGTTTTTTTGTTTATAAACAATGTTAACTGCAGCATATTAATAAAATATTTTCTGGTTAAATCTTCTGTCAGAAAGTGAATAAAAATGGAGTACAAACTCTGCAATTTGACTTTGGAAAAATTTAATGAACTGTAGTATGAACAGTGTTGGAAGAGCAGTTGTTGGACCCATTCATTGAAATAAGGTTGGTGGGAAAGTGGTTGGAAATTTTATGTAAGATTTGGATGATTTTCATTAGCTTAGTAAATTATTTAAATTGGCTGATTCCTTGTATAGATTAGTGTTACAATGTTTAGTGTTTAACCACATTTTTTTGTTCGTAGGATTCTTTTTACTCTTCAGTTTTTTATAAAAAAATAATATAGTTAAGTCCATAATTTCCTCATCTAAGGCTATAAATTGCTTCATTTATTTAAGTGTTTATTAGTGATTTTTAAGGTCAGAGAAGGTGAAGGTAGGAGTTGGTACCACATATTTATGCTTGTAGTAAATTATACAGAAACACTGCTCATTTTATTAGGCAGATGTGATTTTACCAACAATTAATCATCATGCAGTTGCTAAAGGTAACATAATATGCATTTTCAACCACATATATTTGCAAGTATGGCATCCAGTAATTTTATCACTGCATGTTAAGAAACCTTATAACCCTGGTCCAAGAATTGCACTGAGTCCCTTAAATAGTATGGGAGCACCTGAGAACCATACTTCTCTCCATTCCTATTAACTTCAGTGAACTTTAGGTCAGGTTCTCGTTTAACAGTTTGTTGTAAGATGATTTTCTGAGTACAAACACATTTTAACAGTGAAGGAAGCAGAAGTTCTTCATTTATGCAACATTTTTTTTCCATCCTCAAAGAATTAGGATTTCTGCTGATTTGTTTTTCCCTTTGCTTTTCTTCCTGACCCCTGACATGTGCTTCTCAGTAGGTAGGTGACAATTCCTAAAAGCTTTTGCTGCACATCAGAAATTACAAATTCCCCTTGCAGGATCGGTGGGAGGCATTGTTGTGCAGATAGTGTTGGAGTCTCCTAAAAGTAGACAAGGGAGGAACAGAAGAACAGCTGACACTACAGTAAGGAATATGTTGCTTTCCTTGATACCATTTCAGTGGTAGCATAAATTTGATTGAGGCAGTTCAGAAGACAAGAGGATATTGGAGGGAATGCACAGTGTAATCTGTCTGTCTGATGTGGACATGGTAAAGACCCTGAAAAGGTAGAAGCAATTAGTTTTGCAGGGCACCTGTGAGCTTGTAAAGAGGCTGGTAGGGTGTGGTTCATGGGGCAGAGATAAGGGCACAAGGGAAAGAAGGTCCTGACCTAACATCCTCAGTGAACTATGTCTGGACCTGAGAAATAGCACCAGAACTTGGACTCCCCCACAGATGTATGTGAGATCTACCTTAACTGTGGTGTTCCATATGTGTAGCAGATGTAGAATTAATTGCTTATTTATAGCAGATATAGAGTTAATTTAACGTAGCATGTAGGTGCTGATAATAAAGTCACATATCGGATGACTAGTGGCTCGTACATCACTCTATTTGTCTTTCAAGTGTTATGGTAATCTAGAATAGGTATTCACTGTTGCTGTAGGGGTTTCCTTACCTACTTCCTTTGAATCAGCTGGTTAATGGATGGAAAGCTCTAACTGGTGTGTGGGATGGGGCCCTCTTAACATGTAGCAGGTAGGGTCATCTGGTCACCTGTTCTAGCTCACTGAAGAGGTTCTTCTGTTCTTCTGAATTTTCAGACCATCATTTGAAATGAAATCTAGGTTCTTCCACAATTTTGGAGATAATCAAACTTTGCAATTCCTGTATTTGCTTTGCTTTCCTTACTCTTACGATGCTTTAGAACTTCTTCATTTTTCCACTTGTTACTTTATGTTAAAGAGACTAAATTTAGTTTTATTCATGGTCAAAATCTTTTGGTCAGTGTTTAAGAGAATGGCCAGCCCAGCAGAACCCTATTTGGGCCACTGTATGCTCTCATTGTACAAATAGTAAAAATAGCCTTGAATAAGAATCCAGTAATAAATACAGCAAAAATTAAAAAGATGATTGCTGGCAATGGTGGGGCCTATTAGAGCGATTTCTGCATTGATCCTTCTGTTTGGCCTAGTTTATTTAACTGTATTTTAAGTTATTTATCCCAGGATTAATTTCTCTGGGTAACATTTCTTGATGCCTTTTGATTTTAATGGAGTTTAAGTAAGAGTCAGCAGAACACTTAATCACACTAAAAAAACTTGTCAACAGGGTTAAAGTTTGTTCTGAGCTTATTGAGACCTACAGTTTTTGAGAAGACTTCTAACATTTGGTATTCTTTTTACCATACATTGCCTGTATGAATGAACTGTGCCTGTATTGATGAATATCAAAACCTTAGGAGAAGGGAAAGATTACCATACTCTTTTGAATCTTTTCCTTTTAATCCTGCAGTGCTGCATAGAAGATAGGTTTGTTTGTTGTTTGTTTTTTTTTTTTTTTTTTTCAAACTCTTCAAGGTATCCCCAAAAGATGATCTAACTGCCTTCTCCAGTTATATGACATTTTCACATTCCGTTGTCCAAAGTTCCCATTGCATGTTGTAGCACCAGAAATCATAAATGATCTGTCACACAAGCTCTTGCTGATACTTGGGTAGCTTTAGGTCATTGCAGATGACAAATGTCCAACAGTAAGGCCCATCAAATATGAAGACAATAGCTTCTATAGGTACCTAATATAAAGCACACAAATGTTTTACATAGTATATATTGCTGCTATGTCACTATGCCAACCAAAAATTAGCCTTGTTATTTCTTTAGATGAAGATCCATTTTATAACACAGACTCAGTGAATGAGGCAAAAAAGCCCCTGTGCAATTTTTCCAGATTCAGTTTTAAGGAGAATTCAATGCAGAAGTGAAATGTAGGCCTTGGAAAATACATGTCTCTTCTGAGGCATGGAGGGAAACAGGTTAACAATCCTCTCAGGCTTTCAGGAGACCAGTGTCCCCAGGAAAGTAAGACAGTGTCTGTCTCTTTTAGATTGCAAGTTCTCTTATGCAGCTGTTAATTTTCTGTAGGTGGATAAATGTCTACCACAGTAACCCAGACTAGTTAGTATCTCAGTATCAGCAGTAAGTTACGATAATTAACCAACAGTTCCACTATGCTAGCATTTTTCTACTGATTTGACTTAGCCTCAGTAGGCAAGGATGTAGTGCAGAAGTAATGCACCTCAGAGCTAGAGCTGAGGAGTGCTCACACATCTGGTGCCAGGTAGTGTGGCCTAGATTTGTCTCTGTAGAAAAGGGAATCTGTTACCACACAGGTATGTTGTAGGACTTCCATCCAATAAAAACATAAATATACGTTACAGTATTTAAGGGGACTCTAGTAACATCTGAGCCTGTAGCAATTTCTAGACAGATTACATGGTCGGCTATTTATATATTAAAATTATACTAATTGTACCCAAGCCCATTGTACTTCTTACAGATCCCCATAATTCTGCCAGATATTTAAATGACTACACTGCTTGCTCCTTATTAGAAGCATATAGTTTCTTTTCTTAATATAGAAATTAACAAAATATTTTGGACACATTTCCTTTAAAAAAAACCTGTTTCACTTTAAGGACTTGAGAGTTTTGGTTGAGAATCTCTTGCCTTACTGATCTGCCTAGTGTCTGAACTCAGAATTTAAATTTGGGAGCAAAAAGGAGTTTTAATCTAGATCTAAGATAAACTACTTCTATAACTCCAGCAGACTTTGTTCAGCTGTTCAAACAATACTTGTTAAAATGTACTCATCTCCAAAATTTTTAAATGCTTATGGATTCATGCCATTTTATGTATAGTTTTCAATAAAAACCCCAGTATTGCCTTGTTTTTCCTGACGAATTTGTATTAGCTTTATCATATCCTATAACATAGCATCCGATTTAGCTCTTGGGAGCATTTTTTTAGTCTTTAAATTCCGGTTTCGCTAAAAAGTGATGGCTTGTCAGTGAAGAATCAGTGCCATCTAGGGGATGAAAGCTGAAAGGAGGGGAAGTGTCTAAACCACTAAATACAGTCCGGGGATAATAGGGTCAAGGGACAGGAAAAAGGGAAATAATTGAAAAAAAAAAAAAAAAAAATCCAGCTAATAAAAATAGTGGGAAGCACAGAACAGAGACACACAAATCCTTGCCTAGAGACCGCTTGGGGTCCACAGGGTTGCCCTGGCTTTGGGGAATGGTGGGCAGGAAAAGTGGCCTCTGCCTGCTGACACTGCCTTTGCTTTGTGTCCCTGACATCTGCTCAATGCCCCCCCAAACCAGTCCCTCCGCGGGGCTGACTGACTGGGAGTGGGAATGTGCAGGAGAAGATGGGTCCTCAGGTGCATCCAGACATCACGCCTCTTGGTATTTGAGTACTACACACTTGAAGAGGAGACATAAAGAAACAGAAAACCACTAAACAGCTTTGGGGTCACACCTTTAGAAAGGTCTGACCTAAACTCTGGTTTGTGAGTGTGCATGCATATATATATATATATATATATATATATGTTTTATTCCTTTCTTAACGCTATTTTAATATCCTACTTCTGTTTATCAGTCTTTCGAGTAAAATTTGAGGTATTTGATGCTTTTGAGTAAAATTTCTCCTACAGAGAAAATGCATGCTCCATGTCAGGAAGCACATCAGAAACCCGTTTCCACTCAGCGCATTCCCTGAATAAGTTGTCTTTGAACTCCCTCTGGTGGTATAAAGGTTTAGGAAATATAAAAAGGTTCTTGAAGCAGAAAAAGCTTTTGGAAGCATTCGTGGAGCCTCAAATTATATAGTTTTAGCAGTGAGCTGATAGTTTGTGATTTTTCTTCACACTTCCTAAAAATGTCTTTGGAAGAAGATGAGAGAAACGGCAAATATATAAAATTTATGAAGAGGTTTTTGTTGTTGTTGTTGTTGTTTTGGTTTTTTTGGGTGGGTTTTTTTTTTTTTGTTTGTTTTTTTTTTTCATTTTGTAATGCAGAAAAAGAAGCTGGTGGGTTTCTTTCACCTGAGACACAAATGCATAGTTACCTTCAGTTAAAATCATGCTTTACACTGGTGAAGTAGCACCATTATAAAACTTTCTCTATTGTCCTCAAAAGAAATACTTTGAAAGAGAAGGAGGCCAGATAAGTTGTGGGGCCTAGGGGACCACTCTAACTGGAATGGGCTGGTCTGCAAGATCCTTATTCCTACCAGTGAGCAATTAACACTGAGACAGGATTAATTAAGGAATTATTTCATTGGCATGACTGGCCTGTTCATGTAAGCAGCTGTTTACCAGAATAAGCAAAAGAATCACAATAATCTTCTTTTTTTAATGAAAACTTGTATACATTGCACATTTGAACATACAGGGGGTTTGCCAGCCACACATTGTACTGCGTATGTTAGACAACAATGTCAATATTAGACCAAATGTTGGCCTGTTAAATTCAAATATGTAAACTTCTGCTTCATAAGCTGTCTGTACTGGGTGAATATTAGATCCTTTTTGCTCTTTGATTAATTAGCAGTTAATTTAAGTATGTTTTATTTATAAAATAGTGGATGTTATTCTGTTGAATTATTTATACAGTTGAAATTGCTGGAACCCCATAGGAATGGTCTCTGGAAAAAACATTTGTCTGTTCCAGGCTCTGGAAATTTCAGAATTTCTGAGCTCATTGAGTAAAACTCCATCTGCTCAAATATAACTAGACAAAACTCAGAGCATTTTTCTTTAAGAGGAAGTCTCTACAACAAAAATTTTTCTAAAAATACTGGACCTAAAAATAAGGTATTAATCTGCTTTAGAACTGGGAATACCTAGTTTACCTAAGCACAAGAAAACTGGAAGATTTTGCTCTAAAAAGTTTTATTAGAAAAAGATATTGTTTAGTTTATTAAAAGGAGCAGAAACTAGAAACATTCTTAGGATAGAAATAAAATAAATTGATTCTCAGAGAGTCCCAAGAATTAGGAAAATATTATAAATAGATGTTGTGGTTTAACTCCAGCCATCAGTTAACCACCATGTATCCACCTGGTCATGTGTCCCCCGCCCCCCAATCCCCCCTGGGATGGGGAGGAGAACAAAAAAAAAAAGTGAAATGCATAAGTTGAGATAAGATGAGTTTAATAACTAAAATAAAATATAATATAATTATAATAATAATAATATAGTAATGATAATATTAATGAAAAGAAATATAACAAAGAGAGAGAAATAAAATCTGAGAAAAACAAGTGGTGCACAATGCTCACCACCTGCTGACCAATGCTTGAGCAGTGATCCACCCTTTGCGGCCAACTCCCCCCCAGTTTATACATTGAGAATGATGTTCTACGATATGGAATATCCCTTTGGTTAGTCCAGGTCAGCTGCCGTGGACAGGGTCTCTCCCAGCTTCTTGTGCACCTGCTTGCTGGCAGAGCATGGGAAACTGAAAAGTCCTTAAGCTAGGATAAGTGCTACTTAGCAACAACTAAACCATCAGTGTGTTATCAACATTATTCCCACACTAAATCCAAACCACAGCACTGTACCAGCTACCAGGAAGAAAATTAACTCTATCCTAGCTGAAATCAGGACAACGGGTTTAGTTTAGCTTGCAGAGTCAATCTAAACAAAACATTATTTCATTAAATAAAATGTTCCTTTCTGAGGATGGACTTTCTTTCAGATGTACCCAGCAAGAGACACTGCCAGGGAGACATCCAGACGTACTACAGGGATCAGAAAACTGCCCATATCATAGTCTTGTTCATGGGGGATGTTTTTAAGACTTCAGCTTGTTATGCCAGTGACAGCAGCCTTAACGAGAAGTCAGGACAGAATTCCACGATGTTTTGTGCTACGTACTATATAGTTATATATAATAATCAGCATATATGCTCTCTATATAATAATCAGCATAATCTAGGCATTTGCATTTGACCTGTTATCAGCTACTCAGAACTAGGAATTAGGGGCCAGATCCTGGATTTCCTAGTACCTCTCAGAGTGAGAACTTCTTGAACCTGGTTTGTGAAGTTTCATGATGCTATGGGGATGTCTGCGTGCCAGTACCTCAGTTAGGCCAAGAAAGTGCTTTTGATGTACCAACCTTTGGTCCATTCTGCAGAGCAGCCTACATGTGTGCCAGCTGAAGTCCTTTTGGATGAAATTAAACCAGCACATGGAGTCTAGGATCATAACTAATGTGTTGCAACTGCTAATGCACAGTCAGACCACAGCTAGTCCAGGGTAGAAACTTCTGAAACACACTCAGCATCGACTCTGGGCTCTTAACACCCGTCTGTTCTTACTGTACTTAGTGTTGATATAGACAGAGCCCAGGATCTCCCTCTCCATACCCAAACACCAGCATCATTTTCACCTGACATTATATGACTATCCTCTGATGCTGTGTACTCCCCCTTACATCTGCCTGCTTCCTGCTGATGTGCTGCTCCTGACTTCAGCTTTATGCTATAATTGGGGAGACACTTGCAAGCCACTAAAATAAAACTGATAGAGGTGCCAAACTCAATGGATAAATGATGTAGAAATGACAGAGGAGGTGTATGTTTTGAGGGCTGCTTTGGCCACCCAGAGTTGCAGTGTATCTGGAACATGAAAAATAGCATGGTGTCATGTATCCCTTCCATTATGCCAGCTTTCAGGGCTAGACATGCTGCAAAAGTCCATATGGAAAAAAATGCCTTGCCTGGCCTGAGTGAGAAACTTGCCTAAATTCTCTGTTGTCAAGAGAAGCCTGCTGAGGGATCTCAAAAGAGCACAGGGATTGGTGGCAGTCAATGGTGGCTACAGGTTTGGGGTAGTTGGCTCCGGAATGGCCAGGCAACTGTACCATTTCTGGGAGAGTATACAGGGTGAATTTTAAAACAATTGATAGAGAACTCCTGGGCCTGAAGGAATATCTGGTTTTCAGTGATGAGAGCTCCCAGAATGTGCCACCGAAGGACATGTACATTCAAGGTTTCTAGCATAAGGGGGACTTGACACACAGTGTTACTCTCTAGGTCTCTATAGCTTGATCTATATAGACTTTAGGGAGATGTTAATGAAAAGTAATGCATGTGTGTCAGAAGCCAAAGTATTGAGGACATTTAGTGCTGACAGCCCACAACAAGCTGGAGGCCTGGTTCTGTTTAATCACATTATTTTTTTGGCAGGAGGAAAGCTGAATAGCCACTTATACAGAAAAGATGACACTGTTCTCTCCTGTCTTGGCTTGTGAAACCTTACTGCAGTCACACCAGCTCTCAGTAAAGAGACAATATCAATCCTATGCATCTCAAGACTATATCGAGGTATGTACCTTGCAGACGAAAGGCAAGCTCGTGCTGCTGACCTGTTGCATCTCGCCTGGCACCATGGGGCTGGAAGATGAAGTTTCATAGGGCCCTAAGTGCTGAGGGTTCCCTTTACCTATCCACACTGCCCACATCTGGATACAAAGGAACTTATGGATGCCATATGTTTTCACATGCTTATCAAACATGCACCTATCTGCATTGCATATATCTCCCTTTCTTCACTATGCTTTGCTGAGCGTGCCGCTGTATTAATTTTATGACTACATTTTTGTACTTTAAAGTGGGTTATATTTTCATGATGCTCAGCTTTAGATGTCTCTGATTAGTTTTATGGCCAGTACGGCTTAGCTTCTTTTCTCAGTTTCCATGTGTGGGCTGCCTGTTACCAGTGCGGTAATACTTGGAGTAACTCCACTTTACAGGCTCCTGTCAGTTCATGGAGTGCCTGGGCTCCATGCCTGAGGCTGTTAGTGGAGCTGCCTGCTTGCCATCCTTTGTGCTTCTGCTGCATCAGAGGCTCAGCTGCTTCTGGGTCCTGGACCCTTGCCCATCCCCGCTCTCCACAGAGCAAGGCACCTGGTATTATACAGATGTGTCCTCCTGGTACTCTAACTAACCACAGTCCTGAGAATACAGCCCTGTATACTCCTTCTGTCTTGCTCTCCCACCAAAATCACACACACCCCAAATATGCTTCATGCTTTTAGGCAGGAGCCAACAGTTCAAAATGCCGGGTTTAACACCAGTCAGGGTGATATAAACAGAGGGTAAGGATAAGGCACAAGTAGCCAGAGAGTGCCTCTGTGGGACTGGGTATAGTTATACATGGATACCTGCAGCTGTGCCCCAGCTGCACAGGCAAAGTGGACCAGAGCAGGATGATCTGCTCTGCAGCACTCAGGGGAAAACTAAACCTGTCAGCTCCAGATGCGGCTGCCTGTACACCCTGCAGTGGGGAAAATTGCTTGGGCAGCTGTGTGCGTGGCTGTGAGCCTCAGCACAGGGGTTGGTTACTTGCGGTCAGGATGCCTCAACCCATAGAAGGCTTAGTCTTTCATTCCTGGCCTGCCTGGCCTACCAGGGACCCTATAAAGTAGCAGCTGTTAGGCTGTAGCAGGGCTGGTGGTGTGTGCCTTGTCACTTACTGCATTGTTTTCTTTGCAGAAAGTATCAGCTTTATCTTCTTCTTGGGCTGCTCATACCCACAACTGAGGGTGCCACTACCCATCTGGATTTGCAGGTTATCCTGGATTTGCTTCCATCTGGAAATGCAGGTATGCTTGAGAATAAAAGTTACTAACCAAAGGAAGTCTGTTACTTCGCTTTTGCTTATAAAAAGGATTAACTGTGCACCCAAAACAATTTCCATCAGGCAGGATAGCAATGGCCTGATGGCAACTCCTCTCATTGACACTTTGATACCATGAAAAAAAATCCATGTTTTTTAAAAAGTTTATACTTAATTATACAATCTGGTTTTCTATTTTCTCTCCTTTTCTCCTGAAATTCTGTATCTAAAATCTGCGATATCAGGTGCAGATTACAAGTTGTACTGTGGGGAAAATGGATTTACTTCAATTTTACTCATTTTCACATATATAAAATACTTCCTTACAGCAACTATACAGTCTTAAGGTGTGACACTGTTAAGTTTCATTATAACCAGTTAAGCGTGGGCTGAACAGGCACATAAATCCCTCCTCTGGAAAGGAAGTAGAAATGTTTAAGGGGACCAAATTTATTGAGATATTATCCTTTATTTCTGCTCTGGGAGCTTCTATAGAGCACCAGGCCTCCTTGCTAAACAGCAGTGTTGAAGCTTGAACCTCTCCCTCTCTTGCTGAATGCTGGATTTGGTCACATTTGGTTTCCCCTAGAATGTTCTCTTTTCCAAACAAAAAGGACATATAATGGAAGAAGAAATATGTGTTGCTTGTTTTAATGCTGAAGCTCTGCAAGATCAGAGGGGGCCTTATTTACCATTCAGCACCCTTCCCAGGCTGTGCAGGCTCAACTTCCTACTCCATGCAGACACCCATCTGCAACACCTGCATCAGGACAGGCTCCAGTCCCACCTCCCAGACACTGCATCACCCAGACACCATGTCACAGACACCGCAGGCAGCACAGCCATGCGAGGGTAGTCTTGTCCAATGCATGAGTTTGAGCTGAGCACCCATGTTAGAGGTGGGCTGTTGCTCAAGTCTCAGCCTATTCTGTGATTAACAACTATGGGAAAACTCCACGTTTTTTGGGAAGCACTGAATTCTTCTCAGATATTCATCCTACTGTGAAGAACAGGTAAGATGTGGCTTCAGAATGAGAAGGAATTTAGGGGAGGATTGAAGGATTGTGTTTACCACAGGTTATGTTCTGCTTGTATTTTTGTGTTTCTGATACCAAAAAGACAAGCAGCATAGATACTTTGAAGTGAAATTTGTTAATGGTAGCACTTCTCATATTTTCCCCTATGGACAACAGGAACTGAGTCTGGGGAAGACAAAGGGATGAGGTACTGAGAATGAGGAAATGCGTACCTTTAAATGTGTTCCTATTTCCTAAGAAATAGGAAGATTTTAAAGAAATCTCTTTACATTTGTCTGGATTAGAAAGTTATTTGGTTTTTTACTGAAATCTTAAACCAGATTACATTGTTCAGAAACAGTTAAAATTTTGGTATTCAAAACTCGATAAAAATGAAATACAAATCAGCTTGTTCATATAGCCTCCTGTTAACATCAGTCGAGCATCTCAGAGATGCATTTGATGTGTAGGTACAGGCTAGGTTTTGCAGTGGCACAACAAAGCTACTTAAGTGTCAATAACATTTGTGAGGTAAATGGAAGCCATGACAGGGGCTTAGACAAGGTGACTGCATTAGCAGCTAGATCAAAATGTTCAGGTGGTCGCTGTCAGGAGCAATGCTCAAATCTGTGGCACTCTCTAAGGTGACTGACAAACATTATTTCACTGGTATTCTTTTGTCTTCAGGGAAGGATCAGTAACAAATGACAGCACAGCAATCTTGAAAATGTTTTTTTCTGAGAATAACACTGTTTACTTTTAAAACTGTATGGATTCTTTACACAAGTAATATTGCTGTGGACATGGTGGCTTAAGGATACAAGAGAGGTGGTGTCTGTATATAGATTAGCAGCTTAAATGAAGACAGACTTTGCTACTTGTCCCATACAGAGTAACATCTTTCTCCATGGCAAGTGACTGACCACAGAGAAGCATCATTACAATTTATAGGCCCACATGAAACAGCAGGCAGCTGGTGGGAAAAGTTTATTACCTTTTGTTTCAGGCAGAAAGATAAAGCCAGAGACATTGGTTCCTGCAGCATCTTTTATATGTGGTGTGGAAATGGGTACTCAAAACATTTTGGGCTTGTTCTTTCAAAGGCCAACCTCTGTGTCTGATGGAAATCAATCATACACCCTCCAGTGAAGCAGAATTTAATACTGTTGTTCCCCAAAGAAATCCTTTCATTTCCATGACATCTAGACTGGGTGTTGAAATTAGCACTGACTGTCTCAGAGAACATTAATGGTTGATAAGGAGAAATTATTTAATCATCATCTCAGTTATATGGCATTATAATGTACCAGGGTTTGTATAAATGCTAAAATCTGCAAGTAAAATTTTTATTTGGAGTTTCTTTAGAAGGATTTAGCAAAAGAAACTTCCCATGTGTCTATGGCAGAACCTTAGACTGCAGCAGTGGGAAAGGACCTGGCTCTCCGGAGGCACCTGCAAACCTGAGCATGTGCCACATGAATCCTTATGCACCTCCTGAAACTCTTCATCTCTTCCTGTGTAAGTGAAAATGCAACTTCTTAGTCACATTTCCCTACCTCTCTGTATTCAGTGGAGGGAAAAATATGTAACAATTTCTTTTACACTGATTTAGCATCTGCTGTACTGAAGAACAGGAAAGACCACTAGGATGACAAATGTCCCAGTCTTTCACATTTTTTCAGTTTTCCTTAGAGGGCCAAAAGAGCAGAGGAGGAAAAAATATCCTCATGCAGTCTTTGGACATGTGAATTCTAGTGAAACTTTTATTGACCGTCTCCCCCTCCCTCCAGATAAAATTCACCTAATCTTGTGGTTTGGGTTTTTTTTGTTTGTTTGTTTTTTATTTTTTTTACTTCCTTTGTCCTCCTTAAGAGAAATATTAATAAATCTCACCAGCAAGCAGAGTACAAGTGTGAGAGACTGTTAAAAGTAACCTAACCACTGCATATATTATTTATGATTTGTAGGGAAGAGGTCAGAATATTCCTTGCATTTCAGCAAGTCCTTTTCAAACCCTTAAAGGCTAAGTTGTTCTGAAAACACCTTCCAATTCTGTTTTCTAGGATTAAAAAAAATAATAAAATATCTACAGGTGCAAGAAGGAGATTGCCCATAAACATATGACAAATGAAGAAGTAAACACCACTTCTGATGCAAACAAAAGCTGCAAATGTTGCAAACTACAGCTACCAAGTACACTGTTAAGCTATCTTCCACAGCAAGTAGCTCTAAACCCACATCTGTGTATTTTATTCACCACTGAGGGCTTGCTCTTTCTTCCTCAAAGCTAGATTTGAGGTCTCTCTTGCCTCATGTTACCATGAATTTTGACTATTTTATCTCAGTCTCCTGTAAAATGAAATGAGCTCAATACCTTGATTTATTCCTTAGCCTTTGGAACTGTGCTTTTTTCAGTGTAGCTAAGTTTGCAAGACTTTGGGTAAGCAGGCCCTGTGGATGTGAAAGAGGCTGAGTAATTGTGGTGGTTTAACCTGGCAGGCAGCTAAATACCACACAGTGGCTCATCCACTCCCTGCCCTGCAGTGGGTTGGAGCAGGGGGGAGAATCAGAGAATGGGTTGAGATAAACACAGCTTAAGAGGTAAAGCAAAAGAAAAGCAAAACAAGGAATGCATTCACTACTTCCCATTGGCAGGGAGGCATTCAGCCATCTCCAGGAAAGCAGGACTCCATCATGCATAATAGTTAGTTGGGAAGACAAATGCCGTCACACCAAACATCTTCTGCTTCCTTCTTCATCCCCAGCTTTACACGCTGAGTATGACATCATACAGTGTGGGATATCCTTTTGGTCAGTTGGGGTCAGCTGTCCCAACTGTGTCCCCTCCCAATTTCTTGTGCACCCCCAGCCTACTCACTGGTGGGGGGATGTGAGAAGCAGAAAAGGCCTTGACTGTGTGTGAGCACTGCTCAGCAGTGACTAAAACATCCCTGTGTTATTAACACTGTTTCCGGCACAAGTCCAAAACATAGCCCCATACTAGCTACTATGAAGAAAATTAACTCTATCCCAGCCAAAACCAGAACAGGAATCATTAATCATGACATGCAATAACACATCTTTATTGGGCTTTATGAATCACAGGTAATGGAGACAGTCATGTGGCTTGACTTCACAAAGCAATACCTATAAAAAAAGGGACCTGCTGCAGCTCTGTGAGCTACAAACCTAGGACAGAATGCACACTAGAGAAGAGGAATTAAAAACAACAACAACAACAACAACAACAAAAACAAACAGGGCAAGAGATTGAGAGCAGTGCTGAGGAAATGAGTGCAGGAAAGTTGAGAAAGATCCACCCGTCCTCAGTTTGTGTCTTGGGTAGCTAAACAATCTGAAACCCCATGGGCTGTCACAAGGAGGCAGGAGAGGAGGCACTCTATGGGCTGGAGTCACCAAGAAAGAGCAGATGACTGTGAGAGGAACACAGGAGCGGACAGAGGGTTGACTTTATGAGGTGGTTCGGCAATCTATCAGTTTGCGAAGGCTCCTCCGGAAACTGTCATCCAGAAAGGCATACAGGAAAGGGTTGAAGCAGCTGTTGGCATAACTCAAGCTAGTGATGAAGTAGGAAATCCCAATGATGAGTGGAGTTTGTGGGATATCTGTGGTTAGGGCCACCACTGTGCTGAGGTGATAGGGCGTCCAGCAGAACAGGCATACAACCAGGATGACAACCACCATCAGTGTCACCTTTTTTTTGGCTTTATCCAGGGCTTTTGCATTGCAATGGAGGTGTACACGTCTCAATCTGCACAGCATAGTGGTATAGAGGATGCAGATGGTGGACACTGGGATGGCAAAGCCTAAAATAAGGGTGTAGATTCGACTACCTTTCCACCACACACTCTCAGGGTGGGGGAACACGAAGACACACTGGGAGCGCCCCTGCTCCTTGTGTATCTTAGCAAAGACAGTGAAGGGCAAGATGATGACTGTGACAAAAGACCAGACGCAGAGACTCACAATCTTGGCTGCTCGGTAGGTGCGGTAGGACATCTTCCTGGACTTGGTGGTGGCCACCACAACCAAGTAGCGGTCAATGCTCATGACAGTGAGGAAGTAGATACTGGAAAAGGTGTTGTACTGGTCTATGGAGATGATGAGCTTGCACATGAACTCTCCAAAGGGCCACTGCAGGAGCAGGTAGTCAGCAATGTTGATGGGTAGCACCAAGGTAAAGAGCTCATCAGCAATGGCCAGGTTGAGGATGAAGATGTTGGTGACCGTTTTCATCTTTGGGGCTTTGAGGATTACATAGATGACGGCAGTGTTGCCCGTCAGCCCTACAGCACAGATGATTGAGTAGATGACAGGCACTGTGATGTAGAAGCTGGGGCTCAGTGGGGGAGCAGACATATTCAGACCCCCATCCCTTCTCCCGGTGCAGTCTGCACATGAAGAATTGGTCTCAGGGAGGGAGGAGTTCTCCATGGCTGCAGGAGAGGGTGTCCAGGCCCTCTAGTGATGGAGATCACTTGGAAGTGGGGGAAAAAAAGTGAGACCCCTGCTCTTCTCAAGCCTGTCTCCTCCAGTGCATCCAACCACCGAGGTCTCACATATGCTGCCCACTGCTGCCCTGCTGGGAGCAAGGGGAGATCACAAAGGGCTCAGCCAGCGGTGGAGGGTCCCACCATCCCCCCAGAGTGGGTATGGTCCCTCACTGGCTGCCCCTTCCCTCTCCCACACCAATGGATGCTGTGTGGGGTCAGCACCCAGTCTTAGACTCCCCCAAAGTGACTGCCTCAAGGTGATGGTGCTTACCTGGAAACCCAGTTGTCTGACCCGGCCGTCGCCCCCGCTGCCCCTTCGCGGCGCCCAGAGGCACTGTGGATGGGCGTCGGTCGGGTCGGACCGTGGGATTCCAGCCCTCGGGGGGAGCCGGTGAGTTTGAGGTGGTCCCCAAAATGCAACACTCCCACCCCCACCCCTCTTCCCAGCGGGGCCAAGCGCTTTGGAAGGGGAGGAAGGATGCACTGACCTCTGCCAGCCTGGCTGCGGCGGGGGGGCTGCCGGAGGGGCGCAGGACCGGGGGAGGGCTTGGGGGGGAAGCGGGTCCCGGGTCCGTGCAGGCGGGGGATGCCGCTGCCACTTCTTTGCTTGATCGTGAGAGTTAATGCGCGCCCGCCTCGATCTAGGTAGCAACAGATAGGTAACACGAACCGCAGAGAGGATGGTTAGAAGTCGGGAGCTGGATCACTGGAAAGAGATTTGTGCCGTTACCTGAAGTCACATCTCCTCCCGACGGCGGCGAGGGACCGAGGTGAAGCGGAGGGGGGAGAAATCCCAGCTCCAGGGTGGCATCTGCTTGTCGTGCTGGGGCTGAGAGAGCAGCATCCACCGCCTGCCCGGTCCCGGGGGCTGTCCCGGTGCAGGGCGTGGGCAGCGCCCAGCTGTCAGGTGATGCTCTGCATCTTCCCACGAAAAGGCGTTTTTCACGGGGTGTGGGTATCGAACTGAAGCAGGGCAGATGCACAGGGCTTCCTACACCTCTGCCCGACACTTCCATTCCCTCACGCTGTGATAGACTTGAATATAACCCCAGGGAGGCAATCTTTTTTAAAGGGTAATTCAGAGTTCCTGATTATCATGTTTTTTCAAATAACAGATGGTGTAAAATCTATCTCACTTCAGTTTTATTTGTTCTTAAATGAGATTGAATTCTATGGGCTTGTAGTACACTTGATAACATTGTGCATCTCTTAAATCAGAAGTGTAAACAACTTATTTTGTGGTGATACCAGAAGTACTGACCACATACATTAGTACTAGTTACTAATAAATTGCTAATAATGTAATACATGCATATTTTGGCAAAACTGTTTAAT
Source organism: Athene noctua (assembly GCF_965140245.1). NCBI lineage: Eukaryota > Metazoa > Chordata > Aves > Strigiformes > Strigidae > Athene > Athene noctua. The sequence goes on from NC_134038.1 coordinate 44,116,797, forward strand.
ATCTCTAAACTAACACAATGGAGTGAGAGATAAACACAGGCTGGTTCTGATTGTCCCATATTCTGATTATCTAGATTAGCAGGTTATCACAAATAGGAAAATCCAAGCAAATAAATTAATGAGTAAATAGGCAAAAAAGTATGAGCAAAGAAAAGTAGCTTTGTTTTATTGTGATTATGCTTTCTAGTGCTCCGTTTTATTTTATTCTATACTACTAGCTACATAATATAGCAAATGATATTTCGTCATACAGGCTACACTGTCAGCTCTGTGGTTCTTGACTTCCTTTAAGTAAAGATTTGAGAAGAAAAGATGTTTATATGTCCGAGTGCTCCCATGAGAGTGACATAAGTACTACAGTGTAGGCTTATCATGGAGTTTTGATCCCTTTTCTGCATACTTTATACTTTCACAAGCCAAGCAGTGAAAATGTCACCTTTGCTATGAAGTTTATTAGAAGCTAGAATCTGATCTAGATTTAGGCAGTTGCCCCAAGACAAGTATAGCTTCAGAAACTGTCTCTAAGAAGTACATTTTTGATTTTGGATGCAATCAAAACTCCTGGTGACCATGTTTTCATTTAGTCTTTTATTTTCAGTGATTTAATATAGATGGTACCACAAGCCCCATCTTTCTCTTTCCCCCTCTTTCCCTTTTTATCTACCCAAGTAATACAGATTAGAAAATATAAATTTAATAATGATTAAACTATTTCGGCTGGTTCTTTTTGTTTTCACATATGTTTCTCCAGAGAAGCTTTGTGACCTTCCTCTTTTGTTTCAGAATTGTTTTGTTTCCTCAGAAATCCTACTGAAATAGGAATTTCTGCTGAAGTCTACTGAAACCTTTCATAATATTTCAGCTTTATTTTAAGATCAGCCATGGCATAGTTCAAACAAAACAGAAAACGAATGCTGAGCAACACTATAATAACACCAATACAGTAAAAAAAATTACTACAGTTCACTTTCTGGTATTCTAAACAGGCAGAAACATTTTTATGTAGAGATATTGTTGGAGGACCTCAGCCATAGCATGTACTTATTGCAGTAATATAGTAGATAGCCTAAATAAATAAAATCTGTGACCCTCTACTTACAGTTACTGGGGAAGGCCTCTGGTGACTGCAAAAGGCATGTCACCTGCAGAAATAGCAAAGAAGACAACCCAGGAAATTGCTCCACCACACCTGAGTTCCTGGGAAGTCTGTGGGGAAAATCTTCCTGGAAGCTATTTGCCAGAATACAGAGAACAAGAAAGTATCTTTGAGCAACCAGCTGAGATTCACCAAAGAAAAATCATACCTGAACAACCTGGTTGCCTTTTGTGATGAGATGACTGACTCTGTGGGTAAGGAGAGCATGGTGGGTGTTGTTTACCTGGACTTTTAACAAAGCCTTCAACACAGCTATGTTGAATAGCTGAGCTCAAAGAGTAGCAGTCAGCAACTGAATGTCTAATTTGTGGTCAGTTATTAGTAGCATTTTTCAGGAGTTAGTATTGGGGCTGGTACTCTTTAGTGTCCCCTTTAGGGACATGAATGATGGGGTGGGGCACAGCCCTGGAGAAGTTCACAGAGGTCACCAAATTGGGGAGGGTGGTCAAATATACTGGAGGGCAGGGGGGCTGTTCAGAAATGGACTGACAGAAACCATATTAGGTTCTAAATGGTAAAAATTTCCTGTGTATGGGTGGAAAAAACACATGCAACAGCAGAGATTGGGCACCGTCTCACTAGGGAGCAGTTTTGCAGAAAAAGATGTACAGAACAAGATGAACGTCAGTGGGCAGAGAGCCCTTCTAACAGTGAAGGCTAATCATGTCTTGTGCTGTGTCAGCAAGTGCGTGGTCAGCAGGTCACGGGAAGTAGTTATTCTCTATTTGGCAATTGTGATACCACACAATTTGGTCTCTCTGGTAGAAGACAGACGTTGAGAAACTGCAGTTAAGTGCAGTGAAGGGCCATTGAGAAGGTTAGCACGCAGAAGCACATTACAGGTGAGGAGATGCTGAGGGAACTGGATTTGTTCTGCATGGAGAAGGACTGAGGTTTGGGGGAAACTAACCACTGTCTCCAGACACCTAAATGTGCGTTATGGAGAAGACAGAGTGAAAATCTTCTTGCAGCTGTAAAACAGTAGGATGAATGACAACAGTTGTAAATTGCAGAAAGGTAAATTCTGACCAGATGCAAGGAATATAATTATTTACAGGGAGGGTGATTGAAATTCTGAACATTGCTCCATCCCTGGAGATGCTCAGAATATGACTGGACATGGTATTGAATAACCTGATCTAATTTTGAAGCTGGCACTGCTTTGAGCAGGGAATTGGGTTAGATGATGTTCAGAAGTTCCTCTAACCTAAATTATTCTGTGATTGTACCATATTAAATTCTTATTTAATCCTTTAAATCAGACTCATGACAACAAATTATACAGTAATAAAAAAAAGAAAGTTTTTAGAAGAAACTTCACGTTTTTCGATACAATTGCTTAATATCAAACCTTGACCAAAAATGATAGTTTCTAACAAACCTCTGTAGAAAGAAATATCCTTTGAGAGAGTACAGAACATCTTGTGAGCAATTCATGACTGAACAAATCATTCGACAGAGCTGAAAGTTGATGTTTACAACAAGATTACAGGAACTATGTGATCATTATGAATGTGGTTATGCTTAAAAAGCCATGAGTTTCTGATCTGCATTATAGAATCCTTATAATGAAGTCTAGAACACCGAACATAAGCAGGACATAGATCTGCTTGAGCGGGTCCAGAGGAGGGCCATGAAGATGACCAGGGGGCTAGAGCAACTCCCTTAGGAAAACAGGCTGAGAGAGTTGGGGTTGTTCAGCCTGAAGAAGAGAAGGGTCTGGGGAGATCTTACAGCATCCTTCCAGTACCTAAAGGGGGCCACAGCCAAGATGGAGAGGGACTTGTAAGGGAGTGTAGTGACAGGATGAGGGGTAATGATTTTAAACTGGAAGAGGGTAGATTTAGATTAGATGCAAGGAAGAAATTCTCTACTGTGAGGGTGGTGAGACACTGGCACAGGTTGCCCAGAGAAGTTGTGGCTGCCCCCTCTCTGGAAGTGTTCAAGGCCAAGTTGGAGGGTGTTGTGGACAGCTTGATCTAGTGGAAAGTGTCTCCGTCCATGGCAGTGGGGGTTGGAACTAGATGAACTTTGAGGTCCCTTCCAACCCAAACCATTCTATGATTTACTTATTCTCAGTATTTTCCTCTCTTATAACTGGTCCCTTTTTGTGGAAGTAGCTTTAAGAGTTAATGATGTGGGAAGGAAGTCTTTAAGAGTGAAGTAGAAGAAAAAAGTTCCTTTAAGTTCTACATAGTGCTAAAGAGAAGCCTAATAATTAGTTACACTTTTAAATTAATATTTTATCCCTAGAATTTAACTGGACTGATGGAGCACAGAGGCTGAATAGCAATGGATGACATATTAGATTTAATTTCCTAGAATGTATATTTCAAATTAATTTCTATCCTACATCCAAAAGATTCCAAATCTGTCAAGATTACTTTTGTATTTACTAGAAGTGCTTGTTATATGTTTTGACAACTGAAAAGCAGAATGTAACTCTAGAGGATAATCTCAGACTTTGTCAGTATGCTGGGTCTTGCCACTTCTTTGGTTGCTCTAACTAAACAAATGAGAGATGTTTATTTTAATATGTGGCATCAAAAGAAAAGAAAAAGCCACAACGAATCCAACCAGCTTTTAAACTGTCATAGTGATGCATATCACATTTTACATAGAGAAGCCGTTCTAGGAATTAGAAAATAGGTGCCAGAGATCATCTTTCAATAGCAGGAGCATTGGTAGCATACTTCTGCACTAATTTAAGATAGGTTTAAAATGCTCTTTTATGTAGTATGTAATATAGGAATTGCCAGTGATTGAGACACAGAAACTCAAAAAAATGGGATTCATATTAGAAACCAGGACCACCTTCTCTCCTTATTTTAGGAGTTCATCTTCAATATGTGAGTTGCATTAATATAACTCTGCAAGATATGGCAAGGTATAGTAAGCATTTTAGTCACCTACGTACTCTACAGGCTTGCGGCACCTTGAAATTAACTGAAACTAAAAACTTACTCTGTACATTGGTCCCATACAAGTCTTTCAATGTGTCTTTTGTTGAGAAACATTAATGTAGATCAAACATGATATAAAGAGAAATGCTTCCTTATGAAATAATAGAGTCTGTAAATTCAGTGCTCATTGACACTGAGCTATCTAAAGGATTACAATATATAACTTTTTTTTTTCTATGATAAAGGAATTCTAGTCACAAAGGAACTTTCTGGTTTAGCATGGTTTTGTTCAGAATTTCAGTAAATATAGCCATGCTACTTCTGACAGTACGTGTGTTCAAAATTTTGACTAATTTGAGACAGAAGTAGAGGTCATGGAGATTTAGATAGAGGAGTGATCTGCTGTGGGGGAAAAATCCAAGCCAGTGTTAATACATGCCAGCTGAGCTCGATTATGTTATTCCACAGGAATGGAGCTGCATTGACAGACATTTTTTTGGTCACTACAAAGACAAAGAGAGCTGCTCTCAAAGGTTGTGTATGATACAGCTGAGAGCTGTCTGCTACTTACTCACATATAATTTCTCTGCCCAATCACTTGTTTTTCAGGGTGGTTTTGCTCACTGACCCCTTTGATATGATGTCCACTGCCCATCAAAATAATTTTCTATGTAATAGAGGTGAAAGCAGGAGATAGTTTTGTCACAGAATCATCTAGGTTGGAAAGGACCCTGGAGATCATCTAGTCCAATCATTCTCCTAGCACAGTTCCCACCTACAGCATATCCTTAAGCTCCAAATCTACCCTACTCTTAAACACCTCCAGGGATGGGGACTCCACCACCTCCCTGGGCAGCCCGTTCCAATGCCTAACAACCCGTTCTGTAAAGAAATACTTCCTAATATCCAGTCTAAACCTTCCCTGGCGCAACTTGAGGCCATTCCTTCTTGTCCTATTGCTTAGTACTTGGTTAAAGAGGCTCATCCCCAGCTCTCTGCACCCTCCTTTCAGGTAGCTGTAGAGGGTGATGAGGTCTCCCCTCAGCCTCCTCTTCTCCAGACTAAACACCCCCAGTTCCCTCAGCCGCTCCTCCTACGACCTGTGCTCCAGACCCTGCACCAGCTTCGTTGCCCTTCTCTGGACACGCTCGAGTCATTCAATGTCCTTTTTGTAGTGAGGGGCCCAAAACTGAACACAGGAATCGAGGGGCGGCCTCACCAGTGCCGAGTACAGGGGTCAGATCCCTTCCCTGTCCCTGCTGGCCACGCTATTGCTGACACAAGCCAGGATGCCATTGGCCTTCTTGGCCACCTGGGCACACTGCTGGCTCCTGTTCAGCCGGCTGTCAATCAGCACCCCAGGTCCCTCTCTGACTGGCAGCTCTCCAGCCACTCCTCCCCAAGCCTGTAGCGCTGCTGGGGGTTGTCCTTTTTTTCTCGTTTCTACCTTTTATGGCTGTCAGATTTTTCTGACCAAGCCATTTCTGGCTGATTTTGTATGATTGTGTGTGTGTTGTTTTTTAGGAAGCTGGCTGGGTTGCTCTTGGTTTAGTGACTAGACTAGGGAAACAGGGGCTAATAGTACCAATTAATACTGAAGAGTTCATTGTGAAGATTGAGAAAGAGCAGATCAACGCAGTTCTCTCACGTCCAGATGAGAAGGGAACTGGTAGTGACTGAAACTGTAAATGTCTTGATATCTGTTTTAGGCAATTTATTTCTATTTTTCAGTTTAAAATAAAGAGGCACATTGCAGCCTCAGTATAGGGACTCAGGAGTTCAGATAAGCTAGGTCCTCTGTTTAAGGAATCTTGATAAAGGAATATTGTGTAAACACAATGGTATAAAGTACTTTTTTATCCAGGATTGTTGAGTTGATTTCACAGGTCAAACACCCCTTGGATCAGTCCACTTAATTATTTTCTTCTGTGTTCTGTTGAGTGATTAAAGGTAAGCTCAAATAGAATGTGCCTGTTGCTGGATGAAGCAGTCTTGCTCTCTCTAATTGTCATGTATGAACAGAATGTGGCTCATTCCATGGCTGATACATGGCTACTGAAGAAGAAAAACTGGTATTCTTCAGCTCTGATTTATTTAAAAGATCTATGCACTTCAACTGCTCTCTCACATATAAGGCAAGTCCTCCTCTTTGTCTTCCCATCCTGTCCTTCCTAAAGAGCCCATATCCTTCCATTGTGACACTTCAGTCATGGGTGCCATCCCATCATGTCTCTGTGATCCCAGTGGGATTGTAGCCCTGCAACTGCAAACACCTGTCTAACTCATTCTGTCCATTCCCCACACTGCATGCATTGGTAAGAGAGTCATGCCAGGATGATGAGTTCCTAGAAAGGGCTTGGGGGATTTCTCCATTTTGATGCCTTGTAGGCACTTATTTGTTTACATGCAAGTGCTGGAGATAACCTCACCTAAATGTGCACAAAAGTTTTGTTATAACGTTTGTGCCGTGGTGTCTATACCCACACCCTTCCTTTCAGCTGAAGTGGTAACCGTCCTCTCCCTAGAAAAGATGAAAAGATCCCCTAACTCTAGCAATGACTTTATTCTGTGGAGTGAATATCTAGTTTTTCAGTTGTGCAAGGGCAAAAATGCGATTATAATAGGAATCTGACCAGCAGGAGGAATCTGTTTCCTCTGTCCTGGCAGCTGAAGAAATAGATTTTTAGCCTAATAAATTTTTAATGCTTTTCTGTGAACTGGTGTCATTACTCAAGGAATTGCAATTGTCTGTACAGCACCCAGATAAACAACTTGCCTCTACTATTGGGTGTTCATTATTATTATTGCTGCAGTGTTTGGAGGCATCAAAAAATACCAGGTCTCATGGACAGCCATCAAAGAAATTTATTTTTCTCTTTTATAACATCAGTTTCCTAGAAAGGCAATCAAAGATAGGAAGGGTGGAGTCGAGGGGAAGGGAGGTGAGGGGAAACCCAAAGAAATGCAATGACTAGCCCCAGGAGAGCACTCTAGTTATCACAACAACAAATAATATGTAATATAGAATTTTTAAGTTCTTCAATCTTTTCAGGGTCCTTGCAAATCCCTCCCCCCGCCTCACCAAAAAAACCCAAAACAAACCAACCAAACTCAAAACTGAGCGTAAAAAAGAGACTGTGTTGATTCTTTCATTTTTATGCTTGTAATAGAGGTCTTCACTTCTGTTTCATGGGATGCTGAGGTAGGAATGTGAAGAAAAGAAAAAATAACACAGAGACTTTCATTTCAGTATATATATATATATTTGACTTCTTATTGCTGACTGCTATAAACTTAGAAATTCTGTATTTTTGTTCTTGTGTGGGTATGTTCAGGTCACAGCATGCATCTCAATGGTTCAGCAGGTGCACTGAGCATCTTCCTTTCAGCTGAAAGCAAAGAGAAATGAGAAGTGTTAGGAATAACCTGATAACCCCTATGAGGCGAGTCTTTCAAGATTTGGAAGTCTGGACTAATGACTACAGCAGCTCTTCAAGGAGCCATTAAAACCTGTAGGCCAAATTCAGCTCTTGGTCAATGAGGTATGACCTCATTATGGCTGGTGGAGCTGTGCCTGCTGACAAACAGTTGTACCAGTCGGTCATTAGGCATGATAACACCATATGCTCACACCCTGAGAAGACACTAATTTGTAATCATTATCTGTGCATACAGAATATCTCTGACTGTGTTTTCTTCTGAAAACTTTAAGTAGTTCATGCTGTCCAACTTAAGAAAAGAAAAAGTCAGATGTCTTTTTCTTTGAGCAGTGTAAATCATATTTGTTTCTTTGATAATATTCAATATCATTATCTGGTGAACTAGATGGGTAACAAAGGAATACATGTCTTTATGAATTCCCCCTAAGAACTGAGTTTTCTTCATAATGAGCCTACAGGTCTTGTACCTTCTCCATTCAATGAATCCATGTCTGAATTTTAGGATGTATCCCTTCCTCACGTAGGCCAAACACATGTGAGAGAGATCCCTCTCACTGGTTAACTGAGTCAGTCTTGAAGAACTTCAGTCATCTCAAGTGAGGAGAAAAAAGCCACATAACTCATCTTTGCAGGAGTGCCTCATCAATCAGTACAGAAGATTGCAGTGGAGCTAGTGTGCAGCTTGTGAAGTAAGAAAACACACTCATTTTCTGCTTTTGGGACTGACTTATTTGCCAGTACAATATATAGATGTGGATGAGTGCAAAAATATTCAAGTGAGAGGATTCTTTTGTGATTCCTGCCTTCTAGGGAGAGAATATGTTTGATTAATAGATCTATTTATTATATGAAAAGGAATTAATTTACCTGCATGCTAAGTGACATCAAGATCAGATTATCTTTTACCAATCTTCATAAATATTTGCATAAATTCTTTCAAAAAACATGTGGTGATGGCAAAACCACAATCTCCCCAGATAATTTGCTTGGGCAAATCCTGACTTTTTCTTCAAACCCTGACTTTTTGCTATGATTTTAAAGCCTTTGCTTATTTTCCTGTCCTAAATGAAAGCTGGGAATGGAATGTTTTTTGCCCCTGTGATGAACTCTTCCGTGTCTATACACTGTAGTATCTTGCCCATTGCCTTTTCTCTAGACTGAAAAACACGGTTCTTACAGTCTTTCCTTCTGGGTTATCTGTTCTAGATCAGAGAAGAGCAGTTCTTTCCATTTGATCTGTAGCTTTTGTGTGGTGTCTTTTATTAGGTTTTTCTGTATTTATTATGTGCCATATCTCTGTGATAGTATCAGAACAAATTTGCACGTCAGTAAATGAGGCCTATGGCAAAGCTTCAGGTTGTTGTGATTTAGAGCAGGGTTGGCAGGCTTCTATATACTCAGGATTTGGACAAATAAAGATCCCTGTCTCAATCTTAACTAGAACTGGAAAGCCTTACTCTGCCTCTTAATCCTTTATATTTTCTAGAAAAATCTACACATGACCTTGTACTTCAATATATGAAATATATATGTTGGTACATTATTTTTACTCTACTATTTTACACTAGTTTGGCTTCTATGAAGGATGCCATAAAGACAGCTGTCCCTGCCTGTTTTTTTAGCAACAGAAACCCTTTCATCAGTGTAGGCAGGCCTTTCACCTTCCTTCCATGCAGTAGCCACAAACCTTCAAGTACAGGACTCCTATAAAATCTTGTTCAAATTTTTAGCTTTGCCATGGTGAGAACTCATAGTCAAGTTACAGTCCTAACTCTTACTGTTTTCAAAACACAATGAAGGCTCCCTGGGTAAGATCTCTGAAGTTTAGATAACATTGCTGAGCACTTTGAGGTTTCTCTTCTTATATCCTCTGTCTACCATGATGCAACCCTCCTCCTACCTGACAGAAACAGTCAAATTATTTTGCTTTTTCTTTCTATCAGACTTGTCATTCCATGCAAGCTCACACTCAAGCTGTTTCTCATCTGCTAATGGTTTGGTTAGCTCACTATTAAAGCTGTCAGTTATTTGATTATAGGACTGAATTAGATGTAATTGTCACTTAAACTTTTTAATCTTCCTAAGAGGAATTTTATGACTGAGATGTGGAAGCTATCTGATAATATTACACTGAAAAGGTTATAAGCTTGTTAAAGAAGAGATTTATCAGCAATTGCTGAAGTGCAATTCTTTAATTGATAGGATACCAGATCTTCTTTTTCAACATAGTTTAAATTTCCATAGCATGCTGTTTGTGCTGATTTGTCTGATCTGCCTGTGCTGTTTGTGCTGATCTGTCTATGTTATTCATAGCTGGCGTTTTCAGTTTAGGGTTTCACATACATCTTCCTGATTTTTAATTTGGCTTTTATTCCAAGGATGTCTATATTAACTGAGTGTATAATATGGTACAAGGACAAACAAAGCCAGTATACTCTATTAATTAAATCAGCGTGGTGTGTCTTGGATTCATCTTTTTAAAAGCAATCTGTAAAAGTTAAGGTAAAAGGCAAAAAAATCTGGAGATGTTCACTTTGGGATGATGATCAAACACAGAAGATGTAGTATCCTTCTGTACATAGGTGTTGCTACTACAAAGATTGTTCTAAGGCAATAAGTCAAAAAAATGGGTGAGGAAACACATGAGAGAATTCTTAGGTTCAAAAACACCCTTTGAAGGACAAGGCATTGAAGAATATATTCAAAGTAACTTTCACAATATTTAGACTTCAATTTTCTTTATACAAATATAATGAATTTTCTCAAATTAGAAACAGAAGTTGATGAGACTAGGATGGCAAATAAATTCCATAGAAATATGTGAAGCCTGTAAAAAGGATAAATAAAATTTTGATAGGTCAAAAAGATACAAGTGTGTCAAATGCAAATGTTGAGCTAGAATTCTTACCAGCTTTAACGGAAATTGTACACAGAGCTGATAAAGATCTTGAAGACTACTTGACTTGAATATTTCTTTGTTGTCTGCTGTGCTGGATTAGCTAACATGCTTTCCATTAAAGAAATTTTAGACAGCACTCATTCTAGTGATCTGGTGAAAGGTATTATGTCAGACACTAGGAAGACCTCTAAAGGAGGAATTCAATGTGATGATAGTGGCTAATCTTCCAAAGGGTGTTTTTGAATATTTTAGAATACTTATTTTATTACTTACAATGCTGACTTTTAAAATCATACAGAAAATGAAATTAAAAATTTTCTCTATTGTTCTGTGGTACAAAATACCTGCTGGTGTCAAAACTCCACTGACACAGAAGCCATGAAGTTTCACATCACCCAAGAAATGTAATTCATTATCTGGAAAAAATCACACATTCATTTCAATAAAATATCTGGAATCTTGGATGAAGCGTAAAAAACTGCAGTCTTTGTTTTGCAGTTATAACCTTATCACTTTGTTCCTGATCTTGGAGAGAACCTGTGGGCAGCCTTTTTTCCTTCCCACAAGGAAACTCATGTTATTTTCATTGTCTTGTTAAGTTTTGAACAAGAAAAGGACAGTATCTCCCCTCTTCCTTGGAACTGCAAAGAAAGCTCTTTTGATTTATCTCAAATATCTAAGAATAGTCAAGTTTCAAAGTTTCATGACCTTTCTTTTCTTTTTCCTCCCCATAAATTTCCTGAGGCTCAATGACTAACAACCACTGAAAGCCTTAGGCCTACAATAAGACTTCCCCATACTTATCTCTCTGCCGTTCTCCTGTTAGCTGCGAAAGGCTCCTTACCTCTTCTACATTAAAGCTACTTATGAGATCTACCAAGAAACCAGTTTCTGTTAGAAGCCATGTGTTCAATACTGGGTTTTGCAGTTCCCGTTAGTAGTAGATATTCTCCTGTCACAGTGCTATTGCTTAAACTAAAGCTACCTCTACTGCTGAAAGCTTGTGAGCACTTAGAAGCAGGCAGATTTTTCTGACATTATGTAAAGCTATCATTCTGTACCATCACGTAACATGAATTCATGTCACAAATGCCAGGTGTGAAAAGTACTTTATGTTTTTCAGAGGATTCTGCAATCCTCTTAATTCTGACAGCATTAATGAACTTCATCTAGCTGTGAAGATATTAAGATGTGCCTAACCAGATCAGTTATTTGGAGAGATGGATCAGATAGGATTTTTTTTTTTAATTATTTCTTAAATATTTCTGAAATCTCAGGCACTTTTGGAAGTAGATGGACTGATGGATGTACTGGTTTGAGATAGAATGATTTGGTTTAGTTCATTAAATTCAAATGTTTCCACTGAAGCTTGTCCAAAATGGAATAAGGAAAGTCAAATAAGTCCTTATCCAGCAACAAGAAAGACCCTCTGTGCGTGCCACATGTTCAAAGTTTTTCTGCAGTTTATCTTAAGATATGGGGGCAGATGTCTAGATATAGCTAACTGAGAAGAACATGAGAAGCTGCTGAATATGACATGAAAAATTGCTAGGCATGACAAATAACAGTCAGAAGCTGCACCATGAGAAATGGCTGGGGGTAAGGGGGGAGTTAAGTGAAAGATGGCTGGACTTCACAGCAAATCAAGAGGAGCACTGCGGAGATTTTGGAGGAATAACTTGCAAGACAAACAGTGCTCAGATAATCATGTCAGTAATACTTTATAAGGCAAAGATTAGTACTGAGGTGATAGTATCAGAAATAATATATTTGGGTATTGATATAGCAAAAGTGGGACCGATAAAGGAAAAAGAAATTAGGCTGTGAGGAAAGAAGGGCTGAGAAAAAGAGGAGTCAAGTTGGATCAAGGAAGAACAATCCTGGGAAAACAGAGAGGAGGGAGATGAAAGGAGATGAATTGCCATGTAAGCAAGCCTCTGGTCAGTGTGCATGTCTGCCAAAGTCCTGAACCTGATCATCACATTCTACTCTATCTTATTGTATGTGTCACAGTATGAGACACTAATGAACAAGCTGGACTAGTCAGTGAGTAGGGCAAGAGGTCTGGGAGCTGGCTAAGGGATGCACCAGAGTTAGTCTCAGCAGAATCCGAGAGCTGGCTGCTGGATAGATGGTAGATCAGAACCATTGTGGGTATGTGTGGATGTGAGAACTCTTGGCAAGCTTTTAGCTTGATTGCCGATGAACAAAAACCTAGTCGGGCCATTTTTATTGCTTGTATTTATGTGAGTGCAGTTTGTGTGCATGCAGTGCCTCTGAAGGCACTGGTCTCCTTTTTGTGTTACTTTTCATAGACATAGTCAGCCACCAGCAGCATTGGATGGACATGCCTTGCTACTAGTCACATGTAGGATCAGGGAACCACAGCAGCCCCATCTATCACAGTAGGATGGGAGAAATCATCTGTGATCTGCATGTAAACTGCCTCCCTGCTTCATCCCCCTGCAGCCACTGTCACTGTGGGGATGTGTGTTTCTTCCACCCCAGTGATATCATACCTTTCTGTGTTTGAGACCCAGCACTATCCTGGACCTACCTTTTGTGTGGTTTGGGGCCATTCCTTGCTCTGGACAGTAGCAACAATTTTGAGGGTATGTATACCCACTGGTGGAGGACAGGACTGGAGGAGGGAGAAAGGGCTGTTCCTGAAGAGAGCACCTCAGAAATCCAGCAGCTGCACAGAGGGCAGAGGGAACCGTCAGGCAGGGATGAATTATGCAGGAAACCCCAGATCTACCATAGCAAGGGCTATACCTCATTTCTGGATCTCATTCTAGCTTGTATGAGCCACCAAGGACCTCAGAAACCTTCACAGAATCATCTAGGTTGGAAAAGACCTTGAGGATCATCTAGTCTAACCGTTAACCTAACACTGACAGTTCCCAACTACACCGTATCCCTCAGCGCTATGTCGACCTGACTCTTGAACACCTCCAGGGATGGGGACTCCACCACCTCCCTGGGCAGCCCATTCCAACGCCTAACAACCCATTCTGTAAAGAAATGCTTCCTAATATCCAGTCTAAACCTTCCCTGGTGCAACTTGAGGCCATTCCCTCTTGTCCTATCGCCTATTACTTGGTTAAAGAGACTCATTCCCAGCTCTCTGCAACCTCCTTTCAGGTAGCTGTAGAGGGCGATGAGGTCTCCCCTCAGCCTCCTCTTCTCCAGACTAAACACCCCCAGTTCCCTCAGCCGCTCCTCGTACGACCTGTGCTCCAGACCCTGCACCAGCTTCGTTGCCCTTCTCTGGACACGCTCGAGTCATTCAATGTCCTTTTTGTAGTGAGGGGCCCAAAACTGAACACAGGAATCGAGGGGCGGCCTCACCAGTGCCGAGTACAGGGGTAAGATCCCTTGGAAGATCTTTGCCTGGAGCAGCTCCTAGGCAGTGGGTCTCTGCAATGACAGCTGCACTGCAGCTGCAGGGAGAGCAGCTTCACCATTGTGTCTTCTGTTTCATGCCTGCAGCCTGCTAGAGGTGGATTTATTCTCTGTCTGAGGAGACAGACACACATCTCTAACACAGTTGGGTACATCAGCACTTACAATGGGGAAAGTGAAAAGTTATTTGTAATCTTTTATAACTCTCTGGTGCTCTGATTAAAGGGGTTTTTTTGTTTGTTTGTTTGGGTTTTTTGTTGTTTTTTTTTTAAATCTGGTTACATGCCTCTCCCCCCCTACAAATGCTTATTTGTTCTGAGATTTCTGGTTGTCTTAAGAAACATGTGTATTTATTGTGGACCAAAATGCTTCAGTGACAGTATTGTGACACTATTATGTACTTTGTGATTTGGAAGTTGAGAGTGAAGAGTCTCAAAATCTTTTTCCCTTAGAACCTTTTTTGGGTACTAAACAGTAGTAAAAAGGATTAAAATGGTGATGAGATGATGTTATAAACTTGTGACTAAGCAGCTACTTGGTCAGTGTCAAATGGAGCTTTCCACTGAGAGAGACTATAAAAAGTTATTTATTGCACATTGCTCATAACTATTAAACCCACTAAGATCAGTTTATATTTTAGCATAATTATAAGCAATATTTCTTACTTTGGCAAAGTTTATTCATAAATGCAATTTACCCACTGCCCATTTAACACTTGTACCCAGCTTTTACTTGTATACTTTCATGCTTCATATCTGCCTGATGACAGAAGCAATCAGTTAAATAACTTTACTGTGATTTAAATGGGGAAAGGGAAGGGGATCACCTGTTCATGCTCAGTAATGTGACTAACAGAGTAAATCCTGGAAATAAAATACCCATCTCTTAATTAAACCTGACTCCATTAAAGAATTTTTAATGGCTGAAACTCAAAAGACCAATGTAAAACTTCTTTTGACAGAAAACCACAACTTTTCATCAGCTTGACTTTTTTTTTTCCTTCAAAGAAATATTTCTTTTTCTCCTCAGGCAAATGTTTTGAATCAAACCTTCTAGCAAGGACAAACTAAGAACAGTTTTTCTTTAACCTGCTGGACAGGAAAGGTAACTTGATGGCCACTAATTAGCTTCTTGGGGATGTTGCATGGTGCTGTTCCACATCACTTTCTTCCCTGGTACTATGGACATACTATCTTTTGCAGTATCCATTGCCCATCCTGCAGCCAAGATGCTGAAATACTGGGCTGAAGGGTTTGCCTCCCAGTATGCCAACATGAAAACAGTGACAAGTGTCACTTGTCATGTATGATCTTTTTTTCTTAAAACTGGGACTTCCCAGTTTCATAGCTAAATTTAAAATCTTAATCAATTTTGAAGTTTTGGTCCTGTTAACTTGTTTCAATTTTGCTTTAAAGCCCAGATTACAGCATGATCATCACTGGATCAAACTTTGTCATGTGAAATGGATCAAAGTGTCCTAATGACCCCTTTCCAATGACAGTCCATAGCGGTCAGGCATTGCTACACAGCACCTTGCACTCCTCTTGAAAGGGTAGAGCTATGAAAGGGTAGAAAATCTTATTTTCATTTGAAGAAGAAAAGAGGTCTACATCTGCCTAGTTTTGAAGCCTGTACCTTGCCACATTGAGACAAGAGAAAAGAATATTTTCAAAGGCAGATTATTTTAGAAAGACCCCAAATACTTAGGAAACTTGGATATTTCCCCTTCTCATTTTTAACTTAATGTACATTCCTTCTGTGTTTGTTTGTTTTTGTGTTTTTTTGGTTTTTTTTGTTTTTTTGTTTTTTCTCTTCCTGTTTCTTCCCCTCTTTTCTTCTTCACATAGAACTTAAATGTCCATGTAAAACCAACTTGTTTCTGGTTTCACAAGCTTAAGTATACAGCAGTTATAAAACGCTTTCTTGTGTTATGTCTGTCTTGTCATGAAAAAAACCCTGATACTGACAGCAATACCAATCTTTATGAGAAAAATGTACAAAAATGAAAAAATTCTACCCTGCTGGTCTTGTAAGCTGTTGCAGTTTTACCTTGCCAGAAGCAAGATGATGTTTCTGGGGTTGTTCACCAGAGACTCTGAGGCAGAACAATTTATACACCTCACTTTATGGAGCATGTGGCTGTGTTTCAGAGAGCTTTATTGTCAAAATGAGTGACTCCTTTTCTGTTGATATTTTTGGTGGAGACCCCATAGCCTCTGATCTCCTTCTACTTAGCCACTGAGAGAACCAATCACTTGACACCAAGCTGAGTGGTGTGGTTGATATGTCTGAGGGATAGGATGCCATTCAGAGGGACTTGGACAGTCTCAAGAAGTGGGCCCATGTGAATCTCATGAGGTTCAACAAGATCAAGTACAAGGTCTTGTTGCACCTGGGTCGGGGCAACCCATGGTATCAATACAGGCTGGGGGATGAAGGGATGGAGAGCAGTCCTATGGAGAAGGACTTGAGGGTTTTAGTGGATGAAAAGCTGAACATGAGCCAGAAATGGGTGCTTGTAGCCCAGAAAGCCATCCATATCCTGTGCTGCATCAAATGAAGAGTGGCCAGTAGGTAAAAGGGGGCTGATTCTCCTCCTCTGCTCTGGTGAGACCCTACCAAGAGTACTGTGTCCAGCTCCGGAGTCTTCAGCACAGGAAAGACATGGACCTGTTGGAGCGAGTTCAGAGAAGGGTGTCTCAATCCAGTATCGGGAAATTTCAATATGATCCCAAGAGCGAAATTAAGACACAAAAGAGGTCAAATGCCGTATACCCAAACCAGGTTTTTATTATTAAAAAGTGACTAGGAGTAGCAGTAGGACAGAATCGAAGGAAAAGACAGAAATGAAGCAAGAATGAGGGATAGGGCTACAAGACTAGTCACCACCATGGATCCAGCAGCATCCCATTGGTCCTCAGTCTTCAGTTCTTCAGTGGTGTGTGCACATGGATCTGGCTTTGATTGTAGATGCACACTGAGCAAAATTTTCTGCTGCCTTTTCAAGTTCATCATATCCGCTCATTAGCATATCTGCTCACCTTTAGGTTTTTTTTCCTCTGGTCCAACAGGTTTTGTTGCATCCAGCTTCAGGGCAGGAACATTTGGCTCTTGTCAGTTCATTAGCAATGCATGCACAAATGGCTACAGCATGGGGCCAGCTCAGCACACCTCTGCCCCTTTGAGGCTTATCTAAAGAGTCTGGACAATTCAGTCACAAAGAAGTGGGAGGGTGCATCCTTCAATACACTCCTGCCTCTCTGCGCCACATCCCCCAGACCAAGTCACAGGCCGCAGCAGCTTCTCTTGGAGGTTTGCACAGACACAAGCAAGCTTTGAGACAGTCATATGATATTTCAGTCTCTCTCAAAGGGCCACAAAGATGATGAGGGGGCTGGAGCACCTCCCTTATGAGGAGAGGCTGAGAGAGTTGGGGTTGTTCAGCCTGGAGAAGAGAAGGCTCTGGGGACACTTTATAGCAGCCTTCCAGTACTTAAAGGGGGCTATAGGAAAGATGAGGAAGGACTCTTTGTCAGAGACTGTAGTGATAGGATGAGGGTAAGGTTTTAAACTGAAACTGAAAGAGAGTGGATTTAGATTGGCTATAAGGAAAAAATTTTCAATTGTGAGTGTGGTGAGACACCAGCACAGGTTGCCCAGAGAGGTCATGACTGCCCTGGCAGTGTTCAAGGCCAGGCTGGATGGGGCTTTGAGCAACCTGGTCTAGTGGCAGATGTCCCTGCCCATGGCAGGGGGGCTGGAACTAGATGATATCTAAGGTCCCTTCCAACCCAAACCGTGCAATGATTCCATTATACAATGATGAAACTGCATGGTGTGGGTTTTTTTCTTTACAGTATTAGTTGGGCCCAAGTTATCAGTCACATAGAGTGAGGTTTTGCTGCTGAGCCCTTCATGACTTTTCCACCCCACTGCTTTCCCATTGCTTCCCCTTCAGTGAAGCGTTTAAATAAAATACTTCCAAGCTTCTTTAGTCTGTGAACCACCAACATTTGGCACTTTGTGAACTGTTTTTTTCCATTTCTGGAGGCAAACCTAGTCCCTCCCCCCTGTTCTGGGGCATAGCCAACTGTAATCTTGGGGCTGCTGCTTAGCCTTCATCTCCCATAGCTGTGATGTTTTGATCACCACATTCAGGCTACTAAAAGCATTCCTAGAATGAGGAACATTGTCAGCAAGCACATGATGTTTAAATCATCGTGAAGCATGAAGAACATTCTGTGTACTTCTAAGGCAAAACACTCACTATGTATGTACAGAAGAGAAAAAGCTCTTTTCCCCTCACTTTCTTCTTTTATCAAGAAACCCAACCTCAGAGATGCTTGAAAACAGTCCAAAAATGTATTCTGTGAAAAAAACAATCCATAGGCAGAGAGGGATGGAAAAGGCTAGGAGCAAAGAGGACAATGGAGATAAATTATCACACACAGTCAGATTTTTGTGGGGTTGGAAGGGGGAAAGTAGATCTTGTAAGAGACATCTACTAAAAAGTCTTTTAAAGAGTGAAATAAATGAAGAAGGAAAGCTATAACTACCACAAACAAATGGAAGCATAAACAAGGAAGGAAACCATGTTGCTTTTATACATATATAGTGGAACTTATCTATAGATATAGTCCCTATTTCCTCCCTACCTTATTGCTTAGATGCTGGCTGCTGAAAGATTTCTGTATGCAAGCTGGCATACAAAGACTTACTGACACTTTACATAGAAAACTAAAATCCTTCCTTCTAAATACTTCATGTTAACTTTGAGCTTTGTGCAACACAAATAGCCAGCACAATGCTTAGTGTTTCATGCTTTGGTTTTGCATGTGCTGTTCATGACCTACATTTCCAAGACTGTTTCTGAAGTTTTGGGATACTATTACCTGTTTTGTGATGAATGATGTCTGAAGATTTCTCATTGCTTCCTGACTCCAATTGCTTTTGTCTTGTCTGTGCAGTTGTAAGCTTGATTGTTATATTAAGTGACTTATAAATTTGTGGCCTCAGGCCACTCTGTAGCTAGGTCCAGGTTACTTTTCACCTTTTTGACCAGTTCTAGGACTATGCCAAAGCTAGAAGTTGACTATTCCTTTTCAGTTTACTATATATTCAAGAACATTTGCATTCTCAGCAGCTGGAGACTAGACCTATGCAGTCTTGTGTGCATGACATTGCCTTTAGGTAGACTGTAGCTTACATAGTTTACATTATTCCAACATGTCATTGCTCCTACCATACGTAAACACAGATCAACATGCTTGCTGATGGACTAATATGCCTAAATTACCAGCTGGACTACACCAGCCTAGGAATATCTCTCTCTCCTGTGTCCTGTGTCATAACCTGTCCTTTCATTTTTCCTTGTGTTTCTTCTTGCATTGTTTGTTTTAATGTTTAAATGAAACTTAGCAATTCTCAAGGTAGAGGGGAGAGGCTTGCAATTAATTATGAAAACTAAAATGATATTAGAGAGCCATCAGATTAGATTTGGAGCATTTGTGCTGTCTCACAGGCAGCTTGCTCAAGAGGACCTGACTCGGTGCCCCAGGAAAAAATCCGTCAACCTGGGTGATACAGAAGCAGAAGTTTGACAACCTCTATGTTGCCTTTTTTTCTGATAGCCCTTTTTATAGGATGAGGAAAGAGACAGTTCAAGCACTTCCATCTCTAATCACAGTAGCACTAACACAGATGGAGCTTCCCAAAAGAGATTTTTTTCCTTTCTCAGAAAAAAACTGAGAAATTCATGACATCTTCAACTCAATCTGCACAGCACCAGTCAGCCAGAAATTCTCCTGGAAAGAATAACTCACAGCTAACAAGCAAAGGATTGATTTAAATCTGTTTGCGGGACATGTAATGCTGCCAGACAGTATAAGGAGGCAAAAAAGTCAGGCTCCTGGCCAAGATTTTGAAAAATGGGTATGTAATTAACTATTCTGATTTGCAGCAGAAACGAGCATCCAGGCTTTTCTGCCTTACTGTGAATATTCAGGTATGTTGTGACTTTTTTCAAGTTTTTTATTTTGTTTTCCCATTCCTTGATATCTTCAGGGTGACCCACCTTTCACCTAAAATCACCTGCTGGTTGCTCTGGAAGTGTTGCTTTTCAGTGGACTGCTTCTTTTCAACAGGTCTCCACAGAAGGAAAGGACAGAGCCTCACATCCTGACAAGAAATGCCTGAAACTGTATTGTATTTTGCTGGTTTCACCTAAGGATATGTACCTTAAGTGAACTTTATTCTGACCTTAAGGTATAACTATGCCCCATACAAAAGGTTTTGCTCCCTGTAAGGACCTGGACGGTAGCAGCAGTGATGCTGTGGAGGAAACTGCATCTGGTGGGAAAGGTGCTGACTCAGCAACAGACATGGGTGATCTTGGCTAAGGTAGGAAGGGGCAAATGGGCAGCCGTGCTCTCAAGCTCATAGCACACTGACAGCTTCACAGGCGCCTCCTATTTGTCAATCTGCTGCCCTTTTTGATCCTCAATCCATGAGGATTTTATGGTGGAGCTTTAGAAGGAGATTCCAGAAAAACCTTATGGGTCTTGGCTCTTGCATCAGATACGCTTTCTACCAGCCTGAACTGCAGCTTGGGGATTTTCAGCACTACAGTCCCCAAGCATTAAATGGTCCTAATGAAAATGAGGGTTCTCTAACCAGGTATCTAATTGCTACTTGCCTTGCTTTTTTTCCCTCTAAGCCCTTATATAGATTTTTTTTTTATTTTTATTTTTTTTATTTTCAAAGTGCAGGAAATGGTGTGCAGACAAAACTAATTTGGGATAGGCAGTGTGTAATTTCTGTGTCTGTATGAGGAAAATTAACTGTTATCTGGATTTCTTAATTACTTTTCAGACACTGAGGCCAGTAGGCATGAACAGTCTGCATCCCTAGTGCTAAACCCTGCTAAAATCCTGCCAGATCACGGTGGCTTGAGGAGTATTGCCCACCAGGAACGGTCCCTGGCCTCTCCTGAGCAGTGTCAGGGAGTTGCTTGCAAAAAGTGGCTGGCTCGATTGTTCACAGTGAGACGTCACATCAGGGAAACTTCCAGGTAAGAAAAAAAGAAATGTGGAACGATATTGCCTTCCAAAAGGGATAATTAATTTTGGTGAGATCACTGTTTTCCTGGGTACTGTATAGTTTACACGTGTGTGTATGCATGAAGCCATAGTGTCTGGAGTCGATGTTTGTCATCAATGAAAGCAAGTGAGAAATTTAATGCTGACAAACCTGGTCCTTTGCCAGCAGATCTATTGATTTTATTTGCAAATACTGATGTGCCATTTATGTCAGCCACAGGGAGTGGGGTTGTTGTATGCCTGGAATATATCTATGTCACATTTTAGCACTGCAAAATAGGTAGCATCAACATTTCCTTTTCTATAATGAACAGCAT
Source organism: Athene noctua (assembly GCF_965140245.1). Lineage (NCBI taxonomy): Eukaryota > Metazoa > Chordata > Aves > Strigiformes > Strigidae > Athene > Athene noctua. Next base: position 44,138,014 of record NC_134038.1, read on the forward strand.
AATAATTATACTAATCTAGAGATCATTAATGATGCATTGTGTAGATAACTACAATAGCAAAAGTTTTGTTGAGGTTACTTGATGAAGATGCTTGGGTGAGCATCTTGAAAATGGTGTAGTGAGTCGTTAAGGAGGGCAGCTTGAGCACTGAAGAACCGGGCTGATCAAAAGTGGGAAGAATTTGGGATTGTGGAAGAGATGGTCTGGAAGCTTTCTCATGCCAAAAGCATCTCATCTGTTTGCACTTTTTTTGCTGCAAGTGAAGCCAGTTGTTGATCGGAAGGCAGGAGAACTGCCAGAGAAATTCAGTGTGGGAGGTAGGGATGTGGGGCAGGGAGGAGCATGCTGGGCAGGTAGCAACATTCTTTCCAGGTCGTGCTCCCCAATATGTGCATGGCTGGTCTCAGTCTCACCTTCTTAATTTCTGTATGAAACTTAGATCAAAAGTCCATGGGAAGAGTAAGCTGAGTTTGCCTGTGAAGCTGAGGCTCGTTGCAAATGTTCCCTTCACTCTGTCAGTCCTGGGCATCTGCTTGTCTCCCTTTCCTGGTTTTCATTTTAACACTCTTTTTCATGTGTTAAAATGGTCTGTGTTTCCAAGCCTGAAGTTTTTACGTAAGTTCTAAAACTTTGCTCCAGCCCCCTCAGAGTGCTCCTAGGGAGGATATTCACTACTTTACTCCCACAGCATTGCCATAAGAAACTACTTATTTTTCCTGGCTGCTAATTCTAACCAATAAAATATACTTATGGTCTTTGAAACTTCACCAGGAGCATAAGAGAACCCTAGAGACTTGGTGGGCCTCCAAGATCTGTCTCAATGTTGGTGAAAGGATATGGCATACCATTATAAATATTTAAGAAATCATTACTTTATTTCTGCCAATTTTCAGTAATGTTTCCAATGAGCCAGAGCTTCCCAGGTGTGCTCAGCTTTCTGTTCTGATGGAATCTGAGCTGAAGTTTCATAGAGAAGTCCTTCTTCACTGGGTAGCTTTTGAGAGGTGGTAAAAAATACACTGCATAGAAACATTTGTACGTTGGCTTGGCTGGTGTCCCACACAGCGAGTATCAGTGCTCTGATACTACAGAATGTGGTCTTATGCATTTCATTATTGCACACATTACCTGTGGCTTTGCAGAAATGCTGATTACCAAGTGCCTGTCTGAAGAAACTACAGATTAAATGATACCTTGTGAAACTGAAGAAGTGAAGGAAGGCAGTGAGGGACTTGGGTTGAGGTCTGGAGGGAAAAAGGGGCATATGTTTACTTTGGCTGAAGCTGGGGACTTACTTTTAGAATAAATCACCTCTTAGAAGGGGAAAATTAGGCTAAGGTGGCAAATGCCAAGAGCTCTCTTCATTCCAAGACTGTGTCTTTTTTCCATGGTCAGGATGCCAATTCTCAAGGAGTCTTCAAAAAGAATTACTACTTAACATGTCCACCGGGGCATCAAATGTATCACACAGAAGCAGATGAAAAAATCCATTATTTTTTTCCTTTTTGCCAGATTCACTATGAAAAGACATCTGTTCCATAAGCATTATCAGCTACTACACATTTCATATGTTCAAATTTGCCAGCTGCAGAATGAGAACAGCAATGAATAATCATTTTGTTGTCTGAGTGTGTCCACTGCATCTGTAAATTATAGCTCCTTTGGGAGTGTGTGAAGGTAGGGAGACAAAAAATTCTAGTTTAATGCGAAAAACTGATAATGTCTGTGGCTTCAACAGAGCATAGATGAGCAGGTAAAAATAGTCTCCCTGAACATCAACAGTTGGTCAGGTACATTACTTTTTCATCTACCAGCTAAAGCAGAGTCTCAAACATAGGCTCTAACGGGCTTTTTAGGGCTAACACAGGCTTTTCTAGAGGACTTTTTGATAATAAATTAGCATATACATAAGAAGCATAAAGCCGTGAACAGCTGAAGAAATATTAATGAGCCCTGGACAGTAAGTCTCCACAGAAAATAAGTAGTAATATGCCTTTTGAAGCTTAGTAGTAATAAACTGCAATAATTCAAAGCTCTTTAGCAACCTTAACCGAAAACTATTCTTCCGTTTCTCAAGAATCCATCCTTAGGTTTGCGAGGCTTTAGAAATAAGTACTAGAATGGATTTGTAAATATAATCCTCAGGCAAGGAAAATAAGGAAGTGGTCTTTAACACTTGTGAGATTGTTGGCCTGTGATTCAACCTAAAGATTTTCCTTTTTTATGATTTTGATGATATAAAGAGATAAAATGCAGCAAGACAGTGTCTGAGAAGTAAATCCACAAAGATATAGTCATCTTTGCTTATAATACAATAACATGCCATTTGAGATGGAACTGTTAATGCTGTGATTTCTCTGGAGATGACTGACTTGGCTCCATTCTTTTTGTTTGCTATAAAAAAAGCTTCTGCATTGAAGCAGCTGAGGACCAAGTCAATTTGATGAAATGACTGAAAAAATTCTTGTAAGTGTAAATGGCACAGATTTGAACAGCTCTTCTTCTGCACAAAAGACTGCAAAACAACAAATGACAGTGGCGGTAAATAATTCTGTTGTTTCAAACAAAAGAAAAAAATAATGCTCTTACCTTTTTTCCTGATTTTTAGTGGTGATCATTCCTACAGGACCCACCACCTAAAACCAAACCTACCCCCCAAATCAGTAAGGATCAAGTATTCTAGTCCCATCTCTCCAAAACCAAGGATCTGGCTCAGGAAAGATTCTTAGCCAGGAAAACATTTATCTAGCACTTATCATCTCTTCTGGTTAAATATGTTCAGTTTCTGATTCAGTAATGATTTTCTATACAAAAGTCACTTGAGTTCTGGCTCTTTGCCTGTATTGTAGGGATTTAGATGCCTTTTCCCCTGGCTTGAGTATTATAGTAGGAAATCTTCAGAGCAGTAACTGACACTGCATGTATGTAAAGTCCCAGAATCATGGGATCCCAACCTGGTGAGGTATTAGAATTATAATACTGATCTAGTATCAACTGCTCTAGTCTGTGTTATGAGTGGAACATCCATATTCTCCCCAGATGAAATTTAAGTGAAATTATTTACGACTTCCAAAGATTATAGTTATGTAATCACAATAGCTGTGGAATTTAATGACCTTGTCTGGAATAAACAGATGTAAGAAATATTCTGTGCAATTACCATGGAACTACCATTATCTTCAAAAACTGTTTGTATGTACTCAGTTTTTAATTTATTCTCAGTCCCTTTTTAGAAAGAAAGAAAATGTTAGATGTGGGATTTGTGTTTTTCCTTATAAGACTTTCCTGCGGTGGTGGTGGCGATTTTCTTGCTGCAGCTGCTTTGAGAACCTCATCCTTAAAACATTCGTTCATACTTGACAGAAAAAAAAAATAGTTTAAAATACACAGGTTTAAAATGTAGCAATGAATATGATTGTTTGATATTAAGAATAAGTATGTTAAGCAGCGGTTTTAGTTATCAGGCAGTTCATGCACTTCAGATACCTTCAAACAAGGGGAAAAGAAATCCCTTTTTTCTGTTTTTGACTGCCTGTTTTACCTCATGAAGTTCCTTAATTCAACTTCTTGGAAGCAGAATAGCCACTCCAGGGAAGTGCTGAAACATAACTGCTCTGCTTTTTATATCTTCCCTGGAGACTTTCTCCTGACTGCTGTAGGATGTTTGGTCTTATTTGATATGTCTGTTTATATTATACAGGCTTTGGCTCAGCATTCAGTACTGACCAGCTCATTTTCTTTTATGCATTATCTGCCTTGGATGAAAAGCAAATCCCTTGGCTTTTTTTTTTTATTTATTTAATTATTTTTTTAAAAAATTATTTTATTTTTAGTAAAGACATCTGAAAGCTTGATTCTTCTAGCATTTTCTTCAGATGAAAGCTAGCTGGTTCTATTGCTGTTCTACTCTTTTTAATGCAGAATGGTATTTCTTGCAGAGCAGGTGTAGGCTTCAGGCTAACTCTTATTTAGTCTTGACTCGGAGATTTTGGAGTGGATTTTTCTTTTTAATTATATTAGATAGGTAAACATAACGGAATCCTTTTACATCATAAGCAAAATAAAAAAAATCAAAGTTGGGGAGAGCTTTCTCATTTATTAAAAGCTTTTCTTTCTGTTATTTTTTTTGAGATCTTAAAGCAGTGCTTGATAAGCAGCTGCCATAAATTTACACAATCAACATTCCCCTCTGGAAAAGCTTTCCAACCTACTCCTGCTGTGATTCACAAGTACATCTGATTTAAGTCACTTTACTGTGTTTATCAATTCATGTTCAATTGTCCAAGGATTCTGAAGTTGTTCTACTCTTTCATACTTGATACATAATTACACATTTGGAAATTAAATGATACATACAATTGTGTGTAAATATAGAAGAATGTAATTTTAATTTTATTAATACGGTCTTAGAATATAGCCGAGGACTGTTAACTAATGTAAGATGGGAACCTGTCACTTAAAGGGAAAAAACTGGAAAATCTGGAAAATTTGGAAAATCTGGGGGCATTTCATCTAACATGTATGCCCATATGCAAAATTAGACCTCACTCAGCCTGACTGTGGGTTCAGACAGCCCGGAATAATCATTGTAAGTTTTGATCACAACCACAGATGCAAATGCAACATATAAAAATAAAAGATGAATGGGGAAAAAACAACTGTGGAGATAAATTTTTTCACTGTAGATTTAGAGAGCTCTTGGGTGCTAGGGACAAAGGGGCAAAACTCATCTGTATTCTCTGCTAGTGCTTAGAGATGCACTTTCATACACCAAGTTGTATTATCTGATGCCAGTGGTGGAAAAAGAGACACCATCAAATTGCTAAAACATGCCATGTAGGACTATTAATCACTTAGTTCATTCGATGTTGGAGATACTCTGGGATACACTTTGGAATATTTTGGACCGTTTGGAATGTTTTTTGCCCCTATCTTTACAGTAATATTTTACATACAAGGAGACTGGTAGTATGACTTTTGTTTGTTTGTTTGTTTTGGCTAGACTTAACAGAACTGTTTCTTCAGCCTTATGCAGTCCTATTCTCCAGACTTTCTCTTCTCAGTGATTTTCTCTGAACTCTTCTGAGTTTGACTCATAGTTTTATTGAAATGGGATGTCCGAAGCTGACCATCAATACATAGATCTGCAGTTTAATCTCTTCTACCTGTAGAACACTCTAAGACAGATGCTGCTTCAGTCCTGCAGCCTTATCATGTGTGACGTGGGATAGCCTGGCCCTCAAGTGCTCTCTCAAACAGTAGCTCTATAATGCTGTGTATACACTTCATGAAATTATGAAAACACAGAAAGTGATAGTAAACTATCATGGCTGGCATACCCTTGCATGCTTTGTAAGAATTACTAACTGGCACAAAAGGAACAGAATAAAAACTTGAAAGAAACTGTCATCATAAAGTTACCAGATGCCTTTTTTTGCAGCAGTCTCTGCCAAAAATATTAGAGCATTTGTCATCAGGGAGACATCTCAAAGAAATGAAAGTGAAAACCAGAAGCATCAAAGTGAGAAGAAGCTGCATAGAGATTTTTATATTCTGGTCCATAAGTAGCCTGAAAAGTCATAGTGTATCAAACACTGCATACAGCAAGCTCCTCTCATGCTTTGTAGAAGACAGAAAAATACAGCATGATTGAGGTAATCCCCTCACAAAACAGTTTTGTTTCTCCAGACGGTCCACAGAAAGGAAAATTTGTAGTAAAGGGACCTTACTTCAGCCTAAACCTAGGAATCAGATATCTGGGTATGGTGGATTTCTCTAAGCAGTAATTTAGAGAAGGACATAATTCTGCTTAATAAACAAGTAAAATAAGAATATTCTAGAGTGGTAGTAATCTCTCAGGTTGTAAAAATATACTTGTTGTCTTGGCCAATACCAGTTCCTAAGGTTAATAATAACAACCCCAAGTTAGCTGTCTTGAAGATGGACACTAGCTGGTGAGTACATCTTGTTTGGACGAGGAGACCCATCAGATTTCAGGCAATATGGCAGCCTTGCAGAACTGTGCAGTTGTGCAACCATTTCTACATCAGGAAACTAGCATTCAGTGCACCATGCTGGCTCCTGTTAGTAAAATCGTGAAGGAGGACATCAGACCCCCTTAGCTTCATTAGTAAATCGACACCTCTTCTGAAGCTAGCTACTCTATTGACTAATTAGACATTTCTTAGTAGTTATGAGGGTCTTGATTTTAATTTTTAAAACCAAAGCTAAACAAATCCTAGTATCTTCAAAGGGAAAACTATTTTTAAAATGCCTTGTTTAGGCATTTGCTTCATAATTTAAAACGACAAACCAAAACTCTTGCAAAACATTATTTTTTTCACTATTCAAAAGAAATCAAACCTTTAAGAAACAAAGCTGAAGAACTCTATTATGGGGACAACAATTCTATACACCTGTAAAAATCTTCAGTGAAATTCATCAAGCTTCATATGCCCATTGAATCTCAGTGTACTGTATTCAGATTGAGACAAAAGAAAACAAATGGAATCCATTCTTTCCCCAGCTTTCTATCATTTGTTGCCCCCCCATCCATTGACTCGGTGCACTCTGTCATTGTCCATCCTTATCAACTTGCATGAGGACTGATGGAGTGTTTCTACAGTTGCCTCCCAGTATGCTATTAATCCAAGAGGAGAACAGTCAAATGCAATGTCCCTTATGTCAGGTGATTGATAGCGGCATTTGTTTATGACATTACCGAGCACTTTTTAATATTCTGCAATTTGATTTTCTGTGGGTTTTTCAATGTCCTCCACTCTGATTTATTAATTCATACTTTTGTTTACTCTCCTTGATGTATCTCTTCTGCAGAGGAAAATATAAAATAATGGAGATTTTAAGGGTTTCACTGAGTTTTGAGAAGGGCTAGCCTTAGATGCAGAACATCAGAGAAACTTACTCTGAGGGCTTTCAGACTTACCCCATTTATGTCTTATTTACAGTGCACAGATGCTGCCCAGGTACAGCCTGTTTGCTATACCAAATGTGAGGAAAACGAAGTTTGCCTGCCTTGGAATGTACTGTTATGTAAAAGACTAGGTACAGCTGGTAAAGCAGATAAGGTGGTCTGTGGAAATGTGTTTGTATGAAGCAGCTATCCGTACCATGCATTCTGGGATTGGTGTTTCCAGGGTTGGAAACAACAAGAGTCCTGGAATTAGGTAAGTGAGTTTGCGTGGAAGTGCACTGTAAAATTTGTCCTTTGCACAAGGCATCATGAGACCTACTTTTTAAAAGCTCACTTTACAGTGTGTTGTATCCCCCTTATCTTTCAGACAGGTGTTTTTTGCCTTTTTGTGAATAAAATAAGAAAAGATTCATGACATTACTCATGCCCAAACACAATGCTGTTTACTCATCGTTAACAGGTTGTACTTATTTTCAGTTGGAGAATTTATACTATAAATAGATAATCCTCTTGTACTGAAAATTTTACCAGGGAAACTGTCAGCTGCTAAAAACCCCATCATTCTTTAGCAGGAAGCAAATGTCCATATCTACTTACTGCTAGTTTGGACATGGTTGGGATTTTATTTTTGCTTCTGCATTTTTATCTTCCCCTGCTGAAAAAATTGTCATTTCTCATGTCCAACTTTTTTCTACAAAACCATCTTTTTTAACATAAAATCTTAAGTTTAGGAAACTCTAGAACTCTCTTCTATTTATAAATTTCCAAATAATGCTGTCTTCAAGTGAAGTGTTTCTGTTTCTAGAATGTTGAGATTGACTTTTCCCAAAAAGAGAAATGCTTAGCTTTGTTAGTTCACATTACCTGTTAGATAATTGGACAGAGCTAGCAATGAGTACAGAGAGTAAAAAATGTATTCACAGTGTTAAGGTTAGCTTTTAACAAGTATAGAAGAATCTTTACAGAGGGATCAACTTGTGAATATATGGAGTAGTTAGTAAGAAAGCAATCAAAATGTAATATGAAAATATTTGCTCTAGGTCCAATTCTTTCTGAAATATATCTGTTTCTATTTGGGGACTGTCATTTTGATACTCCAGATAGTTAGATTGAGACCCTACTTGCATTGAAATTAACAAAATGATTGCATCTGGCATCAACAGAAAGCAAAAATCAGTGCAAAGACCTCAAACGTCAAGTTGTTCAGGTATCAGAAAAATGAAAACATTAATTGTACAGAATCTAAGGTCCTTTTTTAAAAAAAAAAAAAAGAGTTTCAGATTTGATTTCTCACTGGACATGTAGTTCATAGTTTATATTAAAGTTGTAAAACTATAGAGACCTTAAAGAACTGAAGATCTGGCTCAGTGAACCAAGTCCGTAAGTGTTGAATTGATAGGTCTGCCCCAGTAAGCCATAGTCACCTGAGAAAAAAAAAAAAAAAAAGTTTACATTTCTCCATTGTCATACATTCACAACAGCAGATCTACTTGGTGAGAGAACACTATCTGCCTAAACTGTACCAAAGTGTGAACCAGGCTGAACAGACACCCTACCAAAAGAGACTTTTGGTCAAAGATGAATAATGTGCTGGGATGTGTGATTTCATATTGCTTCCATAAACCACACTGAGTAGAGGAGATCTCCACAGGGGAAGGTGATGACAAACTCTTCTTAGGGGTGTCCAGCCTGCCTCAAATTCAAGCCACAGATATGCCGCCCTTGTGTGAGATGTCCTCCTGCCTCTCTTGTCTTTGGATCTACTCTCCTAAGTAGAGTCCTGTAGTAAACATGACGCTGGATCATGTAGTATATTTGGGCTGATCTGAAGCAGGAGTTGAGCCAACTTCACTGGCATCCAAACGGGAGATCTGGCCACCATGTAGGACATTATGTAGTGGATCTCTCACTGCTTTTTTCAATGTGTTGCCAGCCCATTTCCTCTGCAAATGTTCAGCAGCTGGAAATCCTCAGCCTGGGTAGAAATGCTCTGGCTAGGTCAGCTACACAGTGGTAGGCACTGTACCATTTCTGTCTTTTGGCCCTGGATAACTTGGCTTAGTTCACTCTATTTTTCTAGATCCGTAAGCACATGTGCTCATAAGTTGTGAGACAGCCTTGAACAATGCCAAACTACCTTTGAGATTTGGATTGCATGGCCAAGTGCAGTAATATCAAAGTACTCTAGGGGATCTATACCTTTCCATTTTAGAGCCTTGCTGGTGACAAACAAATAATGCTTCCTTTACTCTATTTGTTGTATGTGAGCAGAACCAGACAGAAACTGTCCACTTACATGTAGGTACAGCATCTTGAAACACAGTATTCTCTAGAGCAGAGCAGGTATCATTGGGATGTCATCAGATTCCCTGTTAATGTTACAGGTTTCTATTAGGAAGTAACAGGGTTTATGCTGAGATTTTGCAAATCCTACTGCAACAATGTGTATTTTTAGTAACCACTTGCAAAATAGTAATAATATTAATTTTGGTAAACAGGAATTTTTAATCTAAAAGACAATTGCCAAATGATTGAAAAAACTTGAAATTCTACACACCTGCCCCATACACCTGTGAGTTTTGCCATTGACCATATTGTGTAAAATAATTTATTCTTTGTTTCTTGAGGCTAAGGGAGAGGTAAAGATTTTTTTTTTTTCCCAAAGAACAGTATCTTACCAGAAAATTCACACTTTTGCCTCAAAGTAAGTCTCATAAAAATACCTGTATGATGAAAGAAGGTATCCATGGTGACCAGAAATTTAGCATCTTTTGTTCTCAGTTCTCACATCAAAGAAAGGAAAATAATGACTCACTATTTTGTCTAATGGATAGTTTTTTAACAAGACAAGATAAATCAGTCAGAACTGATTTATAATTTAGTTGCTAAAAGTATTAGCTAAACTCATCTCTGGCAAACCACTATCTTTGATGGGATCACCTTATCTATAACATCATTTCATTCTAAATTAAAACAAGATACTGTAAGATATAATAGAGGGAGAGGTAAGTTGCCTGCATCTTTATTTTAAATCAGTCAAGACTGAATCTCAGAATCAACACAGGATCAAGAAATATCTACATAAGCGTCTGCAGTTTCCTCCCTTTTGCTGCACAGGTACTTGCAAATTCTGCTGATGGCAGAGTTCAATTCTTCTTTCTAGTTCATGTTAATATTGTCATCCTATCGAAATTATATTAATGCAAAGATTATTTTACACTTCTAGTTTTCTTTGTGTGAGAACCACAAATTCTTATTCTCTTCCTATATTTTAAAAGTTTTAAATGACTGAGAAAATGTTCAGCAGCTGAAACTTGGATGTCTTTCCTCCACGTTGTACTAAAGTGTACAGAGAACTCCTTAGGTACGGTTCATGAAATAAATGGAGAAATAAGGAGTATGCTTTTTTGCTGGAACAAGCTGCCAAGGGTCGAAAGAACTTGCCACTTAATCCTTTGCACAAACACTGAAGCCTTCTGAATTACATGTTATGGTTAGATTGCAGTAGATTCAGGAACTACTCTGTGTCCTGAACTTTGAGGAAAGATCATCTCAACAGGATATACTGAGTGGACTTGTATGGGTTGTTTGCTTGGCTGCCTCTCCTACTAAAGAGGTTAGTCCTCTAGTTTCTAGTTAGAAACTCCAGCTAGAGCTAGTTTGTAGCTAGCCACTTCCCAGTGGCTAATGGCTGTAGCTGAAAACAGGTTACAAGGCTGAATTGATCTCTGGCCTGACCCAAACCCAGGTGCTCTTACAATTTTTGATCCTTAAAGATTCAGCTATACAAACGAATATAGCTTCGGCAAGTCAGTGGAAATGAAGTAGTCTTCAGAATTATATAACCATATATAATGCTATTCTAGTCTTCCAACATTACAGAAGATGCTACAATGGAATAGAACAGTTGTCAATAGTAATTAAAATGTCCTTTGATTTATTAATATAGAATTTAAATAATTTTTTCTGTAAACTGAAAATTTAAAAAGTGAAGAAGAAATGCTGCTGCCCTTGACAGAGCCTAGAAATAGGAATGTGCATTTGAGTGCTATTAGTCTTGCAGTCTTGTGGTCTGACCACTTCAATTTAATCAGTCTTCTAAGTACAAAAGGTAGATCACTAGCAAGCAAAGACTGTTAAATCTGCACTGTCCATCTAGCGACTCTGAATTCAATGTCTGCTTTTAGATAAATGGTGCTATTAGAACTTGACAATTTTGTCACCACACATAGACATAGGTTTCTAGCAGGCTATACTGGTAAATATAACCCTTTCATATTGTATTTCAAATAAAATGAATGCTTTTCAAATCTCCAAAACCAGGATAAAAAAGTAGGATATGGATCTGCAGAAATCCATACACCAGTCTTTTAGCATAGGATCTCCTTGTCTACACTTAGTTTATTTTTTTTCAGCCTTTTGTTTTGGGACACTTCAGTTTGGTTTTGATTATAAGTAATTAACGTCTCTGTTCATTCCATCTGTGAAGCAAATGAATGGTCCTCTGGAGCTTTTTGTTTGCTCTACATCAAAGTATTTTGCAGATATTCTTATTTTCTCCCAATATCTCAAATAACTTTTTATGGAGATGTGATGTTGGAGGTGCCCTAATAGGCAGCCTGCTAACAATGGTTTTACAGACTTTCAACTTTTTCCTCTCCAAGTGATACTTTCTAGTATCATTACAAATTATTTTTTAAAAAATCATCTGTCATTATTTATAGTTGGATTTTACTCAAAGCAGGTGAAAAGCAAGGAAAGCAATGCTTTACTTGAATGTTCTTTGTAGTGTCCATAGCTGTTTCACAGGCTGTAAATTATCAGTAGCATTATGGGGCCACATGGGAAAATAAACCCTTCTGACCTGCCATATGCTCTCAGAGAACAATTGCTCAGAAATAAGCAGTGTATAGTAAATAGTTAAAATGGAAACCTCTAGAGTAAAAAGGAGTTTAAAAGTCAACTATGTAAACCATTCTATGGGTAAAAATGAAGGCCATCTTCTTTCAGGCTGTTGTGCTGTGATGAGACTAAAGCCACGAGTCCTTCGTACAAGGTGTCAGGACTTCAGTTGGGTTTGCTCTTCTCCAGACATGCAATATGGGCAGTCTGAACAGCAGCACCCAGGGATGGGGTCACTGGAGAAGATTTATCATCCACACCCTTACCCTGCACATTGATGCATTGGCTTGCCATTCAAGTGATTCTGGAGCTGGCTCCAGGCTGCTCTGTTGACACTTTAAGCAGTTGTACTCATCCTTCCTTTCCCTCTTCGTGGCCTCAGAGGGAAATCAAAAACCTGCAGCATGTTGGCAATGAAAAAAAAAATGAAGCCTTTTATCCAGGAGGATAGTGATGCCTATAGTGAATGAATGGCATATTTTTGTCCTCAGGACTCAGAATCAGAATAATAAGACAATGACTCATTTTTAGAACAGCAGCTTGTCATATCTAGCCTTTCTATTGTTGAAAAAAAGGACTGTTTTGTTATCTGATTAAATCAAAAAATGAAAAACACTTGCCAGAAAGGAATATTAGTTTTTCACACTAAATGTCTGAGTTATAGGAGTGTGGAAATATGTCCCTTTCTTTATTCAAGAAGCTGAACTTGACACTGAGGAATTGCTCTGAACCCTGTGGGAAGGCCAGTAGCAGGTATATACTACCAGGAAGATGTCTAAGTTTTTCTTCAGCTTCAACATATGAGTTACCTGAGTGTTTTGTCTGAAGAGCATCATATCTGTAGTTAGGCGAGAGTAGTACCATGGTACTTGTATGGGAGTAGAAAAGAGTGGAGGTCTAGATTTTCTACAGTTATCTTAACTCATGGTGACTCCAGGTGGAGTCAATAAGTCTGGTTGGCTTGGTAGGACTTGCGGCCAAGCTGGTGTTGGGAGGCCTCATGCATTAGAACCAGTTAATACCCTTCACAGCTGCTGCTTTCAAGCTGAAATATTTCATTGACATCTTCCTGGAGGTTCTGAATTCTCAGCTATCTCACCGAGTAGCCATCACCAGAGCAGGCTTTCCTCTGAACGTTAACAGTGCTCTTCTCTAGGGATCACCTGGTTTTCTCTATTGAGCTTTTTGGGATAAAGTAGCAGTAATTTTTTTAGCTGTGGAACGAATATAACTTCATTATTTATTATAATGATCCATATTAATCTATTATTACATTTATGTGTCTTTCTATTCTGTCAGTTGTCAGCCTTTATAATTACGCTTTTCCTCTGTATCAAATTTTTAAAGGGACTTCTTGTGAAATAAAACACCTCAGTGTCACTGGAGCTTTCACAGACTTTCTCAGACATTGGCTTTGGTGTGGAACAATTAGTATAAACAGATTTTTCAATACGACTTGCAGGAACAGGTTGTACTGTGTGGTTTGAGGGAAAAAATTAGTCTCTAAATAGAAGCAAAAGTAGTTCACAGACTGAAATTAAAGCTTCTGGTGAAAAGCATCACTGAATACAGTGCTGAGATCTATTGCATTCTCCTCAGCTAATGTGGAAGTGACTGTGAAGCTCTCATCTCAGCACTCAGAGTGCAGGCACCAAACCATCATCCTCATTAATTCCATCAGAGTACCCACCCTCCACCACCTACTGTAACGATGCATGGCACACTGCCACACCGTCTTGTGCTTCACAGGTCAATAAAGTTACTGGCTGTGGGTGGTGATTTGCCATGTTGTTAATTCTGCAGTAATTCAAAATATCCAGTCATGTTCACAAGCAGCCAAATCTTTTGCAACTGTTTAATGCTGTTTTCCAACCCTTGCGCTCCTGTGAAGCAGAAACTCAGCTCAGAGTTTAGAAGTTTATGCTCATGCCTTTCTCCCCTTTCTATCTGGCTTTGATTTAAGGCCAGTTTTACTGGATACATGCTCAGCTTCTGGGACTTGCAAGTCACTTGCAGGAGATTTGCACAGTTTTGAAGTGACAATATGATACAAATTGGTGTAAACTGAGCTGGTGGCTGGAAAGCAGTGTTTGCGGATAATGTAGCATATTTTAAACAGTTTCTTATTCTGAAGCAAGAAATAAAAGTAAATATGTAATTGTGAGAAGCCTCAATTACTTTAGGGGCTTTGTTGCAGATGCAATGATATTAGATATCCAAAGGTGAATATGCAAGTAATACTCTAAACATGGAACTGGGCAATGTTCTCCCAGAAAAATCAAACGTTTTTTCATTATATGTCAAGACTGATTAGAACACATTGTCAAGAGCTAGAATGCATCTGATAGGACAAATGTTAGAATAACTTTCTCATTATTTCTGTTTAAAGTTTTTGCCAATTCAATTAACATTAAAATACAATAATTCTGTAAAAAGCATGCTAATATATGTTTCATTTTCTTAGAGTGTTGTGTCCAACGGTATATCTAATACAGTCATATGTAACACATTAGTTCAAGAGTGTATATTACTCAAGGTCTTTTGATCTACGCTATGGATAACATACAGCTGTATTGTATACTGCTGCCTTGAAATCTGAAGCTCTGAATGTGTGTTAGCTTACATGTTTGCTAGACACATATCCCACATTTCCTGGGACTTGTTGATTTCTATGGATGAAGATCAGGAGCTGAGGTCTAATTCTCACTGAGCTATGCTGCATCATTGATTGTACACTGTGAAATCAGTGTCACAGCAAAGAACACTTTTACTGCATGTCAGAGAATTCATTATGTTAAAAACTTAGGGGGTTTAGAGGGGCATCTTGGAACTGCTGTTCCACTACTGGACTCCATAGTCTGCTGGATGTCATAAAATGCCATGGTAAGTAGGTAACAGAAACTCTCTGGCTTCAAAGAGAATGATGCACAACAGTCAAAAAGCCTATTTCTATTCACATCTCTTCTATTGGTAGCTACCCAATTGCATGTGGATGATCCCACAAAGAAGCAAATGAGGAAGCATGTGTCTTCAAAGCGGGTCTCTGACTCTTTTCCCTCTGTTTTTATTAAAACCTTTGGTTAGATAAATAAAGCAGAGTATCCTGAAAGATTTAAGATGCCAGGACATTCAGGAATTTCCACCTCTCCTCTTCAGTCTGTACTTGCAGCAAAGGAAATTTCTTGTGTACATATGAAAACCATTTTGGCAATGAGAGAGGTCAGTCACTGGAGCAGGTGGCCAGAGCGGGGTAGAACCTCCATCCCTGGAGATTGCCAAACTTGCCCAGATGTGGCCCAGAGCACTTGATGTAAGTTGGAAGTTTGATTTAGCTTTAAAGGTATCCCTATTTTGAGCTGAGAGTTGGACTAGATATTCTCCAGAATGTTTTCCAAAATCTGTAAATTAGTCGATGATCTTGCAGGGTTTTCTTGAACAAGATTTGCATCAAGAATCAGACTGAGATTTGACCATCATTTAATGGCCATTAAACTGTTCTTCTCTTGGCCAGTTTAGTCCTCTACCATTAATTCTTTCTTATTTCTTTCAATGTTCTATTTCTTTTTCTTCCTTTTTTTCCTTTCTCCCAGGTATGTCAGAAAAAGCATGTGTTCCAACAGGGAGTAGTATCAGTCAGGTGAAAAGCAGTAACAAATTAAAATTGCTGTAAGTACATTAAAGAAAATAATCTCTCCCCATAGAATTCTTGCTACATTGAAGCATCAGATGATGCCATTCAAGACTTGACTTTATGTCTCTCACGCTTTAATATCAAAGATATTACTAACTTCCTCCATGGACTTACTAGCCAAATTTTTTTATATTTTTAGATCATATTATCTTGTGCATCCATTGATACTATTCAATTATTTTTTTTTTCTCCTGCTACTAATATGGGAAAATATCTGTATATTTGACAAAGAATAAACACCATGTTATTATGTTTCTGCCAGTTCTAATCTCAAAACAAGTCTATTCATATTCACAATACTGTAATAGCATGTAGCAACATATTGAGACAGTCTGGAAAATACTGTACTTTAGAACATTTTAAGATAGATCTATTTAAATCACTTTGCATTTCTGACAACTAGTGGAAAACCAATTCTTTCTAAGCAGAAAAACAGTGTGGAAAGCGCAAAAGCTTTACACTGACATAGTACCTAGAAACAAGCTAGGCATGTGAGCTGTTTATCTAAGTAATTTCTCATATTTTGATAAGTCTTTCCAGGATATTGTTTATACGTGTGAGAAATTTTAGTAGTAGTCTTAAAAGCTGTTGTTCTAAGTTGTTCTAAGACATTAATGTTCTTCAGTGATCACATGTATTGAAATACACATATATTTAAGAAATTACTATTTTTCTCAATAAATCTTTTTTCAAAATTTTGCATCCTAGACCTATAATGAATAAGTTAATTACAGATTCATTCACAATCCCTCTATAATGCATTTATTAATTAGGTAGAAAAAGTATTTTTCATCTTATTCACCCTTAGCATATGCTTAATTGTACTAACAAATATATGGTCAATCTATCTTATTGCTGCTATAATTATCATTCTTATGCTAAATTTTGCTTCCCAACAGTTGCTATTCATCTGCATCAATGCTGCTTCTATTAGATTCATCTAGAAACCCTGAAGGGCATTTTAATACACAAATTGAAAAATGTGGTATAGTTATTTAAGATATTATCACCTGAATTAAGACAGACATAAGAAAACACATTTTAAAATACTCACTGATACTTACCAGGACAGCAGGGGTAGAAGTTAGTCCTACTTTTGAAGCTTCTGGGAGAATCTAGGGATAAACTAAAACAAAAACTACAGCTTTACTTGAATAAGCAGGAATAAAGGAACATTTCAAATAACTTCAAATTATTACTGACTACAACTACTTTGCAGAGTCTCAGTCTGCAGAGAGGAGGAGATATAAGGAGGCAAAATGAAGGAGATTTCCCCATCTCTGCCAATGACTTGGTTCCTCTTTCCATTACAGAAGAGGTGCTGCGAAAGGCAATTGTAGCGGCTGCTGGAAGCAACAGCAGTTATTTCCTCCTGCACCTGACCTGAGGGACTGCCTCTGAACTTGACCTTTCAGTTTATTTGGTATCTGTACCATGCATCTTCTGAAGTGACAGTCATTTGTCAGCTGTGTATTTTGGGTGAAATCCTGAGTTTCTCTGCCTTTTTGAATAGATCCATAGGCTGGTAGGCTCCTCTAGGCTAGCAGGAGGCCTTGAGATCCATCCTTCACTGGAACAAAATGTAGTGGTTTATGAGAGAGAACAGCTTTGACACAAGCAAGTGCCCAGGCTTTGTCATACATTGGCACCTGCCGAGGCAGGTTTGGGTGTCCTGCCAGGGCTGGAGAGTTTCCTGTGTCTGTACCCACTGCTTCCTGTCCTTCCTGTTTTGCTGCCTCAGACAACCCAGTCCTTCCTCCAAAGCTTGAAGAGATAAAGCCTAACCGGTCAATCAAAATGTCAAATGTATTACATTTTTACTGGTGGTTTAATACTAGTTTGTCTGGTAAATGACAGTTTTGTTTCAAGTGGTGAAGAGGCTGACAAACCTTCCAGATCCTAGCTCTGAGTTTATTGCTTTGCCCAAGATGTTAGTAATAGATACCATCCTGGTACAAGGCAAGAGTTCCAACTGAGTAATAGTCACATTCAAAAATGGCAGGAACGAAGGGTTGGAATAAGATTATTCCCTATGTCCTGATACTGAATTTTCTTTCTTCCGCTGATGTAATTGTATTTAGCTTCCTCTTGCTTTCTTGATGATCAGATTAATAACCGTGACACGGTTTCTAAAGACATCCTGTTGCCTCAGAATAAGACTTTGTATGAAGTTCTGTGTCTGTTTTATTTCTAACCGATAAAGAATCTAAAGTGAATCAAAACTAACTTTTGTAGGCCAAGCAACTTTTCTACTTCATGACTGCTTGTTCTGTTTTAAGCAGAAAGACTTATTCCAAAGAAGCAGATAGGGGGAGTGTTTAGCTAAATGTCCATGATGAATGAAAAAGCTTTGCAAGAGTGCAGGACACAGTCTCTTTTCAGAGTTCTTCGGTTTTAAGTTTTAATAGTTTTACTATGGGTCTCATGGTTAAATTGAAATGTTAGCTGAATGCTTATTTCACAGAATTTTTATCTGAGACCACTTGAAATTATATTTCTTTATTATTGTAGGTCCTCATTCCTCTGTTTCTTCTTCCCAGACTCAGAAAGACCAAGATGAGTGATATCATTCCATTGTCTTAAGAAAATCTGAGTCCTCCTTTTACTGACATGATTTAAGATTTGTTAAGAAAAACCAAACAACATAACCATACCACAGCACTCCAGCTATTTCTATCACATTTTTTAAAAGTATAGGGTATTATATTTCTCAGGCAGTTTTTGTTTCTGGTTTTTCCCTCAGGGCTAATTAACTGAATTCTATGCAAAGTGCATTGAAGCTCACTGAGGAAAGCTAATACTTGACAAATACAATGCATTAATCTGGAGACTGGGAGAACTGCAGACACACTCAGATGAAATAGTAATAGCAAATAGAATTGGACATCTCTTGTGGATCAAATCAGAAGATGTGCAAGGCCTAACAGATAGTAAGAAGACATTAATTAACTTTCTTTACTATTGACTGTAACTTTGAAGCAGAGTACATCCCTAGAGTCTTTACAAAGTTCTTTAACTTCTAGAAAGGCCTTTGCATGGCCCAGAGAAAGAACTTTGTATTTACAGTATATAAGCATTGCTGGAAACATTGGATTAAGATCCTTAACAGCAGGAATAATATGATTTACTTTAAATAGTCTTTCTTGATACAGGGCAGTTATTTTGACTTTTCTACAACTGCAGTTCTCTTACAGATTGGAATGCCATAAACCAGAGAGGCAGCTCTTACCTATTGTTTAAGGAACCACTATGGAAGGGAGAAAATAATTTGTATCAGTGCTTGGACCAAAGACTATTTAGAGTAAAACAATTTAAAAATTGGAAAATACAGGAATATGCTTGGGAAAAAATACAAATTCTGTGTCCCCTGGCTTGAGATCAGTTTCCTGTATTAGGGCAGGGTGTGGGGGGTGTGTATTTGAGAAAACAAAATGCAATCCAGCTGTGATAGCTCCACTTCTTCCCATGTGATTTGAGATGTATATAGACAACACATGTGCAACTTCCCTCACCTGGTTGCAGGAGAAACCCTCCCATCTTGCCTTGAATATAAAATGTTACTCAACTTAATGATCTTTAAGAATAATATACTATTCAGGTTTCTTTGAGTAGTATAAAAGCATTATCTGCATGTTTAAAAGTCAAGTTAGAGAAACAAAATGTATTTCTTAGTTCTTTAAAAACTGATTAATGGTACCATTATTAAACTCATTCACCAAAATGAAACAAATTGAACCCTTGATTTAATGAAACATATATAGTGTTTTACATTACTTCAGTATCTAAACCCCTTTAAATAACTTCAGAAATTAAGAAAGAAATATCCCATTAATTAAAATGTCTTGACAAGTGAAAGAAAACATTAGAAGTGAGACTAAAAATTTTTTATTGAATTGTATATGTGTGTAGAAGGATTTGCTCAGCTGAAGCTGAGCTGCTGCATGATCAAGTTATTTTTACCAGGTAAATTTTTGGCAGGAATACGTGATTTAGTTCTTTGTAGTGCTTTGTATCGTGGTGTCAGCAACACAGGTCATGTATTTATTATGAAGTAGACATCCTGTTGATGCATTCAAAGGGCCTCTGTTCCTTCCATGGCGTATGGCCCTATTCTGGTGTCCACAGTCTGCTGCCGAGTGGCACTGAGTGTGCTGCTTGGGCTCTGATCTCACACCTCTTAGAGTGAAACATCTTAAGGTACCTTATTCCACATAACTTTCCCTATGTGTGAATGAAGGGTATCAGAATCTGTATCTACCAAACTGAAGGATATACTGAGTCTTTGTTCAATGTTTCAGCCCAGTGTGAGTACACAAAATTAATCCTGCTCTGCTCTCCCTGCTGACATCCTTGGTGCCTGCGTCTGTACAAGGAGTTTGTTTATACTTCCAGGCAGATATCTCAGATTGCAGCTATGACTTCTGATGTTTACATAGGTGGCAAGCAAATAAGACAACTTTGGAGTAAGTGCAGCATAGTTAATGTATGTGAATTCTTGAATAAGTCCATAGCCACCTCCTCCACCAAAGGAACATGCTCTTAAGTAATGTTGCCTTTTCTTTGAGATTGGAGAATGCAGGGGAGAAAATAGGGCCTAAGTCATAAATACAGTATTTGTGACAGATCTTGAATACCCCTAGAGGTTAAGATACTGAATTTAACATGAAGTCAAAGATTATTTAGGGTGGTTTTGATTTCCTGTGGGTTTTTTGGTTTTGTTTTCATAGGGTCTGCAAGGGTTTCCCTGTGAAACCATAAATTTCACTTTTCTTGTAGACAAGCTTTGTTTGAAAGAAAGCTTGCTGGTTAATAACCTTATTGCTAAATGGTGTTAATATTTTAAAACTGTTTGCTTGCTTGCTACTGCTGCTTTGGAGACTTTCCTAATCTATTTGGTCATGAAGTTGACACAAACCACTTCACTTTCCATCATTCCTAGATTGTTACTTCAAGACTGAGGGTGACTGTTAAGAAATAGGAAGTTACAGTATTGATTTTGCAGTCCTAGTTTTTTCCATTATATCTGTAGTGGTTTGTTTCATCATTTTAAGATGTTTTTATACAAAGTTCTCCAGCTGCACTGACAAGGTTTCTAACAAAGTTTGACAAAATCTCTTCACATTTCTCAGCCTATCACAGCAATCAGAAACCTGCTCAAAAATGCTGCTGCTACTGTGTACAAGAAAGGTTTTTTGCTTATAAAAGGGATTCTAAAATACATATTCCTCAAATGGCAAAATGAGGCATAAGGATTAAGAAGCCCATTTCCATTAAAGCTTTGTGCTGTATTTAGATGACAATTCCTATAACATTTTCCATCCTTTTGAAATGCCAGACAATCACTTCAATAATTTGCTATTTCCTGAGCTTTCTCATTCCTCATGATGGAAAAAAACCCAAGTAGTGGGACTATTACATTTCCCATATGTCTTAAATGCCTCAGAAACTAAATCACTAGAGCAGCTGCTGAGTAAGCTCATCACTCACATAAAGTCCTTGTTCCTGAGATGATAAGTGAAATGCCAGAAGGAGCTCTGGAGGTCCGTAAGGTCTGTTTCATTATCCCTGTGAGCCTCTTGTTCAGCCTTAGCTGCATCTAGGTCAGAGTGAAACCAAGCCTGAAGCAAACTGCAGCACAGACCTCCATGTTGAGTGGAGCTTTGAAGTATGACAAGGGGATCTTCTTCTAAAGAAGATTCAAAACTCATATTCTGGGGAATGTTTTTTGAGAATGAATGAGAAAGGTGTGTCAGATGGCACAAAAAGGTGAATGGTACTGTATTAATTCAAAGGCTGTCAGGGACCACATACAAGTTCTTTATTACCTTCACAAAGCTATAACCGGGGAAAGAGAGGGTGATTAGGTGATAACACTTGTATTTGCCAAAGACAACTTGAACCTGTTTGAGTAATTTGAAAGATTTTACTGAATGAACTAAAGTGCTTCACTCCAGAAGCACACTCAATGCAGTCCAATTTCTAACGGTGATCCAATGCACTAGAGCCAGAATTATGAAAGACCTCACACAGTTCAGTCAGAAGATTTGGGCACTCCTCCTAGGCGATGTTACTTGCTGAGGTAATATGGCCTGTGCTTCCCAAGGATAAAACTTGATACAAACTGATTAGGTAGCTTGGAATAAAAGCAAATGTGTTAGGAGAGTGGTTTGGAGGAGACTAATTTTGTATCTGACATTTCAAAATTTCTTGGGAATGATCTTATACAGGTTTACTGTTTACTTCAGTTGTAGAGGCTTTGTGTAAGTTGCCTTATTAAGTGCTTTGATGCTCCAGAGGATTGTCTCTGGAGAGTTGTTTGGATCAGATCATGCTCCTTTTCCACTTCTTACTGAGGAACATCAGTGCTGAGAGGCACACTGCGTGCCTCCTGCCATCACTGTACATACACAAGCACATCTGCCTTGTGAGGAGACAAACAGAAAGGCAACCCTGGAGAGCCAGGCTAAGCTAACAACAGGATTTTAGCCTGACTTTTTATAAAGTCTCAGGCCCATAATGTTGCTTTTGAAACAACTGGTCTTATAATTCAGCCTCTTAAACTGCGGGTGCCTCAGCAACAATGCCAGGATACCAACAACAATGAATCAATTGAGGCAGACTAATGAGGCCCAGCTTTATTATGCTGATTAGAAGATGGTTTCTGAGTTCTGTTCCTGGTGTTTGGAGAGAATTTCCCTGCATCTGAGCAAATTACAAAACTATTTATTATTGATTTCACCCCTCGCTTTTTTCTTCCACCACATATAAGAAGGCACACAGTTCAGAAGAAAATGTGAGCTTTCCACTTTCCTATTGCATAAACCAGCTGTTAGGGCAATCAGTCATGGGTCTGAGCCTCAGAAAAGGACCATATCAAGTGAGAAGGATTCTTTTCAGGAGAAGTAAGGGTAATAACATTTTTGAAGGGTTATTCAAACATGTTTGAATGGAGAAAGTTCAGAAGAGTCTTTTCAGATGAGGGAGAAACGGAAAAAAAAATTGTGGAGTACCTAATCTTTGTGAAGGGAAGTTTTGAGAGCTTTTCCTTGGAGTGTGAGCAGAAGAAATGGTTTAAAAAGAGACTTGGCAGAAGACATTGCATTCTGCACTGTGACAGCATACAGATAAAGGTATATATAGTCATTAGAAATAGAAATGCAGAAGGATTTAGAGATACACACTATTTTTTAGGAAAGGCGATAGATTTCACCACTTTGAACAATGCTTTCCACCTTTTCTCTCTTTCACTGACATTTAATGTAATTTGTTACAGACAGCAATAAA
Organism: Athene noctua; assembly: GCF_965140245.1. Classification (NCBI taxonomy): domain Eukaryota; kingdom Metazoa; phylum Chordata; class Aves; order Strigiformes; family Strigidae; genus Athene; species Athene noctua. Next base: position 44,160,822 of record NC_134038.1, read on the forward strand.
AGACATGCTACAACTCAACCAGCCTATGTCATCTTCAGATATTTTCAGGCAGCTTTTAAATTTGTTACTGTAATACTGTCACCTAAATAAAACAACGAAGGTCTTATTCTGTCTGTACTATGTCCAGAAGTAGAGATGGTTTCAGCCTCAGAAAATAGCAGAATTAAACATCTCTTTTAAAATCCAAAACATTTCTAGAAAAAAGAAATATTATTAATATAGTTGTTTTTTATAACCTTGTCTATTCACTCAACACTTTTGCCTGTACTGCAGATACTGATTGAAATCAGTCCTGTCTTACAGCATATTTGCACAGAAACTAGATAATACAATAAATTTTCTCAAATCCTAGTGGCTTTGATTTGAATCCTCAATTTAATGAAATGCAATCAGACCACCTTTGAGAGCATGACTGGAAGTGACCTGATTTCCCTGTAACGTGTTTGATTTATCCAAGGGAGGTAGCAAGAGGACATTAAGCCCCCTTCCTGTTAAACTTACCAGGAGGCATAACCTAGGGGACTGTTTATTCCAGATGCTGTATAAATATAAAGACAGACGCCACCCCAGGAAGCTTGATGGAGTGATCTATAATACAGGATACAAACACAGATAAAGAGTGCCTGGCAGGGAAACATGCAATGAGTGAGACATGTTCCTGAGGCATAAACAACTTAGCCAGAACTACCTTTTCTTCCCTTCTGAGAGACAAATAAGAGAGGACAAAAAAAAAGAATTGAAAGTATGGTATGTTTCCCATAACGAATTACATTAGAAACTGATAATATCTTACTAATAGAAGTTAATTTTTCAGCTTTTGGTACCTTGTTCATTGCCATAAATTGATGTGGCTGTCATCATGTATTAATTCAACAATGGGGAAAAGGCAAACAGAATGTTTTGACAGAACTGCCTCCCCCTTGCAAGAGGTATTCTTGATGTATGCTTACTGCTGTGCTTTTCTAATTCTATATTTATTGTCCACGGAGAAGTGGAATTTAAAAGTGTGCTGATTTTGTCTGGGATAGAGTTAATTTTCTTCACAGTACCTGGTATGGGGCTATGTTTTGGATTTGTGCTGGAAACAGTGTTGATAACACAGGGATGTTTTAGTTACCACTGAGTGGTGCTTACACGGAGTCACAGCTTTTTCTGCTTCTCACACTGCCCCACCAGCGAGGAGGCTGGGGATGCACAAGAAGTTGGGAGGGGACACAGCTGTGACAGCTGACCCCAACTGACCAAAGGGATATCCCAGAACATATGATGTCATGCTCAGCATGTAAAGCTGGGGAAGAAGAAGGAAGGGGGGACATTTGGTGTGATGGTGTTTGTCTTCCCAAGTAACTGTTACATGTGATGGAGCCCTGCTCTCCTGGAGATGACTGAATACCTGCCTGATGAAGGGAAGTGTTGAATCAACTCATTTTGTTCTGCTTGTGTGTGTGTCTTTTGCTTTAGCTGTTAAACTGACTTGATCTCAATTCACAAGTTTTCTCACTTTTACCTTCAGATTCTCTCCCCGATCCTGCCATGGGGGGCGTGAATGAGTGGCTGTGTGGGACTTAGTTGCCAGCTGGGGCTAAAACATATTTTATGATCTATGTTTCAATTCCTAATGGTATGTTCCAGGCTAATTTTGTCAAGGTAGAGCTATTAGAGCAACTATTCACTCTACAGTACCACACAGTGATGTGTACTATGTAATATGATGGAGCAATGACGATGTCACTGCATAGTCCCCTATGACACGACCAGCACTGAACCTGATGGAAGAGTTTCCAGTGTTGTGTGCAATAAGTTCCTTGTTGCACTACAGAGAGGATTTTGACTGAAAATGACAAGTCTTCTATAGCTAACATTCTGTAGAGATATCTTGGGAGTTAACACAGGGATCATAGTTTTATATACAGTGTTTAAACCATGAAGAACTCTTTTATAAGTGTGATGTAAATATTCACAGTTAAGGGGTCAGTAAATTGCTTGAAGAAACCTTTGCCCTTATGATACCTCTGCATTAGAGCTTTAATATGCAACTAAAATTTTAAGTTTAATCTAAAATTTAAAGGAATCCTGTGAAAACTTTTGTTTAGTATTTATTTGCATCAGCCTTGTAGTCTTGTTGCTTACAGTTGTTACTAACATACATATACTTTATTTCAGCCGTGTGGGTTAAAGTTTAATAGTATCTCTGACATATAGGGAAAAATAAGAAAATGCAGTGATTCCATGAAGGAATAAATATTGTCTAAAATTGCAGTTTATTCAGTATAAAATGAACTATGTCACAGCCTGTAGATTATATATAAAATTTCCAGGTTTGCCTGTAGTGTTACCCTGCACCAGTTCACTTTGCTACTCATTTTCCATTCCATATTACTGATGACATAATTAAAAAATCATGCATTTTTCTATCTCAGCCCTCAACTACACATCACCTGATATGCGAAGGGCCAATTCATTCTCTTAGGCAGAGGTACCCAGCTGTAGGAAGGAAAGAAAAGGTATAATCTAGTTTTGAGTAGATCTCAGACAACTAAGCTATTTTATCACCTCTCAGTATCTCTTTGCTATGTGTCATCATCAAAAGCAAGGCTATTTTACTTACTAGTGTACAGATCTAATATGACTTCTTGATAACTTCTTGATGCTAACAGTCGTAATCACTAAATACATTATTTAACCTTCTCATTGTTGACTTTTCTTTCCAGAATTCTCTATCTCCTTAAACTTCCCAGCAGAGATAGTGAGGCTGTGTCAACATAACATTGGTCCCTTTCGGAAGATCCCAGTTTCTCACAACAGCATCTTCTTCCATAATATCTCTCCAATTTTAAAAGAGTGTGTTTTAAATGCTTAGAAATGCGGGTCTCTCCTGCTGTCTGGTCTAGTTTTTCTTCTAATGTCCTTAGCAAAAGCATCCTGATGATGGTGGGAATGGCATAATGTCAGTGAATCAATGTAAAGTTGAAAGCTACAACCCAACAATTTTATTCGGTTTCAGAAGGCAATAGCATAGATGTAAAAGGGACATAAGTAACCTTAGAAATATAGTGAATTTGTAGCTGTTAAAAGGAATTGTTTTCCCTGGAATTTTTTACTATAGGAAGCTGAGATGAAGAAATCTGCAGCAAGTTTACATATTTTTTTTTTTACTTATTGGTGTTGTTGACACAAATGCTAAAGGAATACTAACCCAACTTAAAAGCATTCAGGTTACACGATGTCCCTGTTGCAGTGTGTTACATTTTCTGTTGAAGTATCTGGTCCTAGAAATAAGGTTGGACTAAATGATCAGTGGGAGGAATCTAAAGTAGATTACAGTTAGGAGTGTAAATACCTCTCTAACACTTTGCTTATTGTCATGCATAAACTAGTAAAGCTTTCCATATTCTTTGATAGACTGCTATTTTCTTGACAGGCTTTGAGACATGAGTCCCTCACTGCCTACTCCAATCCAACGTAAAAAACCCTCTTTCTTTAACATCTCCGGTGAAGTGATGTCCCATAACTCCCATAATGGTGATTGAAGACCCTCTATTCTTCTTTCTGCGTGACCAGAAGATGACTAAATTACACTTCAATGCTGCTTAGATTACAGTGAGATACTAAAGAGTGAGGTCTGAATGTCTGTTCTAAGTTCATACAGGTGAAAAACTAGCTTGGAGTGGATTCAGCTCATCCAAAAAATTATAAACTTTACTTACTTCCTTAGATTCTGTTGATCAGACTATGGTAAAAGACAATCTTTTGGAAAGGCCATAGAAACACAGAAAAAATATGAGAGGCAAGAATAAGACATTTTTTTTGGTCTCATAGCTTGAATATAGGTTCAGATTCCTTACAAATAAGTTCATCCACTCAAACTGGCTGAAAAATTGCATGTAAGAATTACAGAACTCAATAAGCAATTTGTAGACAGGCCTATTTAGAACTATTAGTAGTTTCAAAGCCAAGGTCAGCAACTAAACCTTTATTGACACTTTTTTTCCTTCAGTATGTGATCAGATGTCCAACAGGATAATGATTAAGACTGAGGTAAATGTGTGGCTGGGAGCACTACAGAGAAACCAGAAAAAAATGAGGATTTGACTGAGCTAACACTTAATATTTATCAGAGAGGCACAGATTTTAAAATGGTTATGGAGAAATGAGAACAGTGAAGAAAATCAGTCCAAGAATATAAACTAGTTTTGTGTGTAACAACTGAAGAAAGGATTGTCTCATATTCTCTTTGATACCTGAGACAAATCTCACCTAATCTGGGGTGACATTAGATGTCCAGACTTTGTTTTTGTCAGAAGTGGCCGAATCACCAAGTTCAAGTCTGTTGCAAACATTGTTCCACGTTGTACAATATGTGATTCTTCTAAAATACAAGAATCGACTCTGTAGAAACAAATAAATTTTGCCTTAATGAGTCTAATCTGCTTATTTTAAAGTGATAGGAACAGACAGGATTTATTTCAGAGAAAGTTGCTCCATTTACTTTGACATGTTCGTCATAATTTCTGTTCGCTCCTTTATATGGAAAGTTATATGGGACTAAACACCCAGTGTCACTTCAAAATGTAATGTTCAGCTTCAAGATCCTGAAGAGCTTTTCACTTGTAAAAGTGTGGTTAGTTTTTGCTTTTTCTTTCTATCACATTGCCAGTTATGAAAGTTGTATGCTCTGAAGCCAAATAACAGTCAATGGCTCATTACTGTTCATTTAATCAAGCTCCAATTCACAAGAAGACAATAGCTATTGCCTATTCAAACCCAACATATTGTCAGGTGGAAATGGGCAAATTATGTAGATAATAAATATAGTAATCACTGAACCTAAAGGCATATTGTTGCTTTTATAGGTAGATAATTCGAAAAGAAATTAAGCTCAAGGGGAGAATCTTTTCACAGTGTACATTGGAATAGACAATACATGGCAAGCTTTTTATTACAATGGCTCAGTGAAAGCTAGTTTCTTAATTTCACAGTGTAGCTCTGAGCAATAGCTCAGATTGGTTCCTGCCTCCAAAGTTCTTTACCCCTCCCGATGCTATTGAATATTAGAAGAAATTTCTGACACAAACTTAATGTTTCCCAAAGGCAACAAATTTCTATAAAATACCATTGTTCAAAAAACATGCAGTACCTTAGTTTTCTTTTCTTACACAACTCACAATAAGTTAATATGTCCCAGGGAACATAATTCTGTAATACTGTAGGCAACAATAAAATCCCAAGATGTAATGTTCTATATAATCACAGAATCAACTAGGTGGAAAGGACCTTGAAGATCATTTAGTCCAACCATTAATGCTAGTCCAACTAGCACTGACAGTTCCCAACTACACCATATCCCTCAGCGCTATGTCGACCTGACTCTTAAACCCCTCCAGGGATGGGGATTCCACCACCTCCCTGGGCAGCCCATTCCAACGCCTAACAACCCCCTCTATAAAGAAATGCTTCCTAATATCCAGTCTAAACCTTCCCTGGTGCAACTTGAGGCCATTCCCTCTTGTCCTATCGCTTGTTACTAGGTTAAAGAGACTCATCCCCAGCTCTCTGCACCCTCCTTTCAGGTAGCTGTAGAGGGCGATGAGGTCTCCCCTCAGCCTCCTCTTCTCCAGACTAAACACCCCCAGTTCCCTCAGCCGCCTCTCCTACGACCTGTGCTCCAGACCCTGCACCAGCTTCGTTGCCCTTCTCTGGACACGCTCGAGTCATTCAATGTCCTTTTTGTAGTGAGGGGCCCAAAACTGAACACAGGAATCGAGGTGCGGCCTCACCAGTGCCGAGTACAGGGGTAAGATCCCTTCCCTGTCCCTGCTGGCCACGCTATTGCTGACACAAGCCAGGATGCCATTGGCCTTCTTGGCCCCCTGGGCACACTGCTGGCTCCTGTTCAGCTGGCTGTCAATCAACACCCCCAGGTCCCTCTCTGACTGGCAGCTCTCCAGCCACTCCTCCCCAAGCCTGTAGTGCTGCTGGGGGTTGTTGTGGCCCAAGGGCAGCCCCCGGCATTTGGCCTTATGGAAACTCCTCCAGTTGGCCTCAGCCCATGGCTCCAGCCTGTCCAGGTCTCTCTGCAGACCCTCCCTGCCCTCGAGCACATCAACACTCCCACCCAACTTGGGGTCATCTGCAAACTGACTGAGGGTGCCCTCGATCCCCTCGTCTAGATCATCAATAAAGATGTTAAACAGGAGTGGCCCCAAAACTGAGCCCTGGGGGACACCACTCGAGACCGACTGCCAACCAGCCATCCAGCAAGTTTTTTACCCAGTAAAGTGTGCGATCATCCAAGCCTCAAGCAGTCAGTTTTGCCAGGAGAATGCTGTAGGAAACGGTGTTGAAGGCCTCACTAAAGTCAAGGTAAACAACATCCACAGCCTATTTCCCTCATCCAATAAGCAGGTCGCTCTGTCATAGAAGGAGATCAGGTTTGTCAGGCAGGACCTGCCTTTCATAAACCCATACTGACTGGTCCTGAGCATCTGGTTGTCCCACATGTGTTGTGTAATGGTTCTCAGGATGAGCTGCTCCATCAGCTTCCTGGGCACTGAAGTCAAGATGACAGGCCTGTAATTTCCCCGGTCATCCTTCTGACCCTTCTTATATATGTGCATCACATTGGCCGATTTCCAATCTGTCGGGACCTCCCCGGTCATCCAGGACTGCTGGTTAATGATGGAAAGCAGCTTGGCAAGCACCCCAGCCAACTCCTTCAGCACTCTCGGGTGTATCCCATCCAGTCCCATAGACTTTTGTATGTCTGTGTGATGCAGTAGGTCACTGAACATCTCCTCCTGGAATGCGGGGTGGTCGTTCTCCCAGTCTCTGTCTTTTGGCTGAGGAGCCTGGATTCCCTCAATAGAACTAGTCATGTTATTAAAGACTGAGGCAAAGAAGGCATTAAGCACCTCAGCCTTCTCCTTGTCACTTGTTACCATGTTTCCTCCTGCGTCTAACAGGGGATGAAGGCTCTCCCTGGTCTTTCTTTTGCTACTGACATACTTATAGAAACATTTCTTGTTGTACTTGATTGCTGAAGCAAGATTCATTTCCAGCTGGACTTCAGACCTCCTGATTTCAGCCCTGAATGGCCTCACAGCCTCTTTGTAAGCACTGTGAGTGGCTAGCCCCTTCTTCCAAAGGCTGTAAACTCACCTTTTCTCCCTGAGTTGCAGCCAAATCTCCCTCTTTAGCCAGGGTGGTCTTCTCTGTCATCAGCTTCTCTTAGAGCACCTGGGGACCACCTGCTCCTGAGCCATTAACACTTCCTTCTTGAATAGCACCCAGCCTTGCTGGGCCCCTATACCCTTCAGGAGAGTCTTCCAAGGGATTCTGTCAAGCAGGTGCCTAAACAAGACAAAGTCAGCCCTTCTGAAGTCCAGGATGTCAGTTCTGTTTCGCCCTCTCCTGGCCTCTCTAAGAATAGAGAACACTATTTCGTGATAGCTGTGCCCTTGTCGGCCTCCAACTGCCACATCATCCACCAGCCCTTCTCTGTTCACAAAGAGGAGATCCAGCAGGGCACCTTCTCTGGTTGGTTGACTCACCAGCTGTGTCAGGAAGTTGTCTCCCACACATTCCAGGAATCTCCAGACTGGTCCCGCTCTGCTGTGTTGTATTTCCAGCAGATGTCTGGGAAGTTAAAATCTCCCACAAGAACAAGGGCAAGTGATAGTGAGATTTCTCCTAAATGCCTATAGAATATCTCATCCACCTCTCTGTCCTGCTTGGGTGGCCTATAGTAGACTCCTGCTACAACATCTGCCCTGTTGGCCTTTGCTCTGATTCTAACGCAAAGACACTCCACCGTCTTCACTACACTTGTGCTCGAAGCAATCACAACAGTCCTTAACACACAGTGCCACCCCACCACCTCTCCTTCATTGTCTATCCCTCCTAAAGAGCTTGTAGCCATCAATTGGCACACTCCAGTCATGGGAGACATCCCACCATGTTTCTGTAATAGCCACAACATCATAATTTTCCTGTTTCATCATGGCTTCAAGCTCCTAATAATAAACGATCTTAAGAAATTGTTTCTCAGCTGCCTGCTAAAAACTTGTGCTTCTTTTCTCCTAAAAAATCTCTGCTTTCAAACAACAACAAAAACACACCCCAACCCCAACAAACAAAACCACCAGAAAAATCCAGTTTGACTTGCTTGTGGCTCTTTCTTTTTGTTTTCAGCTTGATCCTGCTCAGTGATGGCCTGAACTGTAACTGTCATTTTTTCCTCAAAAACATGTTTTTTCAAACTTTTCTGCAAGGCAATAGAAGGATTTATGCTGGTTATCTTTTCAGTCAATTTGTAATTATTTTCAGAGGGAATACTGAGACACTGAAAAAATTTTCTTGAGTTTTGGAAATAGTATTTTCAGTATATATAGGCTTTATAAATCAGGAAACAATGTTTTCAGCATATTAGCTCCTCAGTCTACGTGTCCCTCCTTTCTCCAGTGTAATAAAGTGAACAATGGTACCTAACCATTTAGTCTGCACATTACAGAGACCCATTTGAAACCCTGATTGCCTCTTTGACAGAAGTGATGACCATTAACAGTAACAACTGAAGTCAGTGAGAACTGTACTGTAGACCACGAAGTAGCTACGTGAGACGAGGTACTACGTTAAGGGTAGCTTTGAGTTGTCTTCAACTGGCCACACAAATTATGAGAGCTTTTGTGGCTTTTAATAGGTACCACTGTACTTCTTCATCTCTCCTAACTTCAATTAATATTTTTTGAATTTATATGATCTCACTGTATACAGTCATTTGAATATACATCATATATTGGACTTAATGCCTCTATGACCCTGTGGGAGCAGCCTGAGATAATGTCTGTTCTTTTTCAAGGTTGATCACATTACTGACTTGTGGTTGGAGATTATCTGCTATACCCAGGTCATTCTCTTTCTCAGTTACCTCAAACTGGTGAACATTCATAACAGCAACAAAAAATTTAGTTAAGCATCAAGTGCCCTTCATATTCTTACAGAATATTTCAATTTTCTTCTGTATTGACAGTGCTCCTAGCCTTGGATTACCAGAAAATATCAGTGAAATCAAATAACCTGGTGCATGTTTTGTACAAAAAATGTAGATGAAAAATACTAAAATCCATTTTAAATCCCATCCCTCAGGAGTTCTGGTAGAGAAGTCTCTTCAGGCAAATGTTTCCTCTTTCAGTGTTGTCTTCTGTACCACCAAACAATTCGTTTTTCATCACCAGCCACTGTCAGTCCATACCTTTGCTGGTTACCTACATATTTTAAATTTGTTCCACATATCATCATCTTCCTTTAAATTTGTGAAATCTGTCCTTCATGCGGGTCTTTCTTCAGAAAATAAACAAAATAAATATTTTCCATTGAAAGGAAGGACATGGTTTTCCAATTGTCTCCTGTTCTTACTATTAAGTCAATGCACCTTGCTGGAACTCTGAAAATGCACATAACTCTTTGAAAAAGCTTAAATGATAGAAGTCTTACATCCATTTTGGCACAAAAGGGAAATATTACTGTTTAATTTTTTAACATATATTTATTTGGATAGTAACCTGTGCCAAAGATTTTGAGCTAGTAAACATTCTGTCTCTATTGGTGACAAAGGTAAATATTGACAGAGAAAAAAATAACTTGTGAAACAGTGGTATAACACTGTAATCAAATGAGAACTGTAAAGGTGGTTAAAAGGCCTGCTTGATGGGGGACAAAATGTTGAGAAATTATGATGGGAAGAGTCATCTGTTCACAGATGAATTGTCCTCTCAATATTTGAATAATTCTGAAGAGATAAAATTTATTTTAAACTTCTAAGCACTGAATCAAAGTTAAAAGTTTGAGTTTAAAGAGTGTGTAACATAGATTAAATCTGAAGGAAATAGTTTTAAGATGCAATTGTGTGGAAGATAGAAATGTCTACAAGACTGAGGAGAGAAAGATTGCAGTTTGTCATTCTTAGATTCAAGAATGTGTTCAAATATTTTATCCTAATTGTATTTTTATGCTTCCTACTATAGAACACTTTTAGAGGCACTATCTATAATATGTCAGTCTAGCACAGCTGGCTTTTACTGAGCAAAGTTGAGAAGGCATGAAAAAAACTCCGATATTGTTTAATATTTGTTGAAAAATGTGCCAGAATGAAAATTTAATATTTTCTCATGTGTCTGCTTTGAAATGCAAATTCATTTCTATGGACATTGGTTTCCAGAGGAATTAAGAAGTTTGATTAAAGACTACACAGTCAGGTTGGCTACTGCAGGTAGTATGAGATATTAAAATAAACACATAATAGGATAAAAATTTACATGATTTGAAATAATAAATGGAAAGTCTGTGCCAGATTCTCTCTGACTATGCGATAACAAAAGTTTTTGTTTTCATAACCCTTGGTATGTTTCTAATGTCTTCAGCTGTGGTTGTTAATTTCAACCCATCTCTTTTCTGACAGTCTCACTCCCTCAGTTGCATATATAATGTTTTCTTGTCTTATAAGCCTGTTGTGAAGCTATGAAATTGCTATTGTAGCTATGGCACACTAACGTGTTTCTATATTGATCTTGAACTTGCAAATATGAATCAAGCTTCAGAACATACTTGATCCCAAATACTGGACATTTTTTTATTGGAAGAGGTGGTGAAGTGGCATCTATTACAACAGCTGTCAATTTGAAAGTTGAATCTCAGCACTGTGTTTTGAAGTAAACTTTGAGAAATCTTTTTTTATATGCAGTATTTTTGTAAGACATTATTTAGAACACTATTCTCTTAGCAAATCCTAACACCTCCAGATTCTCTGATTTTTAGAGGCAAGTAAACACTTCTTGAGTTTCCTTCCTTAAAGTCTACTCTTTAGCTTCGCTTTTTTTACGTTGATGGTACAAGTTGGCAGGGCTGGCAAACTTGCAAGGCTATTGGTATGGCATTTGCAAACATACTTTGGAGCTTATAAAAATATGCCTTCCTTGCAGAGTGTAGTGCAGATAAATACCTCTGCTGAGGATCCTGGTTGTTATAGCTTTTTGAATAAAAACTAGGTAACAGAAGTATGTAGAGGAAGAAAGGGAAGGATGGCATTCTCCCTCCTCTTATACAATAGATAATGGCCTTTATAAGTTAGGAAACAGTGTTTGGAGCCAGGGCCACCACTCAGCCATCCATTCCAAATTCTATTACTTGGAGAAGTATTCTACAAGATGGATGGGATTTCTTCAAAAGTGTCTTTCACTTAAAGTGGAAAGCTGTGACATGAGTGTACTCATATGGGGTCATAGATATCTAATGTTTCACTTCCTTGAATAATACAGAGTTATTGGGATACCTGTTTGTGAGGGCTAATTAACTTTATTGTGTTCTGCTGCCTTGGTAGCATGGTTGTTCCTAAGATACTGACTCACTAGAAATGATTTGTCTGGAAATTCGATTTGGATTTGGCCTGAAGCTCAGGAAAAAAGATTCAGCATTCATTAAGTTTACTAATGATGAAGTTTTGATTTTGCGAATTTCTCAATACCTTATTAGATAGAAGTGTAATTTCTCTGGTGCAGAAACCACCACACTTGATATCATCTTGTAGGTAATTTCAGCCTACAGGCTTACTGCTTCCCTGATTCAAATACCATCATCCCAGATAGATGAGATTTATTACTCTGTGAGGCTTTTCTCAGGAAACAAGGGTAAAAAATAATTTATCATGCTGCCTTTCAGTGATGCCTTTTCTCTGTGTTGTTAAATTTCAGCTTTGTCTCTGTGCATGGTGATCCTAGCATAGTTTCTCATAACTGTATCTATAGGGTATAAGGAGTGGCTTTTTTATTCGAGATTTTTTGGTCTTCTGTTTTTCTTTACAAGTGATCAAACATTCTGTGGTATTTAATGGCAGGTTATGAGAAATATAGCTAGGAGTTGGGCAGGAGATGCATATCATTACCTTTAACCTGCAATGTGTGATTTTATGTGACCTCAACCTTCTTATAGCCCTAAAAAGGCAGTAACACAGTTTGCAGGTCTGGCGATGTCTCTCTTTAAGGATTCTCATTTCACTAGAGCTTAGAAAAAGGGAAGAGTGCCCCAAAGTCCCCTGAATGTGGCAAATTCAGGAGTAAGTAGAAATGAGATGGTCTGTAACATTAATTTAGCTGTGTGTTTCTGCTGCTGTTACTTCTGGGTTTGTTTGGACTTCAGTAGACATCTCTGCAGAACAGAAGCAGGCAGATACTGTGTCTACCCTTTTACTCCAAATACTGTTCATTCAAAGCAGAGAGGCTATTTTTGCTCATAGGATTTTTATACCTTTAAGAGCAGCAACAGATGAAGATTTTAAAACCCTTTATGTTAAAAAAGACACCCAGATCTTCTGTTTTGGCCAGTGACATATTAACTCACAGCTGTGGTAGTCCATGAATGGAGTGTACCACTCTGTTGACATTATATGTAATTTTAGACTATTTTGTGCTTTTTATTTTCTATTTGACTTTATGAAGGTGGACTTTTAACAAGAAACTTTTTTGTTCAGAGAAAAATGAAGACAGAGGTCAAACTTTAAACTCGGGTTTGTGCGGGTTTTTTAATTTTAAACACCATTATATATTAACTGCTGTGCACTATTTCATTTCTGTACTTTCCACAAATGTGTGAACAAGCTTCTATATCAGTCCTCTGATAATTACATAGTTCCAATGTGCCATAGGCTCTGTCTTCATTCATAACTAAAATAAATGATCTTCTATGATGTCAAGTGAATAAACACCACCTAATAATGTAATAGTCCAGTCTTTGGCAGCGAAATTATATTTTTCATTTGTTTTTGCATAATCTTTTTGAGAAGAAGAAAATTAACTTGTACATAACTGTGGAAATGTGATTAGATGAAAACACGAAGATCTGTTTACAAACGAATGTCAGTAAAAATTCATTAAGATAAATCAAGTAAATAGAATAAACCAGGCTTTAAATTAGCATTACATGAGAGATTAATAGAGCAGAAAGAAAAAAGAATTATAGTTATTTAGCTGGTCAGGTCTTAGGTTAAGTATGACTAACCAGAAAACTAAACTAAGAAAATATGTAGTTATCTGTACAATTTTACAAGCTATTGTGATTCTCATGAAGCAGAGATACTATGTCATAAGAACAAAATCAGCCTAATGGAAATATTGTGGTGCAACAGTGAATGGGCCAGGTATCTTCAACTTGACTTATTATTTTCTTACAGAAAAAATACTTGAGTATCACTTTGTCTAGTATCAGGTAAAAGGACAGGAGGCAAAGCCAGAAGTGCGTGGAAGTCTGTTTATGATCAAGAAAAACATCTTGAGAATTAAGCATGGGGTTTTTTAATCTGAGTGAAAGAAATGTTTGTATGGGCCTGACTAACTCTCCTGCTGAAATACACCGGTAATTTACAGGTCTATAGAAGGGATATTTAATGCATTTTTACATTTATACTCTTGTTTGAGCATCCTACATCTACCAAAGAAGAGACCATAGCAGTCAGAAAACATGTCCTTTTTCCCTGCAATGCTGTTGCATCTTCTTAACGTGAATTGTGTTCCTACATAATGAAAGCTTGAGAGAAACTATTTAATAATCGCAATCTTGTATAGAATATATTCTATATATGCTTCACTAAATACCAAGATTGGGGCCTACATGGTGGCAGGGCCTATGCATATGCACACAACAACACACAACCATTTATGACACAAATAAATGAGATCAACGTAAAATTAGTATAGAAATGAAGGCAGATGTACAGTGGATTTTGTAAGTTTCAAAATCAAGAACAAGGTAGTATTAAAAATTCCTAATCTAGTGACGCAATTAGTACTTGATTTTTTTTTATGAAGTCTTGGAAAAATATTTCTAAAACTCAACTAAACTGAAAAACCTGAGCCTTTTGCTAGCGCCTTCTCACTTGTGGAGGATTATGGACTCTTGACATGTAACTCAGGGCTGCACGGGTTCTTCTACAACTTGCTAAAGGACCATGGGCAGTGAAGGTCCTGGCACTGCATGCCTAAATATGACATTAAGCCAGGCTCACATCAGTATGTCAACATACTGATGGAGCTGCAAGAAAACTTCTGACAAACTTCTGTAACATTGCAACTGTGAAGAGAGTAATGTATCCTTGATCTAAACTGGTGAGATGAGTTTGGAAATCTCAGTCCTAAGAGTGCACAAACAACATATGATGAATGTCACAGCAACACAATGCAAGTTGCAGTAGGTCTTATCTATCCATGACCAGCCAGGTCTTACTTGTATGCAGTGGTTGTTTATGAGGGACATCTGAACATCAAGCTGTTTACTTACAAGTTGATAAATGGGGCACTACAGCTCTCTCTTCTGCAGGTCTTCACCTTCTTTTCCTCATCTTCCTGACTTGGTAGATCTGCATTCAACTACAATAAGATAAAATTCCTGCAGACTTGCTCCCAAAATGGGCCATTCTAAATTAATCACCATGATTTAAATGCAGTTCCTTAACTTTTCAGCATTAAGACTGAATATCATGACGGAAGATTTGGTTCAGTACTTACAGTCTGTTGAAATCAGTTGGATTTCTGGTAAAGCAAAGAGTTACTGAGCATTATGTAAATGAACCAGAATCAGTATACAGTTATTAAATGACTGTGTGCATCAGTAAGGTAGAAAAACTGTTAGTGGCTGTAAAGGCTTATAATTAACACTATGGAAAGAAATGGAGCAAAGGGCAATTTAGGCTGAATGCTAGAAAAAAATGCTTAATGATAAGATCTATCAAATTCTATAATAGCTCACTGACCAATGGATGCAACTTTCACTTGCTACACTGGACCGGACAAAGCACTGAAATATGTTTTAGGAGTTTATCCTGAAATAGTGAGTTGGACAGTGACTTTTCAGAGTATGGAATAATTTTTTTCTTTTAAAATCTTGTTAATCTGGCTATAGGTGTGGGCAGTAACATCCCTTCTTCCTGAAGATTTCATATCGTGAGTTGCAGGTGTAAGGAAACATATGTGACATGGAAAATACAATTCTGGGTATGTGACAGGTACAAATTTTCCAGTTCCTTTAGAAAGTAAAAGCAAACAGGGGAGTTCAGAAGTTTCAGAAGAAATCTAAACCAAACCCTTTCATGTAGAGTTGAGAAATATGCAAGCTCATATACAGCAAGGAAAATGTTAAAGTGGGAAGTGGGAGAATGGGAACAGGCTAGACAAAGTTATACTTAATTTCCTAATGGTTCACAGAATCACAGTATGGTTGAGGTGGGAAGGGACCTCTAGAGGGCATCTGGTCCAACCCCCAACTCAAGAAGAGTCACATAACACCATTGCCAGGAACTGCATCCAGTTGGCTTTTGATTTTCCCCAGGGATGGAGAATCCACAGCATCCCTGATCAACCTGTGCCAGTGCTTGGTCATCCTCACAGTCAAAAAGTGTTTCCTGATATTCAGAAACTCCTGTGTTTCAGTCTGTGCCCATTGCTTCTGATCCTGTCACTAGGCACTGCTGAAAAGACCCTGGCTCCATCCTCTATGAACCATCCTTTCAGGTATTTCTGTACATTAATCAGATCCCCTCTGGGTCTTCTCTTGATTAAACAGACACAACGCTATCAGCCTTTCCTTATAGGTTCCCATAGGTTATATGTGACCATAAGACCTCTGTTTCTCTGAAAACAAGAAATAAAGAAGGCAAAGAAATTAGGGAGTGATTTCTGCATTCTGCTCCTCTTGGTCTGAGGTCCAGGAAGTGTTAATATTACTTAGCTATGTAGTATTCTGTATATGCATATAATGTTACTGAGTTCTCTTAGTATAATTCGTTAGGCACTTTTCTTTCAAGTACTGTATATCTAGTATATGACACAGCTCGGTGACAATTTATGTGATGGTATGTGCATTGACTACATGAGATGTCCCAATGCAGGTCAGACACAACCTGACCAGGGATAGATGAGGTCAGCTGCAGCAGCCTCCCAGGGCACACAGCGTCATGCACCAGGAGAGGAGCCACAGCACCTCACTGCAGGTCAGTGAAGAACTCATGGATGAGCAGGGAGTGGGAACCAGTTGTTTTGCAACTTGTTGTTTGAGGCTTGATAGGCTTGGAAATTATATTTGAAACATTGGATCTGAATGTGATTTCAACTGTTACCATAGTACAAGGTCATTATTAATGGTTATGCTCTGGGGACTCCAAAATCTATATGATAATGACTTGCAAGAGTGACAAATACCAGCAAATACACTGTGCTGGCATGGTGGATAAAAGAAATGTAACACAGATTCCTGTGTATAAAGTCATAAATCCAAGCTAATCTGTGGTACATGTGTCAGAGAAAATAACCAGTGGTGCGTTCTGAGAAACATATCATGTCTTAATTCCAGCAGCTTAAATAATATTAACACGTGATCTATTCTCCTTCATGGTAAGTAAAAGGAATGTTGTGGATACAAGATTAATCTTTCCTTGTTAGTGAAATGAAAGCCCTTGAGGTTATTAAAAGTGTACAGTGTGTGACTGAGGACTGTTCTTGGTGTGTAGTAGAAGTAAAGGTCTTCTCTGAACCCCGTTCTGTGGTAAATGAATACAAAGTTCTCTGCAGGGTTGGAAGCAAACATCAAAAATACAGGAGTGAGTGTCTGTTGTCAGGGAGCCGAACGGAGTGGACTTGTTTCACTTTCCTGAGGCTTCTATAATGCATAATTCTATGTTCTTTTGTTTCAATACCAACCTCCAAATAACACTTGAGCAATGGAGAAGGGGCAAAGGGAGGCACCTGTTGAGAAGGACACGGTGGTGTGCTGTTGCCACGTGACCCATGGCAGGAACACTGGGATAATCTGCCTGTCTCTTCAGGCATGTTGATCTGCGTATGGAATGAGGAGGCTAGGAACAGGCTCAGAAACAAACAACTTTAATTGCCATTATGCAGTAATTAGCAAGTAACTTTATTTGAGCTGGCTGGAATGTTTTGGGGAAACTCTGGGCATGTCCTACCTGTGCACTGGAAAAATATAAAAATCCTTTGGTGCCCAGGACACTGGTCTCACTCACTAGTCAAGAAAAAATATTAAATTGTGATCATTAAAAGTCTGCAAATTGAGATATTTTTGCTGCCTTACAGGAAAAAAGGCTACATATATGTGTCAGGCAGCTTGTCAAATTCACTCTATCTGTTTCCTTTCACTGAAGAAAATCTAAAACTCATTGAAAAACTTCAGAGTAAGTATCTTGTTGCCACATGAGGTTTGGGTTCTTGGATGCTGTTTAATTAAATGGCCAAAACCTGCACAGAGTTTTCTCTTTTTTTTTTTTTTTTTTTTTTTTTTAATTTACTTAATCCCAGCCTCAGTTGCCAGAAGAGAATTCCTTAGGAAGTTAACTTTGTAGCTGTGTTTTCAAACTCTAATAATTTGATTTGTGAGAAGATGGGAAAGTATAGATGGCACATGGATTTCATATCTCATCTCTGAGGTGATGGAATGAAGCTAGAGAAGGATGACTGAAAAAGCTGAACCTGCAGGTCTGAAGTCTGAGTTGTTCAATCACGTGTAACTCGGTTCCTTAAGAAGCTGCAAAATACAATTTATCCCACCTTTAAAAAATAGACTGCTAATATCTGTACCTTCTGCTTTTATGATTACTGCTTAAATTGAAAGCATTCATCATTCCTTTCATAGATGGTGGTAAAAAGAACAAGGGATTGGGCTAAAGAATCTGCTACTATCCCAAGCAAAAAGATCACAGAAGAAAATTTCATATGACACTATTATTAGTATAGAGCTGACAACAGTTTGCCTTGGGTTTTTATGAGTGTTTTTGCGGAAGTAGCAGTTCAGTCTAGCATCTCCAGAGACATGTTTGTGATGGGAGAAGCATTATATATATATTTGTCTTCACCATAATTATCAAGAAAAAATTAAGTGTCAAAGAAATATCTTGAGGGATTCAGTAAGCAATAATTTCATAGTTATAGTTTTCTATATAATGCATAGGTAAATACTTATTTGTGAATAAATACACATAAACAGTTCCACATATAAGCTCTGATTTATCATTCATAACAAACAAAAGAACTTCACAATAAGTCAAACACAGAATAGTACAGAATAATTTTTTTTCCATACCAGTGACAGATGATTTTTAGGTTATGGTGATATAAATATTGAAACATGACTTTGATCTCTTGTACCTAACATACAGTTGCAAATATTTAATGTTGCTGAACAGCTTGCTTGGATGCCTTTCCAATGATTCGCAAAGCCTTAAGGATTTCATAGTGATTAACTCTACCATATGCTTTTCTCAAAGGCCAGTTTTGCCAGGCCATCAGTTTATATGCAGATTAAACTGGCAAGTGTGAGCAAACTTTCAGAATTAAGTAAAGTAAACGTTAATTGCTTGCTACTCCTTTTGGTTATCTTCTTGTAATAGGAAAGTTACAAAATGAGAAGGATAGATGGGTGATAAATGAAATTCCCATTTGGAATGACAGCTGGTGTAGCAGAAAATTCTCCTGTTGTCATGGGTTTTTGCTACCAGTTATTTTACATATAAATTGTTTCACTCATCTCTGGTTGGCAAGTTTTCTTGGCACTGCCAATATTTATAGTGGCTAATTCTCTAAGCGAATGCTGAGAAATATTTTCCTCTCTAACTGCTTATGAATGACTTGCGTTTGGCATGAGAAAAAAGGCAGATTTCTAAATACACATTAGAGGTTTTGGGCCCTGGAAATGGACAGAAACAGGCAGGAATGAATAAATACACCAACAGTTAGCTAGTAAGGAAGATGGTTAGTGAAACCCTCCTCTGCAGCAGCTGATTATCCAACAAGACAATAAGTCTTGCTGCTCTGGCCATAGACAATGGAGTGAAACAGAACAGATATTAGTTTGTAGAAAAATGTGAGGTGTCTGCAGACTTCAAACCAGGGACAAGAAGTCATAAATCCAAAAATATGCTTTATTACTATTGTGCATAGCTCAATTAAAAAGAGCACACATAATCTCTTATATAGATTTGTATGTAGCATAAATTTACAATTTATAAATAGGTTGGTGTATAATCTCCTGCCTTTGCTCTGAGATCTCAATCTCTCTCTGCCAGGAGGGAAAGAGCATTTTACTCTCAGAAGGTTGATGAAATGCTTATATCTGATTATAGATGGTTTCACTTAGCCAATAATGTTTTCTAAATTTATGGGTATGTGAGGAAGTTTCCCTCAGGAAAAACTAAGTTCAAAGTTTTGACTGATCTCTGTTTTCAGAAATCTTGAAGTAGATTCTGGGAAAAGGGACAAACCTGAAAAAAACCTCCAACACGGAAAAATTTAGGCTTAGAATTTACCTGTGTCCTCCAACTGCAGTACCCTTCGAGTGTATCAGACCTAAGGTTTATGTAAGAGCAGATGTAGAGTTGAACTTGTAGTTAGATGACAAAAAGTGGGAGATCTTACACTGAGATTGATGAAAGCTTGCAGCTTTTTTTTTTTTTTTTTTTTAAATTTCTGTGAATGTATTAATAAAACTTTTCTATCTTCTACTTCTGGACTGTGAAAACGAATTGCTAATATTTCCTTATCCTGATTTCCTGGCAAATACTAAAGCATGTGGATACCCCTACTCAGTAAAGCTTCTAAGGCACTAATGGGAAAAAGGGGAGGATTCTCTTGCTTATGGAAGCTGAAACAGATCTTGTATTTCTAATACAGCTTTTTTTGTGGTGGGAATATTTTGGTGTGATGAGCCTCAACAGTGACTTCCTGATGATGGGAGAAGCTGCCTGAAATTCAAGGGTTTACAGCAAGTCTGTAGTAGGTTCGCTGCACTTTTGGAACTAGAGAGATCTAGGAGAACTACTGAAATCTAAAACCAGTCCTGGTTTACATTAGTAGATCCTGGCATTAATTTTTATGTTTCAGGAAATGCATGCTCAGAAATTAGGGGAATAGGAACTTTATTGCCCTTAAGTGAGGCTTGCTCAACCGTATTAGTAGTCACTATGGTGAAGGAGTTAGCAGGATCCTAAAAAACCACAACAGGTATTCAGTAGGATGAACTTTTGTCTGGAGGGGAGAGGTGGGAAGTTTGGAGAATAAAACAGACATCATAGCTTAGAGTTGATCAAAAATTTAAATTAGGGGAGCAAATTAACACAGAACAAGAAAGAGGAAAAGATGATTAAATAGATAACATGGAAAGATTAACTATAACTAAACACTTATCAGGGAGAGACAAGAAAATTAAGGAAGGCTGAATTGAGGAAATGTGATATGTTAATATTAATTAAAGTAGCAAGGGCAAATCAATAAATGCATCAGGGTGATAGAAAAAAGAAACTGCACCACCATGAATATAAATGACTCAATAAGAAAGAAGACAGTGAATAAATGCTGAGAGTCTAAATAAACAGGAGGTGAGTTACATCTCATTAGTAAGTACTCGCAGGTGTAGGAGTACTTGGAAACACTGTGAGCATGCTCATATTGAGCATATGAGACAATATATACTTCCCATGATACTGGTAAACAAAATTCAGTAGCACTGAAAAGTCACTGAACAAAGGGAAGGTAGCAGATGACCAAGACTTTTTGACTATGGATAGATGCTTACAGCATTTAGTTTGTTTGCATTTGATCACCAGAAGAACAAAGTGTGGCTGTGGCAGCTTTTTATTCTTTTGCATTTCTGTCACTTTTTCTTCACCATGACATTAGTGAGAAGTAAGCAAGGCAAGTAAAGACCACCAAAATAAAATGTTGTTCAGTGTTATTTCTTATTCTTATGTTCTAGGAAAAAACCCAAAGATTTTATTTTATAAATACTGTATTTGTTTATAGAACTTTATGAATATTGGCATATAAATTAGCTATTAAAGGGAATGGATAACTCCTACTAATAAAGCTTCTTTAGATGTTTAATGCTTATGGATGTGGAAAGAATAAATGAAATTAACTCTAAAGCTTTCTCAAATTTAAATTGAGGAAATATGCTAAAATTAGAATCAGATAGATGTCAGGCCATGTTTAGAGCTATGTATGTTACGGAAGTAATAAACTTAGTTAAAAGTTGTAAATGTTGTTTTGCCTTATCAAAATACGTTGCCAAATGTAAGGAGATTGCCACATCTCAAGAACCTTTACAGGGCTGGCTTTTTTATTTTCATAATATTTGTTCTGTGAATATAAAAGTGGAGAATTTTAGGAGACCAGTTCTAGGAAAAAAACAGGTTTAGCAGACTAAAGGAGAGTCCTTTCTTAGATGATGCTAATAAAAAAAAAATGACAGTAATTCTTTCCTTGCGGGACAACAGGAGCTTTCCTGGGGCAACCAGAAGGTGAAGAAGGGAGGTCACTAACTCTGAAGAAAGCTTTGTTGTATGAAGGAATCAAGAAACAGAGAAGCAAGATTTCCCAAAGCTCTTCCTTGGAGAAAATATGGAAGAAAGTATGAGGGCTGCAGGAAATTGAATAGCTGACCTCCAAGATTTCCATGCTACCTATATTATCTGTCAAGGAAAATGGAAGCTTTCTAAATCCTTTGGAAAGTTTGTTCTTTTCCCACTATGTGTACACAAATACGCAGAGATAGAAAATATGCCACTTGGAAATACAGTAGGAAGGAGTAAAGGAGGAAATACAATGAAAATGGCAATAAAGAAGATAAATATATGTAACAGATAGGATACCAAGGCTAGTGGACATAGTAAGGAAATAACTGACTGGTGTATTTTAGTCATTTCATAATGTTAGCCCCTGTGTTAGAAGAGTATCTTTTAAGGGTGTAACAGACTGAAATACTGCTTTTTTTTCCCCCTCGTAGTCTTCAGAATAAAGGTTAGCAAACTCTGTGAAGTCTGTTTGATTTCTCCTGAACGTTTTCCTGTGTGTCCTAACAAATGTAAGGACATCAGGGGACTGTGAACAACAAGCTTCTCTATGAAATGCCCAGTAAAGTCTTACCAGACCTAAAATATGTGAAGAGAAAAATCTGAATGAGTTGGATTACTCCTGCATGAGGGGTAATGCTTACAAGAGCAGAAGCTAATGCTTACTGTGTGCTTTTACAGGGTTCCAGAGAAGTAAAAATCTTCAGTTCACACTGGGACCCAGCCTTGGTAGAAAGTGTGTGATGCATAGAGAGGCTAGTGCAGCCCAGATTTAATTTAGTATCTGTTTGATGTTGCAAATTAAACTTAAACTAATCAGTCTTCATCTTGAAAAAGCGTATGTGTCTGAAATAAAATTCGTATAATGCATTGATTGCAGACTAAATAACAGAAAATCATTTAGACAGCCAAACATAAATGATTAAATGAAAGGTACCTATTTCCATGCAACTAAAATGAAGACAATTAAAAATAGGTGTGACTGATTTCTACAAAACAAAAGAAAACTTTTGATTCACTTTACCATTGACCCTAAAACGTTGTTAATTTTTGTAATGTTGAGGTATATTTATGAGCAAACCTGCTTATGATTTCTAATGACCATTTATTTTTTCAATGACAAGTCCAGCATTTTACTTTTATTTATAGAGATGGGCATCACAATTTCTTAAAATTCTGTCAATTCTATCCAAATCACTTTTCATGGTTTTCTTACTATAGGAAGTTTGTTTCAGTTACAGATTACAGTTATGCTGTAGCTAGTAGCTATTTATTCTTGGATATATTGTGTTTGGATTGAAAAAAAAAAAAAAATTGAGACCTTGCTTCAGTTGTTCATTTTTAACCCTGTTATTTTACAGGATTTTTTTTTTTTCATCTATCTTCATGTCTTTTTTTCTCTTCTGGTCTCAGTTTTGAGTCTATCAAAATTAAAGTGTGGTGGTTTAAGCCCTGCTGGGACCAGAGACCACGTTGCTGTTGCCCCTCCCCCACCCTCAGCCGGTCAGGCTGGCAGTGAGGCAGAAACCCCGGGTTAAAATAAGAAGAAATTTAATACAACAGTGTGATAAACAACAACAGTAGCAATGATAACAACAATAAACAGCAATACCAGTAAACGAGACAAAAGAGAAATACTGCAAATGGTTACAGACAGCGATGCTCCCCATCACCAAAGCCACAAAGGTAAAAGTTCCTGCGCTCCCGTGCCCGGACCTGACGTCAGCATGGTATGAATAACCCAGCTGGAAATCCCTTCCCACTCTCTGCTGGGGAAACTTAACCTATCCTAGCTGAACCAGGACAAAAGACTTTAAATGCTTAAGGCAAAAATGCTGAATCTGGAAATCACAGAATAATTCAGGCTGGAAAAGACCATTGGGATCATCGAGTCCAGCCATCACCTCTACTCTACAAAGTTCTCCCCTACACCATATCCCCCAATATCACATCCAAATGATGTGACCTTAAGCACATCCAGGGATGGTGACTCCACCACCTCCCCGGGCATAAAATGCAAACCTTGATAACTCCCAGCTATTGTGAATTATTATTAAGCATCTCTGACACATTCATCTTTAATCACATAACTGAAGTATAAACATACATGAAGTCAAAATTTGATGCAAAATCCCCCAAAGTGTTGATGACTCGATCTGCTGTACCAAGAAACAAATCTTGAAAAGGCTACACTTTAAGATACTGGCTATACCCTTTCACACCAGTATCAAGTCACAGCTACAGAATCACAGAATCAAAGAATAGCTGATGTTGCAAGGTGCTTCTGGAGGTCATCTAGTCCATCCTCCAGCTCAAACAGGGTGAACTCGAGCAGACTGCCCAGGACTGTGTTTAGTTTGGTTTTTAATATCACAAAAAATGAGCAAAATGTTCCAGTGTTCCTTCATCCTTATCATAAAAAAATTTTTTTTTCTTATTTTTAAGCAGAATTTCTTGTGTTTCAGTTTGTGCCTATTACCTCTTGTCCTTTCACTAGATGC
This sequence comes from Athene noctua, assembly GCF_965140245.1. Lineage (NCBI taxonomy): Eukaryota > Metazoa > Chordata > Aves > Strigiformes > Strigidae > Athene > Athene noctua. The sequence continues at coordinate 44,184,717 of NC_134038.1, forward strand.
CACTGAGAAGAGCCTGGCTCTGTCTTCTTTAATCCCTCCCACCAGGTATTTATATGCAAGGTTAAGGCACCCCTGAACATTCTCTTCCCTAAACTAAACAGTCCAAGCTCTCAGCCTTGAATGACACTGTGTCTGATGTGGGGCCACCTGGTGTCCACCAGGTCTTCTTCTGCCAAGTTGCTCTCCAGCCTGTTAGCTCCCAGCCTGTGCCAGTGCCTGGTGTTATTCCTGCCCAGGAGCAGGACTTTGCACTTCTCTTTGTTGAACTTCATAAGGTTCTTGGCAGCCCATTTCTCCAGCCTGTTGATGTCCCTCGGAAAGGCAGCACAACCCTGTGGTCCATCAGCCACTCCTCAAAAGTTTTGTATCATCAGCAAACTTACTAAGGGTGCAATCTGTCCAGTCACCTAGATCATTAATGAAGACACTGAAAAGTATAGGACCCAATACTGACACTTGTAGGCATTGTATAGGTGTAATAGGCATTTTATACTTGTAGTAAGCATTGTATATGTGTGGGGTCATGAGTTTTTTTCTCCTTCATGAATTAGCAAATATGAATCTATTGCTTTTCACATACTTTTTGTTGAATTTGAGAAGTAAGGCAGAAATACAAACACCTTGCTTTGTATTGTTAGTGCATTATATGACAGGAGATGGGGACTGTGGGAATAGGGGTGCTCAGCAGAGCTGCCAAGAATATTGGAGAAGAAATTGGATTTTTTAAAATCTTTTCCTTTTCCCTCATATGGGTTCTCCTACCTTTTTTCTGCTCCTAGGCACCGTTCACAAAACACAATATCTGAAACAACTCTTGTGCTTTGATTTAAGGGAAAGCTGGGCAACAGAATCAACATCCAGGTTTATATCAGCCAGTCTCAAATTCATTATATATACTAATTCCCAAAAGATAATCAGATAGCATTGATTCAAAATTAATTTTTCACTGTTTTTAATCCCATCCTCCCTGTTTTACCTTCACTACCAGTTTCTTTATTTTGACTGCAGCATTGAAAGATTCTGATTCTCCTCAAGTCAGGGTTTTTTAAAGATTGGTATTATATCTGTGGGCTTTTTTCATTGCAATGCAAACTGCTTTCTCTGTTTTCCTCCTACTGTTTTTCAACTTGTTTTTTCAATTTTTGAGCCCTTAAAAATTTACAGTATAAGTCTGCACCTTCTGTAGTGAACTGAAGGTTATTAGCAGCAGGCTTGATATTTGTAATAGTTCTATCAGAGGGTCTTTGAAAGTGCTTGTGTGGAGCTGGTTGCCATCCCTTGAAATCATGGGCTCTGATCAATTGTTCTACCTAGACTTGAACAATGGGGCATGTTGAGCAAATGTGTATTTTGCTTAATCTCATTAATTAGCAAGCTGTACTTTGACACACTCATTCAATATTTAAAGGGTATCCAAACAGAAGAATAGCCACTGGGTATAGTTTGAATGTAACTTGCTGCTTAGACACCTCCTCTTCTGAGGATGGTCATTATCTCCTCCAGCCTCATTGCTTACTACAAGGGTTCTGCACCAAGGCAATTTGTTCTTGCAAGCTTACCCATAGAATTCTGTCAAAATAACCCAGTCTCCTGGCCAGGAGGGAGGACTTCATTGATCAGTCCAGGAAGCAGTACTGGGAAGGAAGTGATGGCACGTAGCTGGGGCAATAACCTCCTTGGCAACACAGCAGATGGATCTCTGAACCTGAACAGAACCATATTTAGCTAAGGCCGTAGAAGACCTTAATCTAATTCATACATGTCTGTCATCATATTAGGAGTCACGCACACAATGATAAATCTGGAATAAATTTTCTGTCAGAACATCTCTTGAAAATGGAAGATACATTTTACTTACCTGTGTTGGCTGAGCTATGTAGCTGATATAGCTACCTGATGCAGCAGTAATAGAACCTATTTTTCAGTTTTCAACCATTGCTTCCATACTGCCTTTCTCAGTTCAGGCCACTTGCTTAGCATCACATTCATTTCATTAGGCCTTCATTATTAACCTATTCATTTAGAGGTAACTGGGAAGTTGGAATCTGATACTTCTACTCTTCTGTTTACAGTATAAACAGCCACAAAATCATTAAGATGGATTTTTTAAAATCTTATCAATTAAAATATATTAAATTCCCTCCCACCAGGGAGAAGTGGGTCTTGATATAGAAGTTAAAAACATGTCTTTCTACCGTAAAAATAGAGATAGTTTTCAAACCAGAGGCCTAAAACTAGGTTTTCCCCCTTTGGGATCACAGAAGCACAGAATAGCTGAGGTTTGAAGGCACCTCTGGAGACTGTTGAGTCCAGCGCACAGCTCAAAGCTGGGTCAGCCAGAGCAGGATGCTCAGTGCTATGGATGAGTGCCTAATCCCATAGGTTACAATCAATTTTTAATTTCTGTCTCCAAAGTTCCACACCTGAAGAAAGAGTAGAGGAGCCTTGCCCTTTTTTCTAACCACACATCACATAACCACAGTGTTTAGCTGTGTGCTGGGAATATGGGAGCTGTAACAATAAATCAGTCAAAGGAGGTAAAAAGACATATTCTGGATTAGTGCTCCAACAAATATGCTACAGTTTCAGTCAGGCACTTCCTCCTGTTGTATTTTACAAGAAAGCAGCTGTTATAAATATTACTTTCTGTTTGAACTGTTGGGATCATATTCCAACTCAGGCACTAAGTTTACACATAGTCCAAGTAAGCCTACCAGACTGATCCCTTCTGGGAGAGAAAAGCTCACTCTGGCTCTTCAACTTGTTTAAATATGCTAGCTATTAGTTCAGCGATGTTTAAAGTGGGTAACTCTGTACATATGCCCAAGTTATCTGGTGAACTTTAGAGTTAGAAAACCCTAGATTCTCCAGGCTTATTTCTATGGAATCACAGATTTCCCAGGGTGAGATAGCAGCTGGATGGAGGTTTCTGAGGTTATTTAGGATTTAGGAGGAAAGTTAAGTCACTCTCATTTCTGGTGCATTTTTTGTTTGAGCTGGCTGCTAGAATAGAGTTAGGTAGATGGCAACATAATAAGATTTTTCACATAAAGTTCTTATTTTTTGCCCTTTAAAATAAATTTAAAATAGCAACTCAATTTCATAAGTAATTACGATGACTTCTTAACTGCCTCAGTGAAGGCTGCTGCTCCAGCTGATGTGCTGAGGGGTGTTCAGAGATAACCTTCTGACATTTTCTAAGGGTCCTGAGAGAAGTCTGACATAACCAGTGGCAGCAGCTGAGCATCCAGCTGACTTCTCTGCTGCACTGCGCATGGCTAACAAACCTGCAGCTCGCCACACCATTTAACTGCCTGCTCAGTTAGATTTGCTGCTGGTGAAGGTGGGTGAAATGGAGGTGCTGAACAATCAGCTAGGGAAGCAAGATAGAAGCATATGTTCCCTTTTCTTGTCTCACCACAAGGATCATCTGTTAGTCATGGGACAGAGAAGACCATCATCATTTGTATGTGAGTTGCTAAAGGATATTTTGAATCACATGTAAATGTGCAGAATAAGAACAAGAATCAACTGGTGAACAATACAGAAAAAAAAATGAAAAAAATTCACCTGTCTCTCTTACAGGTAAAGGGATATTAGTGCTGAAGACAAATTCTCAGGAAGGAATGGAATCTTGCAGTCCTTTCTGTTAGTGTACTGAGTCTGAAACACTACAGGAAAAGGATTCAGAAGCGTATGTCCTTCCCTGCATTTTTTCAGTTCCTCCTGTAGAAGGAAGAGACTCAGCTAGGGAAGAGGTTTTGATGGCTTGCAGAATCCTGTGGACAAACAGTGAAAAGTGACAGTCTCACTAAAAGGGGGAAGGAACTGCAGGCTCAGGGTGAGATTTGGTTAAAGATGTCTCAGCAGATGGTTTTCCCTTCCTCCATCTCCCCAGGGAAAGCATGCTTATTTTGCCTGTTCTCTGTGTGATCCACATTCATCTCCACCGCAGGAACTTCTAAAGTCCTTGGAAGGGGTTTCAGATTGAGTGCTGCAGAATGCTGGGCTTTCCCACTCACATTTTCTTATTAGAAGTTCTCTTGCATTGTCTCTAATGCCTCGCTTGGGTCCTTCACCTGGAGGACAGCCCAAGCATAGTATTTTGCAGAGTGTCTATGGAGACAAATCACAGTAGTGAAAGATGGCTTGTGCCACAAGAAAGTTAGATGGGTGAAACCTGAGCTTTCTTATTAATTGTATATCCACTGTGTTGTCTTGCCACAGGATTTTTCTCACTTGGACTGACAGTTTTCTTCATTTAAGCTATGTACATTCTTCTTTGCATGAAAAATATAAATATCTAAGTAATTTTTTAATATTAGAAACATATTCTAAGGTCAAATCTTGCCCTGCTGAAACTAAGCTGTAAAACTTCATCCAACATCAGAAAAGTTAGGACATTGTCTACTCTTAGATATTGTGTGTATTTCAAATGATACAGGGAAACATTTGGTTTTTAACTTTAAGGTTAATTTTAATATTATCAGTGCCATACTGATGTGGCTTGTGTGGTATTTGGAAATTGAAAATGAGAAGCTTAATGCAGACAATGTATTCTCCTCTGTTCTTAGAATAGTCTGGGTGACAGGGTGTGTTCTTGTATTTGCAAGGTGTGTGCTTTTGGAAATCTAGTTTGTATGCTTTAGAAGTTCTTAAGTAATTTAGTTTTAAATTTAATTTCCAGTTGCCATTGAACTGCATATATGTAATGCTTATTAGTGAGAACAGAAAATATGTGTTTCCATGGGAACAGGGAATGTAGTGTGCACACAGTGAGGATTGTTTCTAGCACCATGCTTTCCCAAAGCGAAAATTATGGCATTACTAATGGAGTCAGATCTTTCAATTTCCCACAGCTTAGACCTTGGAACAAGTCAACAGTGGTGTTTGGGTTTTTGTTTCTTTCTTTTTTCTTAAATTATAGAATCTTTAAACAATAGAATCATAGAGTTGTTTAGGTTGAAAAAGACCTTTAAGATCATCAAGTCCAACTGTTAACAGTGCCAAGACCACCACTAAACCATGCCCCTAAGTGCCACATCTACACATCTTTCAAATACCTCCAGGGAGGGCAACTCAACCACTTCCCCAGGCAGCCTGTTCCAATGCTTGATAACACATTCAATGAATAAATTTCTCCTAATATCCAGTCTAAACCTCCTCTGGCACAATCTGAGGCCATTTCCTCTTGTCCTGTCACTTGCTACCTGGGAAAAGAGAACAACACCCACCTCACTACAACCTCCTTTCAGGTAGTTGTAGAGAACAATAAGGTCTCCCCTGAGCTTCCTTTTCTCCCGTCTAAATAACCACAGTTCTCTCACACGCTTCTGACAGGACTTGTGCTCTAGAGCTTTCACCAGCTTTGTTACTCCTCACAGGATACGCTCCAGCACCTCAATGTCTTTCTGGTATTGAGGGGCCAATAACTGAACACGGTATTTGAGGTGCGGCCTCACCAGTGCCCAGAACAAAGGAATGATCACTTCCCTGTCCCTGCTGGCCACGCTATTTCTGACACAGGCCAGGATGACATTGGCCTTCTTGGCCACCTGGGTACACTGCAGGATCATATTCAGCCCGCTCTCGACCAACACCCCCCATGTCTTTTTTCCACCAGGCAGCTTTCCAGACCCTCTTCCCTAGACTGTATTGCTGCATGGGGTTGTTGTGACCCAAGTGCAGGACCCAGTACTGAGCTTTGTTGAATCTCATACAGTTGCCCTCGGCCCATTGATCCAGCCTTTCAGATCTCTTTGTAGAGCCTTTCTACCCTCAAGCAGAAAAACACTCCTGCCCAACTTAGTCTTGTCTGCAAACTTACTGAGGGTGCACTCAATCCCCTTGTCTAGATTACTGATAAAGATATTAAACAGAATCAGCCCCTATACTTAGCCCTGGGGACCACCACTTGTGACTTGCATTCACCACCACTCTCTGTGCCTGGCCATTCAGCCAGTTTCTCACCCAGTGAAGAGTACACCCGTCCAAGCCATGAGCAGCCAGTTTCTCCAGGAGAATGCTGTAGGAAACGATGTCAAAAGCTTCACTAAAGTCCAAATAAGCAACATTCACTGCCTCTCCCTTCTAATTTCCTCCCTGCATAACCTCATAACTTCTTTGTAGTCCTCCTGAGTTGCCTGCCCTTCTTCCAAAGGTTATAAACACTTTTATTTTTCCTGAGTTCCAGCCAAAGCTCTTTGTTCAGCCAGGTCAGTCTTCTTCTCTGCTGGCACATGGGGATGACCTGCTCCTGAGCCTTTACATTTTCCTTCTTTCCAGCCTTCCTGGACTCCTCTTCCATTCAGGTCTGTCTCCCAAGGGACTCGGGCAACCAGGCCCCTAAACAGGCCAAAGTCTGCCCTCCAGAAGTCCAAGGTGGCAGTTCTGCTAATCCCCCTTCTTACTTCTCTGAGAATCAAAAAATATCATTTTGTGATTTTTATGCCCAAGATGGTCTCCAACCGTCACATCACCCATGAGTCCTTCTCTGTTCACAAACAACAGGCCCAGTGGGGCGCCTTCCCTAGTTGTCTCCCTCACCAACTGTCAGGAATTTATCTTTCACACACTCTAGGAACCTCCTAGACTGTTTCCTTTCTGATGTGTTGTATTTACAACAGATATCTGCTAAGTTGAAGTCCCCCATGAGAACAAGGGCTAGTGAGACCTTTCCCAGCTGCTTATAGAATATTTCATCTGTCTCTTCATCCTGGTTGGTGATCTATAACAGACTTCCACCATATCTCCCTTGTTGGACTTCCCCCTGATTCTTACCCATAAACACTCAACCCTTTCATCACTATCTTCAAGCTCTGGACAGTTAAAATGCTCTCTAACATACAGGGCTACCCCACTGCTTCTCCTTCCTTGCCTATCTCTTCTGAAGAGTTTATAGCCATCCATTGCAGCACTCCAGTTGTAAGAGTCATCCTGCCACCTTTCTGTGACGGCAACTATATCATAATTTTCCTCCACAAGGCCACGCAATTGCTTCCAGCTCCAGTTTGTTGTTCATACTGTGTGCATTGTGAGATAGGAGGAGGAAGGAGGGAAAAGTATAAATTCTGAATCAATTTTATTTTACCCCAAAACAAGGGTTTGTTTTGTTTGAAGTATATTTGATTGAACTTACTCTCTTTTTAACCTGACAAATTGAAATGGAATTTTAAAAAACTTTCCAATTTAGAAAGCTATTTTGAAAATCACATCTAAGTAGCCCTTTCAGAAAACCAGAATTCTGTTTTAATGAAAAAGGTATGTTCTAACTCTTTTTCTTCCATAGCTGAATTAAAATGAAAATGAATTTTCAAAATTAAAAAACAAGTTAAGGTAAGCACAAACATTATCCAAAAATAGCCTAAAGACTGTTATTGAGACACAGGTTTGAATCCCAAGCCTCTCTTGCTTTCAGACACTTGCATTCCAAACCAGAGAAAACTTCTGCTTTCCCTGCTGTTATTATTTTAATGATAGACTTGTAAAATAAATCTTTTTAGAAATTTGAATTTTTTAAGTCCTTATATATCTATTCATCAGATAACTGCCATTAAAATATACATATGCTTTATTTTAAATCATAATTATACCAGACGTTTATGGAAATTCCATTCTCTGTCTTATTGGGCTTTTCCCTCCACATGCACATACCATATTTCAGAGCACAGCAGGACTGCATAGAATAAAAGGGCTGGGTACTGGTTAATATTGAAGGCTATCATTAGTGAAAATGAAATTAATTGGATTAGGCATTATGTGTTGTTGGTTCTTATGGAAATACCAGAATAAAACAGCAGGCTTTCTTGAGAAGGGAAAAATCATGTAAACAAATCATCAAAAACCTCACCAGGAAGCATTAAACTTCTGAAAACTAGAAAAAAATTAATCATAATTGCTAGCCTACTGGGGGAGGTTACAACCACTGCCTCTTAAATATTGTCTGCACTTTTGCAAGAAAACACACTTTTACCCGTAGAGATGAGATCTACCGATGCGGCTGGCAATGCCCATCTAATGACAGAGAATTCCTGCAGCCAGGTATTACAGAGGGAGAATTTGTGGTATTTATTTCAATTACCTCAGTGTAAACTGGGCATGTGTCCCTGCATAAGGCTGCTGACCCTTGCTGGGATTTGTGAGGCAAGTGTCAAGCTGAATTCCTATGGCCGGCATCACCACTGCAGCTGTGAGTGCTACACTGTCCCACTGAATGTTACCTAGCATTTAATTCCCTAAGCATGCTGTGATGAGGCTCTCTTTTTTGCAAATAAAGACTTGCACACAAAGAGGAAGACAGCTGTCTTTCACTCTCCACCTCCCTCCCACCATGTACATCCAGCCCACATCTCCCCCATTTGCAGCTGTGAGTTTTGACCTTTCCTGCTCCGAGACCTCCCGTCCCAACAGCGAGGCTGACAGATTTGCAACCTGATCATCATCAGCTTTTGGCACAAGGAGCGTGGGACAGGGACATGCTATTGTACTAAGCTGGGGGTTTGCTGCCTTGTGGGACCCCATGTGTGTGTGCCTGCTGCTGGATACAATCATGCTTCAGCTGCAGTTTAGGGCTCCTGCCCCTTCTCAGTTACTGGATCAGCCTGTCACTTGTTACTTGGCTCTATCAGAACTTGTGAATGAATAAAATAGGGAGGTATTTGTTGAGGGTATTTTTACGTTAATTATAGGCTTTAGTAAAATTTGCTACCCTAGCAGTTCTCCCCTTACGACTACAGAGAAATTTCTGAAGCTAAAAGACTTCAAGTGTTATTTCGTTAAATATTTGGTTACGGGATGATTTCTTGTTGTTTTATCTAGCTCTGTTAGGATTTCTCCACAGTGACCACAGCAGAGAACTAGTATGGATGCTTGGCTCCCTGTTACTGAGCACCTGAGAGCTGCCTCCCCCAAACCTGCGACATTCTTTATGGTGATTGTGTCTTTTACACTCTTAAATGTTCGTACCTTTTATTGTGGGGAGCATTATCCACTCCTTAGTGCTCATTTTATTAATCTTACATCAATGGATTTACTTTAGGCTCTTTTTAGCCTATTGCCAGTAAATTCAAGTAGTCTTCAGAGTAACTCTTTCCCACCACAGAAATATTCTTCAAACCCTGGTCAACTGGATAGGACTACAGATCATATTTAAACACAGTGTTCAGATTGTTTGTCACTTACTTCATTCTACTTGAGAAATTCTTGAAAATTTTTAAAAACTGTTTTTCTCTTCAAATGATTGTGCTGGTTTTGTCTGGGATAGAGTTAATTTTCTTCATAGTAGCTACTAGCATGGGGCTATGTTTTGGATTTGTGCTGGAAACAGTGTTGATAACACAGGGATGTTTTCCTTATTGCTGAGCAGTGCTCACACAGTCAAGGCCTTTTCTGCTTCTCACGCTGCCCCACCAGTGAGTAGGCTGCGGGTGCACAAGAAGTTGGGAGGGGACACAGCTGGGACAGCTGACCCCAACTGACCAAAGGGATATCCTAGAACATATGACATCATGCTCAGCATGTAAAGCTGGGGAAGAAGAAGGAAGCGGGGGGACATTTGGTGTGATGGTGTTTGTCTTCCCAAGTAACTGTTACATGTGATGGAGCCCTGCTCTCCTGGAGATGACTGAATACCTGCCTGATGAAGGGAAGTAGTGAAAGAATTCTTGGTTTTGTTTTGCTTGTGCATGAAGCTTTTGCTTTACCTATTAAATTGTTCTTATCACAACCCACGAGTTTTTTCACTTTTACACTTCTGATTCCTTCCCCCATCCTGCCATGGGGGGAGTGAGCACATGGCTGTGTGGGGCTTAGTTGCTGTCTGGGGTTAAACCACGACAATATTTTTTGGCACCCAACATGGGGCTCAAAGGGGTCGAGATAACAACAGATTTAATTGAAATATGCCAGATCAAGTGTATAGCTCTTACTGCTGTTTAGCTATTAGTTGACAGGCTCCTGTGCTTGCCATGGGGCTTGTGCTTGTTAGGGGCTGCTTTTTGCTTTCGCTGCTTGGTGTGCTGTTGTAGTGCTGATCATATTTCTCTGCTGTGCCTGGGAACATTTTGATAACAGCGATGGCGATGCACCTGGGCTGGCAGATGGATGGGGCATCTCTGCTGGTTTTGTGCTGCTGCAGTGGACACGCTGGAACTCCAGTGTGAACTTGAGTTGAAGGGACTGTAGCCTGTGGATGAATCTTTGCAGGAGCATGATACCCCAAAGTGTCTGTGGCCATGAGTTAAGTCCACACCAAAACAGGTACATCTCAAAGCGTCTGTGGTCACGATTATGTCTGTGCTGCAGCAGGTATAGCTCTGAGAGGATTGTGGCCCAAGGCTAAGTCCACGCTAGAGAAGATACACCTTGAAGCATCAGTGGCTGTGCATGAAGTCATGCTGGAGCACCTCAAAGTGTGTGGCTATGGATAAGCCCATGACAGAGCAGATACATCCCTGGAGGGATGGCAGGCATGAGTAAGGCCATATGGAGCAGGTTCACTCCTGAAGGGACTGTGGCTGTGGGTAAGGCCAGGCTGGAGCAGGTATATCTCAAGGCATTGTGGCCACTGGACAAGGCCATCTGGAACAGGGGCACCTCAAAGCGACTATGTCTGTGGGTAAGTCAACACCGCAGCAGGTCTAGCCCTGAAGAGACTGTGGCTCACAGATAAGGCTCCACTTGGAGCAGGTACACCCCTAAGGGACTGCAGTCTGTGGGGAAGTCCAAGCTGGAGCAGGGGCAAGGGCAGATTTCACTGCAATATTGCATGGATGGAGTCATGCGCTTTATTTTTAAGACAGAACAACATACTTTATTGATATAAATCAGTGAGTTAACAAAGTTCAGTGGTAAATGTGACAGTGGTTTACCAAGATTTGATAGCAAGGTACACTTGATTATTTACTACATAGAGGACCGGGGGTCAGACAAAACTGTCAGGGAGACCCTCCTGTTGAGTCATGAGGCTCAGAAAGGAACCCTTTGCTTTCTAAACTCCTCTCAGAGAGGAATCTAGGTGCAGCTGGATCCAATTCTACTCCCAGACTTAGTCAATGGTTTATGTCTAAAGGATTATATATGCACAATCAATCTTTCATATCACTTAGTTAAGATTTCAAAGTGTAGCATGCTATTAATCACTTACCAAGAATCTCTTGCAGCAAGGAATCTCTCAGCCTCCAGGTGTAGCCTTGAGAGGTGTTCCTACTCAAGAGGAGATCCTGGTGTGCAGCCTATTGCTGTGCAGGAGACCTCAACGCGCCCTGGGCTGTCCACTATTTATGGAGTAAGATGATTGACTTATAGTCATATTTTTTACCAGCAAGATGTCTGGGTCACCATTCCAGACAGCCCTTGGCTACTGTGTTGCCATCCATCCCCCAAAGTACAGAGTAAGATGGATTCAGCCACCACAACCCCCACTGGTGGTTATGGCTTAGATGGGGCATGTGAGGGAGGAGTACACCATCACAAATGTAACACCCTACAGTCTGGTCCAAAGGCACTAGGGGTGGAGATTGTAATGGAGATAGCTTTAAATTGCTGCAACCTGGAATTTGAGTTGCACGTTACAGAAATTATTATAGCAGGAACCCCTTGTTGCTAGCCAGGCTAGATGCAAGGGGAGGAGTTCATTGCAATGCTAAAACCTATAACCTGGCCCAAAAGGACCACGGGTGGAGATTGTAATGGATATACCTTCAAACTCTAGCAGCCCATGATCTGAGTTGCGTGTTACAGGAATTACTATAGCAGGAACCACTGGAACCAATGGAGGACAAGCCTTACAAGAAGCAGTGCAAGTGCAGCAGTAACCTGACCTGAGCTGGCTTTGGTGCCAATAACTCCACACAACACACCAGCTCTCCTGTCCTGAGTGACCACCATAACAGATGGAGCATGAAGTGATGGACTAAATTATCTCATTGGACTTTGTGGACATTTTAAAGACATTTTATAGGGGTGATCTATAGACTAAGGGAATGATATCTGTGTATTATATCAAAGGATGGGAAGAGTGGTGGGAGTTAACGAGGACATATTGGATAGTGTGGGACCTGAGCATGATGTAAATGATATGGAATAAGGGGTGGAGAATGCGCTGGTTTTGGCTGGGATAGAGTTAATTTTCTTCATTAGTAGCTGGTCTGAGGCTAAGGTTTGGATTTGTGTTGAAAACAGTGTTGATAATACAGAGATGTTTTCATTATTGCTGAGCAGTTCTTACAAGTTTCTCACTTTTACTGTTTTGATTCTCTCCCCCATCCCACTGTGAGGAGAGTGAGCAAGCAGCCGTGTGGGGCTTAGTTGCTGGCTGGGGTTAAACCACAACAATGACAGAGAGAAAAATCTAGCAAGACAGTTGAAAAATCTAACAGTAGGAATTGTTCCCCTCCATCCAAAGAACTTTTAAGATTTTCCTTTTTTGTGTGTGTAATTTTGTATTGATTAAACACCTATCAAATTGATCCAGGAATTTTTCATATATCTATTAACTGTATAGTAGATACTATAGTAGATACTATGGTATCTAGAATGTGCATAAAATAATGAGAGGTTAGCTAAGCTTGCTGTTTTTCAGCAAAACTATCCTTAGTTTTTGAAAAGAATCCCAGCTGAGTTTTTCAGTTTAAAGGCATATAGTGAGTTACATTTGTGTAGTCACATTTGTGCAGTTTCATTTGTGCAGTGCCAAATGTAATTCATAAAAGGCTTTTTAATACATCACAAGGTCTTGCAGCCTGTTCTAATCTGGGTCCTGCAAGCTACATAAACACCTTCTGAGTATTTACAAATTTACTCTTATTTGGAAAAGTCATCAGAATGAAACATACCCCATACAATTTTTCAAACAGAAGTGAGACTGAAGCTTCTATGAACATTTCTCAGTTTTTGTGAAACTTTAATATTAGTACTAAAGTTCACTAAAATGTGAACATTTAAATAGTTAGGGTGTTTATGATGAAGTATTTAATTAAAATGAACTTTAAGAAGATTAAAATACTGCATTAATGTAGTAAGCTGTTGGTGTTGTTTGCTTATCTACTTTCCTCTTTCTTTACAGATGAGAATTAAGTTAAAAAGTACGTCTATTTCTTTTATCATTTTTCCTCAGGTATTTAATTTGATGATTCACTTTATTAGCTCTTCAGCTGCAAATTGCACTGCAGATCAGTATGAAATGCATATTAATTTGTTTTCTCTGCTCAAATCTTGAAAAATCTGCTGGAGGCTGTCTAAATGGGAAGATTTCTCTCTGCCCTTGAAGACTATGCAGAATTGCTGATTGTGCCCCAGTTGGTAACAGTCTTTGTTTCCAGAGAAAAGTCCACCAGTCTAGAAGGAATCAGCCTGGGTCCTAAAGGCTTCCCAACTCTGGAAAGAAATTTAAACTAAGGATTACTGTATTTGATTTTGATTTATCCATATATATATATATATATATATAGCACTTGGAAGTGCCATTTAGGATGTGTCTTTTCTGTATGCTTTTATAGTACAAAATAATTTACCAAATTATATGATGCTTCCCAAAATGGCTGGAAACCAGCCTGCTTATCTCACTGGAAATTCTAAAAATTTACAGCTTTATTGCAAACTGGATTGAAAAGTGTCTGTTTCATAATTAACAAATGAATAGAAGTCTTGGATGTTTGAATATGTATCTGGTGATACATTTTAAATCATTTCAGGACATTAGAATTTAGAATTAGAATTTAAAAGGTGTAAATGTTTATAAATGCTATTTAAATTATTAAAACAAAATGCTGGTTTTTGTTTCAAAATGTTTATATTAAAGATTTCACTGACTTGTCTTATTGGTTTATTAATTTAATTTTTTTTTGAGATTTGAGGAATGCAAAACTCATTTTCACAATGTGAAAAAAAAATCTGTGTATCTAGTATTTGTGCCAAGAAAAAATTTATTAGTACACAGTTCAATGAAAATAAATATTTACTCATGAGACTGTTCTAATTACAAATGATGTGTGGTATATTCTGTTTTATGTTAATTTGCAAAGCCACTTGTCTGGCTAAAACTAGTCTCAGTTTTCAGCACAGTTTTAGATTGTCCCTCAGATGCCTTCCCAGGAAAAAGATGGTACTATTAACTTTGATAAAATGGAATGAATGTTGGCCTGTTTCAAGGGCCCCTACCATATCCCAAATCCTGGACTGTGAGGTAATACAAATCTTTAGTACATTCATTGCAGTTGTATGAAAAAGTAGGCTTTGCTTAAGGCTAATGGCATGGGTTTTATATGACATGGGACAAGCATTTTTTAATCTTTAGAATGAAAAAAGAAGTTTAATACCTCTTCTTAACTGCTCTTTGAACCAGGAAATTAGTATTTCAAGCTAATGCCACTGCATACTATTTAGGAAAAATCCCTGCACTGCTGTATGTTTGTACTAATACATGCTTTGTGGCTGTGTAGCACAGATACTAATGCAATCTGAGACACTGTGTTATAATTGCAAAGTATGACTCCTAAGATCTACATATTGGATTTGATGTGTTAGTGCTTTTAATATCCAAATGGAATTCTTTCCCCTTTACCAAAAGATGTATTTTTTATCAACAGAGTATATTTGGTACTGAAGTTTAATTATATTCATGGGTAGCTTGCTCCAAAACCTTTGATTTTATGGATTATCTTGCATTAGATGTGCTAAAGTAAGCAAATAATATTTCAGTCAACCCAATGGTTAAGTCAGTGTCATTACCAATATGAGGTCTAATTGATCTTCAGAAGCAATCTCCTGAAATGTAGATTTCAGCTTAGAGCTGATTTGACTAGACAAATGAGAAACATGAGATAGCACAGAAAAAGTTACAGAAGTGAGAATGTGTGTGGTGGAAACCGAGCTCTGAATAGAATCTGGAAGGCAGGTTTTAGTACAGTGAAATACAATAAGATAACTGGGAGATGAGAGTAAAATTTTGAATGACCTTGAAGCGGCACTTTGGTCCAGCTTGGAAAGCAAAGACTTTGCTGAGACATTTTAAGAGAAGTAAAATGACACGTTTTAATGGAATGTGAAGATGACCAAGTCAAGTGGAACAACTGGAAATGAGTTAGAGCAGAAAAAGGCAAGGACTCTTTAGAGTGTCAGTGATGGAGATGGAAAACAGAAATCTGTAAAACAAACCCCTTGACTCGCAGCTATGGAGTGAGCTTGTAGTAAGAGGTGCTACCCAGGATGTGCTGCATAACCTGATGAAAGTTCGGACAGCTACATATACCTGGGACATGGTTTTGGTCTTCATGTAGGAACTGATATTTTAAAGAAAGAAAAAAAAAAAGAGAGAGAAGCCTTTTATAGAAACAGCCAAATCACTGACAAAATGTTGTTAGGAAGCTTTAAATCCCAGCTGCTTCGACTGAATTGTTTGATTTTTTTCCCCAAGTGACTAAGCTGGCATGAGCAAAACAAACCTTCCAGAAGCAAAATGAAAAATATTTATTTTCTGGAATTGATGATCACTAAAAGAAGTATTACATAAAACACTTTTAAAAGTTTTTGAAGATAATTAAGTCTCTGGTATTTGTGGGAGTGCTTTGTGCATTCAAGTGTTTCGAGGCTAATCTATCAGTGACTAATACAGAAAAGTGGAGGTGGGACACGGTGCAGGTGGGACACTGTGCCACATGGTTTTCTGTGATAGCACAGCTAACAAAGAGGGAACAATATAGCAACAAATCTTATATCTGTTTTTTTAGAGGGGGCAAAAAGCATTTAGTCAAATTAAGTAATGAGATTTCTACAATATTTGTTTCCCTCTCTTTTCCTTAGATTGAGTTCCTTAGGGTCAAAGGATTTTTTTTGTGTTCAGGTCACTGTTAATAGAAACAAGAGATGATTTGAGATGCAGGTTTACACCAGGCTTAAAAAGGCGCATCTGTGCATTTGTTATTATTTCTAATACTGTGCATCATAAGGGAATAAACCTTTAAAGATGTGTTAGGCAGTGTTATGCACAGCTTAACTGGGTTGGGTTAAACAATCATCCAAAACATCAGACTTACCTAAAAATAAGTCAGAACTTCTGACTTTTTGTGGCTTTAGTATATACTACAGAAGGATTAGTTATGAGATCTTTATTACATCCTCATATAATGACATATTATTGAATGAAAAGGAAAGCTGTAATGTTTCAGGTCTATAAACTTGCATTTAACTGGTGTTACTGACTCTCATTGGCAGGGAACACACATAGTGTGCCTGCTTTCTGTAAAATACCAGCCATCTTGCCTAAATTCGGCATCTGAGTGAAGGAGATGAGTAATAAATATCCCTTGTAGGCTTTGTAATGTTCAGAATTAAAACTGTGGTCTGTGTTAAGGTGACTGTTGGAGCACAGGGGTCATCTAGCTTTCCTTGGGTGTGTTCAAAAACTCTGTGCAAATTGTACTCTAACTACCCCAAATACAGACTAAGATTTAATTATTTCAGTTGTGTATCTATACTACCTTTGACAAATGACTCGATGCACATCCTTAATTAGCTTCCTCTAGAGTGGTTTAGTTTATATAGTCTTCTCAAGAAAGAGGCAAGATTCAGTCCTGAAACACTGCATGTGCTTAAGTGCATGGGATCTAAGCCTAAATCAAATAATGATCTTGCGTAAACAGCTTGGGCATTGGCTTGAAAATTACTAATTGACAAGGATCATTAAACAAGGTAACAGTCACAACAGGTAATTGTCACAATACTTTTCTGTTGCATTTCCATGGCTACATAAAGGTAATTCTATAACAATGTCAGTGACACTGAAATGTAATTTCATTTTGAGATTACATTTTATTTCAATTAATGAAAATTCAAATGCAGTTCCATTCAGTTTCCTTTTCTCTTTCTTGTGTAGATCTGAAAGGCTGACTCGCCATTCCTTGTTTCTCGATGCTAAATCTCTCCTCATGCTCACGGTGCTATCACTACACTGTTCACAGATGTAATAGTACTTTACCAGATGGATTGAAGCAGATGGGCTAGCTTTATCTCTTCTCCGCCCCCCCCCCCCCCCCGCGAAATACGGATAAATTTCTTGTGCCTAGTAAATTGCCCATACTTTTGTATGGGAAAAAAAATCAAAATCTTTCATAAATTATTTTTTTATCCATAATTAGTATTTTGTGCCTGAAAATTAATAAATATTCCGAAGAATATTCATAAAAATTAAATTGCAAAATCCATAATGCAGGATGGATTTTCCTCCACTGAGTTGTAGAAAACAATTCAAATACAAAAACATAGTTTCTGTCAGAAACGCTTTATGTAAACTTCTAGCTTATAGTATTGCCAACACATTTTAGAAATTCAGATGAATACTTTCTCTTTAATAATTTAATAATCTATAATATATAAAATTATATAGACTCTATAGTATATTATATATTATTATATATTGCTCGTACCAATACTGTTAAAATGGTGGGTTGTACAAAACCATGTGAAACGTGACACTTTTGTTGCCGGTAAATTCATGTTTGCACCTATAAAAAGCTTCCTGGGTGCTCATTCTCTTCTGCAGAGAGAAAAGCAAATAAAATCAGTAACTTCTTTGTCAAAGACATTTGATGCATTAGTGAAAAGCTAACCACGTAGATACAGTTTCAAATATTTCCGCTGACTGTTTCACTGTTTCCCTCTTCTAAACAGAAATTTGACTGATCATCTGCTCCAGGCAGTCCAGCCAACTGCTGTGTTGTACAGGGAAGATGGGGACAGAGCCACAGAGAGGCCGGTCTGTGACACAGGCTGCCTCTGCCACCAGCTCTCTGGGTGAAAACACGGTTCAGCTCCTGAACATTCAGCCTGGAAGAGCCACCACCTCAGGAATGGTCTACTTAAGAAAACAACTATATGAGTAGAAGAAGATTTTAGTAAAGAGGCCGAAAGTAAATGAAAATTGGGTTTTTTGAGCAGCATGTTTGCGACAAGCGGCAAAGTATTGTGTAGAAATAGTGTAGAAAAGAAAGTGTAGGAAGGGTTTGTAGCTAAAGAAACATCCCCCCACCCCACAGCAAGTGATAAAAGAAAAAGCCTTTTGGGAAGAGTCCTGGCTATAAAGACTTGAAATGAAACAGACTCTCTTCAGTCCTTGCTGAACAAGGGTGTTGACTTTTTAATTTTTTTTTTTTTTTTATGTAACTTCATTACTTTTTTGTGTTCTTTTTTCCTTTTGGAGAAATTCACAAGGCCTCAAATCTGTCTTAATGATTGGGTTTGGTAGAGCGATGCTATGAACGAGACCAAGATATAAATGAACGCTCTGATGAAATGTGTACCTACCCATCAAAAATGGAATACTGACTTTTGTTCATTCTTCCAGTTGCCAATGGTGTATTTAAAGTCCCCTTTAAAAGTGTGGAGTTTTTTTGGCACAGGCAACAGGCAGTCTGTGACTGTCCTTTGAGCTTTCCAAGTGTGGGATGGGCATTGAATGATGCATCAACACTATCATGAATTCAGCTTTCACTGAGCCTTGTAAAATATGTCCATGTAAAAGCTGTCCAAAGCTCACAGCAGATCTCTTAAAAAGACATGATACCATCAATACGTGTAGGAATGAGATTTTTTAAGTATTAGTAATTAAGAGAGCAAAAATGCTATGTTTTTCCAATTTTAGGTGGAAAGTAGCATGAACTGTAGAAAAGGATTCTCTCATAAATGCACATGCTGTGCCCTAAAATTGTGCATAGGCATAAGGAAAGACGGAGAGGCAGTACATACAGGAATTTCACTTTAAGAAAAAAAAATAAAATTGAAAACTTAGAGCAGTTTTAGTCTTTAACAACAAGAACCTTTACAGGACAGGACAGCACCAGCTTAAACTGCAGTGAAGAGCCTGCTTTACAAATGAACAGGATGATAGAGGTACTATGCAAAATCCTTCCAGTTAAGTGGAATTTTAATAGCATTGGGATATTTTTTGCAATTTTATTGCACTATTGAAAACCCTTGTTTTCAAAATATTCTCAGTTTTATCTTTCAAAAAGGTCTCTAGGGATAAAATTGATCCCAATTTCTCTAATATATTGAGCCGTTCTATTCCTACCAATATTAAAATCCCTAAAACCATGTTATGGGGAAAGCTCTTGAAGTCATGAAAAGTTTGCAAGGGTACCCAAATGTACAGTTGTGCCTTCAACTGTTTTCTCAAGTAGATTTAAGAGCTACTACAAGAGCCCTGTGTAAAGCTCCTGCTTGAAATGTAGTTATGATGCTGGCAACTGTATAGAACCTGTGCTACTGCTGGACTCTAGTGTTTCTAATATGTTAAAAAATGCCTTATCCTTAACTTTCTTGGGCATAATTTTCATGTATTCCTCTTTGTAACTGTCAACTTTACTTTCATTTCTTTGTTGTCAATTTAAATTTCTTGCCTATATTTCCCATGTGCTGTGGAGGCATGAGGAATTTTGTCTTCTCACAGTTTTCGCTTCAGCTCAGCAAGCACAGAGTTTAAATTAAAAGGGCTTTCTTTCTCTTGCATGTTGAATATTTTAAAATAATTCCCCTTTATCGCTCACATTTATATATTTGTATTTTCCTACTCTTCAGTCTTGTGCATATATACTTCCATGGTAAGGACTTTTTTTCCCTTTTAAAATTTTATTCACCTCTAGTTATATCTTTCTAAATTTAAAATGAACCATCTTCTTTACTTTTTACTGACCATATTAGAAGCCAGTTTTCAGCCTCCAGATCCAGCAGCAATATGTTAGCATTTGGGCACTGGAGTAATTATTTAACAACAAGCGGTTATTAACTTTGTCATGAACATATGAAGGAAAATGCAATATAAATAATTTGTTAGAAATGCAAAATAAATTTAAGAGGGAGAAATAAAGGTTCAACCCACCTGTCTACAAATGTTAATAAAATTGCTAATCTGCTGCTTGCTCAGAAAACAAAAATCAGGGCTGATGGACTGTAGTCATTTTCATCCCCAGAATTTTCAGTGATAGAAAAAAATTACAGGGAAGCAAAGCCTACAACAATCCAAATTTGGTTTAGGTACATATAATTTACCTCTCTGCCCACACTCAATTAAACAGTATGGTATGAGTCTTGTCTAATTTCCTTGTTCCAAAACACAGACACCCACCATTGAAGTTAATGGTTTTTATTTTATTTTTAAAAGCTATTCCACCTAAGCTAAATTAGCAGGAACATTTTAATCAAAACTTGCAGTGGATAGTCCCTTGCCAGTCTCAGGGGGGATTACAGCTTTGTGTATGCAGAGGGTGTCTTTGACTAAACATATCTATACAGTGATATATATGGTTGACTCATTTCATGAACACAGACTGGCTAAACTGTATTATTTGATCAGAGCTCTAACAAGTTTAAATTATTGTCAACATTACCTTTCTTGCTTTTGTGCAGTCTGCAGAATGAAGTTACAACCTGAGTATTTGGAAAACCATGCAGATTATTGACCTTTGGAGAATTATGGAGTGAGCTCTGGTAAAGCTAAGCTTGAAATCATGGCAGCTTCTTGCCTTGCTGTAGTTCTTCTAGTGAAAAGTGTAGTTTAGTTCTCAATGAGTTGAACTTGTTGTACATTATGAAACATTTGATGTTTATGGTAACATTTAGGAATAGATTATCACTAAACATTTTAATGCTCGTTTGTTCAGTAGGAGTGTTCTTGTGAGACCTATTATATTCTACAGTATCACTTCTCATCAAAGATGAAGTTGAAAAGATACAACAGCATTCCTTACTGAAAATAAAATTGACTTGAGCTTAGGTTGAGGTCCTAAGTCAGAAACAAATAGCCCTATATATTTAACAGTATGAGGGTCTATTTTGGTCCTCTGGAAATGTTAGAATTACTATTTGCTATGTATTCCTAGTCTTCCTCAAAATTAGCAAAGATAACTGGAAATGTGATTGCATTAACGATATTAAATGGGTATATTTTTACACTAACAGACAGGAAACAGTTTTTTCCTTTCATGCATAATACATAAAATACCATATCAAGAAGAAAGGGCTGGGCTCTTCATAGTAGAGCAGTGGGAGTACGAGAGACCATGGGTACAACTTAAGAGAGGAACTGACTGGATATAGGGAAATCCTTTTTCCCTATGGGGCATTGTAAGTTACTTATGTGGATCTGGTAACACATAACGTGTTCAGCTCTACCATGTGGAATAAGAACCCATACTCTTGGCCTTACATATATTTATATACATAAAACTGGGATAGACAAAAATTGCTGTGGTCCTCTGGAGGGTCTCAGATCTTCCTCAAGAACTCTTTGGGAATGTTTCCTATTGCTCACCAAGGCACTTTCCATGATGTACCTGAAATCATGGCTAATTGGGGAGGTCCCATTGGACTGGAGGGTGGCAAATGTGACCCCCATCTACAAGAGAGGCAGAAAAGATGATCCAGGAAAATATAGACCTGTCAGTGTGACCTCGGCGCCAGGGAAGGTCATGGAGCAGGTCATCTCGAGTGCCATTAAAAGTCATATAATGGACAACCAGGGGATCAGGCCTAGTCAGCATGGGTTTATGAAAGGCAGGTCCTGCCTGACAAACCTGATCTCCTTCTATGACAAGATGACTCGACTACTGGACAAGAAAAAAGCTGTGGATATTATCTCTCTGGATTTTTGAAAAGCCCTCGACACAGTTCCCCATGAGATTCTCATAGAAAAACTGGCTGCCCATGGCCTGGACGAGCGTACAGTCTGCTGGGTCAAGCACTGGCTGGATGGACGGTCCCAGAGAGTGGTGGTCAATGGAGCTACATCCACCTGGTGGCCGGTCACAAGTGGTGTTCCTCAGGGCTTGGTGTTGGGACCATTTCTGTTCAACGTCTTTATTGATGATCTTGATAAGAACATAGAGTGTATTATCAGTAAGTTCACAGATGACACCAAGTTAAGCAGGAATGTCGATCTGCATGAAGATAGGGAGGCTCTACAGAGAGACTTGGATAGATTGGATCCTTGGGTCAACATTAATGTG
Organism: Athene noctua; assembly: GCF_965140245.1. NCBI lineage: Eukaryota > Metazoa > Chordata > Aves > Strigiformes > Strigidae > Athene > Athene noctua. The sequence goes on from NC_134038.1 coordinate 44,206,712, forward strand.
ATGAACTTCAACAAGGCCAAGTGCCAGGTCCTGCACTTGGGCCACAACAACCCCATGCGTCGCTACAGGCGTGGGGAGGTGTGGCTGGAGAGCTGTCTGGAAGAGAAGGATCTGGGGGCTCTAATTGACAAGCAGCTGAACATGAGCCAGCAGTGTGCCCAGGTGGCCAAGAAAGCCAATGGCATCCTGGCTTGTATTAGAAATAGTGTGACCAGCAGAAGCAGGGAGTGATAGTCCCCCTGGACTCTGCACTGGTGAGGCCACACCTGGAGTGTTGTGTCCAGTTTTGGGTACCTCAATACGAGAGAGATATCGAGGTGCTGGAGCGAGGGCAGAGGAGGGCAACGAAGCTGGTGAAGGGCCTGGAGAACAGATCCTATGAGGAGCGATTGAAGGAGCTGGGAATGTTCAGTTTAAGGAAGAGAAGGCTGAGGGGAAACCTCATCACTCTCTACAGCTACCTGAAAGGACATTGTAGAGAGTTTGGTGATGGTCTCTTGTCACAGGTAATTAATGACAGACAAAGAGGAATGGCTTTAAACTCTAACAGGGGAGGTTTAGACTGGACATTAGGAAAAAATTTGTCACAGAAAGAGTGGTCAGAGAGTGGAATAGGCTGCCCAGGGAGGTGGTGGAGTCACCATCCCTGGATGTGTTTAAGGGTCGTTTAGATGAGATGTTGGGGGATATGGTGTAGGGGAGAACTTTGTAGAGTGAGGCTGATGGTTGGACTTGATGATCCCAAGGGTCTTTTCCAACCTGAATGATTCTATGATTCTATGATTCTATTGCATTTCTTTTCTAATCAAGAGCAAGTCTAATTATTTTTTTATTATTATTCTTGAAGAGTATTTGAATTAAATACTTTAAAAACTTGTTTTCCCATTGAATTTTTTTTCTTGTCTTTTAAAGGACTTTTAATGGAGATTTTCAGTAATTAAAACATGTAAATTTTTTTCAAGTAAAATTAAATCCTCTGTTCTGTATTGCACACTTTGATTAAAATGAATTGTGTTACAGTTGAAAATAATTCTCCAGATGAAATGCCTTTATTCTGAAATGTCTGAAAAAAAATTCATTCATGCTGTCGATCATTTCATATTCACTACTGTCTGTGTTCACTGTAAAAAGTATTGGTGTATTTTCAATAACACCTTCTTTTTAAGAAAGCATTTCTGTTGGGTGAGATTAGGTGCTCTGAGCAAATAGGCAGAAAAAGGTATTCTGCCCGGGGATTACGAATAGTGTCTTGCTCCTTCATTAACCTGTCTCTTGATTTCTGCATAAACTGAAAGCATCAGTGGCCCAAAACCATCTGTTCCTTGTGTGGGTTTGGGTTCTCAACCAATACTTGATCCATGATAGAGATTGCTTATTGCTACAGGCGTCAAATAATACTTAAAAAGAGCTCCTTTAGAGGATGGATCTGATGCCTTATGAGCAGAAGTCTTTCCTGATCTTGCGGCAGACTTGTATGCTGCAGATCTAATAACAGCAAATTTTGCTGTGTAGGTGGAGTGGAATAGGGTGTACAGTTTTTAGGCTCAAAAGTGTAAGGTATTTCAGTGTGAGGCCTCAAGCTGTCAGAAAGCGCTGTTTCTTCTTCATTAGCAACTTTTTCTTCTCTTCATCAGCAGTGTCAAAGAGTTCTAAAAGGCTGTTGTCATTACACACACAGAAAAGTGCCCATAGTGGATCTGGCTGGGATGAATTTAACTTTCTTTATAGCAGTCCATATGGTATTGTGTTGTGGGTTTATGGCTGGAACAGTATTGAAAACACACTAATATTTTGGCTGTTGTTGAGCAGTACTTGCACAACACTGAGGCTTTCTCTTTCCCACTCTTTTTTCCCCCCAGTGAGCAGGCTAGGGATGAGCAAAAAGATGGGGGGGGGAGCATAGCTGATCCCAACTGGCCAAAGAGATAGTCCACACCATATCTCATGATGCTAAGCAATAAAAATTGGTGTAGAGAAAAAAGTGTGTGGGGATGTGTGCATGGGGACCCAGCGAGAACTAGATGGGTCTCTGTCTGCTTGAGGGGTCACTACCTTTGCATCTGTTGTTTTTTTTCCTTTTCCTTCACTTATTAAGCTGTCTTTATCTCAACCCAGAAGGTTTCTCACTTTTTCTCTTCCTGTTCTCTCCCCTGTCCTGCTGGGAGAGAGAGGGAGAGAGAAAGCAGCTGTGGAAGTGCTTGGCTGCCAGCCAGGGTCAACCCATGACAATGTGTTTTTACATATTTCTTTAATACTGTCAGGAGACATTGCTAGACTCCAGGATGGATATCTTTAGTGGGGTTTTAAATTAAAAAGGAGTTACTATTAAAATGTTGAAGAAAATTGTTAAGACCAGTTAAGGAATTTTGAATGTATGACTTCTGACTTCTCATTATCTAACCAGATAAGAAAGCAACAATTACTAACCATGGCAGGGTTAGGTTATAATTGGATTAATTTTTAAGAAACAGATTGTGAAAGAAAGTTACTTGGAGCTAATTACTATCACAGATCTAACCACCCACTTTACAATGACAAGATGTTTTTTTTTTTTTACTTTACTTTCTCTAATATAATGAATAATGTCATGTAGGTTTTATTTCTTTCTATAAAGCAAAATATCTTGTCCTACAAGACATACTTCATACCTGATATCCATGGTGCTTGAAGGTAGGATGAGGTAGCAATCAATAATGGATATAAACTAGCCACAGTGTGATTTTGAGGCAGCAGCCTTAAGTGTTGTGTCCTGTTCCCTGTAAGATAACACACTTTTCTCTGCCTTTGGTCTTTGGAACTGCCACAGGACTTTTACTCAGGTCTATAGTGCAAAAGTGATACTGAAAATTGGATATTCTGTGGGCTAATGCAGGGTGGGGGATGAGCAAAACCTTTAGTCTTTCCCTTTACCACTATACTTCTGTAAGAGGAAATGAGCCTTAACTTAGTGCTTACAAGAAATGCAAACCAAAATATTTAGTGCAGGTGTCTGCCATATGATATCACACAGTTTCTACTAACATAGATAGCTATGAAGAAAACTAATGTATACTGATTAATTTTTCATTTTCTAACATCATTCTCCAAACCCCAGTTTTGGCACCTTAAACAAGTAATAACAGCCGTTAGCCTGTCTGGGAGCACATTTGGCTTTGACAGGGCTGTTGGATGCCAAAGTAGAGAATATGTTTTGTCCCCAGTGATATCTGGGTCTTTACTTTGCTCTTTGCCAGACACTAAAAGGGAAAATGTTGAATGATTTTTGGATCAAATGCAACATGAGGTTTCCTTCTTCTAGAATTTATAAGCAAAGTAGTTTAAAAATAAAAACACCTTAGTGATGCTTTAGATACCTAAAGCAGATGGAACAGACTGTGTGTGTGAACATTATATTTATGCATTTTGAAAGGCATTAAAAAAACCCTCTAATATATTGGTCTGTACTGATCTAACAAAGAGAGAATTTAAATTCTCTACCGAAAGTTCTCTGCTAATTTCTTCTTAATAGTGTCTTCCTAATAATAGCGATAAAGTTTCATTTGAAATAAATATCATGTGAAAAGAAGTATTTCAATGGAATTTCTCTGAAGAAATGACAGGAATGTTGCATTATGTTGACTCAGAATGTGTTCTGAATTTTGTATTTTATCAATATTACTCAATATGTGCAGATTAACTGTTGTTGTATTTCATGAAAATTGTTGTTCATTCACACTTTCAGTCTCCCAAAAGATCAGCATATCTCAGCTTGCCATGTATCTACATAGGTCCTCAGTGAACCGTGGCCTTTCCTTCTAGTTGAGCTAGGGGAGGATTTGATGTGGAATGAAATTAAAGTAATTAATTTTGGAATTTTCTGTGGAATAGGATTTCCCTTTTTCAGTCACCTACAAACCCAGTCACTGTCTCCTCCGCATTTCTCCCTGGTCACATCTGAGAGGGTAAATAATTTGATCAGGTTCCATATCCGAATCTCAAATGGTGAAAAACACTATTTGAGAAAATCAGCAGATTGAAAACATTTTAACTAGGTTCCCAAGTACAAGAATTGGAGCTGTGTTTGAATCCAGGAATTCCTATGCTTTGAACATTCCAGATGCCAAATTGTGCTCCAACCTCCAAGTATGGTATCAGCATGTTTCTTTCAATGAAAGCGTAAACTTTTAAAGTAAATTTTTAACTCATCCCTGTTCCTTGTCTATCACACAGCTCCACAAACAATTGTAGTGGTGCAGCTGATGCAGTAACACTGGAAAAGTAGCTGATATGGCTGTTCAAAGAAATACTAAGTATAAATAAAGAAATAGTAAGTATAAACCAATGTTTTTCCTTTGTCATGATGAGATGGGTACAAATACTTGTAAGCCTGCTTTATCTTTATGAAATAATCTTTCTGTCAATTAATTTTAATGAAACCCCAACTTTGAAAACTAAAGATGTTAAAGTTCATACTGCACATTGCTTCATCACTTATCCTCCTGGCAGGAGCAGCCAGCTAACATGATCCTCTCACAATCCTGCATTTCCATTCCAAGCATTTGGGAACCAAATGCACAGAAAACCATTCAACATAACTACCAAAAATTTCTCAGGTCCCTGTTCCCTCACTCTATTTCTTCCCACACTTCATGTATCTGTTATTGAATAACTGAAATTCTGAAAGTTTTCTAAATATATATATGGTAAAATAGATGTTAATATTGGTTCATGTTGGCTTCTCTCCTAAACATATTTTTGTGCAAAGATTATGGTTGAGCAGATATTGTCTCATCTTTACTTTCCAGAAACATGTACTAATCTTATGAGTAATTCTTAATACCATGGTTATCTCTTGCTTAAAACCGTAGTTTTCCTTTGTTTCCTCAGCTTTTCTACAAGTTTCATTTTTTCTGATGCTTCATATGGTTATTGAAATGTCTTGAAAACTGCATATTTCAAAATACCAGCAAGCTCCTGGCACCAAGTAAAAGATGGATAAAGAAGCCAAGATGGTTTCCTTCTGCTCACACTAACTTGCAGCTCTAAGATCCTCTCAAGCCTGCAAAAAACATTCACCAGACATATTCACCAGACACCAAGAAAAATGTGGATGCCTCACTGATACCACATAGTATATCTTTTTGTTATGAAGATATATTTCTTATTAAAAAATGTAGAAGCTGTTATTCAAGGAAACCCTTAAATACTTCCACTGTGAAAAATAGTTCAACTTGGAAATGGATAAGGTTCTCTTTTCAGTAGTCTTGTAACTCAAAAAAGACATTCAACTGGTTTTCTACTGTAAAAATTAAATTTAGGCAAATAGTCAGTTTTATAACTACTAAATCAAATGTATACAGGAGTAGGACCAGACATATTTAATTGGTTTTGACTGAGCAATTAGTTTTGAGGGAAAGAAGTCTGGTTTGCTCAGACAAAATGGATGTAACCATAAATCTGTCTTCAGTGAAGATTTGCAAAAGTAGTACATATTTGGTTTATGCTCCAGCCATAGCTGTACAGAACAACTTTCCTCTGCTTTTTCCACATTTGTCTCTCCTTCTGTCTGTGCTCCTTTCTGCAAGCTATATGTTACTACAGTATATTCCCCTTATTTCTCAAAAATTCTCTCCCATTTAAAGTTGTTTTTTTTAAAAAACAAAAACAAGTTTAAAATGCTTTTTCTGAGCATTTTTTTAATGCTGGAATTTGAAGGAATATGATTATAGTTTTCAGGGTTTTTTAGTATTAATATCTTTAAATAAATCAATTTAGGAGGTTGGAAGAAGAAATTATCCAAATTATTTTAACTATTACTTAAAAACAACAGAGATATTTTTTAAAAAAATAATTTCCCATTTTAATATTTTTTCTTTGTCTGTATCCAGTCTATTTCCCCAAACTATATAACTGGGAAGACAAAATCTTTTTAGGCAAGTATTTCTCAGCTGTGTTTTGACATCTCTAAACCAATCTGAGCATGACTTTCGATACTGAGAAGTTATTTTCCACTGTTCTGAAGTTCAGTCACCTCTACTAGTGGCAGGGTGAATATCTGGAGGGGAGGAAAAACATGCTTCTAAATGGATTTTATACTCAGGGATGAAAAATGCAGATGGTCAGTAGTCACAGTTCAGCTTTTTAATTTCTCATGATATGGCTCCTTTTGAAGTTACTGGCTTGTTTTAGGTTCTTCCACACAGGCAGCAATTTGGGAAGAGTTAGCTACGGGCTTTAGCGGGTCTGTTTGCTTGATACCACTTTCATAAGAGGGATTTCATGTACTAGTTGCTCTAGCAGCAAAACTAATGCTGTTCCCTCCCCATATTTTTAGGTGTTTCAGTAACTCATGGAATTTTTTAAATTTTTACACATTTCTTCTCATAGCTTGCTAAGTCATAGTTGGATCTAATCAGTGAATGCTCCTTTTCTTCATACATGCACATTACATTTTTTGGTTTTCCATTACCGTGGTCTCACATCCTGCAGAAAAGCAGCTTTCTCTCACCGGCACTGTTCCAAGGTGCTGCTGTTTGATTGGAAGGTTACTCAGGTTAACAACCACTCATGGTTGCTATACCAACTCAGCTGATGTTGTAGCCTCATTGCTGAGCAGCTGGCTTGGTACAAGTGGAGGTTTTACAAGACAATCCACGGCTCCTGAAGTCTGCATTAACACATTTGCTGAACTATGAAGCAAATGGTTAGAAATGTGTTCAGCTGTAACACTAAAACTGTAAGTTTTCATTTTAATAGTTCAATTTCTATCCTCATGAAAAATATGCTGTATTTATGAAATTAAGCAAGCAAAATGCAGGTGTTCTGTAAACAAAATCCCTACTTTCATTGATTTTCATGACCTTTCAAGACACTGAGATTAAAATTAGTGTATTTTTATACATAATTTGGAGAAAAGTCTGATTTGCTCTTGCAAAATTCTCTGCTTTTCCATCACCCAGGAAATTATTTGGTAAACTGTCAGTACAAGAATGAGATAATATTTCTGAATCTCAGTTACATCTGATTTACTTAAACAAATGCAATAGTTTTTAATTATCTTATTTCTTAATCAAATATTGGGCTTTTTTACTGCTATGTAATAAAGGATGTGCAGTTCCTAATAAGTGTTATTCTTTGATGCTATTCATGTCATATGTGCTTAGACATTTTTGTACTTAGGATTTTTTTTTTAGATCATTCAGAGTAGTAAACTCTTGTCATCACAGACACAAACATAACAAATAAGCCTTCCTCTGAGAACATGGGAGGGCTGGAGATCAAGTCTTTTTCTTAATTTGTCCATTTGTTACCAAGAAGTGTTACGCAGGTTACAAGGTACTGAAAGAATATTCAATTTCAGATGGCAAATACTACAGAAAGAGCAAAGTGTCCATAAGATAATAGCATGTTTTAAAAGAGAGCCAGAAAGGAGATTATGAAGAAGCGGAAAGATTAATACTGTGTCAGCCTTCAAAAAGGGCAAGTTGGAGGGTGTAGGGTGGTCAGCCTCACTTCAGGCCCTGGGAGCATTTTTTGCGCAGGTCTGCCTAGAAGCCATTTCCCAGTATATGCCGGGCAAGCAGAGGACCAGGAGCAGCCAGTGGGTCTTTACCAAGGCAGCCGGTCAACCTCCTTCCCTTCCATGAGGAAGTGACTGATCCTGTGAACAAGGGGAAAAACATTCAGCTTTGTTTAACTTGACTTTAGCTAGGCCTTCAATACCATCTGTCACACCATCCTTACATACAAACTGGCCGGAGAGGGTTTGGATAAAGATCAGTGAAAAATTGACAGGACTTGCAGGCTGAGCCCACAATTTGCAGCCTGATCACACCTAGTGCCAAGCACCGTTCCCAATAATCGGTTCTTGAGCAGATAGTGTTTAACATCTCCATTTAAGACCGAAATTCTGGGACACATACAGTGCACCCTCAGCAAGCTTGAGGGTGGCACTGAATTGGAGGGAGTAGTCAATATGACAGCAGAAAGGGCTGCCTGTCAGAGGGGCTTTGACAGGCATGAGGAACAGGTTTTCTGGTAGAAACCCCAGGAAGTTTAGCAAAGATAAAGGGGAAGTCTGGTGCCCGGGACAAAATAATCCCATGCAACAGTAGAGACTGGGCTCTGGTTGACAGGTTCAGCCCTACAGAAAACAGTCTGGTGGTAGACAGCAAGTTAGGTGAGGTTGCAGTATGCCCCTGCAGTGATGATATGGCTGCATTATCAAGAGTGTATCAAGAAGTCAAGAGAAATTACCATTCCTTTCTAGTCAGCATTTGTGATCTACTGTTCTGACCTACTATGTCCTCTTCTGTGTCCCCTTCCTTCCCAGTACAAAGAGACATTGAGAAACTGGAGGAAGTCCAGCAGAAAGGTTCTAAGATGATTAGGGCGCTGTAGCATAACATATGAGGAGAGGCTAAAGAAGGTGGTTTACTCCAGTCTGGAGAAGAGAAGACTAAAGGTGAGGGAGTGTAACTAAGGTCTTCAGCTACTTAGGTGCAGGCTATAGAAGAGTCTTACTCCAGCTTCTCTGTGAAGTGTACAGGATGACAGGCAACAGCCACAAGCTGTGTCAGAGGAAATTCTGACAGCTATAAGGAAAAAAAATCAAAATGAGAGTGGTTAAGCACTGCAGCATGTTGCCCAAAGACGCTGTGAAATGTACATCCTTGAAGATACCTAGAAGTTGACTAGACAAGGCTCATATATGAGGAGCAAATTTATCTAACGTTGAAGTTGGTCCTGCAAGTTAGGCTGGGGAGGTGGGAGTGGATTGGATGCCAGAAGTCCCTTTTAACCTAAATTATTATGATTCTAAGATCAAGTTTAGCAGAGAGGATCTCTGTTCTTTCCCAGGAAAGTAATAAATGGCTACAGTCACTCTGATAAGGTCAATGAAAACCTTCTTAGACTTGCTGAAAATAGATTAAAGACTGCCTTCACCTAGCCCAACATTAGAGCTACCAGTCTGACTAATCTTTGCCGCTCATTGTCTGGTGACACATTTTGGCAGTGGTGATTTATTAGACTAATCTATCAATTTGAGTTCTGAAATTTGTTCTGTTTAGTGATACTTCCTTGAACATCTCTATCATCTCTTTAGGTATGCCTTACTGGCAATCCATGTACTATGCTTACAGTAGGTCTGTCTCCGAGTTGAAGGGTTTTGTGCATCTTCTACATTTTTTTAAAACTATGCCGAAGGAACTATTGTACTGCATTATACTATTATTTATGGATATAGGTGTTCATAAGATGTAATCTTGACTTTATTGAAACAAGTGGTTAATCTTCACTAATTGTACTAAGTATTTCAAGAAGATTCACTGACACATCAGCTCCAAGAGCTTGATGCTCTTTTGGTGACTATTACATAATATGAGAACCCGTGGAAACTTGCTGATGAGAGATAAAGAACTAATCAAAATGGGGGTTTTCTGTATCTTCATGTCTCATGATCCTCTATCTTCTGAAAGCTTTAAAAATAGTTCCTGATACAGAAAAGAGAGGAAGGCAGAAATGGTATGTCAGAACTGATCCTCAGGAAGGTGTTTTACAGAGAATTTGGCAAAGCATTTTGCCCTGCTGTCAAAGAATAAGGTTTATGTGAAACTATGTATCTTGATGCATCCAAGTCCTTTTTTACTGACACTGAAAGAACAATTAGAGAGTCCTTCTAGGGAAAATACAAAATACTGCTCAACAGCTGAACCCTGTTTTCAGTTCAACATTAGTGCTTAACCTCAGAAATCATAAATCGTTATTGCAATAAATAGTAATGATAAAAGCTGCAGTCTGAAAACAAGTGATGAATTCTTTATACCGTGTATAATAAATATTTTCCGTGGTTATTAATTCACACATAGAAAATAAGTGTGGATGCCCTTAATCATACAGACTGGGTTTATCTCAAGATCATGTTTATTTTAGATACTTTTTTGGCATTTAATGCATTTGTTTTGACTGAATATAAAGTTGATTAGAACTAATAATTCCCTCATTGTTAACTGTGATTCATGAAAAAGTCTGGAGTGTTTCCAGATATTAGCTTACTGTGGGAGTTTATAACAAGTGATACGATTGAAATATATATACCACACAATGCACTGTTAAAACTACTTGCAGGAATGCAGAGGAAGTGGCTTCTGAAATTATCACCATGTGTTCTTCTGAAATTACAGTTAAATACAGTGTTCTCTTTCCAATGCAACATTTTCCTCTGTACGTTAACTTCAGACTGTTTCTTTCCTTCCATTACAATCAGAATTAACTTCAACAAAGCACCACAACATCAACATGCTCATAATGCAAAGTCCTTCCTCTCTCAATGCAAAATGCTAATTTTAAGTAAGCTTTTATTTGCTGAGGCCTATATTAGTTCTTAGGGAAAAGAAGTCCATCTTAGTATCTAAAATGTAAAGGTGTGTATATATGTGTATATATATTTTCATGGTTTATGAAATGTACTATATTTATCTGATATCCATTAAAATCAGTGGAATCTTTTAGACATCTGAAAGACTACTAACATTTTCTTTAGCAACTAGATCAGATTAGTAGGCAACACAGGTTATTCAGTTAAAATTGTACATTCAGGTTTTAGATTATACTCATTAAATCCAGCATTTACATCTCTATATGTTTTGTTACATCTACATTATACCCATTATATCTTATCTACTACAAAATGAAAATTTATTTTTAAGAATATGTGATGAATGGCAGGCATTTCCTGGAATATTTTATTGAATAAAGGCTTATTTGGAACACCTTTTCTATTAATGTGTGGTTAGGAATAACTGCTGATGAATAAATTAGATAAATAAGACTTCTGTGAGCATGCATGTAAGTCTCTGACTACTTACAAACAGCCTCACAAAGCCTGTATCCAACTCTGCGTAATTGCACACTGTAATTTGAATTTCAAAATAAAAATTGACTCCTGCATCACAGAATTGTTAGCTGCTAATCTTGTATTTCACAATACTGTAACATACTTAGAAGTCTGAAGAAAGGAAAATATTAACATTTCTGACCATCATTACACTAAAAATCCATGTCCATGAGAATCTTATGCTTTCTTCATATATGAGTAGTTCAAGCAAGTTCTTGGCACATTTTTCACCTCAGAATTAAAATCTAGTGTGGTTGGTTGAAGATTGAAATGTATCTGAAGTTAAAGTATTACAAGCTTGCAGCAGTACTGTCTAGATCCTGTATTCATTCTGAAATTCAAGGACACCTGCCTTTGACAGCAGCAAGGGCAAAGACTGGTAAAACAAAAAAAATTAAACAGAAAGGTGCAGAAAGATGTTTCTGCTTAATCTAAGTATTTATAATGTTATCATTGCTTGATTTAAGATGATCAGGGGGCTGGAGAACCTTCCTTATGAGGACAGGCTGAGAGAGTTGGGGTTGTTCAGCCTGGAGAAGGCTTGAGGGAGGCCTTACAGCGGCCTTCCAGTACTTACAGGGGGCCCACAGGAAAAATGGGGAGGGACTCTTTATCAGGGAGTGTAGTGATAGGACAAGGGGTAATGGTTTTAAATGGAAAGAGGGAAGATTTAGATTAGATATAAGGAAGAAATTCTTTACTGTGAGGGTGGTGAGACACTGGAGGAGGTTGCCCAGAGAGGTCATGGATGCTCCCTCCCTGGCAGTGTTCAAGGCCAGGCTGGATGGGGCTGTGAGCAATCTGGTCTAGTGGAAGGTGTCCCTGCCCATGGCAAGGCGGGTGGAACTAAATGATCTTTAATGTCCCTTCCAAGCCAAACCACTCTATGATTCTGTGATTGCTGAGTTTTTGAGTGTGTAAAATTGCCAGAAAATGCCAACAGTTTAGGCCAATTTCTTCAAGATAGTTCTGTTTCAGTAGTGAGAACTTTGTCTCAGCTGTAACAATTGTGGCACATCACAAATGTCTAATAGAAAAATATATGCAGCTAGAAAAATAATATGAATAGATGAAAACAAGAAAAAAATGTTTTGACTCTCCACAAAATTTGCTTTTTTTTTTTTTATTCCATATGGATTAGAAATACTGACAATGATTTCCAACACCCAAAATGAATGAACAAATTATGTTTTTCCCAGTCATTTGTTTGATAGTAATGGCTGTAGCAGTTTTATAAATCAGACAATTAAAGTCTCTCTACAGATGCATGTCTGAGAAAACAATGCCACTGGAGAGAGTGTTACTGTACCACAAGTCAGAAAGCCCTTGTTATTTAACAACAAAAATGTGGAAATGAAAAGATGTATGTCCATGCAACAGCAAGTTTCGTGTTCCGTCATCAGGAGATTATTAATTTAGTGTGGATAAAAACCAGTTTTGTGCATAGCATTATTTTATACATTATCTATAAAACATTTCTTGTTCTGTAACTAACTTGCTCCTACACCTTCAACAGCATTCCGTCAGGAATATCTTCAGTTGAATCTTTACCAAATGATGACACAAACCAACTGAACTGCATTTTTATTTCCCAGGGAATTTTTCCTGGCCCAAAGCACAACTCTCTTGAACAGGTTTAGGTTTTTCTCTTTAAGTTTATGGTATAAAACTTATATTGATAATCAACATTTTGAGCAAAAGGCAGTTAATCCCATGCAAAAATCCATGACACAAATTATTTTCTATCCATCTAGTGGTTGTGGATGTGCATAGGCTCAGAACAACAGCATTTCAGCCTCTGCTACCCTTGCTGCTGTGAGAGCAGGCTTAGATGCTTAACTGTTACATGCACCAGTAACATACACATTCTCGAGGTTGAGACCTTTAGTCTAAAATTGAATCCTGCACTGAAGAGTTGTTTTCTTCTAGGGTCCTAGAAAGGTCCAACTGGGGAATGAGGATTGAGAAGCAGCTTCAAGAAAACATTTGTTTATTATGGATATGCAATAGCAGTTCTATTTCTAAAGCAGTGTGGAGGAGGTGCACTTCTTATTATTGCCCATATTTTGGGACTTACTTTTTTCTCAGACTACCTAACTGCTGCTTGTAGGTGCTGAGGTCCAGCTGACAGTCTCACCTCTTAAATGGATGCAACATCTCTGCCTAAACTCCATTGCCTTCCACAGCTTGGTGCAAGGTCACCTCTGAATACAGCCATACCTTTCACACTCCCTACGTGGGCTTCTGTAAGGACTCCTCACAGACATCAAAAGAGTGTGTGGCTTGGAAAAATATCTCTGTGTTCATTTAGTTTCACTTCCTTTTCAGAGAGAGAAATGTGGAGGAACACTGGTTTGGTTTACCAGATTTTCTTCTGCCTTAAAGTTTCTTTGAATTAAAATAATCAGTCCTCTCTTCAGTTTCTTTCTAGCTGCATTTATAAATCAGCATTTTTATCAGAGTTTACTATTAACCATACCTGAGTGTGACAGTAATGAAGTAATTCACCCATCACTTTGGGATTATTTGTTGTGCTACAGTAGGAACTTCTTGTCAGACATTGAAGAGCTCTTTGTACTATCAGGACATCTCGTACTGCTCTTTCCTAGTGAATATACTACTCCACTATCCTGAAACCAATTAAATCATGTGGTATGTTAAAAAAAGGGAATGATTTCACACAGTCACAGAATCACAGAATTTCATTCATATGTTCTTGATTTAGACGCACTGAAGAAATCTAAGGTAATTCTGCTGTTTGTCATTGGCTCTGGATTATGTTTCCTAAAAATCTCAGTATTTTTTGAGTATATCTTGAGTGTAAATCTATCACTTTTTAATAAGACAGGAAACAGTGTTTCTAGTTTCCCCTTTACAGGCCAAATCCATCATCTGCTTCTCAGAGAATGTGTTCTGATAAGGGACCTGAAAAAGCCTTTGTGATCAAACCTGTAGAGTAGGTTCTCTTTTTCAGTGTCAACTATATATTTGTAACAAAGATTGCTAACTAAGACTGTGCTTTCCAAAGTATACTGTCTCCAATGCCAGAAGGCATCATGATTTTTAAATTAAAGTTCTGGTATACTATCCCATCTGTCTAAAATACAGTGTTCTGGGACCCATTTCTATAGATTCATATAACTTTTCCATGTTTATTGTGAACAGCATATTTCTTTTATATCTGCCTTACTATTCTTTTTGTTTTCCTTTGAAACACAAATATGTTGCCAGTTTTTTTGCTCTGCTGCATTTTTAACTATTCACTGTTTCTATTTTTCTCTTTCCCGAGATGCTCATAAAAAGGTGTACTTCTACTCATCTATTATTGCACTGGATTTATTGTTGATAGCAGGAATAACAAAGGCAAGAATAATTCAGACAAATGCCTTTTCAGATTTCAGAGCTTTGCTAAATATGAATTCATAAAGTACCTGTTTTCAAAGTCCTTAATGATGAGACTGTCAGTGATGGAAAATTTTGTTTTCTTTCCTTACATACACAATGGAAAATTTTTTTAGAGTTGGAGATCTACAGACAAAGAATTCAAATCCAAATCTTTTACCATAGTAGACTTTACATTTATGTGACTCTGTTAAGTCTGGCTGTGAGCTGGATGCAGGAAAAGAGATATTGGAAATGACTGGACAGTCACTTTACCAGGAACTGATACTGACCTTCAACATCTAAGATTCCAGATACATGATCATTTCACAGAGCTGTACATCTAGTTTTAAAATAACCATGAGCCAAAGCATATGCTCACTTTACTCAGAAGCTGTGTTTTTCAGAAATACCCATAAGCAAAAATCTCTGGTCTTATCAAGATATAGTAATGAGGAATAAAAAGAATGTTTCTTGAATATCCATATAGATACTTTTTTTTGTGTTATCAATCTCTTCTCTCAAGTCTAATATGAAATGAGAGTAGATTATGGGTTCTGCCTTTCTAGTACAGTGATCCCATCATCATTCTATTGTTCAAGTTTGGCTTTTAGCTGTGTCAAAACCCAGAAATCCCATCAACCTTTGAATTAACCACCACATAACTTTCTGATAAAACAAACAAAAAAATGGGGTATTAACATTCTAAATACTAGAACTACAAGAAAATTAAGCCAAATTGACAAGATCAATAATATTTCCTTGTACATGCAAAATGTCTAAATCCAAAAATAACACTAGTGGTGTATCAATGACCATAACATGTAACCTTAACTGAATCTGTGTTTCCAATTATGTTCCACTTCAAAATTCTGTTTGCCACTACTATCTTCCACTGTCATCTAGTGTCGAGAAAACTTTCTGCAAGTGTTTGGTGATTACACAGAATAATTAAATACTATTTTTCCCAACTTCATTTAAAAACATTTAATCAGAAAGCTATTCCTAATGTTTGGTTATTGAAAGTTTTTTTCTCTATATATAGATACTCAGCCCTGAAAAACATGCATGTCCAGCAAGGAAATATGAAAAGGAGAGGAGATACAGAGCTCTAAAAAACAATGCTATTACAGAAGATGGTGGAAAGGACAGGGACTGCAGCTACCAGTTGTGTCAGGGCTTTAAGGGAGTTGTGGATTAGAAGAAAGCACAGTCAAAATATGTAAGTACAGTTGAACAGGAGATATAAGTAAATTTATCTAGTGAAGAAAAACATTACGACATACTGCGAAAAAAACCTCCAAATAAAGCCAGCTAAAACTAAATCACTAAAACAAGAACATGCATTAAATATATTTCATACTTTCCCATGAATTATCCCCCTTTCCTACAGAAAGTAACAAGAAAGCAAACATGACAGCTTTGAGTCATGCTCTCTAGGGCACTTCTAAGGTATTTCGGTGAGTACACTGTTACAGCTTGCATAGTGAATAGAGCCATATTCATAGCTATTATGTTTAAGCCTTACTCTTCATAAATACCCATGTTTATCATTTTGATTAGTAATATTGCACTGAGAATATCTATTCATCTTTTCAAGGAAATATTTGTTAGTTTTCAAAGTGAAAGGTCATATGAAACTGTTGTTTACATGTACTTGCCACAGCCACATGATCAAATTCAGTTTTCATTTCACAACATTCAAATACTGCACAAGATATTTTGAGAAAAGTGGAACTATGCTCACATATCCAAAAGGAAATCAGATTAGAAATAAATGTCAAGAACCTGAAATGTTTTTAATGTATTTAGCCCTGCTGAAATAAGCCTAAAGGAACCATGGTGCCAGACTCTTAATATGACAGACTTAATAAAGGGCATTAATATCAGTTCTTAGATGTAAGTTTGCAGCCAAAAGTATATTATCTGTTTACTTTGTAAATGCTATTCCAAGGGTAAAAGGCAGTAAAGTAAAGCTAAATAACTCAAAATGACATAAGGGTAATTTATTAACATACATTATTAAAAGGTGATTTAAAAAAAAAAATAAAATGTAAAAAGTTGTCTTTGCCAAAAAAATCTGCCAAGCACCAACAAACCCCAGTACGGTTTATGCAGGTGAATAGGTAATTCAAATACAGAAAATCCCCTTAATTACACCCTCTTATGACCTATGAAAGAAATTAAGGTTTTAAGAGAAACTTTCAATCTTTACAAATCAAATTCATGTCACCTTAGACTGCCAAAAAAAAAAAAAAAAATCAGAATTTTACAATTATTCTTTGAATAATAATAAGTAAAGAACATGCAAATGTCTCACTGATTTAAGGGTTTAAAAGAACAAATCCATATTCATCTGCTCATCCTTGTAAAATGGCAGCAATATTCTTACAAGTTCAGCTGAAGGAATCTTGGTGTCTATACCATTTAAGAGTAAAAATATAATAAAGCCCTCAGAAGAACTTAATTTAAAAATATTTATTTGGTAGCTAGTGCAAGTGTAAACTAAACACTATTCATGATTAAGGTAGATACCGAATTTAAGAGGGTAAGGGGAATAAAGATTTCAACCTGTTTACCAGGACTTTTCTTAACTTTGAAGTTTTCTTCCTGTATTTACTACATACATAAATAACCAACCACATTTACCAGTGTTTAATGAGAAAAGAAAGAACACACCGCCATTCTCTCTCAGTTGGTGGCTTATAGTAATGAGTCTTGATTACAGAATTCTGGTTAGTGTTAAAATAAAATTAATAGAAGGTGATTTTTTAAGTCCCAGTATGTCCTCAGAGAGGTCCATATGGCGAATGCAAAGACATGTGGAATCCAATGAAATATGTGCATTATTTACTATCATGTCTATTCAGTAGTTTGCGGTTCTGAAAGTATTTGAACTCATTTTCTGTAAAGAAAACAATTTATTCTGTAAATTTAAACTATAATTTCCTTGCATTAAAGTGTGCTGAAAGAAAATCTAATAGTACTGAGTGACGTTGGAACTCAGTAGCAAATACTATACGAGAGATGACTGTCCCACCTAAAATGTTGTTTACAAAACCAAAAATTTTGTTACAAAAATATTTTTTGTTATGTCGTGCTACACTGGACCGCTAAATTTCTACTTGCTCTTTGTTAGAGCATTAGAAATAGTCAAGGATATGCCTTTTTGCATATAGTAGAAGACTTTCAGACAACTTTGCAATCATTGGAATGTAAAAGGAATTGTTTTTAAAGATAAATTTTCTTTCTGAAACTCTTCTAACATCACCAAGGATCCTACATAATATATTCTGCATCAGAATTCAGCAGATATTCCTAATACTGGCCTTTAATGAAAAATATCAAAAGGCAAATTCATCCTTGCTAAATGAGAGATTGGGAAAATAATTAAGAACCAGTTAGACAGTAAGAAACAAATCACATAGGACTGACATGCAGGTTGCTAGACCACTGTGTTGGTTTTAATGTATATATTCTCTTGGCCTGGGATTGCTGTTCTACCAAAAATTTTCCTAAAAAAAATAAAAATAAAAATAAAAAATTAAGTGTGAAAACTTATGAAACAATAGATCATGAGCGGATTTAGATCCCAGATGTAGTCCACACCGTGTATGATTAAAGAAGAAAAAAAATGTAATTCCTATCGTTAAACTTCAAGAGCGCCAGCATTTGCTTCTACATTAGAAATATAAAGACTAGCAATGACCTCTAGTGTTGCTTTTTAAGTACTGCAATAAGGTGTTAATAAATCACAGCATACATGAAACAGCCAGGTAATTCCAGACTGTATTATTCAGCTATGTTGTGTAACACAGAAGCTCTTATAAAGAAGAAAACTTGCTTTGTCTATTAACCAAAGCTAACAGCAGGATAAATGCTCTGCTATTTTCCTTCAAAGCTGGTAAAAACTAGTGGAATACTGTTTGGATTGGTAGTGTCTGTTTCTGACGACACAGGGGGTGTCTTTCTGTACTTCTTTGCACCTGGTTCAAGAACAAGGATTATGTGTCAGGTGAGAGGCCACTCTGGCTGGCTCATATGCCCAGGACAGGTTGTGGTTTAACCTGGCAGGCAGCTAAACACCAAACAGCCATTCACTCACACCCCCCTCTGCCCCCAGTGGGGTGAGGGAGTGAATTGGAAAAAAAAGTAAAATTCGTGGGTTGAGACAGAGTTTAACAGGACAGAAAATGAAAGGAAAATAATAGATAATATTATTAATAATAATTTTAAAAAATAGAATATACAAAACAAGTAATGCACAATTCAGTCGCTCGCCACCCGTTGACCAATGCCCAGCCAGTTTGCCAGCAGCAGCCCCCAGCCAGCTTTCCCTCTAGTTTACATACTGAGCATGAAAACATATGGTACAGGATATCCCTTTGGCCCGTTTAGGCCAACTGTCTCAGCTGTGTCCCCTTCTGGCTTCTTGTGTCTGTCCTACCCTGCAGCCTCCTCTCTGACAGGGCAGCATGAGAAGCTGAAAAGTCCTTGACTGAGTGTAAGCACAGCTCTGCAACAACCAAAATATCAGTGTGTTAACATTATTCTCATCCTAAACCCAAACCACAGCACTATACCAGCTACTAGGAAGAAAATCAACTCTATCCCAGCCAAACAGGGACAAACAGGGGAAGTAGGAGAAAGTTAATTAAATCCCAAGAAGAGCAAACAAGAGGCCATTATATTTCATACTATTGTGGGATATGCATCCTTTGGACCATCTGTGGAGAAAGGACAGAGCAGTGTTGCTTTCTAAGACAACCTTCATGGAAAGATAAAGTTATTTCTGTCCCATACGCAAGGAAATGTCCCTGTTACATATTGGCTTTATCAGCCATGAGTGTGAACAGAGCAAGCCTAGATGCACAGATGTGGTTTAAAAAAGACAGTACGAGGACCTAAATCAATTGCCCATTTAGGCTTGAGAGGAAACACAATACTTCTCTTTGGTAACAGCACAGAATTCTTCACCTAACTCTTACAGCTCAGACCTTGCTTTTAGATATCCTGCACAATTATTTACGAAGTGGGATCAATTTATTTCTACTAAATATTAAAGTTCTACAGCTTCAGTGAAATATGAAAAATCATTGCCACAGCAGGATAGTTAAAAAGATTGTGTGAAAGCTGCTATGAAACCCTTCTGTGGCTTACCTGAGGATTAGGGGTACTTCATGAGTATAGCTGAACCGAAAACACAAAATTATCTTTCTGTGTTTTTTTCAGGGCTTGCTCTGCTCAGCAAGCAAATGGAGAGAGTAACATTTCTGTACCTAATTCCACTTTTGGATCTGGCTTGCTCTAACTTGCTCTTCACTTTTTTTCTTCTTAACATTTCTTTCTTTTTCCCTTCTTAACAACAATGTTAAGCACACTGCTGAGCTATTCCTTACAGCTGTAAGAGTTTTTGTGTACTATTTAGCTTTGATTTTCTTTAAATGCCCCCATTTTATTGCTACTTCCTGTATCAATGTGGATGTTTTTTTTAGAGTACACCTGTGCAATGCTCTAGCCAATCTTTATCTGAAATTTGAGATTATTTTTATTGTAGACTTTCAGAAATATAATCCTGTAATTAGAGAGAAAGTCACCATAAAACCTATTGTCAAGGGTTTGACTCTGCTAGCCCTAAAGTGGTTGCAGCACTGCTGGTGCATAGCTGCAGCCACACAGAGCTCAGGCTGGGTTAGCCGATTGTGAATTTCCCCTTTGCTGGTTTTGCAGCCTTTACTGAGCCATATGTTTCAGCTGTGCTGTCACTGATAAAAGAGACAGTTGCATAAAGCAAGTTCCACTCCGCTTCTATGATCTGAAATCTCATACAGAGCATTAAGACTGTGTGTCAATTCTAAGATTAGCTGTCTGCAGTAAAATCACAAAACATCCTAATTCGTGCTAGAATGTACCTCACAAAATATTAAGTGGCACAATGATCTTAGGGGTGTGTGGAAAACAAAGGCTTTTTGAGATGGCAGTCTGTAGTATTTCTGAATTAAAGATAATTTCAGGAAATGCTTGAATTTCTATATGGCTCTGAAGAGCATAATGCAAACCCAATCTTAAGCAAGCTCAGATTTAAGAAGCATTTGGGACAGACCAGGGGTTTCTCTTCTTCTGCATTTTAAGCAAACTCCAAAGTTGAGTTAGTGCTTAGAGAAATAGTAAACAAAATTCTTTATGACAGTTTCTCCAGCTCTGTCTTCTGAAAATACCCTCTTATAACTTAAGATGGAAAACCCAATTCCTCCTGCGGATAAATCTAGATTAACCAATTCTTCATCTGGGATCTGTGACTGTTTAGTGACCACCAACACTTTTTGTCCCACATTCAGAAAAGGTATATTTTATTCAGATTAGGGGACACGTGTAAACTTGGCAATTCTTTTTGCCTAATCTTCCAGCAGCAATGAGCAAAATCGATATGAAAAGACACATACAAAGAAAAATGTCGATGAAAATTGAGTATCCTTTCAAAGAATTTAATAAGCAGATAAAAAGCCCCAAATCCACAATCTAGAGAGCTACTGCTAAGAGCCTATATAGATTCACCAGTTATATAAAAGACATAGTTCAAAATTAAACAACAGCAGCAACAACAAAACTCATCAGTATTATGTAACTCACCAGAGGAAAAGAGAAATGGATAGAAGCAATGTGAACTGGAAGCTATGAACAATGAAACACTGAAAAGCTGAAGTCCATAGCCAGTCAAGGCAGGGGGCAATTGCTCTCTTGTCCCCAAAGTCCTAGAACTAAACACTGAGCCTATAACAAGGTGCTGAAAATGTTAACTTGAAAATTGTCTTACCACTTATTAAGAAAGTTACTAGACACTCACAGACTTTATGTAAGTCCAGGTAACTTGGGGTTGTATGCTCCTGTCCACTGAAGTTAATATGAATAAAAATGTGAAAATCAGGGGGAACTTCAGAAGACTGAAAGAATACTAATGTTAGCGCACTGTTCGAAAAGGGCAAATAAATAAACCTGCTTATTCTATAGTTTGATGTGATGCCTGTATCATACTTTTTCTTTATGATGCCCACAGTTCAATTCAGTTAATAAAGCTAAAAGGATTAAGAAGTTAATGTTGCTCAGAAAGGTTCTGTGGAAATGGATCCAAACAAGTAAATTTCAATTGGCTGGGATTATGTATTTCATGCATACTGCTTACTGAAGTTGATTTCTTCACTGTTAAATCAGGAACAATGCAAAACTTTATGCACAAATCTGATTTTGTATGTACAGAATAAAATAGGAAGAAAAGCAAAACCCCAAAACAGTCTTCAAGGAAAGAATCCTCTTCCTAATTGGAGGGGTGTGGGAGAGCCTTACAGTTTTGACATATTTTTCTTTCCTTCCTGTGCCCAGATAATTATGCAGGTATTGATCTCTATTATCTCTAACTTTTTGATTTCAGTAGAAGAGGGTAACTTGTAATTAGCAGAGATTTTTATGTGTTAGTTTCCATTTTGGCATCCTTCATACATTGGCGTATAAATATATGAAAAGCAATCATTTTAGAAATACATTTTAGAAAGACATTCGTCTAAGAGCTTTGGATATTCTTAACTTCAAAATGGCCTACCACAATCTCCATCTCTCTAAACAGTTCCCTGTCTACACTGATTTGAACAATCTATACGTGCTTTTAAAATGCATAGGGAACATAAATGATGCAATCAAACCAGCAGTCAGCTGAGTTGCTGTATTGGAAAGCTCAAGTGCAGAGCAAATTCCAAAGCTGCAAAGCTCTGAAAGAGGATTCTACCAGCACCCACGCCTGATCTCATCAATGAATATAAAAGAGCTCCTAAGAATGAGCAATGAATGCAAGGGCACTCAGAATAGTGAGATCTCTGGGGTTTTTTTAATGATCTAAAACCTAGTTTAAATCAGCCTACTCCTACAGTATCTTTTAAAATAATGTAACTAGGTACTTAAGGATGTCTGGTAGGTGTAGTTTCTCCTGGAGATGCAAAGAATCATCATTTCGGTTTACTTAGTTCATCATTTCAGTTTATTCCATTAACTGAAGTCAATGACTAGTTCTCTGAATTGAGACTCTGGGAGTTCACAAAAAAAAAGATGGTTTTGTTTCTATTCTATTCAGGGACAAAAAAGAAACAAAAAGGGCTGAATGCTACAAGTTACTAGAACAAAGGACAAAAAGTTAATTCAATATGTTAATAGATGATATTTTCATCTAACAATTCAACTTCATGTAAGCACAAAGTAGGTTTTGTAAATTTGATTTAAGCCTCTTAGTAGTTATTTAAATAAAATTAATAAAATATATTAGATTAAGAGTTTATGCATCTTGAATTTCCAGTTTGTGTTGACAGAGAGCTTGGGGAGGAGAGAGGAATTTATATGCTTATTTTAAAAGGCAATTAGTCCTTATTAACAAAATGTAAAAGAACTCAAACATCTAAATTAGCAACTTGGATTAAATATAGTCATACTTTTCTAGCCTTTAAAAAAATAGAGTGCACATTAAAATCTAAATATAGAATGAGTGGCACAGTCTAGAAGTCCAGTCTCACTGCAGTGTCTGATGAGGTCTGTATTTCCAGGCTGGCTGCTGTGATGTTGGCTAGCTTGTGGCCTGGGATTTCAAGTAGAGACACACAAAATCCCTGTTTCTGAAACAATACTTCCATTTGCATCTGGTTTCCTTTACTGTTCCAGGGGTTATAGTAAGAGGCAAAGTTCACTGCTGGGGCTAAGGAAGGGGCTGAAGCTCTACAGGTATGCCTGCACCCCTTGGTTTATAAATTTTGTCTTTATGGCTACCAAACCAGGAGTATGACTGATGCAAATTATGAAAGGATCATAGAATCACAGAACCATAGAAAGGTTTGGGTTGGAGGGGACATTAAAGATCATCTAGTTCCACGCCCCCTCATCCTCAGGGACACCTTCCACTAGACCAGGTTGCTCAAAGTCCCATCCAGCCTGGCCTTGAACACTTCCAGGGAGGGGGCAGCCACAACCTCTCTGGGCAATCTTTTCCTGTGTCTCACCACCCTCACAGTGAATAATTTCTTCCTTATATCTGACCTAAATCTACCCTCTTTCAATTTAAAACCATTACCCCTCATCCTGTTGCTACATGCTCTAATGAAGAGTCCCTCCCCATCTTTCCTGTAGGCCCCCTTTAAGTACTGGAAGGCCACTATAAGGTCTCCCTGGAGCCTTCTCTAAGCTGAACAAACTCAACTCTCTCAGCCTGTCCTCATAAAGGAGATGCTCCAGTCCTCTGATCATCTTTGTGGCCTCCTCTGGTCCTGTTCGAACAGGTCCATGTCCTTCTTATATTGGGGGCCCCAGAGCTGGACACAGCACTCCAGGTGGGGTCTCATGAGAGTGGAGTAGAGGGGGAGAATCACTTCTCTCAACCTGCTGGTCACAAAGCACGTTATCTGTGAACCAGAAGACCATTACATATTTAGAATGTTATTTTGCAAATGGGGACAGTATAACCTGTGCCATAACTGTGAAAAGAAAAATAAATCAGGTTTCTAGAAATGCAGGCCAAATTAATTCCTGGTATAACTTCTTTAGCTGAAATATCTGCTTATGTAATTAATCTTATTGTTAGCAGGAATTAGACTTAACATTTAAAACTATGAATGTATATGTGAAGATGACTTAAGTTCTTTAATATTAAAACAAAACTGCTACACAGTAAAAAATGGGAACTCGATTCTCAGTAACATTAAATATTCAGTACTGTTAATACAGCAATACCTTTCTATAAATGTAATATTACTTTGTTCCACATAGTCTTCAGTGTATGACTTATTTGGCCTTGTTGCATCGAGTGTTGTCTGTGTGTTGTGGAGAAGTGGTGGTGGTGTGGGAAGGTCCAGATGCTACACTACACAAACAGGGTCTCAAATCAAAATGCGCAGTGGGGGATTTTTATAGGATTATTTAGGCTGCCTGTTTTCCCTTGAGAGCTTCTGTCCTTAACCATTTCTGTGGGTATGTCCATTCTGACTATTTTATGTGAGGTGTGAATGTCTTTTGTACCCTTCTGCCCAGGACAAAGAACTCATCTTATGTCCTAGATGTTAAATTGAAGCTAACTATCCCCTTCCTGCAAGGAGCTCTGGCAATAAACAAGAAAAATAACCTACAAATTCAAAACCTGTGGAGTCAGAATTACTGAAATGTATTGGGAAGCCACACAATGTTAAAATCACTGGTTAGGAATGATCCATAAAGGGGTCAGAGGGAGTGGCATGCTTTCAAAAATGGCATCAGCTGCTCCTGAGTCATTGACCATTCAAAAACAAATTACAGAGAGCTTATGGACCAGTCAGTGCTCTGGAAAAGAAGGATATGAGATACTACTTGGTGTTTGTGACGGAC
Source organism: Athene noctua (assembly GCF_965140245.1). Lineage (NCBI taxonomy): Eukaryota > Metazoa > Chordata > Aves > Strigiformes > Strigidae > Athene > Athene noctua. The sequence continues at coordinate 44,231,355 of NC_134038.1, forward strand.
TGCCAGGCTACATTAAACGATAATCGAAGTTCTTGAAGTATCTCTCCCTAACATGCAGGAGAACTTGTGTTGTTGGAGACTGGTGTTTACTTTGTATATTCCAGTTCAGAACAGTAATATATACTTTGTGTTTTAAAAATTACTACTTTTTAAAGTGATTAAATTGTTTAGTTGTAGGAAAACTTACATTGAAAATGAATACTTGTTCAGGATTACTTTACAAGATGCCACAAAGCCTCAATGGAGAAGGAAGGAACTTGGGTTTAAAACATCAGCCTGGCTTAGTAGGGAAGTGAATGCAGCTTTTTCCTACATTCTTTTTTTTAAAAAAAAAGAAAAAGAAAAAAGAAGGGAAGTTGATGAAGATAATAACTGTAAGGGAAGCAGAAGTACACAGGGAGAATTTATGGCAAGTAGAACTAAAGAAAATAGGAAGATGCGGTTTTTCAAGTACATTTGGAACTAGATAAATACTGACAGTATTGGTACATTACTGGCATGGCAGTTTACAATTGTACAGAAAGACAGATATGCTACTTCTCTGTTTGATACTGAAATATTTTTTCTGACCTGGTGATATCAGTTTAAGAGGGGTGCATGATGTATTAGAGTATTACAGATGAACTATGGGAATAAAATCTTAAGAGCAAAACTCAAGAGGTTTAGTTTATTTCATGTCATGGAGAGGTGTTAAGGAACCACATGTGAGCAGACACCCCAGAGAGAAACACATGATAAATTAAACAGCTAACAGTGAAACTGCCCAGTTGAGGTAATAGTGTGATGCTAATTAGCCACTGTAATCCTTGAAAGTTTAGATGCACTTAAAACACATTGTAAATCAAAAAGGAGTTTTCACCATCCTGTCCCATTTGTTATTTGAAGAAAGTGGGGTGCTCAGACTAACTCCCATCTCCTAATTTTCTTTTGGAATTGAATGAACTCAATATTTTTATTTTTTTTTTTTTTCCCCCCTAATTCTCTCTCAAAAAGCATTCTTGAGTTCAGGAAATCCAACATTCCCATAGTTTGCAGTTAATCAATCAGGCTTCCACTTTTTTATATGTATAACTCTGGTTTACAATTGGAATTTTTAATTATAAATCACATTTACAGTATCCAATTTAATATACAAAATCTACTGAGAAGTGTAAATTAAAGAAGCGGAGTCATTGCATAAACTGAAAGGGGTCATGAATGCAACAGCTAAAGCAGAATGGATTACAATATTCATGTGTTAGGTTGGATAAGATTTGACAATAATTTGGGGAGAGAAGACTCAAATCAATTTTGAGATTGACTATAAGAAGGAGATGGTAATCTGTAACAGAAGCAGGTTCACCTCTTTATTTCATATTGAGTTCTATATCTACACTGGGTTTTAACTCTGCATATAAATCTGCTTCCAGTAATGGCAGCTGTCACAGCCCTGTGAGCACTAACAGGCTCTGCAACCTCTTCTGCCCCTCTGAGGGGCCTGGCTGCCCCTGCTTGAGGCCAGCTCTCATACAGCATGGCTTTGGGATCTGATCAGGCTACTGTCAGAGGGCTGTGTCAGGGGTGTTTCCCGTTTGCTCAGAAGCTAAATTCAAACTTCAGCCCTTGGCCTTGGCCCTTTCCTGAGCTAGACTGCAGCTGTGACCCACTGATCCTGCTGCACTCTGCTGGCTGTACCCCAGACTTGCCTTCTCATCATGGACTGGTCCACCAGTCACTGAACTGGTGGCTGAACCACATTTTTGTGACTAGACCTCACTCTGATACTGTGGGGCTGTGTCCCTTGTCCATGACAGTGTCCCAGCCTGCCTTGCTGCCAGCCTTGGCTCCCAGCTTGCCTTCCCTTGCAGAGCAGCCTGTTCTTTTTGCTCCCTGACTACAGCTGCAAAAACATGTAGTTTAAAAGAGACACATTCTTTGGTATACCAAATTTAGTACCCAAAATTAAAAGAACACAGTGAAAAGCTCCTTCAACCTTCTTGTCTATTTTACAGAATGTAAAAAAAAATATATATAGGTGAATCCTAAACAGTACGTTGAAAGAATAATAACCTACATTTGGTACAGTACATTGAAAATGTGAAGAATTATCAGCAACCCTGATTTAGTGCTTTCTTTTAATATATCCTGGAGCAAAATCATCTAAATCAAATACTGCATTTTCCAGATAGAAGTGCTAGATATAATGTTAAAATTTGGTTTTTGTTCAGACAGGCTCATGAAAAAACCCTGTAATTAGTTGCTTGGCACGAAATGGCTCTGGTTCACTTTGAGAGGAAGCAACATAATGAAATGTTACAAGAACAAGCCAGACCAACCTGCTCTGCTGGCAGTGCTTTGCTTACTCCCCAGTTCCTGCTTCAGTCCTGCCTGAGCCACCTCTCAAATCAACAGTTGTCCTGCACGTGCTATTAAAAAATGAGCAATGCTTAGGTGCCTGGAGCCTCATTTTATGCAATTGCTGAGAGCTTGAGTGGCAGAGGTGCTTTGTGAGAAAACTACAAACCCTGTTGGTGCTGCAGCTTCAGCATTTGAATAGTTACTGCTTCTTCTCTTGCTGGTCTCTCAGCTCCTCAAAACGGCAAGAGGTCACTCTCAGCACTATCTCCTCTCAACAGATTAGACTCACTGGTGCTTCAGGCTCACTAAACCTCAAAACTGTTTATAGCATGTATGGCACTTGTTTGGTGAAGTTCTGGCTGGATGTCATTCCCTTCACACTAAAGCTTAGTCCTTCATCACATTCAAAGTATTTATGAAGGAGGAGACCATTTTAGGAGATGCAAAAAGCAGAAGTTGACATCTGTAGAACTAAAACCTACTAACTTTGACATAGTAAGTGTTATATTACACAAAACTGTCTTGAATTGCTTTGTTAGAAACTTGTATTTCCCACTACATTATGTCTGTTCATCTGAGTACCGATGTCTTCTCAGCTCCATTCACTGTTGTACTCTGAAGTGCCAAAGACATCTTTCAGAATATGGGTAATTAGGACACTTCTCCCAGCAAGCTGCAAAATTGCAGAGCGCTTGTTTATCGGGTGCCACAAGGTGGCAACTGGGGGTAGTGAATTCGTGTTTACTTTCATAAGCCCAGGACACTGGTGTTATCCAAGAACAAATAGCTGTTTGGATAGGTTGTGACCATTCAACACTGTCTTTAACATGACAGGCAGGCAGGAAGCTCTTCAATGTGGCAGAAGTAGCTACCAAGTTTACTGTGAAAACTGTAACCCTGGTCCAGCTTGTGAGAAGTAGTAGACTCACAAGCTGATGAACTAGAAGTAAAATTAGGTGAAGGGCTGTGCATGAGGACTAAGAGGAAACTTTGGTGAAGGGAATAATATAATATATTCCTTATATATTCCATATATATGCCTTATATAATGATTCTAGGCATTTTGCTGAATGCATCTGTCCTGCAGGCTGAAAATGAGATGCTTGTGCTCTCTTTTGCATTCCTCTTCTGTGCTTGCTTCATATTCTGGCCACAATACTGTGCTTTGAATTCCTTATATTCCATGACCTGCTGCCTATGGTGTACGTTATGGAAGGAGAGGTCATGGCGAGGCAGCAGAGAAAGCGCAACCCAGCTGTACACTGTGCTCAAGGGATGCTCAAGGAGGATGTCCATAACTTCAGTGTCATGACACCCACATGCAGTTCCAAGTGAAACAAGCTGCTTCCTTGCACCCCTCTCCAACCCCATCTTCTCTACATGTCTGTATCCTCATCTCAAAGAAAAGTTCAGCAGGCTAAGCCTCTAAAGAAACCTATAATAAAAGAGAAACCTGAAAGCGAGGTGTGCAAGGTTCACTTTCGTTTTCTCGGGAGGGCAGGGAGAGGCTGGCTCCTACCCTACAGCTTATGGCCTGCTTCGCACCAAAAACTCCGTGAGCCCCACAGGGGCCCGTTCTTCCCCACAGCCCTTGCGGGGAGGCAGCGAGAAGAGCCCGGCCTGGACGGTGAGTACACCCGGAGCCGCCGGGGGAGGGATAAATTTAACGCAGTTAAACGTGGAGGAGGACTACTGCCCGCCTTGTTACCGGCGCTGGGGTCAGGCCTAGGCGGCCTGTAGCCCCGAGTTGGGGAAGCCTGAGGTAATCCCGGTAGGCCGGGCCGGCTAGGGCCGCCGGTCGCCGCCGGTCACCCCCCGCGCTTCAACGGTCTCCGGGGTCTCCCGGGGTGAGCGCGAGGGCGCCACTTCCGGCGCCCCCCGCCCTTCCCCGCGCGCCGCCGCCGCTTCCGGGCCGCGGTTGGTGCTGCGGGCCGCCCTCTCCCGGCATGCCCTCCGCCGGAAGCGGCTGACGACAATAACAAACAGCGGCGGCGGCGGCTGCGCCAGGACTCCCCGGTCCCCCGCTCCCTGGCCCGGCCCGGCCCGGCCCGCCCCGCTGGCGCTGTGCCGCCTTCTCCGCGCGCCCGCCCGCCCGCCGCCGTCGCCTCTCCCCGCCTGGGCGTGGTGACCGCTGGGGCGGTGCGTGGCCCCGCCAAGCCGCCGGGCCCGGTCGCGCGGGAGGAGAGACGCGCCGCCACCGCCGCAGGATGCGCGGCGCTGCCGCGGGACCCTCGGGTGAGTGCTGATGGTGGAGGAGCGGGGTACACCCCGCCACTGCCGCCTCGCTCCTCGTCTCGGCCGCTCCCAACCAGCGGGAGGGCGGGCACCCCGTTACCGGCAGGGCGGCCTTGGCACGGGGCGGCCGTCCTGGCTCTGGACGCAGGGCTGTACCCGTGGGGCGGGCGACAAAGCGCTGGGAGGGTGGAGAGGGGGTCGGGGAGGACCGGCGTCCCGCTGCTGGCTCCGGTCCTGGCGTGGCGACGTGTCCCCCGCGCAACTGGGGACGGGGGGACGGCCGTGGCGGGGCAGGGCCGGCCGGGCCGGGGTGCTCCGTCCATATTCGGCGCTCCGCTGCCAGAGCGAGGGATTCGCGGTGAAGTTACTACAAGGAATGACTCAGCCCGGCTGCGCCTCCGTGCTCGCCGGCGGCGGTCGAACGAGCGCCGTGCCCAAGCGTTGTGTTTACAAACGTTTTTCTGCCTTTCCCTCGGTTCTTTACTTGTTTCTGCTCCCGAGGAAACATATGTCGTGTGTTGGATTTTCTCGTTGGCGTCTCGTTACTGCTTTCTAGTAGGCTTTCGGGCTGATGCGTTGATCCATGCTGGCGTTTTTTTTCTCGGTGCCCCCCAAAGTTCCGGCTGACAGTAATCTAGAGGTAGAAATGCTGATATGAATGCTGGGAAAATGAGATGAACCGATCTTCGTAACACTCGTGTTTCTTACTTAACTTCATCTAGAGGTGGAAAAAAAAAAAAAATGTCTGAACCTGAGATACACGGAACAAAGCCAGAAATGTTAGTTTAGTCCTCTTATAGCCATAACTTTTTTTACTGTGTCATTTGCTTTTTGTCTGGAGTAATTAAGTGGTATGTTCTGGCCGTGAGCCATTCCCTGTGGTTGGTATTTAAAGCTTTCACCTTTATTTTTTTTTTATGGGAGAGAATGAGGAGGTTGAGTATTTTTTTTTCTGCCGATCCTATAAATGTGAGTTAGAAGTGGTTCACACCATTGGTTTTATAGAAGAACTTGCACTTCTGAAGGTGTTTGGCTGACTGCATGGTGAAAAGATAACGACACCGGTGCTGGAGAAATAATGAGGATGGATAAACATGCTTCCTACAGTTGAAGTTCATACAGCTGGGAAGTACTGTGAGGAATACCAGATACTACAAATAATAACAATAAAGAAAACTTGTGCACTGTTATGGTATATTTATGTTGTGAACCTTAAGGATGTGTAATATCTAGTACCTTGAGAAGTTTTCAGAAGATGAAGCACATGAAGAAATGAGTGTAATCTAGTGTTCTAACTAAAGCTTTAGTGTCAAGAAGCAAATAGTAACCAGAAAGAAATTTAGTATTTCAACATCATTAAGTTTAGTTTAAATGAAAATTTACAGAGGATGTATTTGTACTTTTTCTAAGTGCTGTCTGGAACTCAGAATGGTTTTAGTATCTTGGGAGTAGTAAAGAAAACAACTTACTGAAGAATATGAGGTAAGAGACTTCAGCTGTGCCAGTTATAGAGCTGGAAATACAAATTGGATCTTCTGGGATAATGGATTAGTGTAAGATAGACCTAATTGCACTTTGAAAATATATTATTGCTGTGTACTTGTACAAGTAACTATGTTTTGTAGATTTTTTTTTTTTAAAAAAAGCAAACTTATGCTACATTGTGTTGATCTAGCTTTGTGCTCAGCAGAGTTTTGGGTTAGTAGTCTCTGAGATCATATTTGAGGGGCTGGCGCTCTCCACATGTCATGTTACCATATTTATAATTAGAAGTGTATGCAGAAGACTTGCCCTCTGACTGGGGAAGAGGGCAAGGGTTATTTTGAGGTCTTTTGTGGCGTCTGTTTAAAACATTGTTTGTCCCTGTATGTTGTCTGAACACAGCTAAGTTTACAGGGTTGTAAAAATTAAAGTGGAAAACATAATTTCTAAACTATTAGTACATTTCTGAGGTTCCCGGTTATTCTGGTTAAGTAGGAGGTGAACGTGTGTGGGGAGAGAGGAGTAGCACATTTTGATCCTTTCGTTAAGAGAATGGCAGTTACAGTAGGATCGTTTGAAAGAATTTTTCTGTATGTTATCCTGTAGAGTAGGTTGTTATCAGTGTGTTCTGAAGTCTTTATTTGGTTTTAAGCTAGCATTTAGTTTCTGTGGAAGACTGGACCAGGGTGGTGTGAGAGTCTTGAGACTTTCATGGCACAGGTTGGATTCCTTTGCATATTGTAGTAAAGTGAAGCAATTCAAAATGACAAACTATGGTGTGTGTACCCAGCTGTCACACAAGATACTTTAGAGTCACTTGGATACTATCCAAGCAGTCATGTGTCTGCTTTTGCATATGTGTATTGCACAAGAAAGTTATGATCCTGATTTTGGTCCACAACTCAGTGATGTTGTATGAGGAGTTTCTGAAGAAGAAGGAAAAAAAAAAAAATACCCTACTACTTTTAAGGATTTTGCTAATAGTTTTGCATTCTGATGCACAGTTGATAATCTGTATTATGGAGTAGCAAACACTTGATTACAAGATGCTAACTGACATCATAATATTGTATTATACTGCAGGACATCACTGAATGCACTGATACCAAGCAGGCAAAAAACTTATCACTAATATGTAAATTACTAATCTAATTGCTAGAATTACAAAGTGTCTATTTTGTAGCTGATTTCAGAGTAATGTTTTCAGCGTACAAGTTGAAAGATCCTTACATGGATCCTTTGTTATAAAAGTCCCAAGCATGATTAATGGTGGTAGAGAAATTGCTAACAATGATTTTTGCAAGCTAATTAGCATTCTGTGGTTACTGTGAAAGTCACTTGTTTATTTGTGAGTTAATTCATATTGCAGATCCACTTTTAATTTAGAGTTCAGTTGAAAGAGAGGTTGGAAGACATCGTAGCCATGTGTCAACACTTCCTATCCCCATTTGTAAGCAGGGTTGAAGTGGAGATACTTTGATGTGTTTTCTAATGGGATTTGAGATAACTGAATTGTTATTAACACATGAATACATCTAAATCTCAATTGTTGGCATTTGTTGGTAGAAATATCAAAACAAAGTTATTGATACAACATTTTCATTCAGAGGTTCAGATTGGGGAGACTATCATTAGCTGGTCAGGAGAACCACCTGGAATGTCAGGGCAATTCTTGCTTGTCTGTCCAGGCATGTATTTTCCTTTCGTTGCTCAGGTTTGCAGTGGTTCCAGTAGGGTTCTGAGTTCAAACTACCAGCTCAAGCAACAATTCAGCATAGCTTTTTACGTTCATCCAAGATGTTGACAATTTCTTTTAGGAACAGGTTTTGCAGTTGGGCCTGCTGTCTTTATTATGTCAAGGTGAAATGATTACAGTGTGCTATATATAAATCTCTAGTCATTTGTGCATCTAGAAATTTAGCTGCTGTAGAGTCTGGTAGCCTGCTTTCTGTGTGAAATTACTTAAGTGATATATTAATTCCTCTCTGACCTGTGTTGCTTACCTGTTGATTGAAAGTAAAATGTAAAACTGTTTTGTTGGCTAGTTGGATTCCAAGTATCCTGCATCTGTATTGCTGTGTAATGGCATAGGTCCAATAAGAAGAATGATGTGCAAGTATTTGAGAGCAGCTCTGCTTAAGGAATGTTCTAATGGGTCTCTGACTTCAGAACATGCTTTTCTTTTTTTTTTTTTTTAAGTACCTCATGTTTTCTTACCTCCCAAGACTTATTTTTGAAATAGGGCTTTTGCCTTTTCAGGAGAGTAGGAAAGTTTTGGTGGTGGTTAAATAGTGTGTTCAGTGTTTCAATTGCCTATTCTTTTTATTTGGAGGAATTAAATGAAACTAGTGTCTGTATGATAGAAACACAATACATCAATCTTTGTTATTATTCTTGGTGATGTGTTTGAAAGGCCAGTATGCTGCTTTCAGTTTGAACAACAGATTGAAAACAATGTTTATTTTAGAGGTAGAAAGGAGCATTGAAGAACTAATTAAAAGAAGAGTTTTACTTCTGTCATGGATTCAAACATCAGACCACTCTTAGCAAACCCAAAATATAAATTCTGTTAAGAATGGCACTTTGCTGAGATCCAATTTCTGAATGTTTGAGGTAGCTGCTCCTAAATTCCCAAATTTTATGTTGATTTAGTGTTCAAGTTCTCTGACCTATCTGCCACTTTTTTGTTTGAATTTGTTCATGCTACATTCTGTAAAATATGCTCTTTTGTTCATTATGTATATTGTAGATAAGGCTGCAGCAATTTTTGCTCTTTATTATTTGAATAATGGTGTTTTCCTTATATTGCAGGGACTCTAAATGTCAGTGTTTATCTCTGATTTTGTTTTGGGTTTGTTGATGTCAAGTAGCTTTGCTTGTATGTCAGAAGTGTGGATATTTGACCTTTATTTAGTGTAGTTGTGCCTAGAATAGACAGTTCATACTGACAAAATGGTGCTTTTATTTATACAGTTTTCCTTCCATCCTCCAGAGTGTGTATTTTTATTAAATTCAGATGAAGTGGAGATTCTTATATAAGAATATATTGTGTAACTGGACTAGCAGCTCTCTTCTAACATATGCTTATGCTATATTGCAGGTATTCTGCTAGTAAACTCAAGGTGACTTATTTGTCTATTGTAATTAAAAATATTCTTTACAAATACTTTTGTTGTCTACTGATTGAAAGAGACTTGATTCAAATCTGGCAAACAGTTCTTTAAACAAAAAATGAAAATATGACTAAATTCTCAGATCTGTCTGAGGGGATAAGAGGGGGTGTAATGTGTAAACTTTCCTTTACTTATATTATGTGAAAGACTCAGAGAAAATACCTATAAATTTCAAAAAGTAAATGTAACAGAACAACAATTTCACATGCATGTTATTGCTGCAAACAGCACAACCATGGTTCAGTAAGGTAGGAGTATGGTTGTAGTATCTCAGCAGTTGTGGGTTGTGTTTTGTTTTTTTTTTTCTTGTGAGGTTATGTAGTTCTTAAGTTGTTAATATTCCATAAAGGAATTTATTAATGCACTTTATTAGCTGTTTTAAACTACCAAAGATTTATCCCAGAAAGGTAAAAAAAGGCAGTTGAAAATTACTGAACATCATCTTGAGATGATAAAATTTAATATTCTTCAAACCCATCCTGCAGCTTTTCTCAGTACTGTTATATTCTTTCAGATTGATGCCAGAAGAGATCTGAAGGTGACTTGTAACTGTGTAACATGCAAATAGAGTAATAATCTGATTTGCCAAAAATCTAGACATGATTTTTGAATATGTACTCACAGGGAGGTTGGGGGTTATGTCGACTCTGCATATCACTGATGGTCCCTTACTTGTCTGTTTCAGATACCACTGGAAAAAAAAAAAAGAATGTTGATAAATAAGCAGAGGTTCATAGGTGATACGAATTTTAAGGAGTTTAAAAATGAGAAATTACATCTTTAAATCATGAAAGTTCAAGCGCTAGATTTATTATCACCCATGTGAATAAGAAGAATTTGAAAAAAGTTTGAAAGTTGCTAATCGTTTGAACAGTTTACCAAGATGGTGGTGGATTTCCGTATTACTGGAAAACTTTAATGTTATTCTAAAACATGATTGCTTATGAGTAGAAATTAATTAAGGAAGAACCTGTGACTTTTATGCAGGTAATCAGACTGAATCACAAGGATCTTGTCTTACATTTCATTACTGTCAATCTTTTACTTTCTTTTCCACATGTAGTGAAATAAATGCCATGTAATCCATCTTGCTTTCTGCACTTTCATCCTTTAAAGTAGGTGTGGCCAAGTTACCTTGTACTATGCACATAAGAGGGAAAAAACCCCTTGTAGCATTATGATGGTCTATTAGGAGAAGGGAAGGCAGAAGTGGCCTCATGGTCTATATTTTGAGAAGCTCTGTCCTCAGTGACATCTGTAGTAATTGCCCATTTTTGAGTTATCTTAGCCTGATCTTTAAAGGATACTGACATTTTTTTAATAGGTTACCATTTATAAGTATGGCATGGGCAGTTAGGAATGTGAATGTTGCCTTTTGGAAATTATCACTTCCTGGATGATGGTGCTGGTGTTTGGTACCCACTGTATTCATCAGCTTCTTTCCAGCCTTAGTTGTAGTGTAATTTTGTGGAGCTGTGTAGTGAACTGGATCATGGAACTAATTTGATGTAGCAGTAACCTGGGGAAGTATGCTGTTTCTAACTTGTTACAGCAAAGTAATCTCGTTTACTCCATAGAAGTATGGAAAGTTGCACCACTGAAAGTTGATGGAGAGGAGCAGAAGAACAACTGTTTGAGGAAAGGGATCCATAAATACTGGTTATATGAAGAGCACCAGGCTTATGTGATTGTGGTCTTGGTTAACCAGAGAGAGAGTGTTAGTGAAAGAAGCACTGGTGCCATCTTGTCTGAGTTTGATGTAAGAAATAAAGGATTTTTTGCTGGCTATTTCTTGCAGAATTGTTTGCAAACACTGTAAGTTTTTACATGCTAATTATTTTTAAAGAGTGTATGTCTACAGGGAGAACCTTCCCACCAGTATGGAGTCAGTTAGTAACTTGAATAAAACCACCTGAAGCTCCACATACCCAAGAGCACCATTCTTTGCAAAGTGAGTGTATTAATCTCTGTAGTTGGAGGGAGACTTGTAGACTACAAATGCTTTTGAAATGGCAAAATTATACATTAAAAAAGAAAAGCTGACAAAACCTTCAGTTAATTTTGTCAAAAACCAAGACAGCTGGAAAGACTGTTTCCATCAATTAAAGAAAGAAAGAAAGAAAGAAAAAGGGTACTTCTACAGCCTGTGGGCTGTTTCCTAGCAATAAGAATGTCAGAAACCCTTGTTTTTTCTGACTTGAACCTGTTAACTGAGGCACACAAGTTTCACTTTCTGTCAGGTAAGAGGTGTGAGATTTTGAAAAATATCATAAAGTGGTTGTTTTAGTTTTGGGGGTTGTTTTGTTTTGGGGTTTTTTTACTGTTGAAGCAGAAAAACGTTTGTCTGATCCATTATATGGATTTGTGTTTTGGCAGCTCCTCAAATCAGTGAAGAGAGCAGTGAAAATAGATGCTTAACCCTCAGATCTGATGCTTTGTGATTACATACTTATGGAACAATGCCTAATAATGTGCTTGTTGCTTCATAAACATGTTTGAATGTATTGCTTTCCTAGATTTCACTATGTAAGTTGTGTCTGAACTTGTAAGAAGTTGCATCGTTTTGAGCCACACCAATTTCAAAGCTACTCTTTAATGTGCAGTGTTTTCTTACCTGCCCAGATGCAGTTGCTTTTGATCTCCTGCTGTTCCACTGTTGATGTTGAGAATCCATGAACATATAGCTGCAGCTACTTTGCTGAATGAGGAGCTTTGCAGGATCAACTCTGCATGTGGTGGTCATATGTAACTTTTATGTTGGTGTTGTGTAAAATGGCTCATCTTAAAGAGGGAGTAAACCCCCACCTCTTATACTATGTATTAGTGTGAGTTTTGAAATTCCTCTTCAGTGAATTGGGAAGTAGGCGCTTGAGTATGTTTCCTGGTTGCTCTATAGAATTGCAGCTTGGCTCTTGTGTTGAGTGGAAGAGACTTGCTTTACTGACCAGCAGCTGAGTTTGAGAGCTGTTAACAGCACAGTGACTGTTGGAAATGCTGTAATTAAGTAACCGCCTCTGTGCCTAATGCACATCTCAACACAGTATAAATAGAGCTCCAGATGGCACTTTACAGATGTCAAGGGTTGACAGCCTTTCTTTAAGACTACAGTGTAGCTTTGATATAAGGTGATACTGGGAGATAGGATCTCCACCTGGAATAATACATATCAGTGATTAGATGTTGTCTTCTGGTTAGATTTATTTTGGAGGAGCAGGGACTAAAATTATTCTCTGCAACTGGATTGAAGTCTGCTTTTAGAGGTGATCTTACAACATGAAGAAAGGTCTTTGTTTTCTTAAGTTCAGCTTCAATCTCTAGGTTTTTTTTTTTTCCTTTGATACTGGGATTTATGTGCTATATAATACTTTGCTTATGAATTGAGGTGTGCAAGTTGGAGCAAGAGAGCACTTTGAGAAGGGCACCTGAAAAAACAAAGGAAATAGAGGTAGAAGACAGTTTTGCAGAAGAAAACAAAATTAATTGGAAGGACATTTTGTGTTAGTCTTGCACCTTTGTCTACAGAGTTGCCTGAGTCAAAGTGAAACAGGAAATCCTGCTCTAAAAGGAGAGGAGAGAAAGGTGGAATCACAGGAGTTGCAGCATCGAAGGCAAACCTTAAGATTTGCTGTATGGAAATGAAGCACACCTTAGTAAGATGCTAATGTGCTCCAGAGTTGGCTCTCCATCTCCAGAGGTAATAAAGGTATATTCTCCTTGAAGGGAGATGTTCTCCAGATAAGATATTCAATGAATGAGGAATAGCAGTTGTTTTTTAAGCACGTGACAGACTTGTCAGCCTTTGCCTCAGATAAATTGCCCTTTTGACAGGCAGGAATTCTGCAGTGATGTCCTGTGAGACATCTGACCCTTGTAATCAGAGATAATATTTATGACTCATATTGGCAGCACTATCTGTTACCTGCAGTATAGCCTCAGCTGGTCTGCAGTAAAAGAGAAACTTCCTTTAGTAGCAGCATACAGATGATGTTCATACAGAGCTATATGAATGTCTAATAATTAGCAATGTGGAATTGCAGGCTTCTGAATGAACAGTGAGAGTCCTGCCTTAGGTAATTAGTTCTGTCTGCTTTCAGAGTTGATCCCCTTTCAACCTGGAGATGTACATGGGGGGAAAGAGTTTGGGCCTCTTGGTCTTTTATGACCTGGGATATGAAGCATTGGTAAGTATGGCGCTTACTGTACAGATGCGAAGCAATACTTCCCCAGGCACAAAAAGCAAGGTACCTTATACTGCTGCTGTGTTGCTGTCATAGAAGATGGAATTTTAAACCATCATTGGGTTTAAAGGGAAGCCATGGCTTGACTTTGGCATAATTCAGTTTAAATTCCAGGGTGCTAAAGAAAAATATATTAATATCTTTGATTAAGTTTAGTTTTCAGTCCAGTTTATAAAGGAGGCATGGGAAATGAGATTTCAAAAACATGTACATGAACTTAAATATTGGGATGTTGTAGAGGAAACTTAATGACTTTAAAGTGAAGTTGATAATGCCCCTTTAAACCCAAACCACCTAAATGTTGATTGTTATCTTTGTCCTATCCTGAATGCCATATTTCAGTGTTGAGTCTGAAGTTGGAAGGAATTGTATCATAAAGCAATGGAATAGACTTGGATAACAGAGCAGGGATTCTGTACTTAATGACAGAAATGGATGATTAATATAGCCGTAGGATTATTTGTGGAGTGCTATGAAACCTATAATGCCTGTACTATAATTAAAAAAAGGAAAGGTCTCTAAACAGACATTCATTTCCTTTTACAGATGTAACATTATGAACATTATGAACATGTTCTGAACTAACTTTGAAACAGCATGCAGTGAAAGTGTTGATCAACACAGACTTCAAAAGTACTCAGTGGTTGAGTTTATATTGAATAGGAGAACTTGCAATACTTACATGAAGTGAAGCAGATGTGGTAATTGCATTGCCATGTAAACACAATATAGAGCAGTGAGATAAATGGTATAACCAGCATAACATACTCATGGCTGGTTCTGGTGTTTTGTTAGTTAATGTAACAAAATATACATCTTCTGAATTAAATCTGGAAGCTTTTTCTACTTTATGCTATTCTTACTCTCATTTTCGTAATCTCATTCTATTTCTTATTTTCATGTCTACCATATTCTGTCTGCTCTGGCAGCTGCTACAGAAATTTTCTTCTCGAATTTTCAGGTATTTTTTAAATGGTGTTATTGGTAATTCAGAATGGTTCTTGATAATACAATCTTCCATCCCATAATTTGAATTATCTAGTTTATTTGGTAGCACAAATCTAATGCTGCAGGACACACAGTTCAAACAAATAATCTGGGTGAGTTAGCCACTTTGTTACAGTTGCCTGACTACATAGTTAGCAGCTCTGTCTTCAGTAGCTGTCAAATTTTGTAATTGTTGTAACCTAACCTGTGAGGGAAAAGAGATTTAGTCTAGCAGTGACCAGTTTTCATGCATCTCTCCCTTTAGTCTTGGACTTTGTTGGCCATACTCAGCCAAATATTGTCTGGATACGCAAGACTAGGGAGAGCTCTCAAAATGCAGTATCTTTTAGTGTTGTAAAGATGCTGGAGAGAGGCACTCGACATAGTTCCTGCTGAAGGGAGGGTTGCACAGCCTGCCTTTATTGGGCAGCAGTGAATCTGCAGGAGAGCTTGGTGTTAAAATCACAAATTCTCTGAAACCTACCTTCATGCAATTCCTCTGTTCCTGAAGTACTCACTGAAATTTGTGGCAACCTTGGGAGTGGGTGAATTCTACTTTTAATTTTTTTTTTTCTTTAAAGAGTAACCTAATGCAAATTTGTGCTGCCTGTGTTTGTGTAGTTGTGTTCCCCCAGGATTGTTTGTTGGAATGTTGGGTGAAAAAAACAACACTTAGAAAAGAATTAGAATAGAGATGATGGTGTTGTGATTGTACTTTGTGGCAGAAGTGTTTCAGTAGTTTCTTGTTATGCATGTTAATGTGCGTTACTTAGATCTAAAGCAGGTATTCAGAAATTTATTTTGCTCAAGTAAAACTACTGGCTGCTGATGGCTAAGCTGGAAGAGGACACTTCAGTTACTGATTTTCCAGTGATGGTACTTAAACACATTGCTTTTTTTGCCTTCTATTGCACTTTTCTGACAAGATGGTGTGTATGCATTTTGCATAGGAGTAAAGAGGGAGTAGACAGGAAGGAAGAAGATAATGGCTGAAATAACAGCCTAACAAAGTGTTATCTGTTCCATGCACGTAAAATACATGTACTGCTTGTATATTTGTTTCCTTTATTATAAGGTTTTCAAGTTTGGGGTTAAGTGTTTTTGATTTACTGTTAGTAGCGTGAGTTCTATCAAATGATTTACATGTTCTAACAGCTTTTAGGCTTCAGCAAACCTATTTTTAGTAATGGATTATCACCCTTTATAGTGCCTGATCATCTTCTCAGAAAGCTTGCTAGGGCATTAACATGATAGAAATAATGTTTGTTTGCAGTTAGGGGTTTGATAGTGCACTTATCTGACTGCCCGGCACCCAACTGCTCATCACCGCCTTTCTTGCCAAGATCTCCTTCTCCTTTGGTACTACTACTTAAATGACAACAGTTAAAATGAACTAAGGTAGTCTAAAAAGACCACTTTTGCTGATCTGGCTCATTTTGATTGTTGTAGTTTGCATTGTAGTTTAAACAGCAGCTCTGGGAGAGGAAGTCTCTGGCAAGGATGGCGGTGACAAGGAGCTGGGAAGGGTAACATCTTCAGTTTATTTAAAACTAAAACAACAACAAAAAAATATCTAACAGATGTTTTGAAAGTAGGTGAATGGCTTAACAAATAAGGTTACCTTGTTTCAGGTAAGGAAGGTGATGCTGATTCCAGAAGGAATCTGTTGGATACATCTGTAGCACAAGACTGTTCATGCAACAGCAGTAGCATGTGTGCCTTTTTACACTGGATTTTCTTAGATAAATTGCATTTTGTTATGGCGCTCTCTGTTGCTCTTAGCATCATTGTACTGGCATTCTGCACTAGTTCTGAAAAATACTTCCAGTTAATCAAAATACAGGCAGTTCTTTTAAGTGAACTAGATTTGCCTCGTAAATACTAAAGGATACCACTAGCAGTTATTTTAAACCAAACTTAAAAGCAAAAATATTCAGGTATGTAGCAGTTTTGAGCAGACTTGTAACTGGGTAGCACTGTTAATTAAAATAAAAAAATACTACCACAAAATTATTCTTTCTGACGTTGACATATACTGATTTCTGGGTTAGATGCAATGATGACCATAAAATCCTGACATTTTAATAATACCTGTAATTTCATTCTTTTCTTTGCAGATCTTCTCTGGCTTTGAACAGCCATGCTACTCTGTTGCCAAAAATCAAGTAAAGCGAATGTGCACATTTATTCTCCCCTTGAATTTGAAGGTGTTAGCTTTGTGTAGTGCCTGAAGGTAATTCTTTCTTTCCTTGAAGTTAAAAAGTTTGAAAGTTTGAGACTGCTCAAGCATGTGTGGCAGATGCTGTCATAAATATTTTTGGTCTTGATAATATTTTTTTCTTTTTATGTTTTAAATAGTTAGTGTTAAGGTATGGAGGTGTAAATGTTTGATTAAAATTTCACTGTATGAGGTTTCCAGACAGATTATCTCTTAAATATCGCTTCAGTTTGGAAAGGGTAGTTTTCATATAAATGTGATGCTATACAAGCATTTTACTCAGGTTAGGTGGAAAATAACTTTTTTTGCTCCATGTTTTTTTCTTTAAGCGTTGTTTTATTTAACATTTGTTTTTAATTCTACCTGGACCACAGTCACAAATATACTGTTTGTGAAAATAAGTCTTTTTGTATGTAATACAGATTAATTCTGAAACCTAGGCCAAAGAATTTAGTAATAAATTATTTCTAGTGACTTCTTGGTGTTCTGCAGTTTTTGTCTATCTAATAACTTTGTTTGTATTCTTCTTTTTCCAATATAAATTGGAATTGATGCCACTGAGTACAGTAGAGTTCAAGTGTAAGGACAATAAAACTCAGTTCAGATCAAATTATTTAACTGGGTCTTTTTTATTTGATACGGCTCTGTTTCTGAAGCCTTGTTAATAAAATGCATGTTTTAACTAGTTTATGTACTATAATTAATGCTTGAAAAGTGTGTAAAAAGCCACTGTCTTGAAAGAAAGCTTTTTTGACTTTATGGAATTATTAGACTGGTAAAATCTCTCCCACACTCCCCAATTTAATGGTGGTTTTGTTATTTTTTTTCTCTGTGGTTTGTCAGTTGTTCTTAGTGTAGACAAAGAGATAAATGCAAATACAGAGTCATTTTGGAAGAGTACAATTAGCTGTATAGACCTTGTGTGTGTCCTGTTCATATTTCAAGGAAAGAGGGACTTCTTCCATTTCCTGTTAATTTAATCCAAAAAGTCATTTTTGTAATCATATAAGAATATTGCTTAGTGACTAAAACTTTTACAGCTTAACTTTTCGTAACTCCTTCCACATAAAAAAAAATGTCAGGTCATTAGTGACTGTAGTGTTAGTTTTACTTCTGCAGCAGTAGTGTTAGTAGTAGTCTTTGTTAGTGTTGAGGAAATTATTCATAAACTTCTGAGGTCCTGTGGAGAAGAGAAAAAGTCTCAGAACTATGGAGTATTTCGGTGATAAAATCTCAGATTAAATCTCAGTGTTTTGCAAAGCGGTTCAATGTTTTTAATCTGTTATGTACACTGGAAAAGCACATGCTTATAGTCACTCATCCAGATGCTTGTAGGGCACAGGACTGAAGATGGGTCCAATGTGTTGGACTGCACTTTCCTGATTACTCCTTATTTGCTGTTATGGGTGAAGAAAGTAGCTAGTGCTGAAAACAGAGGAAAGTATTTTTAAAAAACTATTACTTAACTATGGAGAGATACAAAAAGAAAACCTACATTATCTTAGCTATTTTCTTATGTTTTGCTAATGCTTCTATATGTCTCAGTGAAAAAAACTATGGATAGGGGTAGTAGTGAGCAGATGGACTTTGCAGGTATAAGTTGAGGAGTGGATGCTTACAGCATAGATCATGCTGCTGTTTGTAAAATCTAGAAAAAATATCTGGAAATAAATGTATCTGAGGCTTCAAAAATGCATTTCATGGTTGAGAAAAGCCAGGTAATGATCTAAGATGGTGGCCTCTGCAGCTGAAGTAATCTTTTTTTTTTTTTTCTTCAGTTCTCAGTATATATTTTCATGTCCTTCTAACCATCTGCATAGGCAGAGGCTTATCTTGCCCATGTTGCTAGTCAGAGGAGCATCTGTATGTTTATTAATGGTTAAAGAACTGTGGAATGTGAGAGCTGATGTATTCACCCACTATGTATCTAAAAGTATTTTTTCAAAAGCATGTATTTCTTTCGTGTGAAAATAACACTTGATTATTTTTTTTTCTTTCAGTTTCTAAATGATTTTAGCGGTGGAAGTTACAAACTTCAGAAACCTAAAGAAATCATCATGAAGCTATATGTATTTCTGGTCAACACTGGAACTACCCTTACCTTTGATACAGAACTTGCTGTACAAAAGTAAGAAAGTAATTTAATTCTGTATTATTTGGTTTTTAAACTTTAAAAAGGTGTAAGTACTTCTTGTGTATTGAGTTCTGGAGAGATGATACTCAGTTGTTTTTTAGTATGTCCATGAAGTCACTCTCTAGGTTTTAATGTATTTGAGGGAGGGTTTGTTTTTTTTTAAATCTGGATTAGCGTTTTCAGTGCCTTGCAGGTGACTGTGTGTGTTTGAGGTCCTGTGAAAGAGTGGAGAGGTTATTTACCTTCTGGGGCAGTGAGAGAGGGTGACCTCCTTTTAGCTGAGTCTGGTGTTATGTTTGGTGCTCTTTGGAAACACTGTCAGAATGACTCCTGATCTCCTGAGATCTTTTATTGGATGGTGTTTTTGTTTAGGATTACTCTGTAAAAGGTTTTTTTTTACTGACTGGCATCATAGGAAGAAATTCTGCAGATTGTTCTTTCTCCTGTCAGTATGTACTCACCCTGAAAAGAATGTGTTCTCTGTGGTATTTTTATACTGAATGTTAAAGAACTGGCATAGACGTTTTTGTCTTGTGTCCAGGGTGGGTAAAAGTTGGTTCTGTCCTATGTTGTAAGGCTTCAAAATGCTTTGCAGGATTTTATATGTAAAACATGAACTTCTGAATGCCCGCCTGCCCTGAAATATGGGCGGTCTTACAGTTAAGTCCCAATAGCTTTGCTGTTTGTATTTTTTTCTCTGCACATTAAAAGCATCTTGCAAATGTAAAGAAGCTTTTAGTAAGGTCTAGATATTCTGGATTATATTGTATCCTTTTTGCTTATTCTCATGTGGGACTGATCTAATAAGTAAATTGTGTATAATATCATGATAGGCCACGTACCTTGGAGTTAGGAAGAACCAAGCTATCTGCTCTCTCCATATTTTATCAGTGATGAATGAGTTGCAAGTAATTGTGCCTGAAAGACTTCTACCATGGATTTGGTGCTCACATCCACTGTTTCCTTTCCTCTGAATTCCTGTCTGTAATTTTCATGACTCAAATTTGGATTTTGAAACTTCTTTGGGATGGAAGAGCCCTAAGACTGTCTACACTGAGTGTTTTTATATGCTCTTCTGCAAAGCTCCACTGACACTCAAGGTTTTATTGAACATGAAATAGTGTTTCATCTTGGCCATTCTGGACCTTCTGGGTCACCTGCAGATTTGTCAGCAGCCCTGTATGCTGTTTGGTACATTGAGACATTTTGTTCCTAAATCATGCTGAGTGAGGTACAGCATCTGAATTGCCAGACCAGACACCTAATAGTCTGGTATAGGCTGACTTTTTGCTCGGTTGGATAGTTTTTTGGGAAAGAAGCTTTCCAATGGCTGAACCACACAAAATCCAACACTCTTCAGTTCAACAGTTTAACTTCTTATTTTGTGTATCTGTGTATTATAGACTTGCTCTTTATAGCAAGAATAACTTCCTTGGGTTCTTTGCCTGTCATCTTGTACATGGACAGGCCAAGCTATCTTCCCAAAGACCATGGAGAATGCTTAATGAAATGCAGCTAGTAAGTGCAAGCTTGTGCGCATGAGATGTTTGTAGTGAATAGGTAACTGATCTTTATTTTTCAAGTATTGTGTGGCCAGTAACATTGTTATGCTTCCTGCCAGTTACATCAAAACCGTTGATACTGACTGATTATTCACTTGATACTCTGAACCTTTATTAAAAAACCTTTGCACAGGCACTACCCCAGTGTGTTATAGTTTGGGTCAGTTACTGTATCATACTAGTAAATTCTTGTTTAGTTTGCTGTTTGCCTGTGTCTTCAAGATGAAGTCTATAACTGTCTAAAATAAGCAGTAATGTAAAGATGTCATCACCCAGATTTAAAGGTACAAAGATAGTGAATGAAAACAGGGGTGGTTTATTGATATACTGTTTCTGCATTAAAAGTGTCTGTTACACTTATATGAATATGTTGCGCATATATGGATTAATTTCCTGATGTTAAGTGTGATGCTGCATGTCATGTACAGTAAATTGTAGTTGATAGGTAAAACTGTGTTTACGCATTAATGAAGCGTTAATAAGCCTTGTTGTCTTCTAGGGTTTCAGTAAGTCAGCTGTTTGTCCATAAAATTTATGTTCAAAGAACACAATATGACTCTCACAGTTTTTATCCTAAATGCTTGATGTGACTTAATCTAGAATTTCAGCATTCTATCAGATCTTGGAAGAAGATTGCTGATTTGCCAGTAATGCAGAGGCTGTCTTTTAGCTGTTAGTTTATTAGGATATCCAAAATGCAACACATTACAGCACTTAGAAACCTTTTTTAAAGTATGTCATTGTGCATTCTGTATTTTTATTCTAAAAAGTAATAGTTCTTTGAAAAAAGTTCTCTTTTGACATGGACAAGTCATCTGTCTATTATAGGAATATGTAAAATTAGAGACACAAATATGCTAATAGTGTCATCTTTCCAATTTTTTTCTAGTGTGGCTGATCTGAAACATGCAATTCAAACAAAATATAAGATTGCCATTCAGCACCAAGTCCTGGTTGTCAATGGAGGAGAGTGCATGGCACCAGACAGAAGAGTGTGTAGTTACAGTGCTGGAACAGTAAGTGCATGCTGCATTCTTAGTCTAAACTGTTGTTTATAGGGGAAGAAAAGATGTGTTACTAAGGAGCTTTTAGTAGTATACTGTTTTCTGGACTTCCTTAGTTTGAGAAAAAGATGTTTATGTATTCATCTTATACAAATAGATTTAACATGTTCTTAAGACCTCTAACCCACGTGATGAGATAATTGATGATTGAACAGCAGTGTGTTGCCTTTACTCAGTGTTTGGTTTAATTTTCTTTTTGAGTGTAGGATACCAACCCAATTTTTTTATTCAACAAAGAAATGATCTTGTGTGAACGTCCACCAGCTATCCCCAAAACCACATTTTCAGCAGAGAATGAGATGGAATTGAAAGTAGAAGAATCTCTCATGATGCCTGCAGTGTTTCATACGGTAGCATCACGGACACAACTTGCTGTGGTAAGTAAATTCTTATTGTATTTGTACACCAAAGGAAAATAACTTTTTTATGTGTCATAGGGGAAGCTTGATATAAGTTGTTATGAAATAGTTTGTTCAAAAGACAGTAAGAATGACATATTAATGATGATGTATTCTTCAGAGTCTTTGTCCTGAAGTTTCAAGGTAGGTATTGAAATGTGCTTGCTTCTTTAGCATGTTCAAAGCCTCTTTCAAAAGCATATTGTAATACAGCTTTATGGATATGTATGTTTACAGCATTTGCAAAATAAAAGCAGTCTGGTTGTTTTGGACCCATGCCTTAATGCTCTGCCTTATTTTCAGTGTCTTCAGTCTGCCTGAACCTGAAAACAGAAAAGTTACTTTGGAAGCATTGTTAACCCTAGTAGAAAGTTAGCAGTGCAAATTTAAAAGCACCTTGCCAACCTTCTGTTTCATCTTACATGTCTAAACAATTGGTGAGGAAATAATAAAACTAAGCTTCTTTTTCTAAAATTCAGGTCTTTGAGTGCTGGCTTTTACTTGCATAGAAAGCAGACCTGTCAGCAATCCAATTTGATTACTACTTTATTATTTTGATAGGAGGAACTAGTACCCTGAAACGTGGTCAGTAAGATACCAAGTGTTGCATACATGGCTGTGTGGTCAAGAGAGTGACACAATGCATTCAGTAGCTGGACTGATTTCTTCATGTTAGGAAATACCTCCCTCATTTTTCTTTTTCAAATTTTACATTTAAATGCGTTAAATAATTTTCATGTCTCAAGATTATTTAAACTTCCAACAGCTGGGAATAGTTGTTTGTAGCACTTAGCACAAAATTAATAGTAATATATGTTTTTTCATGTTGTCTTGTTATAAAAGTTTCTTAGTTTGTGACAATTTTCATGCAGACCAAAAGAATATTTAGCACTTTAAGTGGCTGTTTTTTAATACTGTACAGCTAAATTCAGAGGAAAGTGATGTCTAATACAAAGTACAGGGTGTGGTTTTTTTGTTTTCCCTGTTGGCCTCCTGACCTGTCAGGAGTGGGGGAAGTTAGCCTGTGACATACTGTCTGATTTAAGGCTCTACCACTGTTGACAATTGATGATGACTTAGTAAATAGGACTTTAGTTATTAGGGATCTTTGAACTGTATGACTGTCATATGGAAAAGAGTGGATATCAATGTGAATTCAGCTAGGAGTGGGAGGCTTTAATTCGTGCTCCTTGAAGAGTGTGAGGATTCCGGTTTTAGCAGCTGAAACTGAAAGTGCTTTAAAAGCAGTCTTTGTGAGATGTTAAGAGGATGCTGGAATAGTCAGCAAGACTGATACCTGTTAGATGCTTAACAATGATTTGATATGAAAGGGTGACTGTAGTAATTAGTATAGTATTCATGTTTGTGTTTTGCTTAGGATAATGGAAGTGAGAGGTGGTGGTACCCAGTCTCACTTTTCTCACTGTTGATATTTTATCTTCTTCATTCCATCTCTGGTTTTGTGGTCATAAAGATTGTCAATTTTGATTTTGGTCTAGTGAAGTGAATATACACTGATAAAACATATTTAATTACTTGGGAGTGAACTTCTTGTATACCAGGAGTTTTATAAAAAAAAAAATCCTACTTAAAGTTGAAAAGAGTTGTTAGTGCTACCTTCTCTTCCCCCTTGATTTTTGAAAGGTGTGTTAATATGCAGAGCAAGTAAACTTATTGTAGCGTTTCTGTTTTTAAATTAATTATTTGGATCTTTACTGGCTCGTTCTGGTGGCAAGCCTTCTGTAAGGGAAGCCCATATTTCGCAAATACTATATGTAGAGTACAGCTTTTATTGGCCAACTGGAGCTATAATACTTAGCTAGACTGAAAAGTTTAGAGAGAGTGATGCTGAGGTGATTTGCAAGAAGAAAATAAAGCTTGCCATACTTGATGGCACCTATTAATGTTATTACGGGATGGGGGGAGGAATTTAGTATTTAAAGGTCTTTAAACATGGATCTAAGTAAAATGGAGGTTTTATTTTTAGCCTGCAGATTTATCTTGAAAAAGATTATTCTCTGTTCTCTTCTTCTTCCAGTTCTTTCCTCCTTGTAAAAGTGCTAAAATAATAGAATATTTTGTGAAAAACATAGACATTTTTATAAAAATTAAACAGATAGGGATTACTCCTAAATCTGATACACCTTTACAGCCACAGTTAATTTTATCCAAGATTTTAAATCTTTAAAAACCAAGCGTTCTGTTTCAGTCTGTGAAAATGCATTGGGTACTACTCTGGGAGCTCAGGGGAACAACAAAACCATCGTGTGTGGTGGAGGATTAGTAAATAGGCTGTCGTGACTTTGGATGTACCAAGGTGTGAAAACTGTATAAAGGAGCTTTGCGGTATTGTATAAAGCAATATTTTGTCATGCCTGCTTGAAGCATATTGAGCAGTAATTCAGAAGAAACTGAGGAAGGACTAGGAGTGTGGTTAGAACATAAATCTTCAAGGTTCACCATAAGTCTCTTGGGTGGGAGGAAGAGGGAACATGAGATATTAATCCTTCTCAAAATTGATTAAGATCTCAGGAGAAATAGAAAGGCTCTGAACCTCTGTAGTTACAAGACTGATGCATCCAAAGCCACACTGAGAATACTATATGAGAAAATTCCTGCAAAATGGCCATGAAAAATCTGCCTTATAATGATCAAAACTTTTTGTCTCTTTGTTAGAGAGACAGTAACCTGCTTTAGCAGGAAAGCAGAGTGGCAGTACTTAATGGGGAGTTTTTGCCTGTTGTAATTATTTAGGGTTATTCAGTTAATCATTTGAATAATTAATTCAAATAATTAGTGTTACTATTAATACATGTACTCATACATGATAAAAATGTTTTGTATTAGGAAAATAAAAGTTAAAATCTAAATCATTGCTCATGATAGAAAGTCTTGTCTATTCTTGTCAACAGTAAGTGATGTGTAACTACATAAAAATAGGGTAGAATATTTGATAGCTACCAGTTTCTGTTTAATTTGGTATCTATTCTGCCTAGAGGATATACAGTATGATTTTAAAATCAGACTTAATATGAAACAGCAAAAATTGCTTAGAAGATGCAGCTAACTTACTGGGCAAGAACTCTTGGTTATCACTTGTACTTCATGCCCTATGTCTACTTTAGTAGTAGACAAATTCGTGTAGAAGATTGTGTGTATTTCAGGATGGGGAGGCTTATTTCTGTCTTGTTTCTCACCCAAAAACTGTTGAATTTAATCCAGTTTTTTGGCATCTCTTACTAGAACTGTATACTACTTGGCACCTATGCTGTAGAACTGTATGAAAGGTGGGGTTTTTTTACCTTACCTTATTTTGAACCTTATTTGTGGAGAAAGGTGGACAGATATGTCCGATCTATATTTTTCTGATCTAACTTTGTATACACTGATAAATGGTCTTCAATGTTTTTTTTCACAATAACAAGTATTTTTATTAATCCATGCTTTTATTTCCTCTCCATTGTTTCTTGCCTAAAATTGACCATTATTGATTTAAATTCTACTTTAGCTTCCTGCATTCTCTTTTTCTGCCATAATCTTCAGATATTCGTAGTTATTATTCAGTTATAAATAAAAGTAATCTTTTAGTTCAAAGTGGAGGCCCTGACATTCTTACAGCCTTTTGTCCATATATGTATTGGGTATAGGTATATGTAAAAGCATCTATTATTTTTTTTTCCCAATTGAAACTAATTTCAATAGCTTATATGTAGCCTTTTTAGATTTCAGTGCCTCCTAACCAAAAACCATTCCTGTAGGAAACTTAATATCTCCTGTTTGGTTTTCAACAGTACTGTGATTATTATATCAAGATACCTCAATTTATGCTTTATTTTTGGTTTAATGATTTTAACATCTATGCAGATTGTCTTAAGTTACTGTTGATTACCTGAGATTTCCTTATGTAGAATTCACCGTATAAAGATTAGAAGCTTTAAAGAAGCTATGTCTGTTACCTTAACTTGTTTCTTTACCAATTAAACTGAAATTCTTGGCATAGGTTTTGTTTTATGTGGCACAATATCTTTTTTCTAAACTTTTTCTATCAGATCCTTTTTGGTCAGTGTTTGTTGCATCTGCTGTCTGTCTCTTAAATCTGTTAAAGCAACTTTCTAAGCCTGTTTTCGCTTTATGTCTTCAGTATCCTGGTTTCTCTTTGACTAAAAATTTACCTTTGAGATGTCTGTGCCTGAAGGGTTATAGCTTGCCTTTTTACAATCAGCCTGGTTTCCCACCTCTCTTCCAGTAGTTTTGGCTTTGAGCTTAAGTATGTGGTCAGTGAGGTGCACAGAGTGTTTGCAAAAAGTTATGTACGCACCAGTTTAGAAGACAAGCTCTTCTTGACACAGTGCATTGTACAATAAACTACATTGTGTGAATCTTGTCTAGTCTTCTGGTCTTTTAACACAACTGCTTAAAATAATTTCTGGTAGTTTAGCCTTCAGGAAAGGATTTTTTTTTTTTTTGATCTAACTGAAGTTCCTGGGTCATTTGTCCCAGAAGGAGGATATTGGAAACGTGGACTTTTTATTAGTGGGTATGTTTCACATTTCATGTGATAATGTCATCAAACTGTCAATTCTGGTCAGTTTTTCTTTCAGGAATGGGAGTGAGGATGAGAAAATGTGGTCATTTCATTTGATTGCCTAAAGCCATGGCTATACTTGCAGTACCTAGATCATTCTTGGTTTAGTTTCAAACACTTCATAATACATAAGCCAAGAAGTTTAGTCATGCTTCCTGAAAGCTACATATCTACTATTTAGAGAAATGCTCTTTCACTTCTACTAGAAAGCTGCTTTGACACCCTCTGGAAAAGTTACTTGAAAATTTTAACGTTCTTTAAGATGTTGTAATGTTTAACAATTGTGTTAATGCTATTCATTGTTTTTGACTAAAGTATTAGTCTAATAGCCAGACACACTTCTACCTCTTCCACAGGAGTCCAGACTTCTTTGTAACTTGGATTAGCCATCAATCTTATTTTTTGAAGAAATTGAGCGGGGTGGTGTTAAAATGGAGTAGGCTTTAGTTTACCCTAAGGTGTACTAAAAGATATACAGCATTTGTTTTGGTTGGCCTTTGTAACTGGAACTGTTAGATCAAGCTTTTAGAAAATTCACCAGGAGAAGACAACTTGGGTGGCTTGGAAACTAGTTGAAGTTACTTAATTTGTACCATGGTTTGATTCCCTGGCTGTGGTGTCAGCTTCTCAGTAAATTTTTTTTTTTGACAGTAAATTCTGTCATCTGACTTGTCCAAACCTGCTTTTAATGTCAGAGCAAAGAGCTAGTGAAAACAGTACTGGAGAAAAAGGCCTTAAGCTATGATTTCCAGAATAACTTATGTTGATGAAATAAATATTTTTTGAGTATATAATGTTGTGAACTGTGTGGATAAATGTCCAAAAGATGCAGTCAGTGAAAATGACCAATATTAAAATAGAATGCAATAATCAGCTGTCTAATGAAAGGAGAGAAATTGCCATAAAATATCAAAGTCTCCCTTACAGTGAAGTTAACTGTTCCAATTACAGGTTTTAAAATCTGAAATCGTGAACTGGTTAATCTAGTAGTTTTACTGATGTTTTAGTTGGAGGTGTATGAATTGGAGATAATGCTCTTGGTTACTAATTTTTGGTAAGCAAGATAATAGTTACCTTTTGTGGAAGTGTTTATCTGCTGTTGTAGTGTATAGGCATGTGTAATTTCACTTTCATGGATCTTTGGCTTGATTTTTAGGGTGACTGAAACCTATAGGGAATCCTTTTTACAGGATTTCAGACACATGACAATAGAGGACTTTGACTTGTTTCCTTTTACCACAGGGTTGTAGAGAATGGAAAGAACCCTGCATTGCCTGAGAACTTTTGTTCTTTAGAGGTAAGTCTAAAGACCACTTAAGGCAAACAGACCTTCCCTGGATTTTTTTTCATTCAGATGAGCAGAATTATGGCAGTAGGATGCAAAGACAAAGTCTTGATGGGAAACACTTTCCATTTCAGATAAAACATACTTTGCTGCTTCTACCAATTTTGGTTGAAATGTAGTAACTGGAAGTAATTACAATTAGAAGAATCACCTAAACTTTTAATTACAATGACTGAAGAAAATAATTTGTGTAAGCATTCTGTTAAAGCACCCAGCCAAAGATAAAAATCACAGGTGGGCCTGTGAATTTCTTGACAAATTAGGAAGTGAAGATGCCTTTAGTTACTCTTAAATATAACAGCAAATTGAGAATTAGCCTGGGTTGGTCTACTGGTAGTGGTGCTTCTTGAGGTTCGCATTCCAGTGGTACGGTGAAGCTGTCAGTGTTCTAGGTATGGTGGTGTAGCTGAGTAAGATGGACATAACTCTACAAGGCAACTGAAATTAATTTTTGTGCTCTGTGAACCATTGGGTGTCTGCCAATTACCCTTCAGTGGATCTGTGAAAAATCAATGACAAAAGCAAGCCTGTTGTTAGGCAGGTTTCAATTTCAGTGCTGGATCTGGCAACTTTACTGAGAAGTGTTAAAACATATGTTTGATTGCAGGCCTTTATTTATATGCCTGACAGAATTCAGTTTTTAGACTTCATTCATTTAGCAGATTGCTGCTTAATTCTTTTCTGCATACAGGCATACCAGTTATGTGAAATAGATCAGTCTTGATCCTTCTAAAGTAGCCTGAGGATGTCTACCCAGAAATGTAGTCTACGGAGATGGTAGGAAGAACAAGCCAAATCACTTGAAGATGTATTTCAGTAGTGACAGAAAGATGAGAAAGATGTATCTGTATAGTTAGTTTTTAATTAACTACTTTTAAGCTACATAAATACTCCAAAGGAAGCAAACAGCTTCACCACTTCATTTTCTTGCTGCACACCCTTGTATTTGGAAATGTTGTAGTGATGCATTTTAGAAATGTTGTAGTCAATCCTGTGATTGACTGAAGTGGTATTTCCTTTCTGACCCCTCCATGCAGCATTAAAAAATAAAATAATGTTTTAACATAGTGTTCTTGCTCCCTGCACTGATATCTGCTTAAGACTGAAATAGCTCTGATAGACATAGTTACTCCATGTCGTTTGAACTTTGTTCTAGCCATCTACTTGGACCCCTGAATTTAGAGTAGTATTTTTTATTATTTGAATATAATAAGCTTTTTCTTGATACTGCCTAAGGAATCAGCATCAAAAGCAGTACTGGGTTCTTGTGGACTCTTGATTGCATTTGGGTTCATCCATGCAGATGGACTTCTACTGCTTGCCCCCACTACTCAGAGAGAATTTCTTTGACGCTTGGAATACATATGTGAAAATAATTTTGGGAGGATGATGATAAGGAATGCTGTTGCAATGTCTTGCCTGTGTGCCCTGAAACAGTCATGTCTGTTCAGTTGTACAATTTGACTTGTTGTGTATTAACTTACAGGTAGCTTTGAAAATGTTACTTGAAACAAACTTAGTCATGTTTTCAGGCTAATGAATTTTGAGCCTCATGTTAGTTTAGTTTGAGCTCTAAAAAGTTTGGAAAAAAATCTTTTATGTCTCAGTATTGTATTTATGATTGCTTTCATAAGGGGATTTTTTGGCTTAATGTTCGTGTCTCCTGTGTGTACAACAAGGAGCTGCAGCTCATCTGACAGTGAATGCCTGGTTGAATACTTAGATGGCATTGGGGTATTTTTATTTTCCTGTAACAGTTTCTTTGGGCATGTGTCTGTTATGTAGCATATCCTGACACTTAGAAGAATGCCCTTCTGTTACATGGTTTCTAAAAAAAAAAAAAAATAAAATTTGCTGCTCTGGGAAATACTGTTTACTCTCACTTTTCTAGGAGTCAGCCTGCTGGGACACAAGCTCTGATTTGGTTAAATTTGGGTAAATCAACACAGGTTAGACTCCTAGATACAAAGTGTCAGTGCTGGTCATCAGTAGCATAACAAGTGATCTCAATTGTAATGATTTTTTTTTCTCTCTACTGAAATTTGGTAACTTGTGACTTCTGTTTTGTGTTTGAAAGTGTTTTGCTGAGAAAGCAACCTTGTTAAAACTAAAATCTTAAATTGATGATACCTAGGTTTATGATGTGTAATAAAGCTTCATAGGACAACGCAAACTTGTAACTTTTCACTTCCATTGTGAATGCAATAAATAGATACAGCTACAAAAGGAAACACTGAAGAGTGTGTCTCGGGGCAGAAAGTCTGGTCGTATCAAGCCTATTGTATACATTTCCTTATTAGACATTTGAGATGTGCCATGCTAAGTGAGTTTGTTCAAAGGAAAATAGAAGTGGCAAGAGCCTCTACACAGCGGTTTTAAAGAAATATTTTTGTTTGAAGGTGGTACAAGTCCAGTCCCTGGTAAACTGTGATACTCGCTTGAAGAAATTGCATAAAAAGACTTTATGATCAGTTTTGATTTTGTAGATGGCTTATATTCTTTTAGTCCACAAATTAATGTGTGTTTCTGCATATGGTCTCACTTCTGGAATTATTGCCAGCAGTTTGGAGGAAGTTTGACTCTGGTAAGAGAATAGTGTTTGTGAGTTGAAAGTAAAATGCTTGTGTACATTTCCAGGACATACATTAGAACATAATGGGGACATTTGGTTACCTTTTCAGTTTCATTTTTTGGGTGTATTTTTTAGTATACCACGGTGTAAAACAATCTGCTCTTAGCTTTTAATATGATAATTGAAGAAGCAGTAATTCTGCATTTTCATGTGCAGTGGAATGTGCCTTTTAATAACTTGTATACAAAGTGAATTTAAGAAAACAAAAGCCCCAAATGTTCACGTTGTCAATATTGTATTAGTCAGCTTATATGAATTTAAATTGTATAGACAAACTGGAGCTAGTCAGAAGGAAATGACTTGCAGTTTTCAGCACTACTTGGATACGGTCCCAGTTGTGTTGCTGGTTGATTTCTGACTTAAGTAAGAGCTCATGCAGCAAATGAAGCAACTGTTCTTTGCAAACGAGAAATCCTTATTCTCATGTACACAGAAAGTGACCAAAATTCTGGAAACAGGATGACAAATATCATCTTTACTACAAAGTAATAGAAGTTTGGAATAGCTTTTGATTTCTTTGGAGTTGCATGTGTTTGTATGTCTGTTGTTCATCTGCTGATAGCTTAGGTACCAGTGATTTGAAGGACAGTGAAATTCTGTCATGCTGTTTGAGACAAGGTTTGGACTTCTTAAAAAACAAACAAAACCCAAAACAAAAACCCAAAGAGGGTGTTTATAACTTTCAGGTTTTGTCAATATTAATCCTGAAATATCTGGATAAAATGCTCTGCAGTTTTGTAGTTTATTTTGGGAAGTGTTGTTGGGCTCTAAGTTTTCTGTGTCTTCATCTGTGCTGCTAACTGTGTTCAGCAGCATTCTGAAATACACTGATGTGTTGGGTTTTTAGCACTGCTTTCTCACTGTATTTGTATAATTTGTTTGTCCATGCATGGTTTTCTCACATGTATTATAGCAGAAGAAAATAATGTGTTCAGTCCTAGTTTAAGAGTATGTTCAAACTGCAAAAAGTAGTAAGATTTTCTTTCTTGGAGGGTAGGTAGATACTAAACCCCATCATACAAGTGTGCTCAGGAGAATATTTTCCATGTAGTATGTTACTGATAAAGTATTGAGTTGAAGGATTTATTGTATGACACTTGTTTTACTTGCTCATTTTGGTGTTTGAGTAGTAGGCCTTTTGAGTGGGACAGCTTGGTGTTTGGGGTTTTTTTTTTAATTGATAAACTTAAAATAGTTACTCTTCCTGCTAGTTATAACTTTGGATTTGAATATAATAGGCACTTGTTAGTGCACTTTCAGTAAGATATGGTACTTGTCATATGTAGGTCTCTCTTTTGACTCTGCCAAGTTGGGTGGTAATTAAATTCTCACTTTCTTATGGCAATAAAATGCCTTTGTGTCATCTAGTTCTTGTGAGAGAAAAGCTTTTCTGTTTGGCTTGCATATACCAAGTTTCAGGGTGTGTTTTAGAGTTTTGTGGATGCTCTGCACTGCTTATCACGTTGTGTTTGATTTATTAATCAGTGGAAGACTTCAATTATCTGCCCTGCCATTTTCCTCATGCATCTTTTTTTGCATCTGATGCACCTGCGCTTCTGCTGACTGATCCTGTAATTCATTGTTTTGTTCTGAGCTTCTGCTTGGCACAGTAGTTTTCTCCCTAATAGACCTTGTTTGCCAGCTACTTCTATCAGATTAAATTAAGCATTATTATTCATGTATGTATGCACTGAATATTTTATATTAGCACCATTTAATTAATTTTATAAGGGGTTTTTTGGAACTGCAACTTTCACCTGCTGTTATGAAGATACTTCTCAGTAAATTGTCTATGTTTTCTGTCATCTAATTTTTTTTATTAAAGAATAAAGCAAGTTTTGTTATTTCTGATTGTTTTAAGGTGTACAACTTTTTAGCTGTCTTTTAACACTTTTTATGTTAATATTTTCTAAATGTCTCACTGGAGTGTTTTTTATAGTTACCACAATAATCAGACAACAAAATACAAATCACTTGAGGTGGGTTTTTTGTTGGTTTTTTTTGTAGGAAATGTATGAGGTTGCCAAGAAACTTTGCTCCTTTTGTGAAGGTCTTGTTCATGATGAACATCTTCAGCATCAAGGCTGGGCTGCCATAATGGCAAACTTGGAAGATTGTACATACTCTTACCAAAAGCTACTTTTCAAGTTTGAAAATGTATATTCAAGCTATTTGCAGTCTATAGATGATATCAAGTTGAAACTTACACAGTAAGTTTGCCATTAAATTCAGCTTCAATCTACAAAGTTACTATATTTTAAACTTATCTTTTGAGTGTTGTATGTCTGGTGCTAGTTCTAATTAAGCATATATTTGTTAGTTTCAATATGTGTCTCGGAGAACATTCTTTCTGTTCTATGCTAGTCATTTTTTTAACTGACACTTTTTCCTTGTATTCATCAGCACAGAAATCTATATTGAATTATATGGAAGATATGCTTGTTAATGAACAGCTGTTTCAGAGCTGGAGTCCTTCCAACTGTGCACTAGAAATAGCTAGTTAATAAATATAGACATTAATCAACATTTTTAAATACATATTTGCACTTCGAATAATTTAATAAACTTAAGCAGATATTAAGAATGATGATTTATGTATGAGTAATAACACAAACTTTGGGTATAAATGTATACTTTTGAGGGGGGGTGCATGTGTATACTTTTATCCTGCAAACTCTGGATGTTACTTGAAGGAAAATCTTTGACATCTTTCTGGATGTTACAGTATTCCTGGGAGTGCTTTGCCTAATAGAATGTAAGTGAATGTTGGATACTTTAAGAAATAAAGCATAAATATGTTTTACTTTTTTAAAAAAAAAAAAAAGTTAAATTTAATAGCCTTTACCAGATATATATAAACTATTCAAACTCTGCAAAAGTGGTCAACCAGAAGGCACTCAATCTTTGCTAATCAGCATTGGCATCCATGCAGATTGGAAACATAGAAGTCCCAGTTTTGTGGGTGTTTCTTCGTGGCATGTGTCAAATTGTCCTTTTTTCATTGCATTATAAACATAAGCTTGCTTGGGAGTTTAGGAGCGTTCATATTAAGCAGTGGATGAGAGCAAAAACTGTAACTACTTTAGCTGTCCTCTCATGATGTTGCTACTGAACACAGAATTTTGGAAGGAGTAGTTATCAAATTCATTTTGAAACCTGCTTTAATTGTAAAATGAATGGTACTTTATTATGGGTGGTTAGTATCTAAGTTCTTATGTTACATTGGCTTCTAGATACTGATGTGTGTTTCTTTTCACCCTTTTTTTAAAAAGCTTGGGTTCTGCTGTTTCTATCATGGCCAAGATACCACTGCTGGAGTGCCTAACGAGACATAGTTACAGAGAGTGTTTAGGAAGACTGGATTCTTCAGCTGAGCATGGAGGCGCAGAAAGTGAAGAAACTGAGGATGGGAAATCTGCTGAATTAGCGCTTTATTCTGATATAACTAAAGCAAACAATAAATCAATGTTAGCCTCATTTTGCAAGTCAGTTGAACATTCAGCTTTGGAAGGCACAGATCCTGAAAATGTAAAAGATAAGGAATCTGGTCAAAATGCTACTGTCCAGGACACTGAAACATCAGTAGAATTGAAAGATGATGATCAGCCTTCCTTCAATGTGTCTTTGTTAGATTGGATTAATGTTCAAGATAGACCTAATGATGTTGAATCACTGGTCAGAAAGTGTTTTGATTCTATGAGCAGGGTAAGTTAACAATTTTTTTAAAAATCAAATTATATTACATTGAATGTTATTGTTTATTTTCCAGACGCTGGTGCTTTTGAAGTGACTTAATTTTTTGTAACTTGTTGTTTCTCAGATAACTTTCTGAATGAAGACCACAGCAGAGACTGTGTCTGGGGTGGGAGTGGGGAAAGTATTTTAAAAGTTCTTGAGTGTTAAGAATTTGACCTGTAGGAAAATGTATAATTTCAGTGACTGCTTGTTATCTTGCTTGTTTCTCAAATAACCGTTCTTGTTGGAAAGCCAGTAGTTTCTTGAAGAGCAAAGTGTCTTCTTTCTCTGCCTTTTTCATAGAAGTTATGCTTATAATGAAATTAAAGAATTTACTGAACCAAAGTTAATGTTATTTGTGTTAAAAATGCTGAAGTCTTTATTAAAATATAGAACAAATTCATGTGGTTAATTGTTATAAATTTACATACCCTATCTATATCTGCATTCCTTATTAGCTGATACAGATCTGCTCAGAAAAGCCCAACATGTCGGTTTGTTTTTCTGCTGTTGGTAGACTAAAACATTGCTCACTTCATTTACTTTCTAAATTATTATTTTAACCTGTGAGCATTATATTATAACCTTTTCAAACCCTTTTGCCTAGAGATTTCCTCCTTTGCTTTCACTGTAGCTTGTATTTCTTACATTGTCTAGCTGTGTTTGTATATGTATAATTTTATACTATTATCACTCAACATACCTTGAACAAAGAAAACAGTTTCTGTTGTCTTTGACACTATTTGCTTTGTAAGGTAGGACTGGAAGACTGTCTCAGTTATGTCTAAATCCCATCTGTTATGATGTGGTCAGTTCTGTACATTTTTAATTTCTTTCTTAAAAGTAGTTGGAGAGTTGGGCTTAATATTAAGAGCTGCTTAAGATTTTGAGCTGTCTAAATTTTAGCTGTACAGGAAAGGATAAGAGAAAAATCGGACTTAACAAGTGTTATTCTTTAGGAAAAACAATATTCAGTTTTGTGTGAAAGATTTCCAAATTGCTGAAGTCAGAGACGATCCTCTGTCTTTGTTTGTCCAGTAATGCTACAAGGAGCTTTTTTTAAAAAAACAAGGTTGTGAGAGAATAAATTTACTTTCTACATAGGGCACAAATGTAATGTCTCTTAAAAATCAGTATTTTCAGACACAGACATTAAACAGTTGCTTCCAAATAAATTGTAGTGATACTAAAGATAGAAAAATTATAAAATAACCACTTTAAATACTTTACCTTTTTTAATCATCTTGTAGTCTTATCTGACATAAATCACATGCTTTAGAGAGGCTGTCTTGTAATTGTGTGCTTCTCTGTCCTTGCCTTATCGAAGACTAGTCAGAAATCCTTTGTTTCCACTATTGTAATTGTTTTTTAACTTCAGCTGATTTTTGCAGGGAGAAAGTGTGTTTGCCCCTGTAAAAATGAATTTCCTTTCTGTTTTCTTGACATAAGCAGAATTGGCGGGTAGGGAGAATGCTTTAGGCTATTCTGGCCACCACCAGAACAACTGTGATTGATCAATCTTGATCTATTCTGGTTCATAAAAAACCCAAAGCTTTGAAATAATAGTTTCTACTTTTCCTTAGGAAAACATTAATTTACTCTTATTTCAATAGCAGCACAGACAAAGGATTGACTCTTTGCCTACTGTTAATTTAGAATTAGTTTGGAAACAGAATTGGCCTGTAGCTAAAAAAGAAAAGAAAATACTAAATAAATATCTTGTAACATAATTGTTCTTTTAACATTTATTTGAGATGACACTTTAACATAGCAAGCTAGGATAAAATGGCACTAACTTTTTTTTTTCCTGCATTTTCCCTGTGCTCTTTCCTTGGAAATACAAACCATATAAATGGTTTGTGATTGCAATTCTTCTTGAAACTCAATTCAGGTAAGATTTTCATGAAAGTGTAAAGCATCAGAGTATGAGCTTTATACCTCTGGTACAGGTAGTCTTGGCAGAACTGTTGTTGCACTGAGTGCTGCTAGGTATCTGGTTCTTCTAGCCTCTAGGTGTTTCTACAGAATGACTTCTCATTGCAGAAACCTTGGCTGCAGTAAAAGTAGTGTGTAGGTAGGAACTAACCAGATGTTTCTGTTAAGTGCTGTCATAGCCCCTTAAATAAAAGGCTAGAAAAGGAAGAGACTTTTAAAGATGAGGAGAGCAGTATTATCTACCAGTGAAAGTAGAGGTGAGTGCTACAGATGCAATTAGGTCAAAAATGGGATAAAAAGGATGGATGGAGGAAATAAATTACAGGGTGGAATGAGAGGAATAGGCATTCTTTATAAAAAGAGATAAAACAATTAGTTTATTAATGTAAACAGGGAAAACCTACCGTATTATTCTTTAGTATTTTGTCTGTTAAGAAACTGTTCTAGACACTGCAGTGGAATAATTCAGAGTGCCACAGGGGTGGAATCCTGAATAGGATGGCAATGAAAATGATCCTAGAAAAACAATCTGGTTTAATCTCAGAGACTGTTTTTATTACTGGTTCTTGAAGATGGACAATTCACTTGAGAAAGACCAAGACTCGTAAGGCCATTCATAACATAGTAAAAATTAGCCTTTGCCATTTTCAGAGAACTTCAACATACTTTGTCACATTAATAATGGCATTAATTACTTATTCTGAAAAGTTCTGGGCTAAGTGCCAAGTTTTGGTACTTCCCCTTGTGAGGTTTGTTTTGTTTTGGGGGTTTTTGTTTGTTTGAAGAGAATGAAAGATGTATTCTTTGTAGTTTTTCTTTAATTTGTAATGCTTTTCTTCTTCAGGTTCCTCTCTCTATACCCCGAAGGGGTCTTTCCAGAATGAACATGTGCTGTGTGTGAAAGCTTTTATGAAGCTAAATAATAGATTGAGGGAAAAATAGTACTTTTATTTATATTAATATTGAGTCATACAAGTGTCTTTGAGGGTTAATTTGTGGGCTCTGTAAGTGGCGTAAATCCTGCATGTTGATGAAAGAAGCCGGTGCTGTGATAGCTAGTATGCCCTCACAGAATAGTCTCCTTTTCACTAGATTCTCATATAATAGATGGCATACCATAACTGTTTCAGATAAATTTGGGCAAATTTGTTCATAGTCTGCTAACACCTAATAACTCTTACTATGTTCCTAACTAATATATACCAAGTTTACACTAAACTCTGTCCTACATAAGATGTCACAATTACGTATGTCGTTTTTAGAACTAAGGAAATAAAGACTTAATTTATTTCACTACTCTTACAGCGAAAGAGCCATCCTTAATATCTATGTACATTTGTAGCCTCATAATATTTCAAGCACTTCTTTCTGGGTAGTGGCCTGTGAAAGAATATGATGAAATAATTTTTTTAATGTGTTTTTTATTAGGAAAAACCTTAGCAAAAAGTATCACAAATATATTCCTTCTCCATAGCTTGTTTTCCAGTTTCTTAGAACTGATCTGCTTGTCTAAGGAATCAATTAAAATGTTCATTTAGTTGGAAAAGGCTAATGGGTCTTGCAACCTTTTCCCATCATCCTCCCTACTGCACTTTCCACTGAGTCACATTCATCAGTTGTTTTGATTGTAGCTGTATGGTCTCTGTTCCAGGGTAGACTGTGTCCCTTAGCTTTAAACTGCGTGTTCCCCACACACCTGCCTTGTCCCCTCAACTAATGTTCCTTCCCCTTGGAAGGATCCTGGTTTCTATGATGGTCTGGTTGGAGTATTTCAGAGAAGTTCATGCTGTGATACAAAATCCAGACATTAACTCAGAAGTCAGAAACAGATGACAGATGTAGGCAAACATTAGATTAAAAAAAAAAAAAGTTATAAAAAATCGTTTAGCTAGCTCACACCATGTTTCAGTATGTCAACTGCTAATAAACATTTTTTACTTTTTTTTTTTTAGCTTGATCCCAAGATCATCCAACCCTTTCTGGCAGAATGTCGCCAAACTATCGCCAAACTAGATAATCAGAACATGAAGGCTATTAAAGGCCTTGAGGATAGACTCTATGCATTGGACCAGATGATAGCAAGCTGCAGCAGACTGGTGAATGAACAAAAAGAACTTGCTCAGGTAATACACATTTGTGTGTGCAATATTGGAAGATAGTAGATTTTTAGATATGTGTATGCTGTTAAAAATTACAACAAAACAATTGCATGTCAACACAAGATGGTTTTCAACATATCACACTGGAGATGCTCAGAAAGGTGCTATATTCATAGTAATTTGAAATTTAAATATTGATAGGTTTTTACATCCTGTAGTTATGTTTTCAGCTCTGAAGACCTACCACACTGAATTTTTTTTAAAACATCAAACTAGCTGAAAATGCATCAGTGGACAGCACCGGAACGTACATATAGGGCTTATATTTTTGTCACTTCATCTGTATTGGAGAAAAAGCCAGTCT
This sequence comes from Athene noctua, assembly GCF_965140245.1. Lineage (NCBI taxonomy): Eukaryota > Metazoa > Chordata > Aves > Strigiformes > Strigidae > Athene > Athene noctua. The sequence continues at coordinate 44,269,878 of NC_134038.1, forward strand.
ACAAAATAAATATATCTTACAAAACTATCATAGACTTAATGCACTAGGAAGATGTAGAGCTGTAGTTCACTGTAACTGTCAACTGCATATTAAGCTATATATTTTTGTAGCTAAAGCATTTCTATCAACTTTCTCTTGGTTATAATTTGGAAAAATATATTTAATAACAATTTAGCTAATCGACATTCTTGTAAAAACAACAGTGTAAAACTTTGCTGACTTCTGAGATACATCAGTATATGGTATTGTTTCTGAAATAGAATACATCTAGTTTATTTTGGTTTTATAATTTTTTTTCTGCATGAGTAAGAGTCAAAATATGATAAAATTTTAAAACTTTGAAAACAACTTCTAGGATATTTCTTGTGTTAAGCTATATCTTGTTAAAGCTAGTGAATGGTTTACAGACAGGTTGTGCGGTATTAGTGTAACATTTTCAACGTTTATGTAGAAATCTGCTAATAAAAACAGGATCTGATGACGATGTCCAACAGCTATAAACTGTGTAGATATTTATTTTAAAGCTTATTTGAAAATTGATGTTTTTAATGAGTATTCTTAGCTTAAGCAAGACATCTGGTTTAAATATTAGTATCTGCCTGTACATATCTCTGTCAAATTTGTCTGAATTCTACCTGGTATACGGCTACATTTAAGAGCAGATAACTTTTTGCCAAAGGTAGACCATCAAAGACAGCCTGTAGTTTGCAGTTGCTTCAAGAGAAGTGTGGCCAGCTGGTCGAGGGAGGTGCTTCTTGCCCTGTTCTCTGCTTTCGTGAGACCCCCACATGGAGTACCTTGTTCAGCTCTGGGGCCCTCAATGTAAGAAGGACATGGGCCTGCTTGAGCAGGTCCAGAGGAGGCCACAAAGATGATCAGGGGTCTGGAGCACCTCCTTTGTGAGGACAGACTGAGAGAGTTGGGGTTGTTCAGCCTGGAGAAGGCTCTGGGGAGACCTTATAGTGGCCTTCCAGTACCTAAAGGTGACCTACAGGAAAGATGGGGAGGGACTCTTTATCTGGGAGTGTAGTGATAGGATAAGGGGTAACACTTGAAGAAAGGCAGATTTAGGTTAGATATAAAGAAGAAATACTTTACTGTGAGGATGGTAAGACACTGGAACAGGTTGCCCAGAGAGGCTGTGGATGCCCCCTCCCTGGAAGTGTTTGTCAGGCTGGATGGGGCTTTAAGCAACCTGATCTAGTGGAAGGTGTCCGTGCCCATGGCAGGGAATTTAGAACTAGATGGTCTTAAAGTCCTTTTCAACCCAAACCATTCTATGATTTTATTATATATACTGGGGACCTGGATGCTGTGATTTTTTTCATCTTTGCTAGTTCATCCAACTTCTCTTTAAATGCAAGACAGAAATGTACAAAACCTCAATAATTGGAAAAAAAATGATGCATAAAGTTGGCATCATACCCAGGTGCCATGCCCTGAGTACTTCCTGTCATGCTAACCAGTTCATTGGTTTGTTCTTAGTATGTCATCATCTTTTGACCTTTGACTAGATCCACAATCAAACAAATAACACTAGGCAGTTGGTGAACTGCTCCACTGTTCTCTTATCCTTTATCTTGGTGGTCGTATTTAGCTCATGTGCAACTCCATGCAGTTAGCTTTTCTTGTTCTGAGGGAGCATGTTGTTTTATTTTCCGAGCTGAAAAGGAGAGTTATGACCTTTCTGCATCATATATTTCAGAACTTTAAAAAATTGGTGACTTTCAGGTTTGAGTTTGAGGGCTTTTCTGTTATTTTTATGGTATAGAAATATAAAAAACAACTAGAAGGTCAGAACTTCAGTTGGAGATATGAAATAAGAGATGAGTAGGTCAAATTTAAATTTGAAGGGAAATACTGAGTCCTTCATAAGTTATCACTCAACAATACAGGATCAGGGAAGAGGTGACATCCTTAATGGTCAATCACCAGGCTTGTAGTAAGGAGAGAGAGTGTGCCTGCACTGAACGGTTTCATTTGAAGTGTTAAGAAATGTGATTAAAGACTATTTTAAACGTAAAATATATAGCTCCTATTTTTTAAATTACAGTGCCATATGAAAAATTCTTTAATAACTACAGTTTTTGTGAAGAGCCTCAGTTAACTTTATACCTAAGATTGTCCTTTAAGGCCTTGTTTGCAACTGGAAGTATATTAAATCTGTATGTAGTCATTATCTGATGTTCAGATTTTCACCATTGCATCAGAACTGGGACCACAAAGAAAGACATGGGTTTCTGATTTCTGCTTGCACGCTGGTATATTATTAGTAGGGTAAGTGAACAATGTTGCCTCCTATTTTCTGGCTGATACATAAATCAAGTGCTACCAGTACTTCTGGCAGTACTGTTTAAAAACTGGAGCCTGTCTTCAGATAATTTAAATGAGTAAGTTTAGACATGTTTGTGCTGCTTCTCAGTCTTGCAGCATTTATGTTGTAGACCAGTGCTAAATCCAAGGGAATTTAGCATGATGGAAAAGCTACTCTTCCATCACTCCACTTGCTTGCCCAATGCTGTGAGTGGTGATTTTAGTTATGTTTTCCCTCTTCGCTCCTCAAGTTTACAAATCCCACTTTTGAGTGAGATGCCTGAAAGTCAGTTGGAAAGATACTTTGTCATCTTATTTAAACACTGCTGTATATTTGGCATTTGTACCTTTTGAAGACTTGTCAGAGACTTTAGCTTTCAAATCTTCATCTGTGTCTTGCATTTTTATAAATTGTCTATTCCTTCACTTAGGATACAAGAGTTTTTAAGAATGGTCAGATAGAATGTGATAGTGTGTTTGTTTTTTTAAGTTTCAGTAAATTAAATGTTTGTGGTTAAACAAGTGATTATGTGTACTACATAATTCCTTGATGTGTACTACATTAGTCCTTGATTTTTATATTTGAGCCTTTAGGAAGTATTTTCATACCAGTTTTAGCAGTTGTTCGGATACTGTTTGGAAAAAAAATTAGATGCTTGTAAGATATTAGAGCTGGTATCATGTTATTGGAATGATAGTCTGCATAGAAATCTAAGAATGGTGAAGTGCAAGGATTTATTTATATTTAAAAACATAGATGAGGATGTGTATATTTAAAGGTAGTGCTCACAATTTGTATAACTTTTAGTATTCAGTGTTACCTGAAAAAAAGCTTACATAATTTTCCTTTACATCACACCTTCCAGGAGTGAACTGTTTCTGTTAATAAAGAAGTGGAGGTACTTTATAGAATAAGGGTAAGGAACAACATCTTAACAGCAATCCTATTGGCAATATTTGTATTGGAAGCTGTAGGCTTATTTTCCCCAGGCCAGAAAAAGATGATGTTCTAAGTTGACTTTCTATTCCAACCTCAGTTTCATTATTATAATTCAAACCAAACATCCCATGGAACAAAGCCATCTGCTGCTAGAAAGCCTCACTGCTTATTAATTTGCTTGTTCCTGGACCTGCTTTAAGATTTATTTTGCTTCCAGTCAGCCTTTTCAATTAACTGACCATTAGACAGTCTTCTGTATGAAAAATTACATCCTGAGTTATGTAGATGAATAGTTGATCTCCAGACCCTAAAGTTTAATATGGAAACCTGTTTTGTTAAATTAAAAAACTCTTTTTCTCTGTGGAAGCTGGGATGTGTAATATAAGCATACAGAACTGTGGTCAGTAGGTGGCATTATGTAATAAGAGTATGCCTCTAGAAAACTTGGAGCCTCTCTAATTTTTTAGATTTTTTTTTTTTAATATTCAGATAACACTGAATATTAAAAGTTATCATACAGATTGTGAGCACTACCTTTAAAAATACACAAGTCCTCATCTGTGTTTTTCAATATAATTAAAACCTTGCGCTTCACCATTTTTAGATTTTTATGCAGACTGTTTTTTAAGTTTACTGCAATTTTTCTTAACTGACCTTTTTGTAATATGCTGAGATTTTTTTCTTTTGATTTGCATACTAGGTAATTTTAGTTTAAATTTCGTTTTAAAGACGGGTCCACAGATACAGAAATGGCAAAAGATACCCAAATTTGTAAATAGCCTTTTGGAACTGAAAGTAAAGCTGGAAGGGATTTTCTAGCTCACTGTGTCCAGCTTTTTGTAAATTCAGGCTCTATGCCATGTGATTCATCTCTAAAGCTTACTGAGCTGCTATTTAAAAGCAATTATTTTCTTGACTTCTCTATTCCTGTTGCAAAGTTGTATAGGATCTGATTGTCCTAATGTTTATAAACATCTGTTAATCTCATATCTGAAAGTATTCTTGGCTAGTTCAAATCTATATGCTTTCATGCCTTACACTGCCTTTTGTTTTGGTGCTTGGCAATTCCCTAACAATTATCACAGCATGTTTCTTCAATGTCTTTGTCTTCCTTGACTAAACAACCCAAGTTCTTTTGACAGAGCTGTCCTTCATCTCAGTAACAGTTCTTCCCACTTTTTCTGTCTTCCATTCACTTAGTTTGGATGACAAATACAGTTAACATTTGCAGCCTGCTTTTGTTTCCCAGTGGGTCCTCATTCATTCAGTGCATAAGTTGCTCAGAGTTCAATAAATGGTTGACTCTTCAGTATTCTCTTCCATCTTCAGTGTGGATCTTTTTCCTTTTCATTACACTTAATATGATTGTTTCATACTTTGATTTTTGTGCTGTTTTCAATAGGATATAAATATTTGTATCAGACTTTGCTTATGTGTTTTATAGCACCTTATGACAAGACTGCTTTACGTTAAATATCAAATCAGTAATGAGTGGTTTCATTTTTTGGCAGGTTTGTATAACTCTGGTTTACTGTTTTCAGAAAGCTTTAGAAAGAAACAGTTAAAACTATTGTCTGGTTTTGAATTCTTTATTAAGAAAACAAAGGCTTAATAAACAGTTTGTAGTACTACAAACATACTGACTACTGTGATGTTTAAGCATATGATGTCAGATTATATAAATGTGGGCAAAATCAAAGGTAAATATGGTGTTGTTGGGTGGTATTTTCTTGCCTAAAGAACCACGCTGTTTCCAGCAGTATTTTATCTCACCTGTTGAACATAATGGAGACAATGGGCTGGGACAGTAGTTGTTTTGCCAGCAGCCCCTTGTCTTCCCTATCTTTTCTGTGTTTGTGTATATGTGTTGCCTCCTGTAATCAACTATAATGTTTATCTAAGGCAGTCCATCTTCCCTGTGTTGCCCCCACCCTTTTAGGGGTTGCCTGTTACCATCCACAACAGGTAATTCTTCACTGTGCCCAATTACTATGTGGAAATAAGTAAGAATTAGTTTCATGTATGAATTTCTTAATGCAAAAAAATAGATTCTTTAGCCCACAGTAGTACTGAATATGCTCTAAATTGATGTTAACTTCTGGCATATGCGAGACTTAAAAAGCTGGTTGTTTGCAGAAATTAGAATGATGGTTGATCCCTTCAATCATAGTAGCTGCTTTTCTGCTGCATTAACTTTTGTGATCTTTCACTGATGTTAGTTAGTTGTGTAAATTTTTTACAAGGTTGTGTTTGTACCCGGGAAGGAAATGTAAGATGTATTTGGACTGGATTATAGAATGAAAAGAAAGCAACTTTGACACTTTAATTCTCTATGTAACATTCTGATATACTCCTCAATGGTTACCGTGAGTTTTTAAAAATGCTTGCGTTCTTACAGAGAAGATAGATCACTTCTATCTGTTTTAATTGTTACAGAGCTTGTGTAACGAACTTGTCTCTTTTCCTCTAGGGATTTTTGGCTAATCAGAAGAGAGCAGAGAACTTGAAAGATCCTTCTGTGCTGCCTGATTTGTGTTTGAGTCATGCAAATCAGCTGATGATTATGTTAACTAATCACAGAAAACTGTTAGATATTAAACAGAAATGTACCACTGCCAAACAGGAGCTGGCAAATAATCTACAAGTCAGACTGAAGTAAGTTACAACTTCTCAAATTTATATTGCTTCCACTTGCATTGGGACTGTTTAAAGAATGTGTCTTAAGAAAATCTTTGGTAATGCAGAGAGTTTTTCTCAGTGGGAGAAAATAACTTAAGTTGGATCACTTCAGTTTAAATGAAGTTATTTGTGTGGAACAAATTATTATTTTAAGAGGAAGCTTTCTGAGAGTTTAAATGGTCTTCACATCAATAAAATAATATCCAAGAATCTACAGTCCCCTCTTCTCAACCTCAGAAGCCATCAGTATCTTATTTAAAATTTGACTAGCAATTATATTGATGTTTTCAGAGGATTATAATAAGCATAAGTGAATCACTCTTCAGTAGCTTGTGATCACATCAAAGCAGAAAAACATGCCAGTCAACAATGTATGCCTTGTAATTTCTCTGTTAATATGTGTTCCTACTTTAATGTTGACTTGTTTGTATTTCTTTCATTTTTACTTCTGTCAATAAAAACAATTGTTACTCGCTGGATATACCTCTACTTTTATGCCTTCTGGTGGCAAAGTTGCTGTAATGTTTCCCCTCAAACACAATTGATCACTTTTTCAGTAGTTATCCTGTGCTTTAAATTAATGTATTGATTGTATCAATAAGATAATTGAAGATGTGGTTACAAGGTGTGGGAATTTGTATGTTAAAGAGGTTGTAGTTTGTAGTGTATGAGTAGATGGTGTGAACTTTTGAAAACAGTATCCTTACCCTCAGTATTTCTTGCTAATGTTTTTTAGTAAGTATTTCTAAGACTTATAATCAAAAAGTAGTCTCTTTTTTCTCTGGGTGTACCAGCTTTTTAAAAAATTCTTCTGGAGAAAGTTACATTATCATTCCTCCTAAGGTTATCTATGCTAAGAGCATTACTTGTCAAAAACAATACCTTAAATGAAATGGTGGCAAGTGTTCATTTTTTGAGCACTGATACGGATATCTTACTGTGAGAAATTAATAAGGAACTGCAAAGCAACTACTTAATTGTGAATTGCTTGGTACTTCCAGATAGCCTGTGTTGTCCCATGTAAAATGTCATTATTAGTTCATCCAGACATGTTGCTAATCTTAGTGAAATTTAAATGCAAAAAAGATGACTAAGTTGTCTTCTAAAGTGTAACCTACTTTTGTAGGTGGTGTTGTTTTGTAATGCTTCATGCTGACCAAGATGGAGAGAAACTACAAGCGTTGCTTCGTCTTGTAACAGAGCTCCTAGAAAGGGTCAAGGTTGTAGAGGCTCTCAGTACTGTTCCTCAAATGTACTGTCTAGCTGTTGTTGAGGTTGTGAGGAGAAAAATGTTCATAAAACACTACAGGGAGGTAAGTAAAACTTCAAGACCAAATCTTTGTGTTAATGTGTAAATTAACAATTAACTATATATTTTCCCTTCCACAGTGGGCAGGTGCTTTAATAAAAGACGGGAAACACCTGTATGAAGCGGAAAAGGCAAAAAGGGAATCTTTTGGTAAACTGTTCAGTAAGTACTTTATCTTCTGTTAAAAACATTGCTGGTAAAAGAATTCTGATTATTTTTTTTTCCCCGCAAAGCCTGCAACTTACATTCTGAATGAACTTCTAAAATAAGAAAACTGAGGAAAAGGTTATCAAAATTTTGGAAAGGAGATTAGCAAAATTACAATGGAAATCTGAAAGGATGTTGAGACTTGCAGGGGGGAACACTAAGCAAAAAGAGACTTCAGTGAAGTGAAAAGTTCTACTTGGATGGTGGGTTTTGCGTAAAGTGCTGTGGTCACTTGCAGTTTTTATGCTGTCAAGAAATGGTATAGTTAGTAATGCTTTCAAATTCAGTTCAGCTGTTTAAACTGCTTGTGGCATTGTTTGTGTGTTGCATTTATGACTTTTAAATAACCATTTTTTTTCTTTGCTCAGGGAAATCTTTTCTAAGGAATCGTTTGTTTAGAGGACTTGACTCATGGCCTCCATCCTTTTGTGTATGTACTCAATATATTTTTAGTTTTTATTTTATTTTTATAAACAGTACTTTGATAACTTAAGAACTTAGAGCTTGAATGAATTAAGCTTATGCCAGTCCCGTTGCTCTGACACGGATGAAAAAGCTTGGAGCTGGTGTTCTTTGCTATTCAAGTTACACATACTGACATTGGTTCATAACTTGCAGTGTGGTGGGAGAGGAAATGTCAACTTGATACTCCTTTTTAACAAGGAGTCTGTGGTATTGCACAAAAAATTGCTATTCATGATCAGAAAAAAAAAGCCAGGTAATTTGATTATCTGATCCTCTCTTCTGAAAAAGAGACGTAAAATTAATTGGATGGTAAAAGCAAGTAAAAGGTTTTCATGTTTTCCTATAATCACTGGATGAGTGAAAAAGCATTTTTGGATGATAACATGAAGGGGTGAAAAAGTGTAGCTGTAATCAAGAATTATCTGTTGACTTTGATTTCATACAGCTTGGTTAATAGTAGGATAACTCTCCCTGATTCTAATGTTGCCATCTCACTCTGCCTCGTTTAACCTTTTCAGCTTCTCTGCAGCTTTTGTTTTTAAAGAATACTTGTAAGATAAGAATGCTGTTCATCTCAGTGTTATGAATACCAAACTAATAGTTGACCATATGTTTAGCAGCACAATAAATAAAACTTCAGTGCCATCTCTTATCCCTTAACTTTTTAAACACATCCTTAATGTTTATGAAGCTTGATAATAGGGAGGAAGTTGGACTAGATAATTGTTGTAGGTCCCTATCAGCTGACATCCTCTACTCCTGCCCAAGGCGCTATGGATGGAGTTAAGTGATTACAGATGTAAATTATTCTTTTTTTTTTTTTTTTTTTGGGAGGCTGGAGCCAGACATGGTTCCTTCAAAAAAAAAGTAGGAAATCTTTTGAGCGAGAGATCAGTTTAACACCAACTTTTCTATGTTACCAATTAAGCTCTTTTTAATCCTTCCTTGGTTATCTTGATATTACTTATCTAAACAACGTGTAAATTAATTTCTCCTTAATACAGACACGAAAACCTCGCCGATTTGACAGTGAGCTTCCAGATATCTCATTAAGTGATTTGCAGTTTTTGCAGTCTTTTTGTCCTTCGGAAGTACAGCCATTACTCAGGTAAAGCACTTTTTAAAACTTTATATTATAGAAATAGCTTCTCTCTGGTTCTACCCCCTTCAGTCCCACCCCAGTTCATTTTTTGTAAAGAACAGACAATAACTTTTTTGAACTGATTAATTCATAAGCAGTGTTCTTCAGTGACTTAATGCATACACATATTATCTATATGCTTCCTGTACTCAGGCTCAGATGATTTGAACACTTACATGTATTCTGTATTGAGATGTAAAGGATGCTGGATGTTCCTCTGAACTGCTTCATAGCCAAAACCCCCCAAAAATTGTTGTCAGTTTTAAACTGAAATAAATTAATAACTTCATGTTTTGTCAGATCAGAATTTATTTTTTTTTTTTCCCTGTTTTCTCTTTGAGTGGTATTCTGGAGGAAATAAAATAAATGTCTTTAGCCCAGCATGAGATCATAGAGATCCTGTATTCAGTTACTGGTTTTTCTCTGACAGACAGATTTTACTAAAAAGTGTGTTCTCTAAGTGCCTTTGCTCTCTGTGGAAATCTATCATTTCAAGCAGAAGCTCTACTTCCATGTTTCTTATCTTCCAACAATGAGGCAGACATGTAAATCTAGGCAGGAAACCTACTGTTTTGTCTCAAGGTAACTTAACAGGATTAGTTTCTTATCTAGAACTTGGAGAAGTCTTTCTGGAAAAGTTGAGTGTTAGAGTGAGCTTTCAAACTCATACGTCTTAAACCTGTAGCAATCTGATAGAGAAATGCCATCCAAGGTAATGGACAAGAACTAGGCAGTAGCAAGTTCTGCGTAAAGTTCTGTCTAGAAGATGATCTGTCTATCAGCATAACAACAATAATATGCTGCTCCTAGAAGAGATCTGCGGTGAGAGATTTGCTGAGATTCCTTTTTGAGTTTTTTTTAGCCCCAAGGGCACAGTCTTGCAAAGGATAAAGTAAATCCGAAAGGAGTATACTCCACTGTCATCTGTCAGGTTCACCAACAGTATCAGCCTGATACCTGTTACTGGTGCAGTGCAGGAGCTGAATTCACTGTGGTTTTCACCTGTATTTTGTCCAGGCTTTCTTTTTAATTCAGAATTCCTGGACATCCTTATGGTATTGCAGCTGGAATTAACAATAACTGTTGTGATCTTAGTCTGCTTGACAGTGGATTTGCCCTAGATCTTGATAGAGGTGATGCACCATTTTAGTTTCTCTTGTTATGCTCAGACTTGCCCTGCAGTGATTCTGCAAAGGAAAAAAATGCAAAGTATAGTATCATATTGCTGATGTTTGCCTGGTTTTTGAGTTTGAGAATTTTGCAACCTTCTCAGGAAGTTTGGACTCAGTTCAGGGAGTCTTGAGTTCAGGGAGTCTTTTGCCTTGCTATTGTCAGGAAACCAATCACTAACCAAACTGTTTTAGATGTTCCGAATTGTAGTGACACAGTTTTCCACTTGATGGCAATAGAGGTGGGATTATGTCACGTTCGGCATGGTTTCTGGGCTCAGGATTACATTTGGTGGAAATACTGATGGTGATGGTGATTTTAAACTCGAATGGGCAAAGCTGTCACACACAGCTTGGTAGACACTGAACTTCAGAAGAAACTTTAGAGCAGTAGTTTCTTTGGTATTTTCATTTAACATCTAAAGAGCAAGCAATAGGCAAACTGAGACCCAGCACAAAGTCCTTTTCTATCTGCACTGAACCTGTGAGCTGCATGATTAAAATGATGCTTCTGTTTACTTGCAATGTTTCAGTCTTCTGAAATTGTATATTTGAGCAGTTATTGAAATCTTAATTCTACAAAAATACTCTTAATACCACTCGCCCTGTATTCAATAGAGAATGCAAAATACATTGAAGTGTAATCTGTTTTTCTTACATTGTTAGTCTAAATAAACTCCTGTTTCACGGTTTCAGTGGAGCTGTTATTGAAGAAATAAAAAATTATGGTTGTACAGACTCTCAAGAAAAATTACATGTTGTTTTTCCAGAGGTTTAGAAAACTTGCAGTCAGAAGCTTATCTTGTAACACTTGCAATGTGATCATGACACATTACTCAGTCTTTTAATTTGGGTTACCTATCACTAAAAAAAAATTAGAGAATTAATAGCTACTTCAAAGGTAGAGCTGGATTGGAGAAAATCTAACTGCAGAGAATAGAGTCATTTGCAAACTTAAGTACTTCAATTACAGATCTAATCAGTATCAGTTCTCTTCTGTTACCGTTATTCTAACTCTAGGTACTACTGGTAAATGTTTTCCTCAGAAGGGAAGACTGATACATTACTTACCCATCATTGTGTTTATCTGCTCCTTAAATGGTTTCATATTCTTAATTTAAAACACAAATACCAGGTGGTCTTAGTGGATTTTCCATGTATGTAAAATAGATTAAATGAAAATACAAACCTTATACAGTGGGAAGCTTAGTCCTGTTGGATTATACACATAATTTATTTGAATATTAGATTAACAATGTGGAAAAAAGTATTTAATCCTATACTGTTTTCAAGGGTTCCCATACTTTGTGACTTTGAACCTCTTCACCAGCATGTACGTGCTCTACATAACCTGGTAAAGGCAGCACAGAGTTTGGATGAAATGTCACAAACCATTACAGACCTGCTGAATGAACAAAAGGTATTTTTGTTTTTCTTTACCAAGAAAAGAAAGTACTCTATTAGAATATTTTCATAACATTGTTTTATCAACCACTTCAGAAAGAAACTTTGTTTTTCCAGATGTAAAGTTTAGTTGATCTTGTAACGGCATGTTTCCTTTCTAATCACATATTAGTAAATATTCTGAAGAGTTTTCAGCTCTTCAGCTAATAAAGTAAGTCTATGTAGAGAACAGTTAAAAGATACTGAATATCTTCTAAATATTTAACACATGCTTATATTCCACAGAAACTGTAGAAGTAAATTATTCGGTTATTATTTCTGTTCTCTGCCATTTTCTAAAGCTTCTGTGTGCACAATGTGTGCATTTTGCCTTTGTCACTTTAGTGTGTACTTAATGAAGCTGTTGTTACTTCTTTAGATTTTTGCATAGCTTAAGTCCTTCTGGAACAAAGAGAAGGAGAATTTAGGGCCTTGGTTGGTTGCCCCCATTAGCCTGAATATTGATGTATCACCTACTCCTTTGTTGCAGTCCTACTTTTTGGGGAAGGGAGGAAATATATGCAGTATTTTTGCTGGAGTATAGAAGGAACAGATGGCAAAAAGATTTCTTGCTAGTTTCACTCTGCCTGTCAAGCAGATTCTTTGCCTAGAAACCCTGATTCTGCCAGTCAATTTTGACTGCTGCTGTACATTCAAGCCTCTAACCTTCATAATATACCAAACAAAATCCTTTTAGCTTCTGACTGTAGCCTGTCCCAGTGAAACTCTGGGTGAATTTAGCAATGCTTAAAATTTCATGTGAAGTTGACTGCTTCAAACTAGCTTTCTTTAGCAGTGTTGCTATAGAAAAAAGGTGTCATTTCCATGGGACTCCATGTTATCATCTACGGTGTGTTTGTATGCAGTTTGCTGACTAGAAGCATCTTCTGTAACTGCCAAGGTTATGGGCACGTCCAATTTTGAATTAGTAAATTCCTTCTTAAACCAGGTGACATGAAGTCCTTGATCTTATTCCTCTGGGACTTGAAAAAGAGATTTACTGGAAGTCTTTCATTTATGCAAAATACAAGATCTGAGATGCTCTTTGTTCTGTAATATAGGAAAGGTCTGTTGTTATGAAATTTCTTAGTTCTTTTGTCTCTTTATGAAGATTGGTTTTTATATGAATGGCCATTAAGAACAAGAGTGTTAGGGCCTGACCGCTGTACTAGCCAATGAATGGCTAGGAGTGGTGTAGATTTTGTGGTATCTGGGAGTTACTGAACGTGCTCTTCCAACAGACCGTGCTCTGAAATATAGAAGTCCACCCACAACTTGAAGCATCCTGAAATTTATCTCACTGGGATAATGACAGGTGTTCTAACAAATTAATTTTTTGCTAACGCTTGCAATATCAGAAGAGTATGAAATAAATCAAGAGAAGTAACTTTTAATTCAAAATATACGTAATAACAATAGAAAAATAAACAGGAAAGGTGCCTCACTTGTTCAAGTCTTGATGGTTTGCCCTTTTTGGTTCAGACTTCATTATCTGAGAAATTTTTATCAGTATCTGGCTGCACAAAAAAGATGATTGCCAAATCAGGAGAATCTGTTCTTCCCACTCTTCTGCTGTGCTTTGACCAGTTTGGATTCTTGGCTGACTCAGAAATGTCAAGTGCTTAGACAGATTAGGATAATTGTCTCTTTCCTTAGAGTAAATTGCATTGCACAGTCAGAGCTGGGCCATTCATGATGTCATCTTGAAAATGCCCATCTCTGTGTGTAATTTCAATGATTCATTCAAACTCTTTTTTGGAATTGAAGCAAACAGATCTGTCAGATTTTTGCTTCTCAGTGACAGTGCTCTTGTTATTGCTTAATGAAAAATACTGGGTCTTTCTCTGTGTTGCTTTGTTCTGCAGATGATCTAGAAGTGTTTTTTAAATTACACTACTTTTGCCTGTGGGTTTTTTTAATGGAATTAGTGAAATAATTTATAAATGTTCATTTCTTATCCTTAGTATTGCTGGGAATTTACAGTTTATAATTAGAAGGATGCATAAACATTTAATAATAGTCCTGAAGATGCCTACAGCTTCATGCACCTACACATTCTGTTGTTGAACTGTGAGATACCATCCCAACTTTGTGCAGAGCTGGTGATGACTGTGCAGGCGTGCAGTGTTGCCCATACAGCAGAATGTTGCTCTTGTACTCTCCCAAGGAGGTACATTCAACTTCAGCCTCCCTTTCCATATAAGTGGCAGCAGAAGACTGGTTCTTTTAAATTGGACTGGGATAGTTGCCCTGACTTGTTGGTGGTGCAGCAGTTCAGCTCTGGCTGGGTCAGGCGGGAGTTCATCCTACTGCATCAGCCATGGCAGATGGTCTTTTGATAGTTGCTTTAGGCAGAAGAGAAAAGCTGTGGCTGCAGACAAGTGAGCAAAGAGCAAGTTAGAAAGGAGATCTAATACCTTACTGGGGATGTTAGTAGCATTCCTTTTTAAGCATCCTCGTAACTCTTACTGTTTCAGCTTTCAAGTTCACAGAATATTAATGATGATATGCTGCTCTGATAGATTTCTCTTTTTTTAATATGACATCGGAGTAATTAAAGAACATTGTGGATTTTTGTTTAATTTGCCACTACTTTGAAATTTGGTTTCCTTTATAAAGCTTTCTGCTTATTCTTTGTAATTTAATGGTCTCACACCAAATATATTGTTGTGCCCTCTTTTGCGTAATACAGAGTTTAAGCAGATCGGTGATTGGGTTAAAGATGTTAGAGAAAGTTAAGGTTGCCCGTAGGAGTCAGATAAGATGATTAAGGTGTCTTTTCCACAGGTAGTAGGTGACTAATATATGCAATCCTTTGATATTAAAAGTTTTTCCTGTAAGAGAAGCTGGCTTTTAAAATTAAATTATGAATCTACCATTTGTTCTAGTTAAGTTCAAAATTCAAACACTGTTTGTAATCCTTCCAAGAATTGTCCATTTCCCTGACTATGTTTATCGTAGCAATGTAATTAGAACAAAGCGTGTAATCCAGCAACACCTGAGAACTTAAAAATTAATTCTGCTTCTCTGTCTCTGCTTTCTATTTTTTCTTGTTTGCTCTTGACTCCTTTTCCTTTGTCACAGGAATTACAGTGTATGACATATGCATACGTTTCTGCCAGTAGATTGTAAATAGACTAGATGTCAGGCATCAGCTTCTTAGGGAAATTGGCAACAGTAAACAAAGTCTTCCATATAGTTTCACCTGCTTAAAATGTGAGGTTCTAATTCTTCACTAGACAGGACTCTGGTACTCTAATTAGAGACCCAGCTCACAGCAGCCCCTGCAGAGGCAAGAAGTTTGTTACAGCCCTGGGTCATGAAGAAAACAAGCTCAGTAGAGTAGTGTTCCACACAGTGACAATTATATTTGTTTTCTTCTTCATGCTGTATCATTACTCTTTACCTTCTAGAATGATTTCACAGGGGTGCCAAAAGTAGATAACATCCTTCATTTGCATGTGGCTTTCTGTAGGGCCTTCTAATATACAAAGCCTTTGAAGGGTTTTTTTAGCATTTGCTTACTGACATCTGTGATGCTAGCTTTTATTTCTGTTAAAGCTCTGGTTTATCAGTGTTAAATGTTACTTAAAGCATATGCTTTGAATCCAGGCATGTATCAGCATATACTGCATCCTTCAACATTTCTAAGTTTTCTTAGATAAACAGCAAGCTGAAATTAAACCTAAAGAAAATGCTTAAACCTGGACTAACAGTACCTTTAACAAAAAGAGCATTTCTGTTTAAGTTTTCTCTCATGTCCTGTGTTCATTTTTGATTGAAGACGTTATTGTGTATATAATGGGCATAACTTTTCTTGTAGTGGAGTTTCATCACTGGATTTCAAAATCATTATATGATTTACTTTCATATAAATGGAAAGGTGAGATGGAAATACAGCTCTGCTACACAGATGAGTGTCAAAGCTGCAAACAGATTCTTCCTGAATCTCAGTTCAGAATTCAGTTAGTCTTACTAAATCTCCATTAAGAGAACAGCTATGTGGTATGGAGAAGAATAGGGTCCCTTTTTGGGTAACAGCCATTTGGAAAGGACTGCAAAAACAAAAATCAGCTATTTATACATCAGCAGTCTAATACCTGTCACTTCTGGATTTTTTTGGAGATCTGTTGCTGACCTTTTATTGCCCAGCTCCACTTACTCTCGCCAGTCAAGTAGCTGAGTTCAATGGTTAGCAAAAGTTTCTTCAATTAAAGCTAACATACTGAAGAACACCAGACACCCAGTTTAAATACATAGAGGCAGTGTGGTTGGTTTGGAAAAGAGGTATGAGCAGGATCATCAAGATTATGAGCTGGAGGCAGTGTTGGCTTTTTGGAGAAGAGCACCATTCTCTTCTGGTGAAAGTCCCAGCACTTTGAGGCAGAACATCTTGTGGAAATCATTTACTGCAAATATTCCCATGAGTCTTTAGGAAAAGTTTCTTTTCAAGATAGTCACATTCCTCAGATGAGTAAGACCAACCAAATCGTTCAAGGATGAAGGATGGAAAAGCAAGGTAATGGTTGGGCTATGGTGTTACAGACATTGCCTCTGAGATCTTTCAGAACACTGATCCATTCAGAAAATGTCTTTTCCAGTTTGTGATCCTAATGATCCTACTCATACCTCTTCATCTTACATGTCACAGATACTCTCCTTATGTATTTTAACTGTGTGTATTTCACTGTAAGTTCCTTACAAAAAATTGCTCCCCTATCCATCCTCTTAACAAACTTATTCAGGGGTGCATCCTTGATGGATAATGAAGCTGTGCATTGCTTTTTGGCTCCACTGGGATGTGTGTTGCACTTGCTGAAGCTTAAGGTTTATATTTTTGTTCTAAAAATCTGCAGATGGTATTATTGTTGTCATTATAGCTTCTATATTCCCTGTTGTGTTTAAGAGTTAATAGTATAATATACAACAGGTTGTTCATTTGTTCCTAGTTCATCTAGGTGTGAAGAGGACTTTAATACACACTTCACTTACTCTGTCAAGCAATAAATTTATTATGTTACATCTATTAAATAGCAAAGATAAAAACTATCTGAAGCATAATCTTTTAGATATACTGTAAGACAAATTGAGTTTCAGTCATAATACAGAAAGCTTGAAAATCATAGCACACAGTCTGTTTGCGGTCTCTAAGGACTTGCTGAGGTTGATTATTTTTTTTAAAGCGCTTCAGAATGGTGCTTTACTGAATTGCAGGTACGTAGGAATAAGTGCCTGTAACTTGACTTGCAGTTAAAATATTATAGCTGTGATAAATCAAACTTCAGCTGAATTCACTTAAAGTATATATTCCATGTCAGTATAGAAAAGTAGAAGGTCAATGAAATAGCAAAGATTGGTTTTCAAACACTTCATGAATTTACACTTTACAGCAGAATATGCACGTGAGATCTTGCTTTATAATTCATATAGTAATGAACAGGAAGTGGTGATAATGAGATTTAAACATATTATCTAACCACAATTAATTGGAAGATTGATTTTTAGCCTTTTAAAAATCAAAAGCATTGGAATTGATCAGAATTACTTGAGAACAGTTCTGTGAAGGTGGAGAAGCTTTACTTAATCTCTGTATTGGTTTACAAGCTGCTGTTACTCATGGATGCTTATGGGTGATTATTTTGTTAGCTTTTCAGCTGAATATTGATGGATCTGGTCCTACAGAATTGGATTTGGTGGTATCCAAGGTCTAGAGGTAAAATGACAGAAATTGGAAGCAGTGGGAGCAGCACAGAGGGGGAAAAAAATACTACTCAGGCTGTGATATCCTGCATTCTGAAAAGTCAGAATGTTGCTTTTAATTAGAATGTGCCTTTCATTATACTGTACTACTTCTACACTTCCACAAGCAGAACAATTCTCACGCATGTTTTTAATATGTTAGTAGGTTTTGTTGTATTGATAGTGAAGCTTTTTGTAAACCTTCCTAGTTTAATATATTAATAGTGGCTGGTTTACACTGATTGTTAATAGCAGTATTAGAAATAATAAAATAAAAATTTTCGTAATAACTGAAAGCTGAAATCAATAGGCTGTTAGAAAACAAAGTGTATTTCTGACTGGGTTACTTCAGTTTTTTGTATCATCCAAATGTATGTTTCAGTCCTTTCAAATACAGTTATGTGATCTATGTAGGACTTTTGGATATATGCACAGTTAATACTTATGTACTTACTAATGGTGCTCTTTTGAAATTTTCTGAATTTCTGTAATTTTTACTTAAATTTTAGTTGTACATATTTTGGACTGTTATAGATAAGGCTGACTTTTTAAGTTCTGTTTTGCCTGGTAATTTTAATCAATTTAAAATACTATCGGTTTTGCCTATCATTTTGTTAAGTGTTTGTTTTATATTTTATAACTTGTAGGCCTCCAATAGTCAAGCATCGCCACAATCTGCTACCACACCAAGGATGGAAAGTACAACAGGAACTGCAATTGCTACCTCTTCAAGAACTCCTCCATCACTCAGTCTTCAGGGTCCCCTGTGTCCTCCTGTGTGTCCCCCAGCTCCATTAGAAGAATTGTCTCCCGACAGCATCGATGCTCATACATTTGATTTTGAAACTATTGCCCATCCAAATTTGGAGCAAGCTCTTAAGCAAGGATCACTAGACTTGGATTCATTAGCAGAGAGTCCAGAATCTGACTTTATGTCAGCAGTAAATGAATTTGTAATAGAGGAAAATCCAGTATCTCCTAATGTAATAAGTGATCCACAAAGTCCAGAAATGATGGTGGAATCTCTTTATTCTTCAGTTATCAATGCAATAGACAGTAGACGTATGCAAGATACAAATTCTCGTGTAAAGGACGTTTCAGTAGAAAATGCATCTCTCAATGTTTGCATGGAGAAGTGTAGGGTTATTGCCCAAGACTCAAAGGTACATTTAAGAGGTATAAAAGAAGATCTTTGCCACTTTAGAACACTTGTACAAAGAGAACAGTGTGACTTTTCTAATTCTTTAAAATGCACTTCATTAGAGATAGTAAATACTATTGAGAAGGTAAAACTTTCACTTGAAAAAACACTAAAAGATAAACATCAAAAAGAATTACAGTCTTTGAAAAGTGAGTATGAAACTAAAATTAATAAATTATTGGAGGATGGTGAAGAAAATAAAAAGAAGATTAAAAAGTTAAAAGGTGACTTATTAGGCCTTGAGGAAGTTCTTCAGAATAAGAATGATGAATTTGCAATTGTGAAAAATGAGAAAGAAGCTGTAGTATGCCTTCAGAATGAAAAAGACCAGAAATTACTTGAATTGGAATGCCAAATGGAGACACAAAATTGTGAAATTAAGGAACTGAGACAGTCACGTGAGATAGTACTTGAAGACTTGAAAAAACTTCATGTTGAAAACAATGAAAAACTACAACTCCTGAGGGCAGAACTCGAGAGTTTAGAGCAAAGCCATTTAAAGGAACTGGAAAACAACCTACAAGCCAGGCATTTACAGGAATTTGAGAAGGTGCTAGCTGAGCACAAGGACTGTTTAGATAAATTAAAAACAGAGAATCAGCATAGACTTGAACAAATGCAGGAATCTCATGCAGTAGTTGTGCAGGAGAAACAACAACAACTAGAAGAGTTACAACTCAAGGTTTCAGATCTGTCTGATTTGAGGTGCAAATTAGAAGTTGAACTTGCCCTGAAAGAGGCAGAAACTGATGAAATGAAGCTTCTTTTGGAAGAAAGCAGAAACCAGCAGCAAGAGACCTTAAAATCTCAGATAGATAAGGAAACTGAAAGCCTAAAAAAGGAGATAGATAAATTAAACAATAAAATACAAATTAGCAGTGATGAATATCAAGTAGGCTTATCAGAACTAAGGACTCTGATGACAATTGAGAAAGATCAGTGCATTTCTGAGCTAGTAGACAGATATGAAGAAGAATCAAATTTGCTTAGAACTGAACTAAATAAAGTAACACTTCTTCATCAAAAAACTTCTGAGGCAGAAAAAAGACTTTCAGAGCAAATAACAGAACTACAGCGTAAGTTAGAGTTGGAAGCAAATGCCTTAGAAAAGGAAAAAACAGAAAAATTGTCTCTCTGTGAGCAGCAGGAAAAGTATGAAGCTATTATCCATAAGCTTAAGGAAGAGAAAGAACTGTTAGTATCTAACCAAGAACAAGACAGGCAGTTGCTCATTCAGAAGCTCAATTGTGAAAAAGAGGATGCAGTACAAACTGCTTGTAAAGAGTTTGAATTACAGAGGGAAGCTGCTGAAAAAGGGCTTTTGGAAAAAATACAGCAACTTGAGATGCAAGTAAATCAGAGGTACTGTAAGAATTAAGTTACTGTGTTTTCCTAGCATTTTAAAGTAATTAATGTGGTATACTATGTACTAAGTAAAACTTCTATGGACTTGTAATAGTGTTTACCTTGGTCTCTATATTCAAGTTTCAGGTTACTTCCATTTTATATGTAATGATATTCCTGTTTGTAGTTAATCTCAAAGACTGTAAAATATCTTATACAGCACTATTTCCAGACAGCAATGAAGGTTTCATATTTCAGCCTTGTAATGTTATGTTGAAGGAGTGTTTCCACAGTAGCATTTTGCTTGAAATTCCAATTTTGATGGTCTCAGCCTCTCTCTCGTTTCCCATCCTTTGCTCTGGTATTAGCACTGTGTTAGCATACAGTGGCTAGCTTTTAATCTTATAACTTCTTCTGGTTGGCTAAGTGTACACTCTTGTTGGTGCTAATGGTGGCATGAAAAAGTGTGAGGAGAGATAGATAGATATGATCTATTGAGAACTGTCCCATGGCTACCTGGACTTCCATTGACTTTAGCTGCCACAGTTACGTATTTCGAGGTCTTCACTTTGAGGTTTTTAATGAAACACGTGGGCAACAATTTTAAAGAATATCCTAATGTTGTTTTTCATTGTTAATTTCTGCCATGTTCTTCCATTTTAAAAATATATTTCCCTTGCCATAAGTGCCTAGAATTACTCTTTCAGACTTCTTGTATCTTACCCTGTTTACTAGTTCATAATGCCTGTCAGCAGAGTAGATTATGGTGTTATGGAATGGAAATAGTAGAATCTTTCTATGTGACTACTGCTTAGGAATAGTATTCTATTTTGAAATACTAGAATTTGTCATGATGGTCTTCTGTGGAGAAATACAGCAGATAGATCTTGTTTGTGTGATACCTAAGTAGAGCATTTTTTTTTTCTAGATATTGTGATATACCAAGTATGCGAAATAGGAAAAGACTAAAAAGGATAGAATGTGTATAAAAGCTAAAAGAGTACTGCAGAACATGAATACAGACTTCAGTTAACATTTAACTTGCAAATACCAATGTAATGTTAAAAAAAAAAGGAAGGAGAGGGGAGGTTACAGAGTCCCAACATGTGTGCACAATTCACTTACTGCAAGGGAAACCTGGATCTGTTTCACTTGAATTCTCCACTCCAGTCCCATTACCTCAGGATTTTGATAAGCGAACATATCCATCATTATATGCTGTATCAGTGTTTGTGTCTTCTATGTCAGTGTACACAAAAATATTTCAAGATAATTGAATTAAGACTGGGATATTATGAAAATAAGAACTGCCCTTCTTAATTGAACAAAATATTCTCTTAATGAAATACAGTGAAATGAGGAGTAAAAAGATAAACTCTGTTCTTTTCCTTTTATATGTATTAATGCACTGTTGAAGTTTTAAAAACTTGACACACCAAAAAAAGATATAGCTGTGTCATCAGACTTCTTAAAATTCTGCCATTGACACTTAAATGTGAACAACTTCTGAGCACAGCTGTGTATATTCTTATACATTACTATCTGTTTTATCCAGTTTGTGTTTCAAAGAATACTATCTGCATCAATCTGAAGGAGTGTTAGTAGTTTGTTATAAGTTCTGTCAAGTAATTGAATTTTCAGTGTGAAGTTAAAATATGTATTGCCTCCTGTGGCTCCTGTTTATGCCTTTAATCTACGTAGGGTTTTTTTCTCTAGGAATAAAGAAATACTGTGTTTTATTTCCAGAGGGTGTATATGTTAAGTGAATCTGTCTTAATATTTCAAAGTCACTGTCTAGCTGTTTGGTTCTTGAGTTCCTAAAACCCCAGACTATGTCAGTACTTCAGGTTGACTTGTTATCCTCACTCGGTTTTTGTTTAGTAGTTAACTTGTAATGGTAGAAACCAACTTTAATGTGACATGTGCCTATATTCTTGTCAGACAAATGTCCTTTTCTGCAAGATCAGTGTTACATTAGCTCTCCAGAAGGCACAGACAAGGGGGTGAATTGTTAAATTTGATCCAAATGTTTCGTTGGTATCAGGAATTTAGTTTTTGAACTTACATTAAAACTAACAAAAATATTTAGAAGTTACAAAGAAATGTTTGTGACCCATGCATTACCAACATATGAAAATGAATGTATTCTGGTTGTTATGTACCTGAAACTCAAGTCATTATGATTAGGAAAGATAAAACTGCAAGGCATTTGTAACCCTTAATCTTTCTACTGTATGTAGTATGTACTAGCCAAGATTAACTGAAAAACACAATTTCTTTAATGACTTTCTTTGTTAAGCAGTTTGCTGATTAGTTAGAAGATTTCTAACATTGTGAAGAATGTTAAAAATATATCAGGAATTCTGACTGCTTTGAAAGCTGAATTACAGCTTTGGCGTCTTCCAGCCTTCTTGGTATTGTCCAGCCACTTCTATCAGATGGCCATCAGTAGTGAAGCTTTTCTGTAGAGCATGTGCTCTCTCACAGCTAGGCTTAATTTAGAAATAAATCTAAGTTTTATCGAGCATAAAAACATTTTCTTAGTGGCAGAAAAAAGTTTTGCCTTGGTGTCTTATGACTTGCTTTGTTCTCTGCTTCTTTTACTTCTGATTTGTGGAATGTCAAAGGTTGTTTTGCCACTCTAAGAACTTCAGTTGTCTTTCAGAGCTCTTTTATTTACAACTTCTTAAGACTTTTTGAATGCTTAGCTACTGCAGAATAGTTTGTATCTTCAGTATATGCCCACGTGGTAAAACGGTGGTATTGTTTCTACATCCTTTGTCATCTTAGAATAGTTACAGTGTTTACTTGCAAGGGAACCCCAATCTGAAGTGTGCTTTTGTTACCTTGAAAACACTAAAAAAGAGTTAGGCATTGTCACTATTCCTTGTAGTTGTTGAGACATTTGCAGATTAAATGTGTAAGGCAGTACCTGGTACAGTGGCAAAGTTTAGAAACTTGTAATTTGCTAACATCCTTTGCAGAATAATGATATCCTTTACTTGCCTGTCATTTGCAATCAGTAGTACAGGCAGCCTTTCTGAGACACAGATGACACTGGCTTTGGTTTAGTGCAGCTAACAGCTTTGGGTTTAGGCTGATGTATTAACTTAACATTTAGATAACCTGGAATGACATGAGTGAAATTTTGTTGCTTATAAAGTAAGGTGCAGGCATACTTCTTTACACTTCTCAGACTTATCCTGTGCTTTCTTAACTTGATAGGGGGAATTGATGGCAGAAACAGAGGTAGATGGTTATGTACTGGATCATAGCAAAAACTCTGTAGAAATGACTGGGACTGGTCATTTAATGGATGTCCAAACTCCCATCCAGTACGCAGGAATCAGAATTTTAGGTTCCCTGCCTCCCCTGACATTCAGTTTTCCTTCATACTCTCCATGCTGAATCTTTCTAGTGTCTCTGAGGTTCTGCAGCCTTTCATCTTAACAGAGAAGCTTTATGTTATGAAGCAGGAAGAATTCTTGGAGTGTTTTTAGCATTAGGATTTCTGCTTGTGAGTGTTAATATATTAGCACATAATGTTTTGCTTTCAGTACAACCTACCTAATGTCAGGAGACCATACCTCCAGGCTGCTCAGACTAGAGAAGACCAGTGACACGTGTATGTAGATAAAAAGTTAGGTTTGGGGGGTTTTCTTTATGTTAACTATGATTCTGGTGTAGAGGAACAATAGAAACTTAAAATACATTTTTCACTAACGTTGCTCAACAAAGTGATTTCTCTATCCCATTTTTTTTCACTGATGGTTCTTGATAACTCAAGCAAAAACACCGAAGAGTGTAGTTAATCCTTTTGGTTCAGTGATGGAAAATATTTGGCCTATATGAGGTTGTTTAAAGAACCATTTGAAGGTTGTTATCCTTCCTGTCTCAATGACTGTTGATGCTTTCCCTTTCTTGATGACCATTAGTTCTGTGTCTGCAACCCAGAGTTTTGAGCTTCATGTCTGTATTTGTCAGCATCAGATTTATTGCTTATTGCTTTAATTATGTGATAATTGCATTTTGTCATACCGAGAATCTTCAGGGAGTTGATCATCATTGCTCCTCTCTTTACTACTTTTCACACCTTCTGTTATGTTTGAAAAGTGAAAATAAATATCTCCCCTGTCAACAAAGCTTCAAAATTAGAGATAGTGTAGTACACTAAAAAACAGAATGCCCAAGAGTAAGAATTTGGTGAGATGCTCATGATGAAAAAGTGGTATTGAAGATTAGTAAAGATTTATACTATACCATAGTTATTAAATATTGCAGGAAAGATGTCTCAGTGAAGTTCTGACTTTTTGTGTTTGCTCATTTCATGTGTTCTGGGACTGTATATGCTGCAAATTTAAAGTCTAAACATTTTCTTTTAAGTCCTCCCACTGTATCATCTGTTGAATCAGTCTTGGTTGCTGAACTTCAAGAGAAGCTTCAAGAAGAAAAAATGAAGTTCTTAGAGCAACTTGAAGAACAGGAGAAAAGAAAGAATGAAGAAATGCAGAACATCAGAATATCGCTCACTGCAGAACAGCAGGTAAAGCTGACTTTTTTTATATTACTTTTGCTCTCATGACAATTATGTGTTCTTTTGCTGGTTTGAAGTTACAGTATTGTTTGGGGTTTTTTGCTATGTAACACTTGCACCTTCTAAATCAGTGCATTAGGAAAAAAATAAAAAACAAACCAACAACAAACCCCCACCCCCCTTAAGTAACTGTGAACTGGGCAATCCAGATGAATTTTTTGTTATTTTGTGACTTTTTTTTGCTTAAGTCCAGAAAGATACTGCTTAAGTATAGTTTAACAACACAATATTTGTGGACAGCACAAAGTTAATTATTTGAAATAGTAATGGATTTGGTATGCTACTTAATGAATTTTAGACTTTATTAGCCTGAGCGGGTGGTGTTTGAAGTTCGAAGCAAATGTATTTTACTTAATATACTTAGAAACACTATATATTCCACACCTTGATACAAAATCATATTGCACTGGATTAATAATTATATCTGTATCCACACAGTTTTTCCTTTCAAAACTTATTGAATCAGATTTTATAGATGTTCAGTTCTTAAATTAAACCTCTGTTAGTAACAGCTATTATCTACTGCTTTGTTGCATTTAAACACTAAGACAGAATTTTCTGTTTTAAGCACCTCTACTTAAAAAGAACTTAAGCACCATAGCTATGTTTGGATCAACAAAGGATGAAGAGGCAGTGTAGGGGTCGGACAGCTTGGTGAATGAGCACTATGAATCACTTGGTGCAGAGAGCAGAAGATCACAGTCAGTTATAAAGAAAGGAATATTTTTGAAAATTTTGGACTGCAGACATTAATACTGAAGTGAGCCTTACATAGTAAATCTAATAGGAATATTTAATACATTACATTGGTATTCATAAGTTTTCTTTTTCCATCAGAATATGCCTTAATATGCCATTTTCCTCATTATCTAATAATATTTTTCATTTGGGCAGGAGAGTGAGGAAGGGAAGGTTCTGAGGTGTTAAGAGTAAATTGCAGTGGAAAATGGAATGTTCTATTAAAAAAATCAAACAAGAAAAGAAAAAAACCCACACCTCAAAAAAGACAGTGTATCAGTCAGTGCTGAAAGCTTACTGGACTTGCTCTGCTGATCCTTGAATATTATGGGTGTTTAACCTCACCCTGATACCATTTTTTTTTTTTTTTCTCAGTTATCTTAGAGGTGTTACTTGTGCTTGTGGTGTGTGATAGTTTCGTTGCACAGACATATAGCAAAGGCCACTGCGCACTATATGGAAAAGTGTGTAGACTGCCAAATAGCTTAAATTTTACTGAGAGGTGATAGATATAGGTCAAGGCTAGATCTTAAAAATCACTAAAAAAGTGAATTTGTAATTTAAAATACCATTTTTATAGATGGCTGTTAGTAATTTTTGTCTGTCTCCTCAGCATAACCTTATGAGTAGAAGGGGTGAGGGCATAATGATTAGTATGAGGATTGAAAAGCAGAAAGATTTGTCAGACTGATACTGAAGGATATGCTATCCTCTTTTATGTTCAGTTGTTCAAGCTATTAGCCAGGATTCCTGTATTATTTATGCATTAAGTAATTGTTCACTGAGGAATTAATGCATGACTCAAAATGTATTTTTAATTCAGATTCTAGTATATTATTCTAGTTTAATAATGTTATTTTTCTTTTTCATTACATGTAACATATCTTGATGCAGTGCAGCTTTGTCTCAATCCTTAGAGTAATTGTTTTTAATATAAAATGTGCAACTGTCATCCATTAACTGGAATATAAAGTACTGTGTCTAAAAAAATGGCAGCTTACAAATACTGTTTTTTGATGATTTCTTTATAATTATACTACATGTGTATATAGGGCTTGGGGGAAGCAGAGGGATACAAATTTTAAATTTTTAGAGAAACTTCAAAAAAAATGTACAGATGTGTTATTGCTTCACCAAAGTAATACATAAACAATCTTCATTCCTTGTTTAATTATAATTTAGGAAACTGAAATGCGTGGTATCTTTTGTACTTTTTTTGTTCTAGTGATGTATTTTGCATTATGTTTATACAGTACTTTTCTTATTTCAATAATACTTTTTTCTGTTTTCAGACCAACTTTAACACTGTTCTGGCAAGAGAGAAAATGAAAAAAGAAAACATAATTAATGACCTTAGTGACAAATTAAAAGTGCTTACACAACAGCAGGAAAAGGATAAGGGTAAGCAATGTTTTGAAGAAGTGTTCATCTTTTCTAATTGGAAAATTCCATTCACTAAAGATTGCTTTTGATCCTTATTGCTGCTGTTAGTAAAAGAATTTTTATTTATTTTTGTCATAGATTTGATTGAAACACTTTCTGAAGATCGAGCTCGCTTACTTGAAGAGAAGAAAAAGCTTGAAGAAGAAGTTAATAAACTGAAAAGTAGTAATTTTTCTCCATCAACCTACTCAGCAGCAGCTTCAGAAGCTTGTGGAGCCTGCGCAGCTGATATTCCCACTGACACAGACAGATTGGTTTCTGACATTGCAGCTGAAGGGAGAATGGACTCCACGATGGAAACCAGTATGATGGCTGTGCAGTAAGTATGAGGCATTGTAGCCAAAATAAACAAAACATGCTCTCATTCTTTAAATGTGTACTGTTGGATGTTGTGAAGTTAAAATGATCATGTTTAACACTCCTTTTCCCTTTGATGTTCTTATTCTTTTAAATGTATGTGTACAATTGTGATGTCACAATCATCAGAAATGTGCGATTTTTTGGTAACTTAAGTATGCAACATAAAGCTGAAACTTGGCCCCACAATTATAAGATGAAAAAATAGACCTGAGTATATCAAATGTAAGTCAAACAGGAGAAGAACAGTTGTAATGGTGAAAGAGCTGGGTGGCTGCATGTTATTGGCGTATCTTCTGAACAGTGCCTGGCTCTTATTTAAAAACAAAAAAACTTTATAATTGTTAGTGTACTTGCCTGCTGTAAGATAGCAAAATAACATTCCTTGATAAAGAGGAAGGGGTGATAGGTATGCTTGGTAGAAATTAGGCTGAATTCTAAGGGTTCCAAACAAGTAATGGGACTCAGGCTGATTAAGTGGCCTTGATGGATTGATATATTGTATTATTGGACAGAAGGACAGGTATTCAGCATCCCTTTGTTTGTATAACTTCTGAATAATCAGTACTGCCAGCTGTGATGTACTGCTAAGGCAGGGATGGAACTGGGAAAAAAATGCAATGATTTAAACCTGTACTGGAGGAGAACAGCTAGGGCAAGCAACTTAAGTACTTCAAACTAAACTTGTTGTTTAAAATTGGTTCTGTGTTTGGAACTGGTTGATAATCTGGATTTACAACAGATTCAAATAACATACTGATATTGCATGCATTTAACTGTTTTATCACGGTTTTTTTACGGAGGTTTAATTAAGCAGGGGCTACTTTGCAGGTAGGTGTCTAAAGCTGTGCTTGAAATACTGAGGTGATTATAAGAGATCAGAGGGAATTTCTGCAGGTTTTTGCATTCATCAACTTTGGCATATAACGCCTTGCCTAGTAATTTAAGAGTCTATTTGTAACGCTAGTGGACTGTGACCTGGTCTCAGTACATGACTATGAAGTTCTCTGAACTTAAATAATTCTGACTGGTACAAATTTGTCCTTTTGGTTGCTGTCAGGAGTCCAGCCTACTGCGGATGTATTTTCTGTTTTTTCAATACTGACTGCCATGAAAAGGTACATCAAGTTCAGAACCTTGACTGTCACTTTAAACATACCTAAAATATTTTTGTAAAGGTTTTTGAATAGTAAAGATTGTCTGTTGCTCCAGGAGAAGAAATCATGATGATGCATGCAAAAATCCTAAATTTGTTTCAATTTTGTGAACCATTTTTGTAAATTTCTCACAAATGTAGAATGTTAGGCTTAAAAATTGTCTTAAAGTGAGCATATTCTCTCATGTACTTTGATACACATATCATGTATCATTTTAATGTACACATGATACGTGTGCATTAAAACAGGACTCATCATTAGAAGATTCTCAGCTGGTAGGTTATTGCAGTATGAGAATTCATTCAGAATAGATTTACTGGGGGAGAGTTCAGGAAAAAAAGGTGAAAAAGTTCTGTCCAGGGCATTCCAATTGTGTTTTAATTCCATATAGAAATCAGGGAAAAAATTTTTTTAAATCTACAGTATGAGTATGTTTCTGTTATAGCAAGCTAAGAGAATTGAAATAGTCAACACTTAGTATTTTTTACTAATTAATGAGAACTGTTCTTCACGCTAATACTTCATATCTCCTTGTGGTAGAAGATTGCATTGTTTTAATTCTCTTATACTACGAATACTAATTTTAAGATCCTTTTCTACCGTGTCTAAAGAAATTGGATGCAAACTGGAAGGCACTTCTAAGTATTAGCAGTCACATAGAATGTTTTCTTTTATGTTTTTACACCTGCAGTAGTTTTTCTTAATCTTTTAATACATCAGTTATGATTGTCAGATTTCCTCTGTTCTCATCCTCCCATAGACTCCCATGATTTCTGAAGGTGGCATATATCACACGCTGCGTCATGTTACTCTGAATGAACAGCAAGCCTGCTTTGTTCTGTTTACCTCAGCGCAATGAGATGTTTTGGGAAGACAGATCTTGTCATCTTATTTTAAATAAAACAAAAGTTCATATGCTTGTATTTCTGAGGCTTCTCAAAGTATATCTGACTTATGCTTCAGAATAAGTACAGTGTAATGTAGTGTTCATTTGCATGGAAAAAATTTAGAATCCCAGATGAATTTAATTATATCCCTAATATGATTAAAAGTTTGTCTTTACTCATTAAGAACACTTACCTGAAGAAATTGGCTGCATCTTTAAATCACCCACTTGATACAACTTACAGATTTTCACTGTTGTTGAAAGGGAAGCAGAATAACTGACTGTAAGCTCTTGTTTGCTACCCTCTTACCTAGAATCTTTGTAGAAGACCATTAAGCAATTGCATTTTAGGCATTTTCTCACTTCTGTGCCACTACCTTTATGAACAATCCCAGAATATTTTTTCTTTCTCACAGAAGTAATGAACCTGGCTGGGGTTCACACAGGTAGAATGAGGTTTTGCCAGAGAAGCAAAAGCAGAATTGTTAGATATACTTACATTCACTTTAATCAGCATGCATAAACAACTGATGCTGCCTAACCCGGAATAATATACCCAGTGCATTAAATAACTGTGGAAGCAAGGATTAAAACAGTTGCTGCTTACGAAACTGAACTTGGACCAGTAATCAATAAAACACTGAAATACCCTATCTTTAGAAGGAGAAATATTTCTCAAAATTTCTTTCATTCTAGTCTGAACCTTTCAAGACAGATTTATAAAAAAACTTGAAAAGCTAAACTGAAGAACAAAAAATTTTGGCTCAATATACTAAAAGTTAGGTAATAAATAAGAAGGAATTATTACAGTTTTCTGTCGACTTGTTCCTATAACATAAGAGCTAAACAACCTTTTAACTGAAGTGATGATTAGCATGGCTTAATTATAATTCATTATTTCTAATTTGGTATCTTGCTTGGATTCATGTTTTGTCAGACTGGATGAATGGACTATACGTCCAAAATCATGTCCATTTTCTTTTCCCAACCAAATCAGTTTAGACTGCAGAATACATTGTTTCTTCCTTATTAACCTGCCTTTAAAAATGTATTTTAATTGTATTGGGAATTACTCTCTGTATTCTTATGAAACTTCTTATTAGGCTGTTAACATTATCTTATTGTGCCCCAGTTCTCAGTTTATCTCACATATAAACAGGCAACTAGCAAGTTCACATTAGTGTGTCTCTAACAGAGAGTCTCAGGGCAGAGAGCCTTTAAACTACAAAGATTAGGAAAATAGGACATTGTAGAGCCGAATCATACTATCAAGAGTTAACTGCCAAAGCATTTGGAGCTGAATCTTTCATCTAATGTTTTGAAAATAATGGAAAATATGTAGAAATGGCCCCATGTAACTTTATAAACTAATCAGTGACTGAAACTTCACTTGTTACAATGAAGAAGCTCCTTGGGTTTAAAGTAAAAAAAAAAAAAAAAAAAATCCCCCCAAACCTGCCAGAAATGTTGACAGTCATTCTTAAGGTAGCTTTCTGTGCTGTTCCCTCTGTGTTAGCAAATGCATGGCACACATCACTGAGTGAAGATCGGGAGAGCAGGAAGAAGATAATTTTTGATCAGGAAAAAAATTTCATTTTTAACCTAGCCTTTTTTTTTTTTTCCCTTTCTTTAGTGAAAATGTCCATATGTCTGAAGAAAAACAGAGGATAATGTTATTGGAAAGAGTGAGTAGCTTGTGAGGTTAAGCATTACAACTAAGTACTTATAAATACGTATGTGTGAAGTTGTGCTGTGGTCAGTTGTATACCCTGATGCAATATAGTAACTGTAAGGCTTATAAATATTCTAGGGAATGGCTTTTCATTGTACTCTATTTAGATCAGTATAATTCGTTGAAGTAATTAAAAATAAATTTTTATTAATAAATATTTAATACCTTTGTACTTGGCCTTGTTTAAAGTTTGTTTATTCTGTTTATGTAGGCTTCAGTATGAATGAGTCAGGTGTAATAATTCACTAGGAGTGACAGGTCATTAGGGAATTCCTATAGCAAAAAAACCCCTGTTTTGATTACTTTTTCAAATTAAGGCATCCAGAGCAGCTGGACAGGAATTAAGAATTGATTTATCTGTTCCTTTTGGAAATGTGTAATTGCTCCTCTTAGGCTGCTATTCCTTAGATCATTTTAATTTTACTTGGGTGTATTATAATCTTCGCAATATTACATCAGTAAAAAGTGAAATAGCAGTTATGTGCTTAAAATTATAATTTTCTGAAGTAATTGTCATGTTCCTACAAGCTAGAATTGTAAGCTTACACATCATCCCCCCACTTATCTCAAATATATACCCTAAATTTTCACTTCTGTTACAACTTTTGTTTTCACGATAGGTTTCAATGTACAGTGAGTAACTGAACCTTTTTAATGAAATGAAAGTTGTTATTCTTTGTAAAAGCTATAATTAACCCTTTGTAGTTACACTGGAATATTTCACATTCTAGTAATTTTTAACTAACCGGTCATATCTCACTCCATTCCAAGTTGCCTTTTTTGCTTGCCTTTTCAAAGTTGACCTTAAAGGAAGAAAGAAAAAGAAAAAGAAAAAAAAAAAAAAAAATTTTAGTTTTCAGCTTTCTAGGATCACTTAGACTAAAATCTGTGATCAATTAGAGACCATGAATGTTTTCTGTTAATGGATTGTGGCATTGTATGATGCAAGTGGCTGGATGTTTCTGACTAGGAGCACTCACATGGTTTATTTTGTCATCTGCTTACAAAGGATTTGTCACAAGTAGAAGCTGTAAAAAAGTAACATATTACATTTCTTTTGTTGTTCTACCAGTGAAATGTTTTTTCTAACTTGAGAAGGATGAGTATGGAGCTAAGCATAGCTTAACAGGGTGGGTTTAATAGCACTATGGTAATTTCTAGACTTCAAATTTTTTTTACATGTCTTTGCTCAAAAGATGTTTTGATACTGTTTTAAAACTGAAGACTGTAATAAATATGTATATTTTATAAGTAGGGTGGCTCTGGTCATACTAAAACTTTTAAAAAAATGTTTATACTGTATAAGTTGTATTAGTTAATGAGATAAGATTTTCTTTCAGACCTTGCAGTTGAAAGAAGAGGAAAATAAGAGATTAAATCAAAGATTGGTAAGTATTTATGCAATGGGTCTTTTAACTCTTACAAAAAAAATAAGAAAAACTTACTAATGTTAAGTTTGTTAAAATCTAAAAATGTGGGTTTTATTAATATCAAAAAGGTCTTAAGGCAAGTGGCAAATGGGTAACCCGATAACCTTTCAGAGGTACCTCAATTTAGCAGTCTTCTCATGGAAAAGATTTACAGGACTGGAGAGAAAAAGACTTCTTCCAAAAGAATGCAGACCATCCAGGCTTGGGGTAGGAAGAGTTAATTTCAGTGGTGCCATGGCTTAGTCTTTCAAGAACAGTAGATTGAAGGCCAGTTTACAAGAATGTAAATATGCCTGTACGTTAAGCATAATTAGGAGTGTTAGAAATAACTTTGAGATTGTTTCTGGAAAACTGCACCTGTCATTTTTGTAAGGTTCTGCCTAGCAACTGGAAATACAAACAGCCATTGTCTTAAACATTCAAAAAATAGTCAATACCTATGGAAGGAAAAAGAATGTAGTGACAGAGTTCCCTTGATTCCTGTGCTGTGAATCCTTCTTTTATTTATCCACAGTTTATCCTTGCTAGCAGGTCACAACCTTAAGTCTTAAAAAAAATTATTGTGTGTATGGCTAACAGACACATCCTTTCGTAGTTTATTGGTTGGACTGGCCATGGAGATCTCACTTTAAGTGACGGGTGCTATCAGTTCCTAGCAAACTCCTAGATATCTGTGCAGTTGCAAGTTACATTTCATAGCAGAAGTGTCTGATAGTTTTCTCCAGTAGGAGCTGCCATTTTTCTGTCTGGGATAGGATTAGAATTTACTGTATAATTTGCTCTTGCTGCATACTCAGGTATGAAATTGCAAATTTTTTTCACACACTTTCCATTCCACATTAAAACCTGTACCTAATAACCATGCAAAAGAAAGGATTCTAAGACATCTGAAAGCATATTTTTGTGAAGGGATTTTTTAATTCAGAATGTCAATGAAGTGCGCAAAAAGTATTTCAGTGTAGTTTGACCAGTGTGTTCTGAGTTTTATTGTAAAGTCTTCTAAACATCTTTGCAGATTTTCTGAATTAAATTCTTGATCTCTTGTCATGTCAGTAAAATTAAATTGAAGAAAACATGGTGTTGTACAAGACAAACACAAAATTCTTTTTGTTGTTATGGTTAATACCAAGCTGTATAGGAGAAATTGGTAGCTCATTGGTGTCTAAAGCAATTCAAAATTGGTTTCTAAATGGACATAGGAACATAATATATTTTCAGTTCCTTACTTATAAATTGGTTATTTCATAGGTAAATTATTTTTATTTCTTGTCTCTTCAGACTTCTTTCTCCCCCACTCCTTCCCAATACACTTCTAAAACTGAAATATACATCAACACTTAAATATCAGTATTTATTTCTATTGAGCTACTTCATATAAGGAACCCAGTAAAACTTTCTTTGAGTTTTAATGGAAATATTCTTAACATTCCAATTTGTTCTGTTTTTCTTAAAATTAGAAATTAATGAAAAGTACAGAAACCAAGCTAGTTTGCATTTTAATTTAACAGTTTTAAAAAAAAAAATGAAAAAAATTTTGGTCTTAACATCTGAAGAGAACTCTAAAATGCTTTTGCGAACACAATCTAAGCAAATTACATGCATTTGACAACTTGCATGTTAGCTGCAACTTTTTCAGGAAATTAAAGTAAAATGTGAATAAGTCAAAGAAATCTAGTTTCTAACCGAAAAAAAAAAAAAAAAATCTCAAGTTGGACACCATAAAGAAAGCTACTGAAATTGTTATCAGAAGTTGAGAGCTTTTTGTGTTGTATGAGACTCAGTTTGGACTCATTTTCTGAAGAAATAAAGAAAACAAGCTGTGAATAGGCTTCAAGCTCATATTAAGACAGGCTGATACTGTTTTCAGGAAACTGGAGGAGGGGGAGACTGACAGTAGGAAATATGCTGTAGGTAACAATATTTCAGTTACAGCTGAAAAATCATGTGCTAAACTTCAAGTATGAGTAATCTAGATTTGAACAGCATGCATAAATGGACCAGGAAGTAGGAACGTATGGAAAAACTGCAAGTCAGAGTTTCTCCAGGGCAATTATTGTTTTCTGTAAGGAAGTTACCAAAGGGTAATGAAATGTATACGTTTACATCAGATCAGCCTCTCTATCTACTTGTCTGTAGGTGGGCTATGTATCCCTTTGTAGATATGAAGTAGCATTACCCATTTTCATTTCTTATCACACTTACTGTAGAAAGTGTATGTACTTACATTCATTTTTAGATCTAGTTTATCCTGTTGAAGTTGATTCATGTGTCAGTATTAATTAATTTTAAACAACTCAAGACGAAAATCATGCATATAGTAAATAAGAATTATATAATTTGTTTGGTCTTAATAAATTTTACTCCAGTTTTATTCCAGGGAATGCTGTTCTGTCTATCATAGTAAACTTTAGATTATGTGACAGTCCTTAGTAAAACTGAGAGATCATATTGAGTTCAACATCCAGAGTTTAATTTTAATAAACATATTTAACCTACCATCAGCCTTTTTCAGAATGCCAGTGACTTCTGTGTTAGAGTGCACAGATGTATCATGGGTCTTGTATATTATCAGAACAAATCTTCGCTGGCACTCATGTGGAAAGCACTTCTCAGTTTAAATAATGAGGGGGAAGTTACTTATTTAAGGAAGTTCTTACATAAGTGACTTGTAGCTATGTGGAAAAAAAAACAACTGAACAAAACCAACAAAACAACCAAAACCAAACCACCAGAACCACAACCAAACAAACCTGCTACAGAAAAGGATGACAGAGAAGTATGCTGTCTTCTTGACTGAATGTAAGATCTACAAGAATAGGCACTTTTTGGGATCAATAATATATGATTTATCTTAACCATATAGTTACCTGCAATGTACATTTCATGATGGGTTGCCAATACTCTATAGCTTTTCTCTTTTCTTACAGATGTCCCAGAGCATGTCATCAGTATCCTCAAGACATTCTGAAAAAATAGCAATTAGAGAGTAAGTACATGTTAGTTTTCATACAAACAGATAGATATACCTTAAATAATAAGTATGTAGTTAAAGAAGGTCACAATTCTTCTGTTCTTGCTCTGTGGTGAAAAGATATACAGGTAATCTCTATAGTTTAGGTGTCAGTTACCAAACCACCCCATTGGGACATAAATTTTATAAACTCTTTTTTAAAATAAAAAAAGGCCTTTCTGAATTCTGTTTGTCAGCAGCTTTCTTGAGTTCTGTGCCTTTCTTTATAGAGTTCATAAGGATAATACCTAATGAGATTTCTAGAATCTTCCCAGAGCTTTCTTTTCAATTACTGTTTATCTGTAACCTTCTTGAAATCACGCTAAGAGAAATTGGGAGGAATTCTGTTCACTCAGAATATGCGTAGTGCTCCTTTATATTTCAAGATAAGTTTTACCTTCCTGGTCATCAAAATTTTTGGCTTAGTTTGACAGAATGCAGTTAAATTAACTCAAATATTTTATTAGATAGCAATCTTACCAGCTGCATGTAGAATTGTTGCTGGAAAAAGAAGTATTCTTGCAAAATATTAAAGCTTTGTCTGTAGCTTTCTGTTAAGTAATTTATCAGTCTGATATTGAGTAATATACAAAATCTTCTTCAAAAAAAACCCAACAGAGGTTATGCCTGTAATGTTTTCTGATTTACACCAAATGGCATTTTTATTGTAACAAGGTCAGTATGTGCAGAATCAGCTTTTTCTATAAGCATCTGAATATTCTGGCAACTCTCTTGGTAGTCTTTGAGGAAAATGTCATGAAAGAATTCATCTGTCCAGTAGAGATGTCTTTAAGTCTGTCTAGTCTGTCATCATAATCAGTCCAGGCAGAAGAACTTGGTGTATTGTTTATTTAATCTGAAAGTGAACTTTAAAGAAGATGAGCTAAATATCCTTCTAGATTTACCTATTTATCTCTATCTATGTATCTGCGGTCTCCTTTTATGGAGAAGAGTTTTCCACTTCCTTTGTCACTTCCTCTGCCATCCTCATAGTAGTAATATTTATTCTTAGAGCCCTCTCATGGTCTAATGCTTAATTTGTAGCTGGTTTAGACTTCATTTCATTAATGGGCAAATAATTTAATTTCAGCACACTTGCACTGTGAAACAGAAGTTGGAGACAGAAAAAGTTCTCTGAATTCTGTTACTGAAACTTGGCACGTGAACTGGGTGACTTCTTGTGTTATCCTGGCATCAGGAAGAAACAGATTTTTGAAATCTTTTATGTAAAGTCACCATGGTATTTCTTTTGCTTTTAACCCTTTGATCAAAGATGAACACTTCATCCCTTCTTTGTCCTGTGTGCTTAAAATTTTAAAACTGAATAGCTATATAAAAGTTTTGCTGTAGTTTTCAGTGTTCAAATTGACTTTAGTTCAAAAGTGTTTGTGAGCACAGTAACAGTGATCATTACCATAAGTATGGGTGAATAAAAATAATATAAAATTGAAACGTTAGTATTTTGTTAGGTACTTCTGTTTATATTTTAAAGGAAAACCATCAGTTCTTTTGAAAAAAATAATTCAAGCTGATAGGTGTAGAAGAAAATTTCAAAACCACTTTTTTAAAAGGTAGTTTTGTTGACTTCAGAAAACAAAATGTACTGAGTTGACATAAGCAGAAATGTCTGTACTGCTGTTCAGCTACGACTTAGTTTGTGCAATACTTGGGAAAAAATTGTAGTGTAATTAATGTAGTTATTAAATTCTGTGCTTTTTTTAGTGAAGTTCTTTGATTTTTATTTTTTTCTTTTCCAGTTTTCAGGTTGGCGATTTAGTTCTCATAATCTTGGACGAAAGGCATGACAACTATGTATTGTTTACTGTTAGTCCAACCTTGTATTTCTTGCACTCAGAATCTCTTGCTGCACTGGATCTCAAACCAGGTGAGTGTGGTAAGTGTCATATTACTTTCAATTATTACTTTCTCCTACAAATAACACTCTTAACTTTCTAACATTTAGTGACTTTATAAATATATATGTGATAAATATGAGAAGCCTGTAATACAGATGGCTATCAGCTATCTTTGTAGCTTTTGCTGTTTGTTTGCATAGAACCATAGAATGGTTT
This sequence comes from Athene noctua, assembly GCF_965140245.1. Lineage (NCBI taxonomy): Eukaryota > Metazoa > Chordata > Aves > Strigiformes > Strigidae > Athene > Athene noctua. The sequence continues at coordinate 44,307,247 of NC_134038.1, forward strand.
GGGTTGGAAGGGACTTTAAAGATCATCTAGTTCCAGCCCCCCTGCCATGGGCAGGGACATCTTCCACTAGACCAGATTGCTCAAAGCCCCGTCCAACCTGGCCTTGAACATTTCCAGGGAGGGAGCAGCCACAGCTTCTCTGGGCAACCTGTTCCAGTGTCTCACCACCCTCACAGTAAAGCATTTCTTATATCTAATTTAAATCTACCCTCTTTCAGTTTGTTCTGTCACTCCATCCCTTATAAAAAGTCCCTTCCCATCTTTCTTGTAGGCCCCCTTTAGGTACTGGAAGTTTGCTGTAAGGTCTCCCTGGAGCCTTCTTGTCTCCAGGTTGAACAACCCCGATTCTTTCAGCCTGTCTTCATAGGGAAGGTGCTCCAGCCCCCTGATCATCTTTGTGGCCCTCCTGTGGACCAGCTCAAGCAGGTCCATTTCTTTCTTCTTTTGGGGGCCCCAGAGCTGGACACAGTATTCCCAGGTGGGGTCTCACAAGAGCAGAGTAGAGGGGTAGAATCCCCTCTCTTGACCTGCTGGCCACACTTCTCTTGATGCAGCCCAGGATACAGCTGGCTTTCTGGGCTGTGACTGCACATTGCTGGCTCACAGTCAGTTTTCCATCCACCAGTACCCTCAAGTTGTCCTCCTCAGGGCTGCTCTAAGCCCACTCATCCCCCAGCCTGTATTTCTGCCTGGAGTTGCCCCAACCCAGGTGCAGAACCTTGCCCTTGGCCTTGTTGGACTTCATGAGGTTTGCATGGGCCCACCTCTCCAGCTGGTCATGGTCCCTCTGGATGGCATCCTTTCACTCCACTGTGTTGACTGCACCACGCAGCTTGATGCTAAACATTTTTCAAGGCAGAACATTTTAAATAAAAAATTTGTATAGATGTTAACATCTTGGAAAAATAGGGGAAAATATCTGCATTTTCAGAGAAAGTCTTAGAAAAAGAGGGAAGATACCAATTTTGTACATACACTGCACGCACAAAGTATGCTAACATGTCCATAGGGTTAAACGTTCCCATCAGGCTGCTTAGCTATTCGGTAGCATGAATAATAATGTATAATTCTCTAGGTCTTGGGCCTCTTTTTCATGTGGATTTATGTTTTCAATGTCTTTTTTGATGAGGAAAGAAAATACAAGACTCAACATTTCTGTCAAACCTGCATTCTCTGTTCCTATTTTTTAATACCTGATTTTATGATGTTCTTTGAAGGTTGTCTTTGGATAAAATTTGTTTTCTCTGTAGCACATCTTCTGCAAAGTGACTGGAATTATGAACCCAAGTACATGTCTGAAATAAGAAAATACAGACCACAGTATATGGCAATTTGCAAGCAATGATTTTTGCTGATAAAGTTTTTGCACCCAATTTAAATGGTGTTTAGAAGGACTGATAATTTTTCAGATAACAGTTTCTGTAAGTTTTGCTTATGTCCAGGTTGATGGCGCATTTGCATTTTTCATCCCTTAATCTTCAGGTTTTTCACTGACTGTTTTTGGCAGCTATATAAACTTAGTTAAATTGAAGTATTATTTTTTTTAAATGAGGAGAAATAACAATATTTTGCACTAAACAATGTGCTATACAAAATAGATCCATGTAAACATCTTTAAACTGTCACATGTAGTTTTTGCAAACCAACCCATGTACCCAACTTGGCAGAAATGTCTGAGTACATGCATCAAAAGAAAATTTTGTATTAATTCTTATTTATCAGTTGAAGTTTCTATATGTTATTGCATGTCAGAAGCTGTCAACTTATTTTCAGTGAGCAGACTCGTGGATTTCGGTTATGATGAAATATGATAGCTCTTAAATAATTGTGTAGTCTACAGAAGACCACCAAGCTGTAACTGAATTCTTAGACTGCTGAAGGATCTGTACCATGTGTGTTTTGACAAATGTACAGGAAGAACTCCCCTCTTACAGATGTAACACATTCTGAACTATGGCATTAGTAGTGCGTACATAACTATGTGAAAAATGATTGAAGTTCTTACTGTTGGTTTACATATATAAGTTAAAAGCCCTGTCAGTTTGTATATTACTCTGAGTACACAATTCACTGACCTGTCTGCTTTCAAATGGATTTGGCTTGCTCCATTCCTTATCAAAGGAAGGAATTCTCAAATTTGAGAAGACTGCACATAAAAACAACGTGGGCTTACCATTTGCTTTAGGAGCACATTTGTCTCTTGCTCAGTACTTCAGGAAACCATGTCTTGATTCTGTTTCTGCATCAAGGAAGTGAGAAAAATGAAACCCAGAACACTTTTATTGTTTGTGATAAATTAAAATTGGTGTGGACCTAGGTACTGCAAGTTATTGTTTTAAGGGCTGCCAAAATATTGCATCTAAATCTGGCCTTTTATACTAATGTGTACATATCAAGTTAATAATTCTGTATAGATCCACTTACAGTCTTGTCAGGAATGTAGGCTGTTACAGGTTGTCTCTGTGTACATTAAGAGCACTTAGAATGCTATGACAACACTGAAATTGGTTGAGGACTGCATGGTTTCTGTGTTGTCCCTTATCTTCGGGATACAGAAGTTTTCATCCGCAAACGTAAGGAGAAAAACCCTGCCTCTTTCTATCTTTGTTAGATCAATGAAGTCTGTCAGCCAAGCAAATTTAAAAACAAACTAAGGGTTTTTTGTAATTTAAATGTTAGTTGTAGAGCGTTCATGCCAGATGTGAATATTTTGTGCTGATTTGTAGGAGTGTGGAGTAGACAGAATCTGTTCCATTGTCAATAGCCAGATTAAACTTGAAGGGTAAGATTAAAATTTCAAACTCTGGTTCTTGAGTGACTCATGTTCTAGTCACTAGATACTGTATCTCATAAATAGTCATGCTTAGAAAAGCACTGATTTTAGTATTATGCAGAGCATATGTGAGCTGTTCCTTCTGTCTGTTTTGAAGTTTTCTTCATGGCATGATTAGTGATAGTTAGAAAAGAGTAAAGCAAGTAAAATAGGTATAATTTCTTGAAAAACAAGACCCATATGCATTTCCTTACTGTTACAGAAATGGCTACAAGCTGAAAGTTTATGCCCACTGTTGCTTTTTTGATCTGTCAGTTTATTATTGAGTTTTTTTACTTTTCTGCTTTCTGGACAGTATCAGGTACTCTTAGAAGGCTGCAATCAAAACTAGCAGACTTCTATGACTTTAAAATGATTATTTATGAGTAACTAATTTCCATCACTAACACAGAGAAATAATGAAATGTTTCACTAAGGGCAGTAATAACAGCTGAGTACAGAAGACTTTCTATTCTTTGAAGTACTTCAAGAAATTCTTGTCTTAAATCAGACTAAAAGGTCAAGCTTGGTTGATGAGAGTAATTTAGAATCATTAAATCAATTTCAGTTTTGATTTGCTTTTGTGTTTTCTAATGTTAGCTTTTAAAACAAAAATTAAACTGAAAAAATCAATATTTTTTGTTTGAAAATGCCAATGACCTGACTTGATATCACACTTATTTAATTTTTGTTAATTTATTTTAAAAAGTTTTTTTAAGAATTGCTGCTATCAATGAAATAATTTTAGCAAATAGTCTTTAACCATATTGAATGTATTATCCCGTTACCTGTAGCTGACTATTTAAAATAATAAATATATTCTCTCTTTAGCTTCAGGTGCATCTAGGAGACCTTGGGTGCTAGGAAAAGTGATGGAGAAAGAATATTGCCAGGCAAAAAAGGTAAAGAAATACTAATGGAAAATCATCTGATAAAATTAATAGACAAGCAAATCATATCTAATGTTTGTAACAATTATTAAAAGTAGTCTCTGCATAATGAATGAGATTAAAATTGTCCCAGGTTCTCCCATTCCTGCTCCGGTTTTTATTCAGTGAATAGCAAGAGAAGGGGAACTGGAAAAAAGAGCACGTGAGCAGTGACAGGGGTAGTTGTGTCCATACTGCCCAGAACCTTGGCAGACTCCAAAGGGTCTTGTAAATGCTGAGGGGTGGGAATCAGTTTCTGCTTAAAAATATAAAAATAAGAGGAATAAACTCACATTTCTAATGTAATTGTTTTTTTTTTTTTTGTAGGCACAAAACAGATTTAAAGTTCCTTTGGGTACAAAATTCTACAGAGTGAAAGCAGTACCATGGAACAAGAAAGTATAACACAACAAAATTTTATTCATTCTGTCTTCATTCTTTTTTGACTTGTCCTTCAGTTCTCGTTCATCGCTCCAAATATGAGGCCATCTTTTTATACTGAGGTCATGTGACAAGATACGTCATTGATATACTGCTTTTACTTTTTAACTGGTCACATTTTAGAAACAAGAATTTCATCAAAAACTCTGGCCCTAACTGTTGCAGTTTTTTTACCCAGATAACTTTAGGAGTGTGGACCAAATGAGTTCATTTTCTCAAAGGGCAACCACATGAAACATGGTTTGTTGGCCATGTTAATTGCCTGTTAAATATACATTAGCTTGTATTTAGATGTTAAATGTTAGTTACCATTATTACCAGCATACGTCCTTTTGTGAAATCATTATCAAAGTACTTGCACTCTTTAACAGATTCTTTATATGTGTAAAATTCATCAGCTATTTAAAGAGGAGTGTTCATTGCATGCAGATAATCATATAATTTTTCTTCAACATGAGTTTGCCTCAGTAGATGAATAAAAATAACTACTGCAACTTGTTTCATTACATGAAAATGGTCTTTAATGTTAAAAAGAAACCTTGTAATTTGATAGACTGATTTTGAAAATCAGTCACAGTTAGATCTGCAATCTTCAAAAGCACTTTCGATGGATTGATCACAGAGATTCTGAAGGGAAGACACCTGTGCTGTTTGTTCAAAGTGAAGCACTTGTTCTTCCCAACAAAACAGAAATCTTGTATTAATCTATTTAGAAAAATCATATTGATGAAATTGTATTTCATGGTTGAGTTTCAGGAAAAAACTCATTGTACATTAACCATACAAGAGTCATTTAAGTAACAAACTATTGTAATTGTAAAAGACATGTAGAATTTTAAAACAATAAAGATTTGAAACTGTATGTGTTTGAAGTATTTGTGTGCCTTTTAAATACTATCTATAGTATTTATTTTTTGTTAATCTGTTGCAGCTTCTCTGATTCCTCCAACAGTTTCATTCAACATAAATACCTAAATTTTCTAGAATAGGCATTCAGGAGTTAGAAGAATTACCTTGTAACCATAAAAAAGAATTTAAGTAGACAGAAATTAATTTTGTCAGCTTATTAAATGGATAAATGATGTTTTTCAAAATAGCTATACTGGCTACATTTTAAAAATGTAGTTAATTTATTTTATGTTTTTTAATAACAGTATAAAAAGATGTACCATAAATGCATAAAAGTGAAATTCTGGATTCAACTATGAGCTTATGTCTAGGACTTAATCCATAGAGTTATTCAACTGTGATTTATCTTCAGAAGGTGTGGAGTGGAGGAGGAAGAGAGAGAGAGAAAAGATCACATGAAAATGTCAATGCTACTGCCCATATGTTGCAAATAATACTCCTCCAGACTAACCAGTCCACTTGGATACCCAGAAATTTCTGTATATGCTTTATTTATTTTGTTCCATAACAATTATAAGTTCAGATTTTTATGAAATGCATGGGCTTGTAATTGTATAACAGCTTTAATGAAATAAATGTAAGACAGTTGATCTCTTGAAAACAGAATATCATTTTGTCAAGTTGCATTCTTACCTGATTGTTGATGTACCGACTTTTTAAAATTACTTATCAAGAAAATGTGCCTTGTTCAAGAACAATATTACCATAGTTGAGTCTGATAAGTGTTGTGTATATATATATATAAATAACATAGATCTATAAAACAGGTTTAAAGCCCAAAAAATCAGGATGCAGTTCCTTTATCACTGAATTTTTGTCCTTCAACTAAATGGGAATTCAGTTCTGTCTGCAATTTGATGCAGTCTTTATTTAGTCAACTGAGTCACAAGTGGTTTAAGGTGCACATGTGGCACAGTTCATTCCTTCTAATATGCCAAGTGTTTACCCCACTGACAAAACTTTCCCAGGCTCAGATAATCTTTCTCTGCTGTGAATAGTACTTGTCTTTCAGGGACTAAGAAGCCATCAGGCTTTGCTAAGAGGCACAGAGTCCTTCCATTCCTGGGAGGACAGTTAATTCTCGAGTAGCTGCATATAGCAACACGCAATCCAGCACTCACAGTGTGAGACCCCACCCTTCTGTTATTAAGTCTACTTCAAAGATAGATACAAGGTTCCCCCAGAATTTCTTCATGGAAGAAAGGATGCCTTCGTCAAGTTACTCCAGATGGGATAAAACTGCAGATTTGGCGATGGCCCTACAGGAATGTCACCTACAAGCAGCACTCCTTTTGGGGCATACAAAATTAAAGTGATTTTTCTGATACTCTAATCTCATTGAGCACTAAGGCCTGTGCATCTTGCTGCTCAGTGGATGACATACCATGAAGTTCATCGAAGGTTCTGAGATGGTGTCCTGAATGCAGAAGTGAGGCGGGTCCAGAATGCCACACTGAGAAATAAAAACTCCCAAAAGTCAGAAATTCATCTTGGTCTATAAAAAACCCTGAGCTTTCTAGTCTCAGTTTATAGTTGCCCAGATTAAAAAATATATATGTATTTAAGCTTATATGTGGACAGTAGCAGTGATGATTTATGATGGTATGAAGGTTGGCTTGATTTCTAGCTGAAGATAGACAAAGGCGTGACTGATGTTTACATAACTCAGAAACACATGAGCAATATATGAAAGTGAAGTTGTGAAACACCTAAATAAATTGATTAAAATAAAGTACTGTAATGCAAACAGGGAAGAAAAAGTCCTTCCCTGCTGATATCTGCCACTTAAAAGAATACCAGGATGTATCTGTTATTGTTACATGACATTGTATTTTTAAAATATAAATAACCAGCAATGACTTTGGTTTTTAGGAATATTTGTCATGTGTTTCATTTTATAATCTTTATGTATATTTGAAATGGAAATGCTGTCAAACAAACTTCTAACACACTCAGTAATGATTCTGAACAGTCATTGAAAAAAATGTAGTTTACATACTTTTTGTATGTCACAACCTTACTAGTTCTTGAAACTATGCTTGTTATGCACCACCTATGTGTTTCATCTTGTTCCATAATAAAACTTTGTGTATTGATATGTAATTTGGATAAGGACCATATTCAGAGGAGATGAAGGAGGATAGAGGATAAATGCAATGATCTGAGATTTTGCTAATTCTTTTGTGCAGCTGCATGTTGGAAACTTAGTGAGTGCTGGAGAGGCCTCTTGCGCTGCTGGTAATACATGTTTATTCTGTAAGTCTGGCTTCAGACAAAGGCAGCTATATTTTTGAAGTGCAAGAAGGAACATGAATGGTAGAGAAAGCTGATTGAAAGCAAATGTTATCCTTCAGACTTAACACAAAAAGGATGTGATAATTTAAAGGTTGGGTGGTTTTTTTAGTGTTCTTGGAAGGCTGCATCCATTTGAATACTCAGAAGCACATAGCTCTTTGCAGTGCTCTGCAGTAGGTCTCAAGTCAGGAGCTTGTGCTGTTTAGAATTCTGTGGTTCATTTGAATCTAAACTGGTCCTACTCATAGACCATCTTAACACTTAAGTATACACTTTTCCCTAAATGCACTTGTCATTACATATGTTGCATAGCAGCACTGGAAAGTCTGCCCTTTGCAAATTTATTCTATGCATTTTTGCAGTGCAGGCTTCCTCGGTGACACAATAGTGCATCCTTTCTTGTTTTGTGGAGTTTTAGCTAGAAGCCAAATTGGCTGCAAACATAGCAAAAATTAAGTAGTATTTTGCAGTGCTTATTTATTCCTATAAATTTTCCATTAATAAATTGTAACATAGGGATTTATTTCTTAGTGCCAGATTGATAATTCTAGAAATGAAGCATTCACCATACAAGAACTTTTTTGCCTTTTCAAGCTACATTTGCCTATTAAGCTTCAATGAGCTATCTCAATACTTCATTTTAAGGTCACCGACATCTTTAGATCACTTTACAGGCCATTCCACAGTCCTAAACCAGTGACGATAAATTATTAAGGATAAACAGTTACTTCCTTTAGCACTCACTGTATTAACACTCACTCATATTAACAACATTCACATATAATAATGAGGAGCAGGGGAAAGTCTAGTCCCCAGACTCTAAATACTGGCTAAGAATTGAGTTGAATGTTGATGCGCTTAAGCAGTGTCAGACTCACAGAACAGGTGAGGTTGGAAGGGACCTCCCAAGGTTGTCTTTTCCAACCCCGTGCTCTGGCTGAGTTGCTGTGACTTTTTCACTAAAGGTCTTGAGTTTACAACTAACTTGGCAAACATCCAATTTAGTCATTTGTTCTGAAGCCTGGGTTGAAACTGATGGTATAATTTGAGTAATTTTTAAATTTTCCTCTCAAAAAAGTAATTAAGTAAATGCTAGCTTTTCACATGCTTTCACTATAATTTTTTTAAAAATTCTAAACACAAGAAATGTCACAGCTGCCAAATTATAATTTCTATGGTGACTCCCAGGAAACGCAACAAATTTTTGTTCTGTATAATAATTCTATTTCACACTTGTAGGAGAATGTTTTAAGACATGAATTTATGATATATTACTGCACTGCTGAAGAGTTGCTCCATATTTTTGTCTCAACTCTACAATGCTGATTGTGGGTGGCAGCTTTGCTCTTCTTTCTCTTAACTTGTTGGATATAAATTTGCGTTTTACCTATTTGTCTTAGAACTTTCTTAACAGGTGGTTTCCACTCACTGCATACTTTACTTTTTAGGCAAAATCACGAAATAGCAGATTTTTCTGTGGCAGGAGGATTGTTGCTAGTATTTCCTAATCAAGAATGTGTACCGTTTGCCAAAGGGTCCTAATGGCGAACCTTTGTCATCACATTAATAAATCCTGTTTCTGCTTCAGATCTCTACTTGAGATCTACCTATTCTGAATGCGTGGATATATGCTTGTGTACACACCTTTAACAAATACTAATACCTGCAGCCAAAGCTGCTATGTTTTGGTCCTGTTTACCCTTTCTGGGAGTATTAGAGGTCCAGAACAATTCAGAAAGTAATGCTTTGATTTTTTTTTTTTTTTTTTTTAAAGATTGGACTAGAACTGTGTGTTTATATAACCAAAACATTTCTGTTTTGTTAAGAGTTTAACATTTATGAGCTTACCCGTTCGGGTGTTATTGTAGGAAAAATATCAAGAACAAACAAGTAGAATAGTCTAAAGATCCTGGATACTTAAGGAGTAGAAGTCCATTTTAAGTAGCTTTGCGTTTCTAAGCCTGTATTAATTTAAGGAATTGTTAATGCATAATGTAATTGCAGGGGTGATCAGGAGACTGCTGAGCTATGCCTCTCACAGGGTTCTGTTCATCATTAATTGGCTACCACGTCTCTTGTGAACAGTGAGATATATTTTTAGTACAATGGTTGAAATAGTAGGAAATGTTTATGATGAATACTAAACTTAGCAAAGAAGTTCCTGGTAACATAGAAAATGGATCATTTTTTAAACTTCAGAAGTGAGCTTTGTTTTGTGTAACTACTCTATACATAGACAAAATGTATTTCAATTGAAACCAACCCACTAAAATCAACTGTCTGCTGTTAAAAAGGTTGTAAGCTAGAAATAATCTTTCTTGGTACATACTAAACTTTCTTGCATTGGACTGAAGTAATTGGTCAGAGATTGTACCTTTAAAAGGTATAAAACAGCTAAGAAGTAAAATACTCTCTTAACTTTAAACCTTGTAATACTCATCATATTCATAATCCTTATATTTGTAGCTCATATGTGTAAGTAAACTTTTGCAAGCAGAAATAATTTGCCAGAAATATGATGCATGCAATTAAATACACTTCTGTCAACCTTCTAATACTAATACTGCTACAGAGTTTGCAAAAAACTTCCAAATTGACGGTAAAGTGTAAATACATATACAGTGTTGTATTTGATTTGTAGCTGGTCCAGAATAACAGATCTTTTGAACCTGTGTATAGGATAGCACAAGGGGTAATGGTTTTAAACTAAAAGAGGGTAGATTAGACTATATAGAAGAAAGTTTGTACAGTGAGGGTGGTGAAACACTGGAACAGGTTGCCCAGAGAGATGGTAGATGCCTCATCCCTGGAAACATTCAAGATGATGTTGAATGGGGCTCTGAGCAACCTGATCTAGTGGAAGATGTCCCTGTTCATTGCAGGGGGTTGGAACTAGATGGTCTTTAAGGTCCCTTCCAACCCAAACTATGATTGTATTTATGATAACGTTGCGTGTATATACTTGTGATGGCATATGCTTCAATTTCTGCAATGATTACATTTTTAAGCACTGAAAAATTAGGAAATGTCACTTTATGACTCCTTGTCAAACTGCTTTCATATGCATGAGGATGCACTTTTCAATTAGCTAATTAGGTGCTCTTTTCCTGCTCTTGTCTCTTCCACATCTGTTCTCACAGTTACACGTTAAAACTTGCCTTGAACATATGATTACATTCTTGTTCTTTTTATGATGACAATTTCCAAGCAGAATGTGCCTCTTGGGTAAGACATGAGAGTCTCCAGATTATCCACTTACTTTTGATGCCTGAAAACCAGGGTGACCAGTTTGAGATAGTTGGTATGCTATTTCAGAGCGTAGCAGTTTGTATCTCCACATACCATGCTCTCACAATTTATGCTCTCTCCATTATCTGAGAAACTACCATTACAAAGTAAAACAACGTGTGCAAAGGCACATAGTGCCAGAAGTAAAAATTGCAGCCTTGCATCTAGGCCTTGTTTGACACTTGCGATTCTCTTCTTGGATATCTCTGGAAACTGTATGTTGGTAGCCTGCATGGGTCTGTTCTTATTCTTTAAGCCAGTTTCCTGTATTGTGTGGTGTGTATCAAATCACATACCACTTATAGAATTTATCTTTGAGTAAGACCTAATACACACAATAAAAAAAGTCAAATTTTACAATGGTTGATTTAAGAAGTTGTAATTTATTTTCAGCTGAGTTTTGTAGGTTTCAATTTCTATCTAGAGGGACTTTCTACATTTTTCAGCTTTATATTAGACTGCTATAATGTGCATATTTGGAAAATAAAAGGAAGGAAAAATTAATCTCAGTGCTTCTCCATCTGCCAGATTACTACTTTCTTTCCTAATCTGCAAGTGTCATCTTGAACTTTCTGTCTTTCTGTGGATATCATTCCTTAGCAATCATCCTGAGACATTTTGTTAAACTTATGACCCAATAATGCGTAGGAAACAAGATGAGCTATGATTATATGGTGTCTTTTGTCTGTGATAATCTTTCTTTTTCTGTCTTTTTGTCTCACTTTACTCATTCCATCTCTTTAGTGAGTTTGGAAAGAGGAACTTAATTTTGACAACTTAAGTTCATTCTCTATATCCTTGTATGGTTGGATGAAGTAAATGCATTTGCTTTGTGTAGGTGAATCATATTTTCCATTGCACATATGTAATTTTAACCTATCTACTGGTGCTGAAGAATAATGCATGAGCTTTAATGCCCTGGTGCTGGAGCTGGTGGGTAAATCTGTAGTAGAAAGTTCTTTTTCAGAAAATCCCAACTGTTATGAACTTGTAATGTCTCCTAGAAGTACATCTAACGGTTAGGAAACTTCTTGTGAGCAGACATGCCACAGTGTAGCCTGGCATGGAGTCATCTGCTGTTAAGAGAATACACCTTGCTCTCAAACTTCTAGGCCATTGATTAAATAGCTTTCTCCAAGACGGTTCCACAGTTCGTTTCTTTTTCCTTAATTACAAAAATTAAACATCAAAACTGCAACACATTCTATGCAATAGAACAGCTGTTTAGTAGCCATCAATGGCACCAGTCTCTCTCCTACCTACAAAGCGTTCTTAAAACCAACTATTAAAATAGATACATTAACAAGCTATGAGAAGGAAGCAGTTAAAATGATTTTTTTCTCTCTCTCTATTAAACGTGTATTTTAAACTTTTCTGTCAAGTTATTTTTGTAATGTCGTGCTCCTTTAGCCATTAGGCAATGATTGGTTTTGTTTTTCTCAGACAACTGAAATCAATGGATCTGTTTTGCATCTTTTGTTTTAAACAGGCTACGTAGTGGTTTATTCTGCAGAAGCATCTTCAGGTGTCGCTGTATGTCAGCCTAGTTTAGGTAATTCTGTTGTAATTTCACTGGCAATCAAATTTTGAGGAAAAAATGAACATTTTAAAGATAATACTGTCTATATGGTAATTCTTCAAACAGATGCATCTGTCCTTGCTTCCTATGACAGATACAGAAAATGAAATTGTAAACCTATTCAGGTGTTCAGCACATAATTTGACTGTTTTTTTGCCAGCTTTATAGAAATTTTTGTTCAAGCATCCTCAGTGTCGATAAAGAGAACCAAAGCTATGCTAATAAATATTATTTTTATTGTAAGGAAAAAAAATTGTAAAATACATCTTGTACTTTTAAGCAGAATCTAAATAAGAAAGAAATCTTATGATGAGGCTGTTCAGTCATTGCCCAGTAGATGTTCTTGGAAATCAGATTTAAAAGATGAGAAAAATTGACATATCTGCTATGTTGTACTAATGGCTACATTCCTCTTCTGCTGAGCTTTACATGTTGACCAGTGTGAGAAGAGTATTCTTAGGAGCTTATGATTACCATCTTCACCGGTACTGAGAAATTAATTAGAAATTTTTAAAATTAATTTTTGCAGCCTAAAGAACAGAGAGCTTTAGTTGAGAGCTTGAACCCACATGTGCTGAGTGCAGGAACTCAATGACCAGTGGGGAGAAATTTATGCCAGATCAAAAAAGGAAAAGTGGGGGAAAAAATGGCAATCCTTTTGCTTTCTACTTGTCATAAAATTTATACCATCTTCCATAAATACTTTTCACCTGCTTTTCATATTTTCAGTTTTTTCCGTATTTGTTATATTTAACCTGTTCAATTATTTCCCTGGGTTGATGGGATTTTTATTTTTTCCATGGGGGATTTCTGCAGAAGTTGAATCACTTTGCTACATTCTGGATGCTATTTTCCTTCCTGGCCATACCTTGTCATCTTCAGTAAATATGGTGTCAGCCTCACTGCACGCACTGTTTATACTTGTGATTCTCTTGCTGAATTTACAGGTGGGAAATTAATGGCAGCACTGCTTTGCTGTAGACTAAGTGCATTGTTTTCAGGCTGGGTTGTAACAGTTGTAATGGAAAGCCCCAGCATAATGGTCTCAGTTCTCCAGCTGCTTCCTGCTAGTTTTATAGTGTATTTGCTTTCTTCATCAATGGTACCTCGTGCACATTCCAGGGGAGTGATGCACCCACCATTTATGGCCAGTTCTGCTGCCCGGGTGACTTGTTTGATGTGTTTTCACAGCAGGTTATTAGTCAGATGTTGAGGTTGCCAGGTTCATACCGTAATTACTATCCCATTGCTTGCATTAGCGTTGTGGTGAATATTTGTTTCTAACAAAATGCTCTTTTCCCATATGATGCTTTAACACTATGACCTTCTTAAAAAATCATACTTTGTGAGTTCTGGAGTTGGTTTGTTTCCATATTACAAGCCCTATCCCTGTTGTAAACTCTGTGAAGGTGATGGAGGCAGTTTAAAGGAGCAAAGGAGGAGTGGATGTTTGAACACGTGCTGAGGATCAGTAGACCGTGGTGAGACCAGAGCTCGGACTCTGACAGCCTGTGGCTACTCGTTACACAAAATCAATGAGTAGATTCTTTAGGATGTTGGTTTGTCTGGTGCCTTTCCTTGTATTGAGCTAGGATGCTGTGGCTGCGTTGACCCCTGGATGTAGGTGTGAGGAAGAGGAGGACAGTGCGAGGCTGAAAAAGCCCTGCCATTAAGCTTCCTGTGATTCTTCTTAACATAAATCCCAGGAATTTGTACTGAGATGGTCCAAAACCCTTTAGCACAAGTTTTAGTTCATTGGCCAGCAGAACAAAAAGTAATTGCTGAAACTGTTCTTGAAGTTTAACCCTTCAGCTGAGTGCTAAGGGTATTGCAGCAGTATCAGTGGTAAAGGCGTTCTGCACATATTCTCAAGGAAGTTAAATCTATGACACTGGTTGAGCACCCTCAAAAATTCTCTCTGTTGCTCTGCCACCTCTGACTCTTCCAATCAGAAATACTCAGAGTTCCAACCACTTGTGGATGTGGAATTTTTATATATCTTTAATACACTTCCAGAAAGTGTGTATTTCTTTTAGCTTCTTAAAATAAATGAATAGTTTCTACAGGACAATGTCTGTCACTGTTACATAACCTTTTTTGGGTTCTTTCCGAGAGAAGATTTTTTTGTCTGTGAATACAGTTATTAAATAAATGACAGAGCAGTAGTAGCACTTCCATTTCCGTATGCTTAGTTATCCCTTTTTAAACAAGCATGTGATTATAACTACTAAATCAACTACTTCAACTTTCATGCCATTTTCATTTAAAATCCATACTAGATGTGAAAAAAAGTGATGAAATTCCAATGTAGGGAGGTCTGTTGTTAAATTTTTGAAGGCATAAAATAGATCTTGATAAGTTACTATTTCAACTGTGTCCCAGGAATCCAGGAGTCTTTTTATAACACAAAATCTGTGGGTTACTTCAATGAAAAGGAAAAAAAGCAAACTATTATACAACTTTTTGACATAAGTAATGTTTAAATCTATTTTTAAAGATAGAGAATTACATGCTTTCTTATTTTAAAACCAGACTTAAAATATCAAGGTTCTCTTCTATTGAACTGCTTCCAATTATGTGTGCAGGGTAATTAAACAGTTATTTTGTGATTTTAAGACACATTTCTTGTCTGTTTATTTGATGAACAGTGAAAGTAGACAATAAATACAGTAAAAACTACAATGGAATTATTTGCTTTCTTCCTTCTGTGTTTCATCTTCTGGCAAATGATTGTGACCAAGGCAGTATGCCTGAGCTGTTAGTGCTCTGCCTCTAACATATGTTTCTATGTCGGTTATGTAGCATGAAAACAGCAATAGTGTTGCTGTGTGGATAGCTATATGACTGTGATATTTTGAATGTGCTTAATGTAAAGCTGGTATTCCTGTTGCCTGTTTCTGTGTGACTTGAGATTAGTCTTTTCATTAGACCAGCTTCCTCTGGGTCTGCTTTTAAAAGTTGCATGTGTTGAAGACAGACATCAAAAAAAGAGTAATTTCCTGCAAAGCATTAGTTTAAGTAGCCTGTGTTTCCTCTCTTTCCACTAAGTTCTAATTTTGATTTGTGAGTGAACATATCTTCTCTTTTAAAAAAAAAAAAAAAAAAAAAAGCAGCATGGGACTATACAGGCTACAATCCTGCTTTGGAAGAACAAAAACCTTCAAATTTTTGAGAAATAGCAGAGTTTTAGAACAAATCATGAAGGGAGAACTACGGTTAATGCATGAAGTAACTTGCTGGCGATTGACTTAAGGATAAGTAACAATATTTTACTGTGCTGTAGTTCCACTGATTCTTAGTAATAGTGTTTAGTCGTAATTCCACTCACTTCTCTGTATAACATTGTGGTGAATGGAAGTAAGGGTCTAGGTTGAGTTGCTTCTCTAGGTCCATGTTTCACATAGACTGAGCTTTACAATATGCAGCTGCTCTGCATCTTTTTCTTTTTCTCCCATTTATTATCTTTTTCCCACTTTCTACACTGCATGTTTCACCCTTGTCCTTGTCTCCTGATTTCTCATCTCTGTTATTTGATACTGTGGGAGAATATATAGATTTGTTTGCCTTGAGGAGATTTCATTATTTGCTACCCCAAAGTCCTCAACTGTGAAAGAAGAGAAGAAGCAGTGCAGTGCAAGGCAGCTAAAGCTCATCTGCTGATAGTTTGCTTCTGACCTGAAGACTTCACACCTCACTCAAAGAATGCCTCTTTGACAACAATTTTAAAGAGAAAATAGCTACTTCTCTTTCAGGAAGACATTAAAACTATGAAGAAGCAAGAAAAATTTTGCTGTCTTTAGGGTAAATATTAAAATTGATAATTTGTGGTATTAGCCACTTGAAAAAGCTTCAGTACTTGTAAGAAATATCAGAGTGAAAAACATGTTATTCACGTTTGAGGTGGAAATTATCAATGTGGTACAGATTCTAGAATGATCCTGGAAGTTCATAGATTAGGTATTCTCATGGCAGAAATAGCTATCAATTTTGAAGGGGCAAGGAAATTTTGATTTTCCCACAATTAAAGGACAACTGGGGAAAGACTGCTGGGCACAGACTGCTGTGAGGAGCGAGGCCAGTGGTAGCTGCAACTTGAAGGAAAGCCAGAGGGACTCTGGGGGTCCAGTGACATCCACAGAGTGTAGTCTGCTGATGTGTGTCTCCACACTGATGAAAGGATTACATGCTGGTACTATCAGCCACATACACCGCTGTAGCATGGCTCAGTGTGAGTTGTGCTGCTTTTTGTTTGCTGAAGATTAAGGATGTTTTCTGAAGGTTCCCATGTACTTCACCAAATATTCTGATGCATCCTCGTTTTCACAGTATCTGATTTTCTAGCACGGAAAAAGGTTCCCATAAATCTCACTGTTCGTAAGATGCAAATATATGAAGTAGTTAATGAACTGCATGGGGCTATATTTCCAGAGCAGAATGACAATCCCTAGTGTGTTATATAAAGTTATATTAAAAGAATGTCTCTGACCAGTTCAGAGATTTAAGAAGGCCTTTTCATACTGCTTTCACTAGAGATACTGAAGAAATGCTCAAGGCTCTGCTGTATATGCTAAAAATAAAGTCCAGGAAGATTTCTCACGATTTTACATGGGGGTAAAAAATAGGCACTTGCCTTACACTTTCACCCTTTATTTGTTGTACAATTATCACTGTCTAGGCTTCACTGTAATGTTACCTGGTACAAACACCTACTACAGAGAATCTGCTCAGTGGCTTCAGATAAAGGATAACTCATAGTCTAGTGTTTGTAATGAGCCACAGTTTTTGAGTATGAAATGCTGGGCTTTGCAGAGATGATCATGATTCCGGGTGCTCATTTTCCTCATCCCAAACCACTGTGGGGCAGATGATGTCCAAAGCCATCAAAGGTTTAGGATCTGTACATTCCAATTATTTTTCCATTTTCTTGGGGTTTTTTAACTGAAAATCCAGAATAACTATGTTAGAAATCTACATATCTGCAGTTCCTCTAACACTGAAGTGTCAAAACACACAGTGGTTGAAAATAAAAAAAAAAACAACCCATGGTTATTTAGGATGCCAGCAGCTGACACTGCAGCAGCAGCATGTGTGCGGGGAGAAAGGTGCTGCTTTCTGATAACAGTGTTTATAAATATGATACCTTAATTTTCTTATGAGATTATCTTCAGAGACAGGCAAATAGAGGATTAAGGGACTTCAAGACACGTGAGAAAGTGAATTAAAAATGCCAGATCTTCCATCGTGCTGGAAGAAATCATCTCTCTTGCTTCGAGGCTCAGTGATGCCAAATGAAATGAATGTAATGCTTCCTGATTGCAGAGCAGTACTATTTAAAGGAAGACCTGTAAATCCAGGTAACAGCAAAACATCACCTATAAACTGAATTTAGTAGACTAGTCCTAACCATTCAGTTTGGAATTGGTTTTGCTAACTTTTAGGAAGGATAGACTTATCTTTTTTCTTCTTCTTCTTTTTACCTGTAGTAGGAATTTGTATCTCTACACAACAGTTTTATGACTAGCAGGGGAGAAGGGTCGAGATTTTTCTGCTGGTGAAAGCAGTGACAACTGCATGGGTATCTGTGAGGAAAGCAGATTTTTTTTTGATACTTTAAATTTCTGAATATCACAGCCACAATAGTGGGAAATTCCCATGAAGTTATGAAACTAATAAAAAACCTGCTGTTTCTTTGAAATATTATTTTTTTCCAAATTAGGGAAAAGTAATCTCTGACAGGAAATATGAGCCAAAAGACAACTGATGAAGTTGCCTTTGATTTTTTTTTTCATTATTCATGAGAAGCCTTATCTTTAGTAAGAATGTTTTCTATTAGTGTCTTGCTGAGATGAACCTTTGACTTCTCTAACATCTGCAGTGCCGTGGACAAGGAAGTCTATTAACTGATATGGAGTGCTCTGCAAGAGTTCAAGCAGTCTTAAATATTAAACACTCCATGGGAGATGTTGCAGGATCATGCAGTGGCAAGCTTGGTCACAAAAATGTTGTTGGGGTCTTTCTCCAACATCTTTAAAATAATAAAAGGAACCAACAACCCCCTACAAAGAAATACATGTGCCAAAATAAAAATACACTTCATGAGAAAGGCTGCATTCTGGGATATTATTAAAGGTATATCAATTTAAAGGTATTTTTGAAATCATGTATAAGCTAGAAGCTCTCAGTATCTATTCTATCTAATGGAATGTTTGATTTTTTAACAATTAAGAATCTAATCTCACTTTAAATACTTTTTCACAGGTTTATGTCAAATGTGTCCTTAACAATCATTCTGTACCTCTGATACTTGAGGAAAATACAGGTATTGAAAAGAGG
The DNA here is from genome assembly GCF_965140245.1 of Athene noctua. Classification (NCBI taxonomy): domain Eukaryota; kingdom Metazoa; phylum Chordata; class Aves; order Strigiformes; family Strigidae; genus Athene; species Athene noctua. The sequence goes on from NC_134038.1 coordinate 44,325,833, forward strand.
GGGGGGGGGGAAGCTGATGCTAATTTATCTTAGGAAAACTGAAATAGCCATGTTAAAAAATCTCTTGGCATTGTGCTGTGAGGCTAGGCAAATGTACATTCATTATAGTGATCTTAAAGAGCTAGGTAGCTATTTTGGGAGCTGGTCCTTTAGAGTAGTCTTCCACTACAGCTAATTAGATGAAGTGCCTTAAAAAAAAAAAAATCCATTGAGCAGTGAAATTTAGCAAGTGTGTTCTTAGAGTAATTTTCATGGTGATGAAGTGTCTCAATTATGGATAAATATGAATTTCTTTTAAATAATTCTGTATTAAAAAGTAAATAGTTTTTCTTTAGACTGATCTATTTCTACAGTGCTGAGGAAAGGCTTTAGAGTAACTGCATATTCAGCCAGCATGAGCAATTCTTCCATCTGCCAGAAAAGCTGGGGATGACTTCTCTTGCTGCTGTTCTACTGAGTGGTTTTATAGGGTTGGTGTTTCGCTGGTTTTTTTTGTTTGTTTGGTTGGGGGTTTTTTTTGTTTGGTTGGTTTTTTTTTTGTTGTTTGTTTTAATTTTATAGTGTTTAAATCAGAAAGCTGATTAGATCACTTAATTTTACCTTAGTTTGGCACACTATAGGCCATTATATTTTTCCCCTTTAGGACTGAATTGAACACAAGTGAGTAATCTTAATTTCTCAAAAATAAGAACAAAAACATGGGCCGGACTTCTAAATCTAATGCATGTGACTTAATTTCCAGCCTGTGTTCTCATTTTGCTGGTCTCTGGCCCCGGGCACATTATGCAGGGCCTGGGGGTTATGTTGCAGAAATGCTTGAGTGACCCTGTGGCTGCTGGATTATGGGAAGCAGGAAAGCATCTTCTCCTCCTGAAGATACTTGTGTCTTATTTTTGGCTGACTTGCACAGATTGATCTCTAGAAGTATTTAAGAGGTTTGGGGGAGGGGGGGTGGGGGTGTTTCTGCCTGTGGTGGGGAAGGGTCTAATGTACGTTCACAAAAATCTGTCAACCAGGCTGACTGCTCTAACCAGATACACCTCCAAGGGCAAAGGCTCCGCATCTCTCAGGAGGGAACATGTGGACCAGTTCCTGCATCTGTTCTGTGTATATGCTACTTGGTGTTTGTCCAGCTCTGGGACCAGAAATCCAAAAGCAGACTGTCAACCTCAGGGTGGATATCAAATCTAAATCTAAATCAAAAATCTAGCGCAGATTTGCATTGGCTGAGTACCCTGTTGTCAGGGCAGAAAATGGCTGAAGGTGCTCGTGTTGGATGTGTCGACATCATACTGAAGTGTTTATTCAGAAATACTTCAAAGCTTTTAAATTTTAAAAATGAAAATGTTTTTAAAATTAGTTTCTATTATATTCAAAAGCAGTAACAAAAATCAGTGTGTTGAGCACATTAAATACCGACAAAAAGTGACTATGGGTGTTAGTGCACAGAGACACAAAGGTGACTGATAAACCTCTCAGGAGATGACTCCCTCCAAGTCCTGTTAGATGTGGTGGCAAAATGGTTAAATGGTGGAAGAAGTGGAGTCTAATCTTCTCAAGAAGGGGGAGGAAATTTGGTTTTCTTCTTTGTTTTGGAGTTTAATGACTTAACTGTTATAAACAGGACTTTGGGGTTGCATTTTTCTATTAAGTTGTGGGGGTTTTGTGTGCCCCTTCTTCTGCCCCCAGCCAAAATTGGTCAACCATCTGATTTATCTCCAAGCTTGTTCATGGCCAAGGTCTCCTTGAGGTATTTGATGTGCTGTCAGCTGCCAGTCAGTGATGGCCTTTCTTTTCAAAGGACTGCTCGGTTATTTTAATAAATAAGTAATTTATAAAAAATATTTTTCAGGTCTCCCCAAGCACCAGAAAGAGCCAACTTCAGGTTTTCTGTTACCCAGGCCTGTGGTTTAAACCTCTATACAGGAGGGGGTTTCAAACTTTCACCGTTGTTTTGTGAACATTTGTTTTAGCTATCCTAACTCCCACAGAGACTGGAATAGTTGGTGGATGCGAGTCACTGGGAGCGGTCCTGGGTTTGCCTATTGGGATGACTGGAGTGTTGCCTAAAGAAAACCCAGTTCCCTGAGACTCCTTATGCTTTTCTTCCACTGCTGCTTCTGAATGCGTGTGGATCTCCACTTTGTGAGTTGGCTTCTGTGAATTTATTTTATTTTATACTTATGTTGCTGGCTGTCCTTGGCTTTATTAGTTTGCCAGGTTCTTAGCTTGCAACAAAGTAATTTTGAGAACTTAGGTCCTAGTGACAAATTTTGCTTCCACAACCCACACTGGTGTCTCATTTGCAGTGAAGTGCTGTGGTGAGTATGTCTCTGCTAACTGGCTGCTACTGTCGGAAAGCAGCAGAGACCAAAGATCAGGCTGGTTTTGGGAAAACAAGACTGGGTAGCTCAGAAGAGAGAACAGTATAATATATTTAAAATCATATAAAAAGCAATTCATGCAGCCTCTCAAGACCTTAGCAAGGGAGAAAACACAAAGGGGATCAAAGCAATCAAGTCAGTAACAGTTAATGATAAGTATCACTACTTATCCTTTTGGCATTCCTATAGACATAATGGTTTCAATACATCTTCAAAGGCATTTGTTGCTGTTGGTTCAGTAAACCAAAAGCTGATCTGATTTCTGCTTTTCAGACACCTTCATAACATTATTTAACAGTCTTTTCAGGCTGGCCTTCTTGAAATGTGATGGGCATGATATGTTGGGTTTGTTGTGGTTTCCCCCCCCCCCCCCCCCCCCAACTTGGTTTAAAGCCACTTTTAGCCTTTTGATCTTTATCTGATCTGTTTATATTAAATAAAAGGATCACCTAAACATTTCAGTGGTATAGATAATATCAGGATTCACTCAAACACACATGATGTCCCTCTGACAGCTGCTCCTGGAGGCAGAGGCCCCCTGATAGCTGACAAATAACAAGGCTTCCCACACCTTTAGGATTTGTGCCTAAGCAGGACATGATGCCAATGCTGGGAATAAGCAGTTGAGCAGGAGGTGGTGTACTTTTCCCCTATGAGTATCTCTTCTGCTGCTGCAGCTGGCAGATGTGGAGAGATCTGCAAGCAGGTTATGTCTCATGCAACACTCACACTGTGGGAGGTGGAAAACGTCCAGCACAGCCTGAAGGGTTCTCAGGAGTCATGAAAGATTTTAATAAACATGCTTTAAAAAAAAAAAAAAAATCCTCTCAGATATTAATCCAGCCAGAGAATTTGTCACTGGGATAGCAACAGCCCTATTTAGCAAGGTATAAACTTCCCTTTTTCCTAAACATCCCAGGCGTTATGGAATTTACAGCTTAAACAGCTGAGAGGAGAGGAGCACAGCTGAAGTATTTGAGGAACTGCATTGCATAGACAAGTAGGGTCATAACTTATTAAAACATTTGCAAAACACATTCCAGTGAGACAAAGTTAAACAGCTACAGCATCTTCCCACGTAAGCAAGGCATCGGGGAGCAGAGTGGGTGATCATGGAAATCGGCTGCCCGGGTGCATTCCTCAGATGCCTGCACTCACTTTTGATAACTCTGAACTCCCTATCATTGGCTTGTAGGGCAAATTCAATTGGTATTACAGTGGAAGTGATGCTGGAGCTTACGTAAGAATTTTTTCCTTCCTACGTCCCACTGTATTTCTAAGCTGTATGTGATCGTAGGCTGCCTTGCAAGCATATGTTTGGGTCAGAAATAGAGTAGTGTGCAATATACTGTTTTCTGAAAGTCTTGCATATAAATAGTACAGGTGGGAAAGATGAACTCAGTTGTCCTCCAGTTCAGCGGCAGTTTGAAAACTGGTCTGGCTGTCCTAGCGGAATGATGTAATATTGGCAATGGTAAGCAGGAGTAGAGCCAGGGATTTCAAGTTCATGCACAGAGCTCCTGGGCTGCTTCTCTGTGGCCCATCCAACATGCAATTAGTGCAGCTGCATGGTCATGACTCTTTCCCCTCGCATCCCTGTTAACTGTTGTATTTTTGTGGGGGACATAGCACTGGATGGTATATCCTCTGAAGAAGAGGCAAACTAGGTGGGAAGATTCCCCACCATCGCTTCCTAGATAAACTGTGCAGTCACATGTGGTGAAGGTGCTTGCCCTGCACCTTTAATGGCAAATGTAATGTTTATGGTGATGCAGATATGTGTCCTGCTGATGTAGATGAAAACGAGAAGTTCTCTCTGCAATGTTTAAAAGGCAAAACAAATACAGAAGTTTCTCAGAGGTCTCTGGTGACCTGGAATCACAAATCCCGTCAGAAAGCTTCAGGCACTGTTCTGAGGGCAATAAGCATGTCAGAGAGGTTTTGATTTATTTGTCTTGTGTCGCAAAGTGGTTTTGAATATTAAATAATAGTCACCATCATACTCAAGGTATATCCATATTGTCCACTATTAACCACTTAACAATGTACAGAAAACCAACTGATGTGCTAACCAGGGAATTCAAGTGCATCATCGCTTGAAATTTTCTTTGAGTAATGCTTGTACACAATTACAAGCAAAATCTGCAGATAAATCAATGAATAGTGTAGCTGAAAGAACAATAAAGTGCAGATCCTAGTTGTCATTGGCCAGTTCCTTAAGAAAACATGCAGTTTGAGGATTATTCTTAAAACAGAATCCACTTCTGTAAGGCTGAGTGCTGATAAACGTCATATGTTGTATTAAGTGTAAAAAATGCATTGTTCTTCTGGCTCTAAGGCTAAATGCTATTAGTCCAAATGAGCTATAAAGGTGATATGATAAAGTACCTGTTGAAATTTTATACAAAATTAAATTAAATACGCATATGTTACTTGCTCAACAAAGAACATAAGGGAAAATATGACTAATACATAAGAGCAAAGACTAGTTTACTTGTCAGTTCATGATCATGATATAGATGGAATTTCCTTCCTTAAAAACAGCATGACAAAGAGTTCATGAATATTTTCATCAGTAGCTCATGTTTCCATTCCCGGAGGAGAACTCTAAGCCCACAAACAAGAAAGGCTGTTACATTTAAGATTCAAGGAAATGTCATCACAAAATGTAAACTGTCTGCAAGAAATGTTCAGCTTTGATAGCTTTATTGCATTAGAGACAAGTGCATCACAGCTGTGAAGTGCATCATAGCACAGACATGACCCGTATTTATAAAAATCTTTGACTAATATAGCATTTCATTATATTAGAAATCTGTGATGTCAGAGTGCAGGTCTGGACTTCGCTGAAAGCAATGAGAGTTTTTAGGTGGAGGGCGGTATTGTGTTTTCATTTTCTTAGCATTTTCAGGTGACAGGTGCAGCTTTTATACTGCTACAAGTGTGAGGACATATTTTCAGAGGATGACATAATGAATATATACACATTCACTGTCTGACATTTAAGTTTGTTCATAAATGTAAGCGTAAATTACAGATTAGTAAGTAACATGTAGGTGCAACATTTTGAATACGGCTTTATCATAGAAATTACTGGCCTTGTTTAATAGCTTAAAAATAATTCTTCTAGAATAATGATAGTCCTCATAAGTGAATATGAATTAGTTAAACACTATCTGACTTCAAGACCTTGTGTAAACAGTCTATGTGCCAAGCTGATTTGAAATAGCAATATCAAGTATTTGGAGGTACATGATCTTCTGTCAAATTGAAACCTGTGCATCATTTTGGTCAATCTCCTGTACTTTTCTCAGCCTTTTTATCCTGTCTTCTTGAAACTGGGAGGTATAGGCAAAGGAAACTGGAAGGGATATTACCCAAATATGGGTAATAAAAAAGCAATGCTGAAGCAGATCTGCAGAAACAAACACCTAGGGGAAAGTATACCTAATAGTAAATAAAGGAGAATGGTGAGGCTGAGGTTGGAACAATAATCTTAAAACTGGATACTTAGCAAAAGGAGTTAGAGATGTCATAGGTGGGGGGAATAGTTTCCAAAATGTATTATGGGAAAAGGCTTTCAGCCTTCAAGATGTGATAATTAAAAATCAGCAAGTTTCTATAAAAGGAAAAAAATCCACAACCGTCTAGAAATATTTTTATTTTCGGTTGAGGGCTGTGACACCTTTTCCACAGAAGGAGTACAGAAATTCAGGAAGTTCTTATTATAGCTGTTGAGCAAACCCAAATGGGCAAACAGTTTTTTCCAAGCACATGCAAGTTCTAATGGCAAATACTAATGTTCTAAGAAAATGAGATAATCAAGTTACAGGATCACAGACATTTACTTCTAAGGAAGTCTTAAAGAGCATTTAACTACATTTTTATTGTTTAGATTATTTTAACATCTCTACTTAAGAGACAGCTGGCCTATGTCTGTAGACCATGTAATAAAATCTTCTGTTTAACATGCAGTGTAGTCCAAGAAGCAGCCAGGTTGTATCTGGAGTGGGATAGTGAGTGATGTCTTTCAATGCCTGAAAGTATACTGGGGAAAGCAAGGAGTCTCTGGACTCTGCACCTTCCTCATGCTCTGTACTTAGGGTACACGGGACAGACCCTGTGCTGCATTAGAGAGTGATGGTACCAGGTACATACATGCTGTGCAGTGTGCTGCTGCATGTGCAGTCATGTCCCTTAGGCCCGCTGAATTTGTGCCTATTTGTCCAGGGTTCCCAGATGTCCAGCATCCTACACTACTGAATATCAGAAAACACTAGCTGGTGGTGACTACAAGAAAGACTGTATCTCTCCAAGTAATAAATTTCTCAGTATTTTGCCCTCAAGACCTGTTATATAAAGTACTGTTGAGGGAATATTTATCATAAAAAGCAGTTTATTCTACTTTTCTGTAGAACTTGAGGCCAGTTCCACAGAAAGAGTCAAGGCTACAGGATGAAAAAAGGCTCTAGTTTACTGGGGGGAAAACAAGAAGGAAGTAGAAAGGAATAATGGGATATTTGTTGCAAAAAGAAGACATGTAAAAGGGAAGATACACACATAAAGCAGCAAATGGAGTGCTAGCAGTGGTATGCTAGGAACTTCTCTGTCAACACAGAACTTGGGAAATTTAGTGTTATGGAAAGATACCACAAAGGCAGAGGCAATCTGTCTGTCTTTCTAATACACCTTATAAGAGAGAAAACTCTGGCTTGTTTAGAGGATGGCCAGGCACAGATCTACTGAGAAGCTGCCACGGTGCCCAGGAAAGCAGCGGATCTTCAAAGAAAATGGTCTGAAAACTCAGGAGTAAATTATCCCATTTTATAGGAAGCTGTATCATTCTGGCAAAAGGTCTATCTGGCCAAGCAAGGAGATTTTTGATAAACTAAAATGCAAAAAGGGAGCACATAAAACTGGAAATGATGGCAGGCTGCAGAGGTATAGTATAAGAGCATGGCTTGGACATGTAGACATGAAATTGGGAAGGCTGTAGCCTAGCTGGAGCTAAGACTATGAAGGGGCATAAATAAAGTCTTTTACAAGTTTGTTCATAGAGAAGCTCAGAGAAAATGTGGGCTTTGGGTAAATAGTAGGAGACAACTGAGGGAGGGATGACACAGAGAAGGCTGAACTCATCACTCTCTTTTCCTCTTTTTTTTTAATATCCTCACCACCCTCCTCCCCTACTTAGTCTTCCCAGGAAAACCAAACCCATCATGGTTTGGGAAGAAGAGGGGGAGCCATTACTGAGAGTAACAAGCGACAGGCTGGGAGGTGAAAAGGAAAGGTAAATGGAAGATCAGTGGAGTTTTAGGCTGCCTTCCCCCTGTTCCTGGAAACATTGTGGACCATGTGCCTCACATGATGAGGCAGAGCATATCCTCAGCAGATTTGTGGATGACACTGAATTAGGATGGACCTTGAGATAATTGAGGCTTGGGCTAAGAAGACCCCCATGCGTTTCAGCAGGGAGGTGTGAAAAGCTCTGCTCCCCCCAGAGATATAATTCCATGCATCAGCACAATCTGTGGCCTGACCACCTGAACAGCAGCTCTGATAAAAAATTATTATCTCTTAAAGCAGAAACTAGACTGAATACAAGTCAACAGTCATCATTAGCAAGGCAAACACCATGCTGGACTACCTTGAAAGAAGTATAGCCAGTAGGAGAAGGATGTTGGACTGAAAGAAGGTCTAGCAGAGAGTTGCCAAGAGGGTAGCTAAGGCGGAGAGGGGCTAAGGGTGCTGAAGGATGATGGCAGGGAGGGGTTGTTAATGGTAGCGTATGACTACTGGAGAGCAGGCTAAGGGGGGCTTGGTGGTAGCCCTGGATTATGTGAAAGGGAGTTACAAGCGTAGTAAAGTCAGGCTTTTTTGAATATTAAAAGATGGTAAAGCATGGAACAAATCACATGGGAAGTTCAGAGTGGCCTTTCTTGACTAGGAGGGTGGTGCAACACTGTAGCAGGCTGCAAAAAAGAGCTGGTATCAGCACTCTTGGAGGCTTTCAAGACTTTGTTGGACAAAGCCATGACTGACTTGCTTTAGTGCTGGAGATGGTCCTCCCACTCGATCTGGGGGCTGGACTGGATGGTCTCCAGAGGTGGCTTCCAACCAGCACTTCTACGATCCTGTGAATTTGATGAGGATTTATACATTTTATCTCTATGGCTATATAGCAGCTATAGTTTTCACAGTTAAAACTAGAGGAAAAAAAAAACCAAAACAAAACAAAAAAAGACTATAATCCTCCTGATTCAGAACATGTCAGCCACGGGTAATAGAGAAGTTAATGGATTCTCACAGGATTACAGATGCATTTGCTTCCTCAGACTTGTTACATATCAGATACACATTTTTAAATGTGGAAGGGAAACTGTTGGCCCTCACAGACCTCTGGCCGAGTAGCAATGCCTGTGTCCACTTCTATCATGGTCATGTCAATTTAGCAGAATTTACGAACTCTTCTATGGAGCTGTGTAACTTTCAAGCTATACTGCAAGCATATATGACACACCTATGGTTTCATTAAAGACATGGATTAAGTTACAATGGTATTAAAATCTTAGGAAAGACTCATTTAATACATGAAAACAACTTAACAGTTGTTTTCTCTGTCTCAGTTTGGAGGTATTTTGTTGCTAAATGGTGCAGTATGTTAGTGAGCAACAAGCACCAAAATCAGAACACAAAAAAAATAAAGCAGAATCACAATAATATGCATTAATACATCATATATTAATGTGTTGTTCAAAATCAAATAATTGTAGTGGATTTAATTACATAAAATTAATGACCACTTGAGGGCTAAAGCCTTAATTTTTTTATATATGAGAAAGATGTTGCCTTTTGCCTTCTTGAGCAGCAAGAATGATCTAGGTCCATTGCAATTTGGTCTACTTTGTAAAGCCTGGGCACATGCACTGGAAATATACTTTATTTACAGAATCTATATTGTTGAAGCATCTACTGAGAAAAAGCAGAACCTAGCTCTAAATGCTTTTTGTGCACTTCCTAGCCTAAACATAAGGACTGTTGTCTTTGCTGAGTAACAACATCTGTTACTCTGGAAAAACAGATGTGTGAAGTATACTAGCAGTCAGGAAATATCAAAAAGGTGAAGATGAGTCTTCAGCAGCTCCAGAGGCAGCAAGGAAATTGGCAGAAAAGACAGATGCAATATGTGCTTGCAAACGGGGCATGCAAAAGAGGAAAAAAGATATCATGGGAATTGTTTAATTTGGAATGATAAAGAAAAGCTCCAGGAAGAAAAGTGCAATATTGTGAGGGCCTGCTTATGCTTTTATTTCCTTTAATCACATTCCTTATTTATAACAGGGCTGCTGACTTAGAGGTTTCACAGAAGTCCTTTCATGGTTCTGTATGCTGATTTATACTGAATCTGATGGGTTTCCTATCAAGGGGATGTTGGATTAGTTGAACAATAGCTGGGTATAATTCTTGGCCATGTTATAACAATTCACAAGATGAAAGTCTGGCTCCAGGAGATCAAATAGGAGTTTTTTATTTGATACCAGGACTTTGCCCTGTTTTTTCATTTTTTTCACAGCTTGATCAGAGCAGAGGAAAAAAGAGAAAAGTGCTGGCATGCTGTCTGTTTTGTAGTGGCATTGGAACTGAGAACTCCTAGCCCTTGTAATCGTGTGAATTTTTTTTTTAATGCCTCGAACCATGGAATTTAATGTTTTATGCGTCTGTGTAAACTTGGAAAAATAGCTTGTCTAAATGTTCTCATTTCAGAAGATAAATAGATTGAAAGTTACTTATTTTAAAAAAGTTCTTATAGTTTTAAGTCTACGAAGTGACGTTTTGGGATCTGACCTGTAGTACTGGAATGCTTGAAATAGCCAGTCCTGGATCTCCCCAGGTTTCTCAAATCCTGATGTATTTCAAAACAACCTTCTTGACTCTGCAAAAGTTGGCTAGAAGTTTTTGCCCTTTCCATCCAAATCTAGCATGAAAAAGGCAGAGTTGAGAAACAATGATTAAATAGAAAAATATAGTTCAGATAACACATCTGAAATTGTAAAAAGTTTTGCTCTGTTCTGTGTTTTCCCTGACTATTTGCTTCTTCCTTTACAGTGTTCAGAATTATGGGATGTGGGAAATATTTTGATAGTGTTTTTTCCTTGGGGAGAAGGATTGATTTCCTGACCCTTATATGATGCACTGTGTCATTGAGGGTCTTTGAGAGCATTTATTCTCAAGGTTGCAAGATAAAACAAATCCAAGCAAGAGTTGTTTTGCTTCTGAGCACCTTTAAGGGGGTTAGCAGAAAAGCTAAAAGTAGAACTTAGTAGGCAAATAGGAAATACCATCCTGGTTTAGGTCCAAAATCCACTTAATCCCATACCATGTCTCCAGCAATGATTAGTGTCATACACTTCAGACGAAAATGGGATTACGTGGTCTTTGCTCCTCCACAGACATTTGGAGGCTTATTCTGAGTTGTAATCATTTGAAATTGGCTTAAATCCTGAAGGCTGTGGTTTAACATCTCTTGCACTGAGTCAGTTGTAATGAATTATGATACTGTGGATGTTTCTGTCATCCACAGAAATGACCACTCTGTCCTCAGACTTTGCAGACTTCTTCACAGCTTTTTGTGGCAGTATGTTACCAGCACTTAATTGCACTTAGGGTGAAAACAGCTTTGGAAGTCTACTTTGTTTCCGTGTTAACAGGGAGGGAGCACAGAAATTTCTTGTCTACGTTCTCTGGAATGCTGGTTATTTCTATGATAGTTATTTTGTATGCTGTCATCAGCAACAAATTTTCATCTGCTTTTCAGGCTACTTTTTTCAATCTCATTTCATATGATCAAGGTGGGGTTTTTTTCATGGTTGATCATTCTTAGGGCATCTGTTAGACTTCCTGTATTTGGCCATATCTCTGAAATTGATTTTCAGGACTTTTATATGTTAAATATAGAATATACATATATCTACGTATATTATACATATAAATATATATAAATATACAGAAATATGTTAAGAAAGAAACACTGCAGATAGTAAATTCAGATAAACTTCCAAGGCAGAGTAAGGGCTTTTTTGCTAATTGGGGTGAAGAGCAGCAAAGAAAATCTCAAAGAGAGAGAAATGGGAGAGTATGAGGCAATTTCACCATTAGCAAAAGCAGTCAGAAATGCTCAGAGAAAGGATGTCTCATGTGCTGGGAGGAACAGAGCAAGATTGCAGCCCCCATCCGGGATAAAATACTGAAATGTCTGAGAAGAAACTATTATAATGTGTGATGCTGAAATAAATTTTCATATACTTTACTTTCCTCCTCCAATTTTGTAATGAAAATTTACTTCTAGTTCTCGAAGAGCTGATAAACACTACAAATAGTGTAATGTTTTATACTAGCAACACAGTGTTAGATGACAACAGATCACCAGTTACAGAAAAAACTATTCTAAAACTACTGCATGAACTTTACTGACATATTTTTTTAATATAGTGTTAAGAGGATGCAATCTCCTTTTGTTGATTTGGAGGCATCCAGTTTAGGAAATGGTAAATAGTATCTTTATTATGAAGAACAGTGGTTCAGAGAGCACTTGCATGTTGGTCTGTCATGTTTATTTATGTTGACTAAGTTGTATAAAAGAGTTTTTATTATCTGTTTCAAAACACAAGCATTAGTTAACTAAAACCAATGAAGGGATCATGACTGCCTGGGAGACTAAACGAAGCAATCTTATTTTACTGGGCTTCGTAAACTGGAAAGGTCTTGGACTACTGCAGTTGTTGTGGGATTATGAATTGCTGTCTAGGAATATAGGCCTTGTAAACTACAGAGTAATATTACTGGTTCAGGATATCCTACATGTATCTGCACTGTTGGCTTGGCAATGTTTTTATCATTGTTTCAACTGATGCCATAGGTATATCAAGACTTTTTTTTGCTTTGAAACCCTGATAGCCTGAATGTCTGTGCAAGACAGAGGCATAAATTGGTAGATATCCATCTCACTTGTGTTTAGTCTGACTGTTTTTATGTGAGGACACAATTTAATGTGTCCTGGAGTTTGGGATTAAGGAAGCCTTTCTCTCGCAGTTCCTGCCCTTCTCCTTCCTCACTTCACCAGTGACCTGGTGGCTGCTAAATTACTGGTCAGTGCTTAAACCTTCACTCCGATGTAGCCAGCTCCATTTCTGTGTCACTGCACAGCTACAGGCTTGCCATGTTTCTTGCTGGTTGAGATTAATTTTTCATTTAAGTGTATCAAAACCCATACTTTTCAGACCATTGTTAAAATCAACGGTAACTACATATTCCTGTTCTAACCCGCAGCTGTACTGCAACCACATATTTATTCATGATTTTGCTGTCCTTTTGCCCCAGTGATTTAACTGGAATCTTTTATTGACATTCAGACCCTGACCATGGAGGCCAGGTATGTAGGAGGGCTGGGACAGGGAAGAGAAATTAAGGGGCAAAATTCATGGTACCAAGCAAAACTGGATTACAGAAGAGGAAAATAAACCTGGGAAATGGAGTAGTGAAAAAATTTGAGACATGGATGAGACCATATTTCCCTGGGAAAGGCTGTGGGGTGAGAGATGGGTCAGGTGCAGAAGCAGCAAGATCCACCTGAAGCCATCATGACACCCAGTAAGATGTACCACCCACCAGGTGTCCCCATGATGATGCTGGGGCAGCTGATGTGGAGGTTGAGTGAGGCACCAGCTGGGACAGGCAGAGCATCCTGTCACTCTCCTGCAGCACAACTACACTCACTCCTGCACCACCCAGGGATGTGATCTCCATTTCCAACCACAGTTAAGCCTGTACTGCTTATTTTAGTATAATAGTTGCAGCTAAAGGGCTAGCTATATGCCTGGCAGTACACGTGGGTACCTGGGATATCTGAAATTGGGTTTTAGAACATGTCGGGTTGCTTTAAATAATTTCTTTACTCTTTTGCAGTAGGAGAAAGCTATATTCAGCAATCGGTTTGCTGTGTCTGGAACACTAGTCATGCCTGTCAAATTAGGGTAATTGCTTTGCAATACTGATTGCTTTGCAAACTGTTGTTACCAGCCAGGTGGGTGACTTCTTAGTGACCTGTGGGTGAGAGCAGCCTGTCTCAAAGGCTGTTGTAGAGCTATATATAGGAAGTGGTTATTCACTGTTTTTCTTGATACAAAAAGTGGATCAACCAAGTGGAATTACTAGGCAGCAAGCACAAAGCAAAACATAGTATGTTTTTTTACACAAAGCATAATAAAATTGTGTTGCTTACTGCAATAATATATATCTGTACATGAAGGTACCAATGTAACTGCTGGCTCAGGAATTCTCTAAACCTTGGGGCGCTGGAAACGGAGCACAGACACTGTTCACACTTAAACTCCTCCCTTTTGTTACCAGCCAACATGAGAACTAGTTGGGGTAGAGCACCTGAGCTAAGGACCTTTGTCTGGACCATATGGCCATTCCTACTTTTTAGGTTGAGGAGGTGGAGGTTTGCAGAAGTTCAATTATTTGGCACATGACAGTTCAAGGATTATTATTGGTTACTCCAACTTTTCACACATGTTCCACCAGCTGAGTGCATGGGGTCCTGTATAAAGTAAGTTAAAACCAACCAACCAACCAACCAACCAACCCTCCAATTCCCCTCACAAAGCACCCTCCAAACCTACAGTTGCAATAGGACATTAAAAATCTTCTTGCTTGTGTTGCTGTGACACTAAGGGCACAGAAACAACTGCTCAGCTGACAATACAGGATTCAACAGTGTTTTCAAAGTATGAAAGCATCTGCAAGTAATAGAGGGGAGAACTGGCTACCTGGAGTATGTAACTTTTCTCTGGTACTTAATCAGGTGCCACACTTTACCTGTAAACAATTCAGTACCAAGTATTTTAAAGAGGAAACTTTTTTCTCCCTTTAGTATACCTTTAAAAAAAAAAAAAAAAAATTAAAAAGATAAATTATTTAAATAGTAAATTAAAATAAAATGTTTGGGGATTTTTTTTCTCTGATCTATTGTTTTTATGGCATTTTTCAGATGTATGTGAAAATTACTGCATCCATATGCTCATCAAATGTTTTACCTTTACTTCAGAGTCAGTCCTTGGGCAGCTAGAGCAATGGCACATCAGTGGTGTATTCAGGACTTCCAGACAAATGCAGTTTTGATTCTGTAAGGCTCCAGGCAGCAATGAAATGAGCTGAGTTTATGTCTATCCAGTGAAACCAGTGTAAGCCAAAGGTTCTCAGATCATCAGCTGAGAAAGCCTTGAAGATCCCATTGCACATGACCTTTTCCCCTAAATCTTCAGAGAAAGAGAATAGATCTTGACTTCTGGGTTGTCTTGTTTTTTGTTTGGTTTTGTTTGTTTGTTTTAATAAAAGAAGCCCAAAGGCTTTTGGGGTCATGTTAGAGAAGGCTAATATTATATTGAAAGAACAAACAAATATTAAGCAGAGCTTTTTCTTGACATAGAACTTTGATTTATAGAAAAGCTTTGCAGTCTTTCTTGTTTATCTCAATCATACTGATTCTTCAACACATGAAGATGACTTCTGTGGTATCAGAAACTGAATCATAAAATTGTTGGATGTTAAATGTTGGTATACCGGTTCACCAGTTAGAAGTGCTGGAATTGTTCTTTACACATAAAACACATAAGAAAGCCCATTTTAAAAAAAATTGTGATTTTTTAAATAAATAATTTCTATTCTGATGTCTGTGATTATTTTGGTCTTCATGTTAGATCACGTGGACAGGTTTTCAGCCCTTGAGTATTTGCAGACTCTTACCCCAGGGAGGGCTTCCCAGCGCAAAAGGAAATACAGGAGGAGAGCTCAGACAGGTGTTCCAGCATGAAGGCAAGACCACAACTCCACCTGGCTTTCCTCCTGTAAACTGTCCAAAAAGCTGTTACAATTTAGTTGTGTTGAGAGGAACAGGACTTGATTACCATCTGCTTATCTTGGGAGTGTAAAGAGCGCTAAGATCCAGCATGACAAAAGGCTGAAGCATGTGGCAGGGAACAAAGTAGCCAAAGGTGGCCCTACTGATTACCACGCTGAAAAACAGCAGTGCTTGTCCAGCTGTGGGCCAATCTTCAAGTTGCCTCAGTCAGTCTGGACCACATGCACTGCTTCTCCCTGCTTGATATCAAATGCAGCAGATTCCATCTGATGATCTTGGGAGCGTGGCTCAATTACAGCACAATGCAGTCAGCTCTTGGCCTTAAAGGATCGCAGGACTCCATTTCCTCTTAGACAGTCCATTGTCTGTTTCACCAGTGATGTCATTTCTCTGCCTTGTCTTCAAAAATGAACTGATCACCAAATATCCCACACCTTCATGGGGTTTTTTGCCATTGCTAACATGGGCTGGACTTAATCAACATTTTTAGGACATATTTCCCATGTTAGTTTGTACCTGATGATGCCCTTTCTAAAGTCTTGTTCACAACTCTTCCTGATGACACCACTTTAAAGGGTTTAAAATTAATCTTGGGGAAGTTTTAAAATTTAAACCAGTGCCTTGTTCCATTCAGCTGAAGGGTGTTGTGATTGCTAGCAAGCACAAATAATTCCAGCACAGGAATCAGGACTGTGAATTTTCAGCAGATTTTGTGCTCTGAAGGCCTTAGTAGTTTGCTGTCACTAATGCCCATCAATGTCTCTGAATTTAAAGCCTTTACAGTTCCATTTGACAGATGAAGTAGTGAAAGTTTAGGGTTCCTAAAGTTGTCTGCTCTCAATTCAATTGTGCTGATTCTTTGTCCACAAAATGATGTCTTACACCAGAATGGTTGGCTGTAAACTAACTGGGCAGGTCTGAGTTATTCCTGCTTCATATTTTGTAAGCTAGCAAGTATTTCCCTCCTGAAGTCAAATGCAGCTGGACTGGTCTCATTCACACAGACAAAGCCTGCCTCTGCACTACAGCACAGTCCCCAACAGCAAGTGTCAGTGGGTAAGGCCAGAGCTAGAAAGGAGCACCTGCAAGCTTGCTGCACACTGTTCAGCCTGCTGCAGTGGATTTAGGAGATATTTCTCTGTTCCTTAGGTACAGAAATCATGTCTCCCCCCATAATGGGAGTGCCAGAGGACCTCTGTAAGCACCAGGGACCAGGGGAATGAGGTTGATGTCCTCCTGCCCAGCCACTCAGTAATGCACAGTGAACTGTTACGTGTCTGAAATATTTCCCATTTTAGCAGTTCTCAGTTCCAGCAGGAAATGGTGATACAGACTGGTTTGAGGCTTTACTGACCCCTTAGAGAAACTGGGTGCTGCAGGCAGTTCAGGAAAAACGAGTGTATGTTTGGCAGCTTCCATGGAGAGCCTGAAAAAAGGAGGAGATGGATGGTGATTTCTTCTTCCGCTCTGTCCCATCACACCTCTCCCAAAGGGAGAGAGACAGAGTAGTGTATTCAGTTGAGCAAAAGTGTACTAATATGAACACATAAGCTTGAACAAATGCTTTGAAATTACATGCTGAGAGTCACAGCACTTAAACAGTGGAGGCCTAGACCTTTCAGAACTTTGCCTTCATCAGTCAAGGTCAACAGAAAGGCAGGAATATGGTCTCTGAAACACTGCTCAGCAAGTCAACAGCCACTTTCTTCTGGGAGGAATGACATAAGCATATGAGGGATAAACAAAAAAGTTTTTATGTGTTTGACACCAATGTTAATACTCTGAAAAAAAAAAGTTTTTTATTTAATTTTAGCTGCTTATGTTATTTGTTTCTCTCTGGAACGTTTAGCTGAAATCTGTATGTTTCTGACAAAACAGATGGAATTTATGTTGCTGGAATCATCACAATGAGTCATTAAAGTAATTAAAATGAGTCAATAAAGTGAGTCATCAAGTGAGAGAGTTACACCTGCAACCAGCTCCTGTCCCTATATTATGCAATTGTATTTTTGATGATGGGCTTAAAACTTCTGACTGTCGTGTTGATGTGTTTCTTAACAGCTCATACTGTAATCTGAGTTGTAATATTTAGAACTGCTGAATGAGTCTTTGTAATTGAATTAATTTGTTAGTCACAGAAAATAGAATCTGGTGCACAGAAAGGGAACATTGTTGCTTGAAAAGAAGTGTTCTTTTGAGAAAGTTTACATAAGCATATCCTTGGGCAGAAATTATAGTATCAGGGTTAGCCTTTAAAACTAGTATATATTATAGAGATACAGCCTGCTCTGAGTTTATTTACATCTTGGTTCTTGCACTGGTAACATTTTCATTTATGTGAATTAAAATTGTTTGATTTTTGGGGAAAGAATATTATATCTCAATGTGTAAGTGAAGCACTCAAGCTTTTTAAGGAGGGGGATTATACATTATGGGTATCTCTGTAATGGCTGCCATACCTGTTTCTCCCTGTTATAGTTGGTACCTTTATGATTTAAAGGAAAAATACAAATCCTTATATATTATGTAATGGTTATTATTTGCCAAATACTGAAGATCAGAAAATGGTTCAGAACGTCTAGTGACTGAAGACACATCACTCATTTTGAGGAGAAATTCAATGAGGGTATTATTGGTTTTTACTGATTATAAGACGTAATAGTTAAAGCCCCAAATTTGCAAACTTGGGTACCTAAATACTGTTTTCAATTATTTTTCTTTTTCCAGATTTGTTGAACATTTGGCTTGATTTCAGGTGCTTAAACATAACTTTCGTTGTCCACCTTTAAAGAACCATCCATGAAAACTTTGGTCCTAAGTACTGATACCAGGTTTTGGCCAGGCTAAACTAGAAGAGAAAATTTGGCTTGTCTTGACCACTGTTTTTTATTATTCTAGCAGCTTCTTTCCATTTTCCCCAGTTAGTATTCAGTGATATAAACAGAGGCTTGTAAGAAAACACATTTCCAGTTTTTAGCTGATTAAGAAGAGATTCAGAACCAGAACCAGAAATGTACTGGTAATAATAGATCCATAATTCAATAACAGATTAATAACTCAATATAATTCCACTGAGGCAGAATATTTCAGAGTAAACGTTCATCTCCTGAAAAATGTCATAATTCCATTGGCATATTGTCCATATTTATTATTTTTGCTTGTTTGTTTACCATATATATTTTTTTCCCTTTCATTTTTGGACTAATGTTTGAGGTTGACAGAGCAAATAATCAACATGGTGAAGATGAATATGTCAGTTGTAACAGATACGCACACAGATAGTATCAAAGGGCTAGGGAAGTCAGTGGCTTAGCTACTTACATCACGGGTATTTTAATACACAGAGGTTTTGCATGCCTGGCCCGGGACTGGGATGAATGCTCAGCTGCAAGTGGGGAATGTGGGTCTTGGAGGACCCCTGAGAAATAGCCCCTGCACCCCCTTCCCAGGCACTCTCTAATTGCAAAGCAATATATGGAAAACAAGTAGCTGCTTGGAAGGAAAAGAGGTTACAAACTATATTTTTAAAGACGGAAAATCATGGTGGTGTGCACTGAGCATGCTGCTAAGCTGACTGTTTCACAGCCCTCAAAGAGCCCATGCAAGAGCTAGGTTCTGTTTCCTAGCAGGGCTTAGGAAGACAGTGAAACACAGTTATTTCAATTCTTCATCTCAGAAAAAAGATGAAGAAACCTGGTGGATTGATATGTTCTTTTCAGATTTTGGTCTCTCTCATAAGCAGTGTAAGATGCTGGAGGAGGAAAGTCACACCTGTCTCCTGACTGCCCAGTGCTTTTTCTTGAGTAGGCTTAAGAAGTTCACTGAGGAATTAGGGGGTTTTAGCCTTTCTTACAAGTTATTCAGTAGAAATTTATGCCATGCAATAAAATGCCCTATCTAGACAGATCACACAAATTTGTTCCATGAGTCTATTTCATAATCTGTCAGATCACAGAGAGGTACCGATGGGAACTGTCTTTTCTTCTGTGATAAGTCTCTATTTTAAAAGTGATTTACAATTGCCAGACAGAAAATCAGAGCACAAGAGTTGTCAAATTTATTATTGTGATCATGTCACCTTTCTCTATGGACATCTGAGTATTTAGTAAGTAAAAGAGAGAAAATCCATCTTCTGTGGGTAGTACATCATCTACTCAGAGATGGCAATCTTTCATTTTGCTTTGGCTTGCTTGAACAGAGATATACCATTTCTATGGGAAAACCTCAATCCCTTTCCTCTTATGGTGACAGATACCTCATTTGGAGCTTTCTAGAGAGAGCACTGTGCTTTTAGTTTGTTTTTTTTCAGCATACAGGAGAATGGAGGTTTGGTCACTAAGTAATGACTTTTTCTTCATGTCTGTTTGCTACCCAAGTATATTGTTTGTAGACGGATATGTACTGAAAGAGTTGTGCCTGGGATTGACATCTAATATAGTTTGGACAGAAGAGGGAAGGAGAAGGAAGGAGATTTTGAGACACTTATTCTTCAGATGAACCCTTTCAGTATGCCTCTTCATGAAGCTAGAGTCAGATTTGCTAATCTAAGGCAAAACAACACTAAGAAGAGCCCCAGAGCTGTGAAAATGTTGATACTTTTACAGTAAAATTCTCCTTTTTTTAACTGCTGGTGTCAGAACATTTCAAGTAAATACATCCTCTAAAAAATAGTGCCTCCAGCTGAATTCACTGCCTTGCTTTAACTTTGCTTTCAAGTTAAGTAACACAAGATGAAAATCAGGAGTAGTTTTCTTCCTTTTCCTTTCTCAGTCTGAATGTTTCAAAAGTCTTAAGGGAAATTCTCCAAGGACTCTAATAGGCAATTTCAGTAATGCAGCAATTTTATAGATTCTTGGCTTTTCTGTAAGGTGGAATATGATTTAAGAGAAAGTTCTTTTTTATTTATTGGCCTTAGTCTTCTATTAAGTATTTTCTGCCTTCCTGGAAAAATGCTTCTTTCTATCATTGATTGATGTCTTTGGCGAATCACAGGTTAAAACCTGGTTCAAGGGTTTGGTAATTCTTAGTGATATGATTTAATATTTCAAAGCAATAATTTTTGCCTTTAAAATTTAAAATAATGACATCTTTTAGGACATGGTGCAGGCTTTGTTGTTGTACCAGCCATTCCCAAAACCGAGCCTGGAGCAATGGTCAAGACAATGATCTTGCAGGGAAAAACAAACAGAAAGCTTCTCCGGGGCTCCTACTATGCCATTGGCCCTCAGAAAACAAATAACCAGCACAGTCACTAGTCTTCCCCAGTGATGGGTGTTACTTGAGGGAAATGAAGGTTTGAGGAAGACTTGATCATTCTTTTCAATTATGTTAAAGGTAGACATGGAAGTATAGCACACTCATCCTGTTTTAAGTTGGACTACAAATAATGGGTTTAAGTAATAATAAGTAACAATAAATTATATGGGACTAAAAGTTTTTTATATCATTGAAGTACTTTGTTTATAGAGATGTGAGCGTCTTCTGCCACTGTAAGCTCTTCAGAACAGACTGGACAAACATCTGTCAGAAATGCCAGTGGTGTGTTTTGGAGAAATGTGAGAGACTAGATATTATGTGATAATCACTTCCAGCTCTACTTTCCTACAAGAAGAAGCTTGAGAACTGCACACAGAAAGAGTAACACTGATCTCCTCTAAAGCAGACAGTGGAGAGTATGCTTACCATGGTGCCAATGCAGGACCATCAACCCATACATAGGACAAGTAGGAGAGTAGCATTATGACCTGTAATGGAAGGATGATGGGGAAGGCAGTGATATTTCTCTTTTGTGCCTGCAAAGCGTAAGCTGATTCTGCCATCATATTTGTTAATGGAAGAGGAAGCATTTACTAGCTGCAGGCTATGTCCAGAGGAGACACTGACGCAATTCCCCCACATGCAGCGTGATTTCTGCAGGCACCAGGCTCTGAGAGCTCAGCTATTGCTTTGGGCCTTCAGTGGTTACTTCTTAGCCTGAGCATACGAGAGCTGCACAATTTCACTTATATAAAGCCTCTGAGCTGAGGGTCTCAGGGTGCTACTCAAGCAATTCTACCCCATTTTGCAGATAAAGAAAATGGGTCACAGAGTGACTGAGTGGCAGTTCAAGTTCACGCAAGAGCAATCAGGTACTCAGAGCTCCCTGTCAACCCTTGGTGAACACAGGAGATTTCTCAGTACTTCTTAGCTGAATGAAACATACTGTTGTCCCTACTGCCAAATGACAGGCACTGTATTCCCAGGAGACCCTCAAAGAAAAACTCTGAGACTTCTTCAAGTTTGAGCTTTCCTTAGATGGGTTGATTATTTCAGTCCCAATAAACTCAGAACAGTGAAAAGAGCTCTAGTAACCTTCCAGCAAGGGATGCTCTCTCTGGAACCCAGGTCATGCTAGAGAACATGGCTAAAGGATCTTGTATTTGCCATCTTCTTTTTTACCCTCAAACTAACAAACTCAGCACAACTCCAGTGATACCTAGATTCTACTTACCAAAACCCACTGACTTGATTTCTTTATTCCATGTTCTGCATCTCAGTCTGGTGAGTGGCAAGCCAGAATAACACCAAAGGAAAACAGAAACACTGGAAGGACTTCAATTGAAGCATTTTCAGTTTCACGTCACCATCAATAAGTCTGGGGAACAGCAAATCATTCACAACCACATGACGTGGAAGAATATGACAACAGTGAAAGGTTTAGTACTCATCCCAGGGTGTAGCAGCTGACAGAAACAGTGATAATTTCAAAGTCTTGTAACAAAAAAATGTGTAAAAATCAAATCATCAGCAAGTGAAAGAAAGTCTAATTATAACTATGTATCTAATATTCCAAGCTTACATGGCAAGGCTTCTCTAAATCACAGAAATATCCTCAAGGAGAATTTTGTCTTGAGGGTATATTTATTTTATAGGGATCTACAGGTTATAGCCTTGGGGTAAGACTGTCATAAAGAATATTCTGTTGGTAGAAACACAATAGAAAAGTTTTTATATGGTAACTGCTTTTCATCATCAAATAGATTTTGCTTCACTTATTCATGTATTTGTGAGATATTAGAGTGTATCACTTTCTTTAGTGATAGAGCTAAGTAGAACTTCTTTTACACGTTCTTTAAAGGATAATTACAGCAGTAACTATATTTCTGTTGTCATACCACGTTAATAGTAAATCAGCAGTTTCTGAAAGTGCATTCAGTCACAGGGGGTGGACACTGCTTATTGAGTTATGAGACTGAATTTTCTTTCTATTTTCTGTCTTACACAACATGTGTGGATACTTTCCAATCCCTCTGACTGATAGATGATATCTTTCTACTCCTTCTCAGGCAGGATGCTTTTTTCTCTGCTTGTTTTTGACCATGATGTATATTTTTTATTTAACAAACCAGTTGTGTTTCTCATCTCCAGACAAGGTGACTCTGGCCTAGATAAGAAGGATGAAGACAGATAGTAATAATTGTATGTGTGTATATATATGTATTATACCTAATGAGGAATGAGCAGTGTAACAAATTAAATTACTAGCTTCATGGGGCTGAGTTCAGTAATGGTACAAAATAATCAAACCCAGTGGAGTTACACAGATTTAATGCAAAGAAGAATTTGGTATGTACAGACTACTGTTTTTTTCATGACAGCAGGTGGAGAATTGTCTGTGAATTCTGTTCTGGTTTTGACTCCATTAATGTCACCATAAAAGTGAAACTGAAAAAATGCACATACTCTTTTCAAAGACAAGTCTAAGTTTTGTCTCCTGAGACAAACTTATTAAAGAAGAATTCTGAAGACTCTATAAGTGTTTAAATATTTTCCATCTCCTTTTTCTCAGGTGGACATCTTTGTTGCCATTTCAATTATTAGATCAGTGCAAGGCCGTTTTCCAACCCCATGGAAATGTGTTCACCTCTTATGTCAAGGATCCTGTTGGCTGAAATATTATAGTGGTTAATCTAGACAGACACGCTGTCCAAACAATCATATTACTAAACAAAAAGCTGATGTAATAGGATTCTTTTGAAACATGTTTAAAGCAACAATGGAACCACAATAAAATCAGATAAAATGGGTGATTGTACTGAGTACAATGGAGTAATGTTGCTATAATTTTGGGAGATTAAATTTGTGCATAAATGTTCCACAACCAGTCTTTTCCCCTTGTATAATCCCTTGGTCCCTCACTGTCTTGTTCAATATCCATTTGTGAGATTTATGTTAACTGTGGTGGACCACATCCAGTAAAATATGTGTAAATTAGGTTTAATATCACCTTTATATTAGAGCTGCATTAAAAGCTTTTAATGAAATTGAAAGAGGGTTTTTGTTTGTTTGGGGTTTTTTTATGAAATTGAAAGAGGTTTACAGAGAAGTTCACTCTGTGAATCCAGTCTGAAGTTCAATTGTCACAAGTCCCCTTTTTCCCTTGGGCATTACTGTAGACCCTTTCCTTTACAAGGCAGATCAAACCTTTGTTTCTTTAGGTACCTGCTGTTTGTGCTGACTCTGTGCCTTGCAGTCAGTGCAACAGATAGTTAAATGGGTGTAAAGCCTTTTCTGTTCTTGAATTTTATGTGTCTCTATCCACTACGATGGGTAACTGCTGAGAAGACCTACCACAAGTTTCTTTTGAAACAGAAGTGGCAAAAGAAGTGATTCAGAGGAAATAGAATGATTGTGAAGCTTATTTTCCCAGCATCTCCTTCCTGAAATGAAGATTATCTGACTTGACCATCCTCTTGATTGGACTGAGACAGAGTTCAAAAGGAAGTGGATCAGGGATGTTGTGTCTTGAAGGGAATACACATTTTACCTACTAGGGAATCACTTTTTCTCCTGACATCCTATTTAGGGCATTTGGATTCCCAAGTGAATGTTGGTATGTAAGCCATGTAAACCATGGGGGTTTTTGCCATCAAGTTGTATATCCATAAAGTCTGTGTCTGTAGCATTACTGTTTTGACCACCTTTTATCTCTTCGCAGCAGCTCATACTCTTAATAACTTGGTTAACTCGAGCTCAAGTAATCTCAAAATTTAGCTAGAGCTGGTGATTATTTTTCTCAGCTGAGAATCTTGCTTTGGTAGTGTGATCTTTATTACCTTTACCCTTTCTAAACTTTGTAAGTTAGAACTGTGCACAGTGTTTTAATAGAAAGTACTTTGAGTTTGTAGTTTATATGCCTGAGATCACATTTATTATTCTAAGATTTAATTCCCTTTTTGGGGATTGGAGATTGTGTTGCATTTTAATACTTAACGTGTTAACATGAAGTGCTTGGGGTTTACAAATGAGATTTTTCTCATTAGCATCATAGTAAGCTAGACAGAAACCAGGAGAAAAAGGTATTATGTATCTGTCATGATTGAACAAATCTATGTTATCACTATGATACTATTCTAGAACAGATCCTATACAACAGTTGCAAATTATGGGTGAGATATTAAAATGCTTTTTTTTTAATGGCATATTGACTTTGATTTTTTACTGTAATATAGCCTTGCTATTGAAATTAGTAGATTTAAACCTAGCCCCAAGTCTTTTGTAAACTGTCTTCTAGTTATGTAAGTGAGTAGAAGACACAGGAGAGAGAAGTAATCTTTAAAAAGCTACCAAAGGAGCCAACCACCTACAGTTAACGGGGTCAGCATCTACCACAGCTTCTCTGTGTGACCTGGAAATGATCCTGACTGGTGACTGGCCAAGTGATAACACTAGACGCAGTTTGTATCACCTTGCCCTCTCTCCCATCCTAGTACATCTAATAACAGACTATAACTCTCATATGTTAATTCAACTAATGTTTAAACTAAGTATTTTGCCAACTCAAATGCAAATAAGAGAGGAAAATCAATGGACAGAGGAGCTCTGATCTTTGAAACCCTTGGAATGATTTGCTTTTCTATAGACGGATACCAATGAGGTACTGCAATACTTTTCTGACAGTGAATAACTACTGTGGGTTGATTTTTCTCTTTTAAAGGTCTGTATATTATGCATGGGACCATGAGGTTATATCTCTACTGAACTGCTGCTGTTGTGTTCTCTCTGTGGATCTCTCACTAAATTAAGAAAAGTATGGTTAGAGCCAACAGATTGTTTGACACCTGTGCTCAACAAATAATCTTGATTTACTATTATTTATTATGAATGGTTTGATTCTAATATATTAAGTGCATTATGAAATATGCTTGTTGTAGATCTCAGCATGGAATTAAACATCTAATGATGTTTTCTTGCTTTTCCAAGAATTCGGAATAAAAAACTGTATTTTCATCCTCTTAATGACTTCTGCTCCTTTCAGACTTATGTTTGACTACAGCAATGAATCTGGCACTGTGATCTAGAAGTCAAGACAATCATAAAAATTCTTCCGAAGCCAATGAAATGAAGAGCTTAAATGTTTCAGAGCTACTGTAACAGACAGAAAAAAGAGGTAGGTTCTTATGTTTCTGAAATGAAAAACTCATGCAGATTTAATGTAAGCAGTAATGACTCTTGATTTATTCATAAGAGAATGAGAAACCAATGAAACTCATAAATAAACAGGAGTAAGGTCGTTCTGGCAACTCCTCTTACACTGACTGGAGACTCAAGAAATCATCAAGGCGGTCTATAGCTGGAGTTCAGGCGTAAGAATTATGAACTCCTTTCTAAAAAGGTCAAAGAGAAATTGTTAACACCTATCAAGGCTCACATGAAAAAAGGTGTTCTGATCTGGGAAAACTTCCTGCCACCTCATGCTGGCGGCATTAAGTTCTGTGTCATAAATTGCATTATTTATGGATGTCATGCACTGAGTCTGCTGTTGAAGTCTGGGCCACAGCTGAGTTAAAACTTTATGCTGAAATAAAATCTAGTGAAATACACACCAAAAAATGATCAATTCTTCTGGAGTCTAGGCTGATACTTTAAACTCAAAGCAGAAAACAAACCTAATGCCAAATCAAACACAACTTTTTATATGAAGAGAAACAAGGCAATATATGTACACTCATTTTTAAAAGCTTCTTGGCTGATTAGTTTTGTAAGATAAGGCAGGAGGGCAGAGAAAATTCAATGTGTTTTCTTTGTCTTCTCTTTCACATTCTGTTCTTTCTTTTCCACTCTCTTCTCCTTTAGAATAATATTGAAAGGGGAATAATGTTGGATGGGATGATTTTGTTACCACACCCAAACAGGTGCAATAGAGTAATGTATAATTTTTTTTAGAGCAATAATATAAATTTTTCACTGATAAAACTAGTGGTGCAAAGAGATGTAGTTAGAGGTATTTTAAAGGGTTGATCCAAACTGTCAAGGTAAAGGTAGGCTGACTTTTTTCTGAATATGCTGTCCAAATCAAGAAAAAAATGGAGGTGTTTCTGTGGCTTACAAACTTATTCACAACTGTTTGAATTGTAGACATATTTGTGTACGTTTTAAGACTAATTTCTTCGGGTGTATGTTTTAAGACTCATTTCTTCATGTGTATGTTTTAAGACTCATTTCTTCGTGTAATTAGAGACATTTGATACTTTTTCTGAGGGCTTGTTCAGTCTTTAAACTCATGGTAACTTTCAGCATTCATAACACACTGTGACAAGGAAAAGCATAGCTCAGATATCTCATGCATGGTGTATGGTTGCCTTTCTTTGGCTTTGACCTGAGTCCTTCTAGAAACATTTGATGCTCCCTGGTTTCTTGTAATAGAAGACAAAATGAACAATCCAACCTCTCTGTCTATGGCACTCATGAATCTGTAGACCTCTGACATAATGTGCCACAATTTTCTCTTTTTCAGGCCAAAGAGTTCTTTTGTCTTCCGGGTAGGAGCCACTCTACCTTTGGTCAGCCTGGTTGTCCACCTCTAAATATTTTTAAAGTTTTACTTTGTACTTTCTGAGATGAGAGAACCATAATACATAGACAGTATAAGTAAACTGAAGATTTGTAGTTGATAGAATGGTAATTTGTGCTCTATAGCTTTCTTCTCTATTCCTTTCCTACTAATTCCTAACAATTGGTTTAGGTTTTCTCTGGGTGCTCTGTGCTCTGAATTGCAGTTTCTTGAAGGCATTATTCACAGTTCTGACATCTTAATCCTGAGTGCTAACTGCCAGCTCAGATCTTAATTTATAAATTAGAATTATTTTTCCCCATGTGAATCACCATCCATTTATTTACATTGAATTTCAACTGCCATTTTGTCATCCAGTCATGTAGCCCCCCTGCAGTTCTTCACAATTAGCCCTCATCATGCCATCTTAGATAACTTAGTATCAATTCACCCAGATTTTCAGCTCACTTATAACAGGAATTATAATGTTGCTTCTCTTTCCAAGAAGAAATGTGAATGTGGTGATAATGGGTTGTCCTGATTTCAGCTGGGATAATTTTCTTCCTAGTAGCTGATACAGTGCTGCATTTTGGATTTAGTGTGAGAATAAAGTTGATAACACAGATGTTTTACTTGTTGCTAAGTAGCATTTATCCTAAGTTAAGGATTTTTCAGTTTCCCATGCTCTGCCAGCAAGTAAGTGCATAAGAAGCTGGTAGGGAGCCTGGTCAGGAAAGCTGACCCAAACCAGTCAGAGGGATATTCCATACCATAGAACATCATGCTCAATATATAAACTGGGGGGAGTTGTCCTGGAAAGTGAATAGCTGCTTCGGCATCATGGTGAGCAATAATTGCATTGTGCATCACTTGTCTTTTCTTGGGGTTTATGAATATTTTAAATATATATTAATTGTCATTAAAATTATTATTGTTAATATTTATTATCATTGTTATATTTTATTTTATTTTAGTATTAAGCTGTTTTTATCTCAACCCACAAATTTAATTTTTTTTTCCTTTCTCTTCCCATCCCATTGGAAGGGAGGAGAAGGGAGTGAGCAACTGTGTGGTGTTTAGTTGCTGTCTGGGCTTAAACCACAACATGGGGGCAGAAGTGATGTTTAAATTCCCTATACAACACACATGCCAGCTGACCAACACTAGCTATGTTCTCAATATTCACAGCAGCTGCCTTTTGAAGGTTACCTTGGGGCTTCGACCTCACTCAGAAATATTTCACTGTAAGTGGACATCTGTGGTAGCATCTTCATAGTCTTTAAGGTGGTGATTTGGGACTTCAGAGACCTTGGATCAGTTTCTGTTGCTTCTATGGGCATAAGTAAACCAGCCATTTCACCTTTTTGTACCTCAGTGTCTCATCTGTAAAACAGAGATCAACACTTCCACCTTTTGTCTGTCTTGTCTACTTATAAAGAGAATCATTTTGGGCAAGACTTTGTTACCTATGAAAATGTCTAGTACAAAGGAGTTCCTGACTCACATGGGGAGTTCTTAACGCTACTTGGTAGGTGAGGAACCCTTTCATCCCTACCGTGATCTGTCTTAAAACCCCAGGAGGTTCCCATTCGTAAGATACGGAAACCAAAAATAAAGAATGGTTGTCCTCACATATTCACTGGTCAATGTTATTAGAGTACTGCAGTTGCAATCTGGAGAACCCAGTCCTTTGAGTGGAGGAGACTTTTGCATCAAGGGAAAATGTTCTGGATAAAAATATCAGTCAACTGTACTAGAAATAAACTGGAAAATCAGTTGGTACTTGCAGTACTATAAGGAAACATTCCTTTTATCTTTCTATAAGGCTCTGACATGAAGCTGCAGCTATCACTAGTTCCTCTAGGAAGTTAGGAACTTAGCTGGAGGCTGGAAGGAGAGTACTTCTTTCTTATGGTGTTCATATCCATGATACTTACCCTGTAGTTAGGAAAACTTTCATGCAGTTCAAATGGTGGTGGGAAAGAGAAGGCAGCAAATGGAAGGAGAAAATGAGTTAATGGCTTGGGAAGTTTTTAGGAAAGGGGAGGAGTAGGTTCAGCCTCTGTTCCTGTGAATTTTCAGCTATACAGATGGGAGCAGCTGGAAAATTTCAAAACATGTTATAGCTTGAAGTTAGGGCATTCTCTTCAGAACTGTGGTCTAAATTGTTCTCAGGTAGAAAAGGGAATTAGCCTTGATTTTCTCCATTCCAGGTAAATCTGTAACCTCTGTGCTAATGAGTAAAAATGTGCTGCCACTGTTGCTTCTCCTTTGGGGGTGTGCATGTAAATACTGTTCTGAGAGTTGCCTTATCAAGGAAGTCTTCATTTCTTAATCTTGGAGCTTTGGTACCGTACCAATGCCTGGCTGATTACCAAATATTTAGAAAACTCTATGGAAACAGAAGTGCCTTTAGACTACAAATGGAACCATGATTAGGTGACAGATAAGTGTGAAATTTTGAGCATTTGCAGTTTGGACTTAGGTATTTAAGCAGGAGTTAAATGTCTAAATCCTTTAATGGATCTGTGGTGATTAGTCAATTCAGAGACTCTCAGAAAGTAAACAACTGAGAGTGGCCATAGAAGTAGTTAAAAGAAAGAAAGTTAACTCCTTTACCAGAACTATAAGATGGTTTGATATGGAGGACTGAAATGTGTTGGGGAAGGCACAGCTGTCAGAAATAAGATTTGAGCTGAAGTCACCTTGTGTCTCGGCAAGCTGTGCAAGTGCTGGAAGAGAAAATTTTGAGTGTGTTGCATATTGCACCATTTGCATACTTAGACCTTTCAAAGAGTTGGCCGATCTTTGTGAGGAGTGAACATGAGTGTTTACATGTTCTGAGTCACTCAAGAAAATACATCCGCACTGCTGAAAGCTACGGAGGGACTCGGGGCCAGTAAGTAGCATCTAGATCAGAAAAAGACGTTCAGTGACTTGGTGAAGATTTGCTTTTCTCTTCTGTTGCTTTCATGCTGATAGCATAGCAGTCCTTGCTGATTTCTGTTCTGGTCACAGGAACTGAAAGGAGAAATTTTGAATCTATCCCATACATCAGCTCAAGGGATTCTTTGCATCACCAGTGACACAAACCCATTTATTCAAACAATTTGCCATTGCCATCCCCCAAAGATTATTGACAATCAACTCTGCTTCTGAGCACACCTTTCTTTCCCAAAACTGGTGACTGCCTGCTGAGTCACCCTTGGCAGCTGCCTGTTAAGCACGAGACATGTTGGAAAGCAGAAAGGGAAGGCTGCAGAGAAGAGATGCTACAGATCATGTAATATATGGTAGCAAAGGAAGTACATCCATTCACTTGCCTCCTGAGAAGGGATGAATACTTCACTGGGAAGGCTTCAGTCCAGTAGGCTGATACCAGGACATGGAATTGGTTTCAAAGTAGGCATCAAAAGAAGTTTCCTTAATCCAAGGACTACCTGATACCAGAACATATGAAAGTATGTTAATGTTCTGGTTAAAAGCACAATAATAAAAACAATAACTCCAGGACTTACAGAAGGATCTGACTGAATACCTACCCGTCTCCTGACACCTGACTTTTGTTCCACAATTTTTATTCCTGCAGGAAACTGAGTGATCACTGCCATCTATTGGTAACAAATAAACTAACATTATTATCTCACTAAAATAATGCACTAGAAATTACATAATTTACCTGAAATTGAACATGCTACATTGTTAAAGACGATGATATATCTTCTTAGCCTACTGACTCTCATGATGATTTTTTAAAAATGAGAGTATTACACCACATGAAATGTGCAGTCTTTAGCTTTTCTTCATATTAGAAGTTTTTATCTCTTACAACACAATCCTCCATTTATATGATTCCTATGAGACTGCATTCATGTTTTTAACAGAAAATACCTGGCTGGGAGAACTCCAGGGGATTAACGGATTGGAATTCCCAAGATAACTTGGTTGCCTGAGGGAGAAATTCCTTGCTCATGGCACAGATCTTGAGAGAAGTACCATGAGATCTTCTCAATAAAAGGCACTGATTGACACATTTTTGTTTATCATTGGCCTTGATGGAAAAAAACCCAGGGAAACACTTGCTGCATGAGAGTTCTACCCATTTATACGTGTAAAGGAGTGCTGTTCCTACCAGCATCTATGAAATTAATCAAAGTCCAAACAAAATAAGGGACTAAACTCTTATTAATATCTAAAACACAGACTTTAAAGAGGGTACTAAGTCTACAGAGCTAACAAATGTAATAATGAACTAAGTAATTTTCTTCAATATCTTTATTTTGATTGTTCAGCATTCAGAAGATCTGCATACCTACAAATAAATAATTCAAAACTAATTTTAAGCAGGTTGACAATGGCTCAGAGTCATTATCTTTAATAGAACTTGTAGCTGTTTGTGCTAGAAAGACGACAACATAAAAGTAACAAGTGATGCCATAATCGCAGCTGTGTTATAATTAATACAAAAAGAAAGGCTTTTGCTGTGTTCAGCTTTATACTTCAATTATATTATTTGGATTCTAGATTAGGGAAATAATCATAACAAATTTGGAAGGAGGAAATGATTTTTATTCAATTTTTTAGTGAATGGCTTATAGACCTTTCTAAACACATTGAGAGAATTTAGGTCCTCTTACAAATTAACTGATGTATTTTTTCAGAAGCCTCAAATTTCAACCATGGTATCCCAGTTATATACTGGGATCTGAATTACTTCAACTGCCATCTTTTTTCTATAAATAATCACTGTATAATTTGGATTCACCAAGTAAGATTAAAACTGATATTCTATGTAAAAGCAAAGTATTGATTCAAATAGACTAAAATTTCATTTTTCATTCATTAAAATGAGTGTTTCCTGGCTTCTTGGAGCAGTAAACAAAACTTTGGAAACTTGACACCCCCCCCAAAAAAAAGTTAAGACTAATCATGAGAAATAAAATGTGCTGATTTACAGTTCAAAAACTAAATGGATGAAAAATATTATTTCTGGCAATAATAAGCAGCTATATGTCATAGGAACACATAGAAAATTATTAGGGAGTATTTATTTTATTGGTTTTTACATAGGGAAGTCTCTTCCAGAAAAACTAATAGGCTACTTCCATGTATGTGGGGCATGTTTAACTCTTTTTTTCTGTGTCCAGGTAGAAGCGTGCTAAGTTCCTACTGTGACTCTGGGAACTGTGGTGTTCCTGGGGATGCTCCTAGCTTGTAGGAGCAGGGCTTGCACATCCATAGTGGTAAAATGAGCGCAGGAGATGATGCCACACTCACAGTTTAGCAGAAAAGAGATTTTGGCATCATCTGCAAATGGCCTCAACTGTCCCCAGGAACTGCTGCTCACTCATGACAGGAAACCCCTTGCACAGACCAAGGATTTCAGAGTCGTGTGCCTTGGAAGTACAAGGCAAGTAAAGCTGCCTGACAAGCTTTATGAATGTTTGTTTGAATGGAGAATATTTTCATAAAGTTGTAATCTTTTTATCTCAAAGAGATTGCTACTCAAATTACTGTTAATAAAATCAAGAATGGGAGGCAACAGAGGCCTGCCAGTATTAAGATCAAAGCATGCTGGCATCGATAACTATATTTATGTTGCAGGTTTACCGTATTAAATTATTCAGGTACTTTGGAAGAGAAGATGCATTTTGCTATCAATACAAGAAATATTACATTGCTAACTTTAGTTTAAACTTACTTATTTTATTCAGAAGAGTGTCTTTAATTTTCTATCATCTAATAAATAAGATTTGAAAAATTATTTCTTTAAAAGAAACCAAAATATAATGTTTTCCTGTACTTAAGGCTTAGGGGAAGGAGTGGTTTCCACATCCAAGACAACCAAATCTTGAAATTAGGAGGCTTCCTGCTTCTTTTATACTTTGCTTCTTTTTTGTTATAATTTCCCCTTGTCATACATACAAGGGGAGGAGACCAGTTTTAAAAAAGCGTTAACTGTGGCTTTGTATTGTTTGTCCTCATCAGTCACGTCTACTTTCAAGACACCTGTGTGTCTCTGCCTCAGCCTTTCCTCTCTCCCCAGACTTCTCCCCATCGTTGGCCAAGGTTGGTCCAGCCAGCCAGGACTGCATCCTTCAACACACCGCTTGAGCTTTTGAACAGCTGGAAGTAACATCCTCAGCAGATTCATATGGCTCTGTTGGCCACTTCCTTCAGCAGCTGTCAAGATGGAAAGCTTGCTCCTCTCTCTGAAGCTGTGATGTCCATACTAGACACAGTCCACAGTCTTCCTGCCTTTGCTGTTCTTTTATTTAATCTTTCCTTCAATTTGCCCTTTGGTTTAAAGAACCAGGATAAGAAAGTCCTCAGAAAGAGCTCAAGATCCTCTCAGATCCTGTCTTATCTTTTTTTCTGAAGACTGCCAAACTGAGGGTTTTTTTTCTTCTGAAGTGTAAAAGCAGGAGAAATGTAAGAACAAATCTTGTTGATGCAGAACCTCTACTTCACATACATATATATTTGTAAATATATTACTTATATTTATTTCCTCTTGGCTTCCTATTTTCCTCAGATATAATAAAGCTTTAAAAAGCATTTAGTGATGATTGTTTAATGCAGGATTAAAAAAGCTACACTCTCTTAGTTTAACCTCATCCCTAGGATCATCTTTAATTGTAATAATGTGCAGTGACAATGTCATGACATTTCCTTTAATCAGCTGAGCTCCCTGAAATTAGCTTCCCTAATTTTAGCCTCTAGTTGCCTACTTAGAAACTTCATGGCAGAGGGCATCAACAATTCATTACAGCTAGCTGGAATAAGGATTTTGTTTCTCATAAAAAATAGCATTTTAAAATAGGTATACATATACATAGGCATATATGTATATATATTACCTTTTTTAACAGATAAATATAGGCACGCATACGTACATGCGTGTGCGTATATTTCTTCTTGGATCAGTATGAGAAGTCAGAAACTAGACACATTCCATGGGAATGAGATTCCTCTAATGTCTCTCTTGATTTGCCAACTGCCAAACTCCTTTGCTTCCCACCCCTCTGATTGCTTTCCTGGATGCTCAGCTGCCCAGCTGCCACACTGGCTTGTTGGCTGCCCAAGGAGCCAGCTGCTCTGACAGGGAAGTGGAGGATCCCAGGGAGCCGGCAACCTGCCCACCCTGCTGCCAGCCAACTGGCTAGTGCCTTGTCAAGGCAGACTGCCGGGAAACCTGTATTATTTCTGCTGAATTTTTTGATGGACTCCTGCAGGATCCATATGCCCTGTTTAATCAGTACTCTCTGATGGAGCCGTATTCCTTCAGCAGCAAAATCTAACGAGTTTCTGTGGTATGTAGAAGTGCTCTTCCCAAATGTGTCCTTAAGCTATGACTGCACTAATGCATACTCAACATGCTTTCAAGAAGTGCGGATGTATCAGAACAGTATTCCAACAGGGTTCAAGCAAATGAAAAGAGACCCATGGAAGTACTGAAAGTTGATGACACTCAGGCATTCAGGTATTACAAAAAAAGGAGCAAGCAGAGCATTTCAGAAGGATAGCAATGATCTAAGAGAATGGGGGGAATTTTTTTGGAATTTTTGATGAGCCAATGTCTTTGGCTTTCAGACATTAGAAAGCTATGAATGTGTCATGCTTCTCAAACGCTCAGAGTCAATTTATAAAAGCTCAAGATTGCTGCATGAGTAGATAATAGCTAAAGAACATATCTGTGGTTATGCAACAGCAAAGCCAAGTTCATCATCTTTCAGTTACCTCAGCATCAAGCCAAATGCCAATATAATGCCTTATGCCAGAGAAAATGTTTTGCTTTGGGATTTTTTCAGCTAGTATATAGCATAAAATCCAACTAACATACTAAACAAAATCTATTTAAGACAATTCATATTTGAGAAGAGTGTATGAAATGTATCTTAATTATCTGTATGTGTTGCAGGTATGTATTTTGTGACATTTTGACAATAGTCTTTCTCCAAAAATTATTGTATTTAAAGCAATAGTTCTCCTGTAGGTGCCCCTCCCCCAGTTTATAAAAGTTTGTGTTTTTTTTTTTTCTTTTAATTTCCATTTTCTGTTGTTCAATTCCAGTTTAACCGTTCCTGTGGAAAGACTCCTTCATTTTCTAAGAAAATAAGGTGAATATAATATTTAGACCAATACCTATACCTCAGCTTCTTCCCCTCCATATATCAAACATATATTTTTTACTTTTTCTAATTTCCTCTCCTACTCCAGCTCACTATCCTTTCTTCCTGTCTACCTAGTCTATTCCAATTCCTTAATTTCTTCTTGAATTGCTTTGGTTTCTTCACATTATAGAACAGGTGTGGAGCATAATTTCCTTTCTTCAGCCTATTCAGGATTTTTTCTGTCTTTCCATTTCTTTCTCCTTGCCTTTCTGATTTCACTGTAACAAAATTCGTCCTTTCTTTTAACGTTCAACTTTTTGATTTCTTCTTAATCACCTCCTCCTACTCTGCATTGACTCAGACTTTCTTTTCCTCCTTTCTTAACCCTTCCGTGCCTTGCACCTTTCCTTCTCCCTGCATCACTGCTTCTGCACTCACTCAACAGTCCTTTCAGCAATTTTTCTACCTCCTCCACTCAGCTTGTTATCTTTCCTACTTACATTTTCTCCTTGACTCATTTAGTGTTATTATTTTTAATAATAATAGTGGAAAAGAAGCTTTCCACTGAGAGCAAAAGATAAGGTCTCTGCCAATGAACTCAACGATATAAAAAGAGACTACAGAGATGAAGGTGAGGTGAATAGGACTGAAAAAGGCAATGCCACCTAATGGGACAAGTGCTTGTTGTTCAGTTCTTCATTGTATTGTTGTTTAAGTAATCTTCTACGAGAGGAAAATTGAGCTAGGGCTTAAAGTACCTGTGATGCTCATTTTAGATAGGTAGCTGCTTCAGACAAGCAAGTGGAAGTGCTTCGACCATGTCACTGGAGCCATTTGTCAGAGACATTTATATTTTTCTTTCTTTTCCAGCATTGTCTGCAGTATTTATTCTTCTGCCCTACAGAGCTGACAGTGTGTCATACAAAAGAAAAAGAGGGGCTTGGTCTTGGGGTTTTTTTGTTTGTTTGTTTTGTGTGGGATTTTGTTGTTGTTGTTGTTTTTTTTTTTTAAAAAATCTGAATTACTCTCCAAATATTTAGTAGGGCTTACATCCAAATAAGTTAAACCTGTTCAAATCAGATTTATTAAAGGTCCTTCTGTTGCAGGCAGGCAGTGTGAGAAACCATCCCTCCTCTTAGTCTTCTGCCTCAAACAGCTAATGGTCTTTCTCTGGGCCAAGAAGACCTGCTTATCTTAGATCCACTAGCTTCAGTAACATAACACATTTTTTCAGTGTTTTATAAACTCTGTAAAGGATCATGTCTGGCAGCTGAAATCTACTTTGTAGTTTTTTATTTAGAAGTGGAGGGAAGAAAGTGTTTGGGAAATAAAGCCTTCGCCTGGCCTTCAGTCGGGTTTTGCATGTCTTGGTGCTGCCTAGCAGGTAAGTGCTAGCAGAGCTGCTGCAGTAGCCTCGTGTAGTTTGCTCAGCAACATATTCAAATTCCCGTGATGATATTGAAATAAGAATTGTGGAGGAGGGAAAACAGGAGATGAGACAGGAGAGATGAAGCATTAGCAAACGCAGTACAGGGCCCACCTCCTGCTGAGTCAATTCTCTCTCGACCTTCTGGGAAGGAGTGCAGAAGAGCAGGGCATCTCTTGTAAAGCTTCTTAGCTCCTTTCACTCTCCATGTAATAATGAATTGCTCCTATGGCTTTTATGTTTAGAGAAATATGAGGATATCTTTATCTGTTGTTACACACCTGTCAACATAGTTGAAATGGCCAGTGCACTCAAATGCTGTTAGGATGGGCAGAGGGCATCACTGTGTCTTCTGCAGCCACATATTTGTGAACATTTTAAGTCAGCATTGCTTCTGGAAGATGCAGTCCTGCTGCAGCTCCTCACTGACATCTCCATGGTATCTGCTTCTTCATACTGCAAGAGGGGTTGTGAGCTATACAGTGGACTGCATGGGGGAACTAGCCATTAGGAACTAATTTCAGCTTGAATCAGTATCTTGACCCAGTTCAGCAAGCAGCCACCTGAACTCTTGTGACAGCCTAACAGAGGTGGCAGCTTAATGGCAAAATTTTGTGGCCAGAGGCATGCAGTGCATGGCATTGATCTTTCTGGCAGCCATTCCAAATTACATTGGTTTAGGTTATGCATGAAGCTACAGACAAATAATGTAACTGGGTGAGAATTCACTGCCTCAGGAAATCAGGCCAAACAAAAAAAGATTTTAACAAGGTATAATAAATGTTCAATGCTACTTTACAGTTATGAAGAGTGGAGTAGTGTTGAAAGGCAAAACTGAGCAGTGGGTAAATCACTGCGGGTGAACTTTGTAGGCTGTCCCCTCTGTCCTTCAGATCAGGCACATAACTGCCATGGTCATTCTGGTAAAAAAGCCTCTCCAAATAGGCATTTTTCATCCAAAAAGAAGTCACCAATCAAAACCAATAAGTACCTTTTCCCAGTGCATTGGGATGTTCAGGGCAAGCCTGCCCTATCTCTGTGCCTTTGATTCATCATCTGGGAATCAGATGCCCTGGCCACTTGCCAGTGTCCCCATTTTGCTGTCAGTGCAGGGTCAGCAGCTTCCCCGAGTCTGGGAGGGGCCATATGCAGGCAATGCTGCTTCGAAACATCAGAGCAAGCACCTTTAGGGCTGTCTTCATCTTTAATGCAGCATCACAGTGTGCCTCATAGTAATCCTGACAGTGATTGGGAAGGGTTGATGCATTCTTGTTTGGTTTATTTTTTTTTTTAGTTTGGTTTTGTCTGGTGTTTTTTTGGTGGTTTTTTTTTTGTTTGTTTTGGTTTTTGGGTTTTTTTTTGTGTTTTTTGTTTTTGTTTGTTTGTTTGTTTTTTTCCTGCTTCATTTAGTCCTTTGTACACCAGCAGAGTTCCCTTTTTGTTACAGGATCTCCAATTTTAATACAGATATGACACTGATATAAAATGGGTTACCTGAATTGAGGAGCCTCTTCAGGGGGCACAGAAGGGATCCAGTGGAAGCTATTAGATAGGCACAGCTTAGTTCCCATACGGTCACACTGCCAGGATTTGTGGCAAAAGATGCAATAATTCAGAACAAGGAATGTACAACCTCAGCACAACTTAGAGTTTTAATATTGGTTTCAACTAACCTGAAAATAATCTCCAACAACAATACACCATATAATTAACACAGCTTGATTTTCTGTC
Organism: Athene noctua; assembly: GCF_965140245.1. NCBI lineage: Eukaryota > Metazoa > Chordata > Aves > Strigiformes > Strigidae > Athene > Athene noctua. The sequence goes on from NC_134038.1 coordinate 44,364,219, forward strand.
AGTCAGTCTTTATTCCCTTAAAAATGTCCAAGTCAATTTGGAAAAAGAACCCACATAAAAAAGAAAAACATCAACAACAACAATTTAAAACATTATTAAAATTAAAACATTAAAAAATATAAAAATTGTTACTTAGTTTGTTTACTAAATTGTCACAGTTCATGTACCCAGAAACAAATGTTTAGCAGAATTTTTGTGTGTGTGTTTAGTATGGTTTTTTCTTTTCCTTGGTAATAAAGAACTTAGTAAATGGCTTTCTGTTTGTTAAAAGTACAAGGGATGTGTAAAAAACTACATGAGTGAACACGTTTGATATTTCAGCTGTAGTGTCATGTGTCATTTTAGATTAAAAAAACCCAGAAGAGCATGGGGGATGGATGGCTGAAAAGAGGAAAGCAAGGATCAACCAATGTATACCAAGGAGAAACTGAGGTAGTTGAACAAATAGGTAAGGTGATTGTTTCAGATTTAGGAGTAGCATTACAGAGAGGGAATAAGAAAAGAGGACAGAAAAAGACACAACTGAAAAGGGTTAGGAAGATCTAGGGTTTTTTTTTCTTTGTATGATTTTTGAGCTGAGTTCTTCAACAATCTGATCTTGCAATACAGGAGAAAAGAAAGCAAAACGAAATGCTTGTTCTTTTCAAACATATCAGAAAAAACATACTTATATAATGTGTAATCTATTAGAGCCACGTATGATCATCAGGAGCTTCAGCTGGGACCAAGGGTATGGAAAAGTTTTTAAAAGGATTTCAGACCTGAAGTTAATAAATTAAATAGTCTATTTCTTCTGTTTATAAAGCCCAAAGACATTGATATAATTTGTTATAAGGTGATTTTCTCTGTCATTTGCTATAGACTTTTAAAAATTAACTTTTATTAAAGGATGGACAGCTTAAAAAATAGGCAAAATCTACTGTCAAATATTCCTTCAAACCATTATTTAATTTTTGAGAATTACTAAGAAAGCTGGGGGGGGAGATAAAGCCATTGATCCTACTGCCTGTATTAACAGAACTGTACTGCATCTAGAAGTAATCTGTTAAAAATAACTAACAGGTGTATCCCAGTGAATTTAGAACTTATAGGATCAGTGGCCACCTATTCTGTTTCCATTGCTTTAATCCCATGTTTTCACTAGCTACCTGATGAAAATAAGGACCATTCTTTAGGTATCCCTTTGATGCCTCATTTGCCTCAGGAGGGGGAGAGGAGGAAAAGATTGGTATTTTTCCCTTCCTTTGAGTCACTGGAGACTTTCACAGCTGGAGACAGTATGTCAAAAAGATACATTAGTAATTCATTAAATTCTCAGCTGCTTGGCTAGTGTATCATAATCACAGGCTCAGATATAAATCAGTCAACAGGGCTGGAGTCATGAAAATTTTCCTCTAGGTAAGGTAGGCAGAAGCATTCTGACATTCATAGCAAGGGGATGACCTGCTTCCTTGGGTGGGTCTATTAAAAAGGCATTGTTCTTGTTTGTTTGTTTGTTTGTTTTATGTTCCTTCAGACATTATAGATTTGTCTTTTGGTCTGTCACAGGTATTTAAAATTTGCTATAGACTATTTAAAAATATTGTGTCATCCAAAGTCTGTAATGGCATGTGAAGTGCATGTTTTATACTCTTGTTTGAAGTAGGTCTCTATTGCACTTTTACTAGTAATTTCAATTTTACAGATTGGATGACCACGATGGTCTTTTCCAAATTCACGTTCCTAAATTAAAGAGTTCCCTAACATCAGATTTCTGTTTTCTGGGTAGATATTTTTAGGTTAAGCTCAAGGTTCTCTCTGATAAGCCTGAGTCTTTTGCTTTAATATATTTTTTCCAAACTTAAAAATATATTCCTTATTTGTCTCCAGTTTTCATTCTTCTTATTTTTCCATTATTCTTCCATTTCTGTTCTTCTTTTTTGTTATGAAGCTTCTCAGTGAACCAGCTGTTAATTCATTGAATTCAGGCCATGTTAACTTTCAAAGTTCTTGACTAAACTGTAATGTGGTGCAAAGTCAAATTCTTCTTAGAAATCTCTTGCATTGACACCACCAGTGTGCAGCAGGTCTGGAAACATTGCCAGCCTACTGAGAAATCAGACAAGAAATCAGAGGTCATCCATAGGAGACCACTGTGGAAATCTATCCTTGAGTAATACCTCATCAGAAAATGTCTTTGCTGTAGGGAACAACACTGAATGTATGAAATTCTGCTCTGGAGATAAGCATGAATCTGAGCTGGCTGGCTTTCTCATTTGGGGTGTTCCCTACAGTTCATTTTTTCTAAAACTTTTCAAGCCTCCTCTTTCATTACTGACAGAACATTTCCATCAAAACTTTATTTCTTTAAAGATGATTACTTCAGCAGAGGGGATCATTGAGCTCTAGACACAGGCCACTGATGCAGCGACTGCATCTAACTGCAGTGACTCTTCATCTGTGGTGAAGGCTGCCATTGAACCTTTTCCTCCAAAAATCCGTAAGTCCAGGTTCTCCTGATTGAAGACTCTCATTCTGAGAGGAAATGAAACATTTTTTCTGAATCAGAGACTCCAGAATTTGAATGTAAAGTCTTCTGTTTGATATTGCCTTAGCTGCCAAACCCTGAAAATGCCACTCGGTTTTTGGTTTTGTTGAAAGGAAACAGATCTGTCTGTTTAGAGGATGGTCTTTATGCTGGCCAGACAGAGATCTTCAAGGAATCCATGTCATGTGCACAGTTATTCTGGTCACCAGTCAGCTTTTTGGTGGTGGTGTCAGTAAGTTCCTGTCTGCTGTCAAAAATCTGCTGTGACAAAGGGCACATGGTGAAGACATCTCCGTGTCAGGCAAGAGATTTATTTTTGACCCACCACATCTGTAAATTAATTCTTTAACAGCTATAATGACAGGCGTAATAAGCTGTTATTACCTTAGAAACAGGACTTTGTCTTCTGCAGTACATCTGACATAACTGAGAATCCAGGACTGGGTTCAAAAGAGAAAGACTCAAACCAGTGGGACTATTTGTTATCTGGTTTTGATTTGATGATGAGGTAAGATAACAGCAGGTGTCTGCTGCAGGACTCTTGAGGGAGCTCTGCTACTTCCTTCTTAAAAGTAATTCTGGTCAAAAGCAGAAGCTGACAATAAACCAAGCAACTATTGGAAATTTTCTAAGATAAACTGTCAGTCTTCAGAGTCATTGTAATACAAATAATTGCTTCCAAATCATCCATGTCACAATGTCTGTGACGGACTGAAAGTTCCAAAGCGTCCTTTGGTCAGACTGGGTATTGTTCAGCCCTTGAGACCTGTTCTCAGTACCCCACTCTTGGGTCCTGCAAAATCTGTCAGGGTTTTAAAGTCTTTCCATTTTTCTTCTTTGGAAAATTTGCAGAAGATCTTGTCCACGGAACAATATAAAAGGCAATTCTTGCTATTAAGTTCCAAATATCAATTGGCCTAAGTGAGAAACTATTTGGATTAGATTCTTGTGAAATAACATCTATACACCCACACTCTACTTTTGAACATGGTAGTTTCTGCCGTGTGCCTCCTTCAGCTGAATAGTCCCAGCTGCAGACAGTCAGTCAGAGGGTGCAAAACCAAAACCTTCACTACTGAAACTGTTTTGGGAAAAATAAAAGGAGGAAGAAGGACTTATTTCAGAGTTCTACCAGACTCTGCTCCTCCCACCTTTCTCCCCTATTCCCTATTTGCTTCCTGCTGAACAACTTCCAGATTAGTTTTCTTCTTTTTGACCCTTGAAATAATCTCGGTCAGAACCTGCTTCATATTTTCAGCTGAGCCTTCCAGAGCACTGGAGAGTCATAGGTGCTGCAGAAATTACTCATTTTATCTTATTTGCAGGTACAAGATGCCTTCCAAACCCAAACGGGGATGACTTCAGGGTAAAAGTTTTTAATGGTGAAGCCAGTAGAGATTATTATAGCTCTGTAGTAAAAAATATTTAGATGTGTTTGTAATAATAAAAATAATCTCCTATTTTTTAATTGGAAAGATAATCATCTTTATTTTATGGAATAAATATTTGAAGCCACTACCTAAAATCCAGTTAAGAATATCCCACAATTCTCTGCTATGCTATTTCTAAAAAAAAAAAAAGCTGAAAAAATAGCATCAAGTTATGAGATGCACTAAGTTTTAAGTCATGTTATATATATATATATATATATATATATATGGCACACTGATTCTCATATCTCTTTTAGAAATACTGTTTTACTTTAACTGCATGGCTTTCCACTGTCAGGCAGTTCGTTAGCATGTCCTGTGCCTTAAAAGCCGCTTTGCAAAAAATCTGTAGATTCACAGAAATAAAAGACTGCAAAAGTTATTTAAGAGATCATCTGATCAAGTCCTCTGCACTAAGGCAGGATCCAGTAATCATCCTCAACATATTATATGTACATATATATGTATATGCCTGTTCAAAAACTCTGATTTTAAGGGAATAGTGTGATCTGAAAACCAGCTGGAATCCTCTATTACTTATCAGAAATTACAGCAGCCATCTATAAATTACTGCCTTGGCTAATACATTCATGGTTTTGAGGGCATTTTTCACTTCCTCACCTCTCTATTAGTAACAACACTGCATTAAATCCTAGCTCAACACAGTCAAAAGGAAAATTCCCATGGACTTCAACAGAACCAGTTTTTCTTCTGTTTTTCTTCTTGATTTAGCTGAGTGGCCATGGAAATCTTTGGCTGACAGATTTATTTAGAAACAGTGAAACACCTAAAAATTTTAAATCTTGCTTTAGCCTGTCTTTTATTTTAGTGTGTGCTTTGGGAATACATTTAGATAATTTTTATGTTTCAGCGTAAATCCCAAAGTAAAATGTCACTACTAAACCAACATTTACCAATTGTTCATTTAACGGATTTGGGTTGAAGTGCTGAACTTGAGGGGAAAAGTTAGGTTTCTTACTGAGCCCTGATGACATAAGTGCAGTTAGCTGTGCCTTCGGCAATGGAAAACACTAGATCATCTCTCCAAGTCCCTGTCAGTCTTATGATACTTTAACTAGTTTGTTTTAACTTCAGTCAGACATAGACTTCTGGCTAAGACAGATCAGAAAATAAAAAGGACATGCCACAGGAAAAAAATGTGATGTGCTTGTTTAAATCCATTGGCTACAAGAAGTAAATAACCAGACTTATTTAGGCTCACTATGAACAGGTTTTCAGTTCCTAAATAAGATACTAACTGCAGCCTTAAAAAGCTCTCTGATGTAAATTTCATGCTCAGGTTCGTTCTTGATAGAATGATGAGGAGGCACATTAGAGCTACTAACAAAAGGGTCAGTGTAACTGTGACCTGAGAATGGGTTTTCAACCTGCCAGAATTGCCTGGGATTAGTAAAATGGTCATCTTCCTCTGGTTGCTCTCGGGTTGCCATTCTTTCAAATGTGCCCTGAAGAATTCACATATCAAAACAATTTAAAAAGAGACAAGGTTTTGCACAATCATAGAAAACAAATATTTTGTTTGTTTTTTAAATAAGTCTTTAAAGCTATTGGGCATAGAAAGAATCTGAAAAAGCTATTTAAAACTTGTGATTTATATGTGCTGTGGCTCTAATCAACTGATTCTTTTAATTTCAAGGCTTGCCCCAGATCATACAGCATTGAACGGGAATCATTGCAGTAACTTCAGGGCCTGATAGATCTGCCTCTCAAGCTGCTCTGCAGGGACACCCACTCTCTTGTTTCCTTGACTTCTTGTTTATTCTTTTGAAAATATACAAAGGAAAAAACACCACTCCAGGTAACAAATGAAGCAAACAACCTGTCTGTTTAATTTAAAACAGTAATTAAAAAACAGTTTATTGCCCTCTGGATGGATGTAATGTCAGTCCAAGGAAAGAAGGATGCAGCTCTTCCAAAGGAGGGAAACAAGTGACAGCACAGGTAAAGGACAAGAATAAAACTGTGTGGCTCATAATGGTAAAGGGCCTAGTTGGTGTCTGATACAAAGCTTTAAAACCCTAAATACTCAACATATAAGTTAAAGAACAAAATTTAGTGGTCTTAGTATTTGTAATGGTATTTGTATCTTAGAAACCCACTGAATGTGGGTGATGTATTTGACAGTCTTTGCTCAAGGAGTCACAAACGTTCCCAAACTCGAATCTCCAGGATGTCGTCCATCAAGACCGCATAGTCAGCTATAGCACTTGCAGACCTCTTAGATCTTTTTCTGGGATGTGGGGAAGAGAGGAGGGACTATTCACTTGCCCTCTGCAATACTGCCTTTAACTCTAATGAGTATTTTGCTATCTATCATCTGCCGCTAACAGACACCCAATAAAGACTGATTTTTTTATGAGCAGAAAAATTATTCTGTCTTAACAGTGCTACATAAATTTCCTTCCCGTATGACCTGCTCCCAGGGATAGAAGATGTAAACCCAATCCATGACTAGTTATGAAGGCGGGCAGAGGAGCTTGAGTCAAGGTAATGCTTTGGTCATTTCTAGCAGAGAATTCAGTCCCATTCTGTGGTGGCAATACGTGTCTCTAAGGGTAAAATAAAAGCAAAGAAACAAAAAGCAAACTGAGAGAAACTTTGGGATTTATTTTGGAGCTGGTAAATTAATATGCTTTGTTTCTCAGTTTATCACTGCTCTCCCTTTTCCTCTTCACTCAATCCAACCATCAGCTTGACCAAAGAAAACTCCTTAGATGCCCCAAATAAAGGTGTAAAGAGGAAATCATGTAGTGAGAAAGAAATTGACACTTCTCTTCCGTTAACCTGGGAATCCACAGGTAAGACCAGTGTATCTAGTACAGTACACTGATCTCTAAAAAAAATTTTGTGATAAAACCCTTTGTAGCCCCTCATTAGTTAAATTTGGTTTGATCTCCAGTCTCTGGTATCGCCCCCCCCCCCCCAAAGGTGAGTGAGGATGGCACAAGAGTAGGAGGATGTGAGGAAGAAGCCAGTTTCTTCAACAGTGATGATGCAGGCCCTGTGATATACAGCCCTGATTGTGCTCTTACTGAAACAACCAGAGAAGGGTATGAAGGACGGTTTTGAGAAAGAGACAGAGTTTGTAGGGAAAAGTCACATGTCAGTCAGATGCATAATAGTTTCAATCTCTTTCAAATTTAAATTCCCCCTTTTCCCATTTTCAAGGATATCTCAAACCCTTATTTTTCTTCCACTCTTATGAAGTAAATATCTCAGAAGTACCTTCCAACAAAGAGTTATAGTTGCAAATTCTGTCATAATGTTAAATGTTGTCTGGTATAATTTTAAAAATTTGCATTGCTTTTCAATCTACACTCAGACCACCTGTATGCACTGCTCTCTGGAAGTTGAGATCTTATTCACTAATTACCTGAGTACATATTTAGGCGTCTAGGAGGCAAGTTTTTTAACCTGTGGGTTTAATGGTTTCATTTGGTCAGTACCTTTTTTGCTAGCTTTTCTTTAAATCTCAATGTAAAAAATTTTTAAAAAGCTGTTTTGGAGAAACAAACTTTTACAAGCTCCTTAGGTTGTGAAGTCACCCGCCAAAGACAGTCTGCCACTTTCCTTGCCATCAAAACAGAACCAAATTTATACACCCTTCAGACTTCGCTCACGGTTGCTTTGTTCAATAAGAAAGGGGGGGGGGGGGGGGGGGGGGGGAATGGGGAATAGTTCTCTTGCTGTATTCCCAAGGGAACTCCGTTAAGTCAAAGCACATTTTAATCTCTTGAGCCAGCAGCTTTATTAGTAAGCGTTTCCCAATCTTCAGGGAAATCTAATTTCACAAATAGATCAGAGCCACTTCAAACGCAGCTTTCAGTTGCCATTCACCGGGGGACAAACGGGGAGGAGGAAGTTTGTCAGAACAGACCTTCTCTGAGCCCAAGAGTGATTACCAGAGGTGTCTCCATCGACTGCCACCCACCTAAAGTCGATACTACTCAAGTGAGTACGCCGGTGCGGACTATATAAGAGAAGCGCATGGCCCTGGAGGGCGCATCCCCCCTCTCCGGGCGCAGCACCGACCGCCCCGCTCCGCGCCCGGCGGAGTCTCCGCGGGAACGCGGGCTCTCCGCCAGCTGCCGAGGACGCTTCACCCCTGCCCGCACGCACTCGGCGCCCCTTGCCTCCCCCCGAAGGTAAGCAGCCGCCCCCCTCCAGCGAAGCCCCGGTCCTTGCCCGGTTACTCCCCGGGTTTGCCGTGCGCCCCGGCGGCGGCGGAGGGAGGGACGGAGGGAGGGAGAGCCCGGAGCCGTCGGGGAGAGCCGGCTCCCGTGCGGCTCCCATTAACTCCTTCGCCCAAGAGGATCCGCAAGGGAGGCCATGTATAAACCGGTTTGTAAATCACAGAATTTAGCTCCCTGCCCCTTAATCCCAACGGTTTGCTATAATTAGAATATCTTACTTAGGGGCATTAAGCACCGCTCGCGAAGCCTCAGCCTGTTGTATTGGGTTTGCCCTTTACACGCCGATTTGCAGCAGTTGCCGATGCCGCTCGCCCCTAAATGAACTCCGTCCCGTTGCCTGTCCGTACGCTCTCGCCCGAAAACCGCGGGGGAGGCGGGGGCCCAGGCTGGCCCCACCGGGGCTGCCCCGCCGCCCCGCTCCGCCGGCGGAGGAGGGAGGCGACCGCCGGCGCGAGAACTCCGGGGGTGAAGGGAGCCGAGCAAATCCCCCCGCGAAGCCCTGGACCGCGAATACGTGCGGCGGGGTTAACACCCTTCCCCTAATCCGGGGAACGGGCGAGCGCGGCGGGGCTGGCGGGGAGGCGCGGCGGGGCCAGCCGGTGGCGGCCCGTCGGGTCCCCGCACCGCGCCGCCGGCGCTCCGCGGGTCCGCGCCCGTCCCGGGCGTTGCGGGAGCGGCGGGCGGGTGCGCACCGCCTCCGCGCCCGCGGGGGTGCCCCCGGGCGCGGCATGGGGGGCGGGGGGGAGCGGGCGGGCGGGGTGCGGGCCGGGCCCGGCGCTGACCGCCTTCGCTCTCTGCCTCCTCCCAGCGCCGCAGAGATGCGAGGGGCGAAGAGACGCCAGGCGCTGCCCGCCATCGTGCTCCTGCTGCTGGCCTCGGCCCCGCCGGCCCCGGGCGCCGAGGGCCGGGACGTGCCCGCCGCCGGAGCCGAGCGGGGGGCGCTCCTCGACCTCCTCCTCCAAGCCCTGGGCGACGGCGGCCGCCCGCTGCCGCCCCGCCCGCCGCGGCGGGACCGGGTGATCGCCCGCCGCTACAGCAGCGGCGCCCCGCCGCCCGACCCCCGCCCCATCGCCGCCGCCCCCCGGCCGCCCCCGGCCGCCGCCGCCCCGCCGCCGCCCCGGCTCTTCGCCGCCGCCCGCCACGGAGGTAAGAGCGGCCGCGCAGCCCCGCGCAGGGGGCCCGGGGGATGCAGCCCTCCCCCCGCCCCGGCTCCCGGCCTCGCCGCCTCCTCCGGCGCCCGAGCCCGACGGCTCCTCCGCCGGGGCAGCCCGCGGCAGGCGGGAGGGGGCGAGCGGAGCGGGGCGGGCGCTCGCCGTCCCCGAGGCGGCAGCCCCCGCGCAGGTTTCTGGCTTTGCTGGGGTCGAGCCCAGCTGAGGGCGGCGCAGCCCAGCCCCGCGCCCCGGCAGGAGTTCAGCTGCGGGGGTACCCGAGACACGGGGGAGGGGGGGCCCGGGCTTCAGCATCTTCCGTTGGGAGGTTAGTGGCGGCCACCGTCGGTGCCCCAGTCCCTCCGAGCAAGCCTCCCCGCTGCCCCGCGTTGCAGCGCCGCCAGCACCGAGGGAGCCCCGTTTCTTTCCAAACTTGAGACTGCTCCTCTAATTCGCACGAGGAGGAAAAATGCCTAATCCGAGAGACAGATGTCTGGACTCGGTCCTCTGAACTTCCTCTTCGACTTGACTAGTTCCCGTGCGATGCGTTTTTCTAGTTTTGGTGGGGCAGGTCCGGGCGGTGCTGGGCGTGGGGGCTTCTTTCACCTTCCGGAGGGGGCTCAGGCTGCGGCAGGGCGCCCTCCCAGCACTGGCACTGGTCGGGCCTGGCCGTGACAAGCAGGGGCAGTTCAGGGACAGGAGCAGGCGCCTGGTGATCGGCACAGACTGTGTTTGGCCAGGAGGCTGGGCGGCGGGTCACCTCTGCCGCCACTGGTTTTCATGCAGAGCCACGCAAAACGTTTCCTGCTGGAGTGGAGCTGCCCAGGGAGTTTGTCTGAGTTAGGGTGGTGCAGTTCAGCAAGAAGGAGATTATAGTTATTGGCTTTTGGCTGTAGCCCACTAACATTTTTCTCTTGTTGCCTGCCAGAGAAGATACCTTACTGGAGAGGAAGCAAGATGAGGGAAACTAATTTTCATTTTTTAGGTATTTGTGTCGCTGGAGAGCGCCCTTGGGGTTGATGGCTGTTAACAGGTGAAGTCTAGATGCAGCCCTCCCCAAGTCACACTGGTAGACTTATTCTTCTCTGCCCAGTGGTCTGTCTTAAAGAAAATGAAACCCCATTTTTGGAAAAACTTGGAAGTTGTGTGACAAGTTCAGAAGTTAGTAGGTAACTGATTGGTAGGGCAGGCACTTGAACAGTGAGATTGCTGCACAGTCTTAGAACGCTGAACTGAAAAAATACAAATCAAGCAAAGAAGTAATTAATGTTCTGACCTTGGAAGCTTCTGCTGCATGTGATCTGCCCCATGTACCGAGCAGTCCATCAGTGAGGGGTTATAGTGTCCCAGTGAACTTCCAGATATTCTTGCTTTTTCAGATCATCAAGTCTGGGGTAGTTAACAGAAATCCAGCCCAAACTTGATTGCCACAGATTGGTTTGCTGACTGGAAAAGATGTTGCTGGTTACCAACATAACTGGTCATGAATGATTACTTAGTGTGGTGTAAATTCTTTATGTGCTGTGCTCAGTGTACACTTTTCCAGGGGGGAAAAAAAAAATAAAAACGTAAAAAGGTCTTTACATGAAGCCTTAGATGTGTCTTATTTTCAAGAGAATGAAAGAAAAGTATAAACCTATGAGCAATAGTGTCAGGTAGCCTGAGGAAAAAGTCTGTTGTGGACAACATTATCTCCTATCTGAGATATTTACTCCTAACTAAATAATTGTAATGAGCTATACAATGGAAGGTGTAAATATTTAATAAAATTTATGGAATAACTTTGAAGGGGAATTCTCTTGAATTCATCAGTAATATATGTAATAAAGCTTTGTTTTCTATTAATTGTTAGTTTTAGTAACTGTATTGTACACAAGAGGAGTGGAACTGCTGAACATCCTTAGAGAAGTTCTCTAGTTGTCCCTGGGGTAGATGCAGTGTCCTGTGGGCAGCCCCAGAGGTACTTTTTTCTCCAGCCTAGAAAGTGCAGATCTACAAGCAATTTTCATATTCATTCAATTTTTTATAAAAAGCAAGGATACAAACTAGAACCTGTTGTGATGGTATGTGTTTGGTTTTTGGGATAGAGAACTGTGACAAGGCTTTTCTTACGAGTCACCAACACTTTTCTCATAACTCCTGTAACCAACACATTAACAGCAGCCTTTTACTCCAGCTGGTAGTACCTGAATGTCAGCCAAAGAGGATAGCTCATCTTCGCATCACTCAGGAAAGGTGGTGTATTCAGCTGAGTACTCAGCCAAGCATTTAAAACCAGAGATATATATTTGAATTGGCTGTTGTTGCTGAAAATCAAACCCAGGTGTCTGATTTAAAAGAAAACTGAGCAGCCCAACTGTTTCTTTTGTTTGAAACAAAAAGCATTCAGAACAGTGCCATATACAGAACCGAGCATGCAAGAAGTATCATCTCTGTTTGTTTTATCATTTTTCATTTCTGAGGATGCTAATCTGTATTATTAATGAACTGATTAGCAGGAGGACTGAAATGTGATTCCCCTCGCGTTCTTCTTTCTTTCCCTCATTCTCAGCACGGGTTGCAGCCTTGGTCTAACCACATGATGAGCTAATTCAACTCACTGAACAGCACCTCAACACACACCTTTCTTTTATTTTATTTCATCTAGGGGGCTTGGTTAGCTATTTGTGTAGTGAAGACAGCTCATGTGGTGTGCCACTGGGTGAATTTTAGGAGCAGCGCAAGGCAAGTGGCCAGAGGATGTGACAAGGGGCAAGGGATGAGAGGGGATGGGACATCCTCCTTACTGTGATGGGGACCTCATTTAGCTCAGGACATAATGGAAAAGCACAACATCATAGGGTGTCTTCAATGAAGCTGGAAAAAGAAAGGTGAGACACTGTCAGACATCCTACATGTATCACTCATTTACAGATACATAAATAAGATGATGTAAAAGCAAGAGTTGTTGGTCTGTGATGCCCCATCTGGATGTGGGTTACAGGCAATTCAAGGGCAGGTCCTGGGCTAGAGCTATGTCATGGCAGTAACAGTTGTGCTCTACTTCATGTGGGTTTGTTGGGAGGCGAAGGGACACAACGGCACTGAAGTAGATGGATGCTCAAACCTGCCTTGTCTGTTGGGGCATTAAGATGCTGTGACCTGCCTGGAAATAACTCTTTAGGTCTTTTTTTCCCCTTAAAAGTTAGGGATATATTCCATGTCATGTGCTTCTTGGCCACATCAAGATTTGTTTCTTGTGAATCTTGTAGAACCCAGGACACCTCCATATGCAATGAAGATAGCAGTTTCACCATCACTTTAGCTGTCTTAACTTCATACCTCTTTTATCCCTACGTGTTCAAAAGTCTCATCTCATGCAGATCTGTCCCTGTTTTTCTTGATGTCCTGATTAATGAGTGTAAGGCTTATTGGAAGAGTATACTTAGAAGAAGTAATGTAATTTCAACTAATCAAAAAGCAGCCTTCATCTTTTGCTAGGATTTCTGGTAGGATGTCACTAAAAATACAAGTTGTTCCTTCAAATTATTTTATCTAGTGGGATTAAATTTTCTGTCACAACATCCTTTACTTGCCTGATTTCCATGAAGTTTCTATGCTTGAGTGTGTGGGTTTTTTGCACTAAGTGTCTCATAAAGTTTTTAAGCTTAGTGATGAAAGGTCCTCAATGGGCAATCTTTTCCATACCTATCCCCTGCTTCTGATGTGTAACTGTGGTCATTTTTTTAAATGAAGAACCTAAATATGTATTGTCACAAAGAAGACTCAGCATCTGGTTCTTTTTGAATGTCACGTTGGGGAGCTAGAATAGTTTGTCAGTCTTCTCAGATTTTCTTTGTTACCTTTATCCACACACTTTCCACAGAACCAAAATAGCTTCTATGTAATTAGATTTAAAGAAGTCTTGGGAAGTAAAAGAAGTCTGCATTAACTGTTCTTTCCTTACACATTCCCAACAACAGTGAAGAAATGAGCTATGTAAGTTTACAGGGGGTAGGGGGCTGAAATTTGTCTTTGTGTTGGGAGACCAGCAAGACATTTTAAAACATTTTGATTAGTTATTTTTCAAGCATGAAGGAATGAAGATAAATATTGCTCGCAATTTACCAGTGTGTTCAAATTAGCCTCTGGAGCATATCTACTTCAGTTTTAGAATAATATATCAAAGAAGAAAATTTGGCCCTCAAACTATTTCAGTTTTGAGGTTAAACTTAAGAGTTGAGTTTTATGCCAAAATTTCAGCAGCAGAAGAAAACTGAAAGTTGTCCCATGACATGGTGCTAATTTAAGTATTATTTGTAATGCATTAGATTTGAAAGATATGTTTGAGGTTTGTTTTAGTTTATGGCTGAATCAAAACCATGTAGCCTTATGTAAGGCATAGGAAAAGTTTTGTTCTTTTTACTCACTTAAAAAATCTCCTGTAGATGTAGTGATAGTTACGGCTGGAAGTCCCTAATTCTGCAAGACCTGCTGTGCCTAATACTAAACTACTTCAGTGAATGTAATTGCAGATCTGGAATAAAAAAAGGAGACCACTGAGGAATGTAAACCTTGTGTCTAGGAAATGAAAACGTATGGTGCGGCATAACACAGAGTTCTTTGTAATACTTATGTTTTGTCCAATTATTATTCCTCTTAATAAAATTGCTGGTTTGTTTTTTTTTTTTTTTTTTTAAGTATATTGTGTTAATAGGAATTGCCAGGCATTCAGGAGGCTTAAAAGAAGATGAGAGTTAATAAAAATCACATTCTCCAAAATCACATGCTTACCAAAGCAGACATTACCTCAGAAATTTGCAAAATAGTGGATGAAATTGGTTTAAAAGAAGAATAACTGTTACATTAAAAAATCAAAATAAATTCTGTTGGCTTATAGTAATTACTCCTGATTCCACATCCAATGTTTCTGAATAAATTATTTTTGCAGTGAAGTTAGTGGGTAGGCATTTCTGGAACAGAACCAGACAAATACGTTCTGCTCTCAGAGGCTTAATATGATCCATATTCTGAATGGTTAAGGGACTTACTTTCTTTATTTTTATTGAAATGGACATGATAGGCAAATAAATTATAACTCTGCACATTTAAGATCTAGTAATTAAAAGAAAATATAGTCTCATAAATTAACAAACTGAAAGAAATGTCAGATATTATTCCTCTCAACAGAATATCTATATGTCAGTCTCCATGGAAGGGTGCAACTGGTTTGGGTACTGGAAGCAGTAAAGAGGGCGTAGGACAATACGCTGCTCAAGCCAGTGGTTGCAGAGGCAGGAGCAGAGGGGCTGTCAGGATCTCGCCACACCATGATGCAGAAATATGAACAGTCCCAGTGAGCTCAGTGGAAATAACCATTATCTCTAATTGTGCCAATATTAGGTGTCAGTTGTACCCAAAATATATGAGCAGGCAGTATAAATTTTTGCTGCAGTGTTTCATTTGAGTGAAAAGAATTATTTTTCATTAAATGTATTGATAGCATTTTGATCTCAAAGCCATCTTCAAATTTTCCTTGATAATTTCTCCTAAACAAATGGATATTGACCACTTTTTAATGACTCACTACATAGTGTAATGAATATATAGTTCCACACACCGATAGATTTAATTCTGACAAGTGCATATTTGTACCTGTTTTTGCATTTGTAAGCACATTTCTTTTTCCACCATTTTTGCTATTTTTATGGAACGAGCCTTGACTTTACTGCCTTTCATTCAGGTCAGCTGTTATTTATCACCAGCATTTCCTTCCAGAAAGTGTTGCCTTTGTACTCATTCCCCAAACTGTAAAGTATCTGTGATCTCAGTACCTCCAGTTTGCATGCTGACTTTCTTAGTTTCTAATTTAATTAAGTCCCAAATGCTGCAGAGAGTGTGTATTCCTTTTGCCTTCAGTTCTGTGCAAGTCCTGGGATCTGTCATTGTGTCCGGCTTCTTCATGGTTATGATGCTATGACCTGTAACCCTGATGCTACATTTCTTTCCTTGACTCCTTGGGTTTTTATGTGTATTGTGCAGTATGCTTTGTCGTAGCAATATTGTTTGGCAAACATGACTGCCAGGCAATAGAGCTAGGCCACTGAACAGAAGGCATCCGAAATCTAGGATAAGCCAGAAATCTTCCATATCATGGTGGAGAATGTCGAGCTGACGGACCAACACTGGCAGTTGATGAATGAGTGAGCAAAGACAAAACGTAATTGTTATGTATATGGAGGTTTAAAATATAATGAAGTCTGTCAGAGTAGTCCTTCAAATGAAATGATGACATGGGCTCTCCAAGGGGCTCTGCTCTCACTTCGGTTAATCACAACTCAAACCAAGGGTGCTCGATACCTCACAGTACCGACCTGAGGTTGCGCACTGCCTGGGCACGTGAAGGCAGAAACCTTGTGGAACTGCAGTTCACTGGGCAGCAAACATTTTGGATGGCAGTATGCCATGCCAGGAGCAAGATAGCATGTCAACATATGGAAAAGCTTTTCTTTTTGAGCTATTGCATACAAGAAGTCAGTGACTTTTTCTTTATTCAGTATGAGGAGATCTTCTGGTCTTTGTTTTAGTTCTATTTCATATTTTTATAAAAATTATAGTTAGCATGGCAAGAGACACAATTACTAATGTGTACGGTTCTGGTCCTAGAAAAGTGAGTGTCATAATTTTTACTGAATTACACCAGGACTGGGCCTGAAGTACACCAGGACTCCTCCAATATGCAGGGAAGTGAATAACAAATAAAACAGAAGTTTCACTTCAGAGTAGATCCAAGACTGTAACTGTCTGTAACTCAGAAACTATAACATGCATTTTGAATTAGTCTAGCTTGGCCCTGAGCCTTTGAGCAAACTGAAGAGTTGATATATTTTGTATTTTTTTTCTTTACTGTAGACACGACTTAAATTTTCAATCAAGGAAGAATGGCAGGTTTTATTATTTCAGGTGTATTCCCTATTTGCTAGGGAAAGCCTCTGAGAGGTGAGAGAATGGTAGTGCACAGGTATAAGGCTTTGCAAACATTTATTGTTTTGTTAGATAAGCATTATTCTTGAAAATACACTGCTTCATGTCTGGAGATGATGTTGGTTTTTAAATATGTATGTATATGGGGAAAAAAAATTTAAAATGAGAAGTGTAACTATGTATATATGCATATACATAGGCACACACACTCATCTTTTAATTAATGGCTTTTGGTCAGTTTGAGGGAGAATGATGTGGTGTTTCAGGCTTACATGTGATTTGGAAGTTACAAAGGTGGCTTATAAATGTAGACAGAATTTTCAAAAGTGCTTAAAGCAGCATAAAAATCATTGCCTAGTAGTAATCACTCTGCAAAACTATAAGCAAAACCTCATAATTGATAAGGGACCTGAGAAAGGTGCACCCCCTGGGAAAATAGCCACTGGAAGGCTGCGGAGGGAAAGGGGAGATTGCTTCCATGTCTAAAGTATACATAGCGCCACTCTCTGCATTGGGATTCTTTTATTCTTGAAGAAGATCTCTCCAAGTGACCTGAAAGTAGTTTGTAGGAGGGGGAAAATATCCCCCTTATTAACACTTACCTGTTATCTAGAGAGCTAAAATTTTCAGTGGTGTTTATCTAGTACTTTTCACTAAAGTAAAAAGTAAAATTACTGAAAGGTGAGCAAATCTTATGTTAGTATTTTGTAAGACTTGTTTTAAAACATACCAAATAAGTGCACTTCAATAGTCATAGTAAATATCTTATTTTTCAGTAACAGCATACAGCTGATGCACTGAAAAAATTTTTTTTGTGATAATTTGTTGCTTACATTTGGTTTTTATGGCGAGGAAGAACATTAAAGCAGATTGTTAGAAAAGAATATGATGGTTTCTGAATGTATGCACACATGAGCAGTGTTACATGGGACAAGATACATGTTTTTAGTTGGAAAAAAATGTGTTCTCTGGCACTTTTTTTTTTTTTGGACACTTAAGCAATTACATATACTACTTGCTCCTGAGACCACAACTGAAACTTAACTCTGGTGAAGAAAATATGTCAAAATGAAACTTGCAAAATTACTAGAAATCAAGAGAAGATACATGATAGAAGGCATTTGGCTAGAGAAAGCACAGCTGATCTCCTGTGTTAGCTGATGGTTAGGCTTTTCTATGCAATTTAAGGATGAATGCTTCATTTTGTCACTTGTGAATTAGAGGTTACTACTTTTGTGGAAGTCCTACAGGCTATTCTTTCATGTTTTGGGTATTTTTAATGTCGGTAAATTGGAAAACAGTTGCTCCAGTGAGGGAATTGACTGACTATTGATTACATACCGAGGGTGCAATTCTTTATCTTTAGGGTATAAACAAAAGATTTAACACATGAAGGATCCAAGCATTTGATTGGTTAGTGGCCACTTTTATATTATCCTATGTTTTATTATATCTGCTGGGCAAAAAATCATTGATGTGCAACGCTCCACTGATTTTACTAAAACAGTGCATGAAAATGTGTTTGTTTACAATACAGTCTTTAATACCAATGGAAAATCCTGTTTGAAATTACAAATTGTGGCTTTTAAAACAATTTAAATACAATTAAAATAGTTTTGTAATCAAACAAATCCACTCACAGTAAAGTCACAATTTTGCATACTAAGCATATTTAAACTTTTTCTGTAAGTTTTTTTTTTTTTTTAAGTCTATTAGGTCTTTCTTTGTCAATTCAAGTAAATTGGTTAGATTGCATTTTGGTACAGGTTCCTCTTACTCCATGGTTTAAAATCTGTGTCTTTGACTAGAAGAAAAACATTTAAGGTTGCATCAGGAAAGCAACTATTGTCATGTTTCTTGCATATATATTTTGGACAACTTCAGGAGTAACATAGAACAAATCCGGTTAAGACTTTACTACTTAAATTATGTTCTTTTTACTTGAGCCAGTAAAATAAAGGTGAAAAGTAAAATAAAACCCTACTGGAAGAGTCAGACACCCTTTTTTCCTTAACCTGTGCTGTTTATTATCTCAAGCTGTATGTGGTGTGTTTCAGTAGAAGGAACCTTTGAAATGAAGTGTTAGGAAATGCATCCTCTTGAGTATATGTGGCAGTACTGGATATATGCACCAAATTAGTAAAACCCTTAAATCGCATTGGATTAAAATAGCTGAGGAGATAGCTGTGATGTTATTACTATAATCATGATAGAGTAATTACTTCTTCCTTGTCTGTTAGTGGCATAGCATGCCTGACATGTGAGAGACTTCTCTCTTGTCACTGAAATTTTAACTTAGGAAATTTAGGAAAAACTCTTCTTTTACACAGTGGACAAAGACTTACAGCCAAAACATACCAGTATGAGGATTTCTTGTGGTCTCTGAAGAAATCTTCTGGGATAGAAGACAATCTAGAGCAGACTGATCACTTTTGTTTTATGCTATGGGCCTAAAGTTTGAATGGTTCTGTTATTCAGTAGTAATTTGGCAAGATACCCCATACAATTTTTGTTTCCCATTATTATATGATCAAATCCCAAGTCTGCATGTCAACCTAACATACACAGATTTCCTTCCTATATTTAGTAACAAGCAGTTTTTTCCAGATGTCAGGCAGTTTTTAGACTTTCAGAAGAGGGATTACTACAAAATAAAACATTTGTGTAGATTATGACCTCCCCAGGTACAGCAAATTTAACACCGAGATGTACTGCTCAGAACAAGGTAACTCTACATCACCGTCATGGTGGAGTCACTCCATGTGTATGTGTGTATATGTGATTCAGATGCATGGGACTATAGAAGATTATTTAAATTTATTTAAACAGCAGTCAGGGCTTTTAAAATCCTTAAAACATATCCAGACTGTACATTTATACTGAAATCTGCTGACCTAGAACTGAGCAGCACCTCCAGAAAAACCTTGCTTCTCCTTCACTTTTGTCTGGGATAGCTATTCCTGTCCTGTCAGAGCAGGAAGTGAAGCAAGGAGTAAATCTGGAGATTAAATAATACTAACAAGATGAGTGTTACTTGAGAATAGATAGAAAACCTCCTGAATATTGAGGGTAACAGTTCCTTTTCTCTGCAGTTACACTCTCCATCTCAGAATACCAGGATATTTTAACAGTGAGACAGTATTAAAACCCAGGAAAATTAAACTTGCTCAGTCCCAGGATATGGAAAGTGTTTTCTGTTCTTTATTTAAGGTCAGCACTTTCTGTTCAGCACATTTTCACCCACTGAAATGTATGGTTTTCATGTATTTTACATCTGCTTATGGTCCTAAGAGATAAGACCGCCAATATCAGTATGTCTAAATAGCTCACTATGTTTGATACATTTATATGTAACACTTAAATAAAATATTTTGATCATTTGTAAGATGTCTCCTTATGTAACTGTGATAGGGTAAAATGACCTTAGACCGAGTATAATCATGGCATATATTCACTGGGAACACCTTTAAGATAGCAGTTTGGAATAAAGTACTTATAAGGGAGAAATGATGGATTATTAATCTATTGTGATAGTTCTGAATCTGTTCTAATTTGGGAAGAAATAGAAACATTTCTAAAATAAGCACAGGAAATGTAAAGTACAGTTAAACATTACCATTTGCACAGCAAGCAACCTGGAACCTATTCATATTTCAAAAAGAGCAGGGTCTAATTAAGCCCGGCAAACTCAATTCCATTTCCTTTCACTCTGATAGAGTTTGCCTATGTTTGTCAGTGCTAAGTTTGGCTTGTATGCAGTTAAGCACATGTCATCAGCTTTCATTCAGATGATTCAACTAGTTCATATATTGCTTTTGATGTATTGCAGCTGTTCTTGTGTTTAATTTATGCAAATATTCTAGAATCTACATTTTCTAGCAGCCATGATAACTAAAACAGAATACTTGCATAGAGTGCTGCAGAATTGCAAGAAGTGAATTTCCTCTTCATATTTATCAATGTGTAGTCTCTGTATCTCATTCTAAGAGTGGTTCTGCCTTCAGTCAAGAGCTCTCCAATAACTTTCCAGGCATAATTTGGAGTCTCTGGATTCAGCTGAAATATCTGCCTTGAGAGTTTAGTGATTTCAAATAGCTGATGGATGAAAGGAAGTTGTTATCTGTTTCAGAAAAAAAGCTATGAATAGGAAAAGATAGCTTCAATAAATTAATGTCTTGAATACTTTGACCAGTCTTACCTATATGCCTCATTATTTTCAGTGAATTACCCTTTTATAGTTTAATGAACAATTAGTATTGTAATACATCTTTCCTCTTAGAAAGAGTGAAGTACATATTCACAGCTTGGTATTCAAAGTAGTGAGGGTTTCATAATGCCATAGATTTTCCCATTTGAATTCCTCGAGGGATATCCTCTGTTTATTGGAATCTCTTAGAAAAAAAGAGAGCTATTTTGCAGAAACTCATTCATAATATCTGTAATTTTTTGAGATTTTTTCTTTTACTTTTCAAAATAGATATGTATTTCAATGTTTTCCATGTTCACAACTCTGACAGAGGAGAAAAAGAAGAAAAAGGGTGCTTTTGAATTATGCACACAGTACTTATCTGTATGTGTGGTGCTGTTTGAGCAGCTCAGTGAGAAGTATAGTTGCTAAATTCTTTTTACATTTCCTTTTCAAATGTAAAACTTGTCAGAATATGTTAATCTAGTTCTATATCCATTCCAGTTCTGTTTTCTAGAGTGATCACTAATAATAATAGTAGAAAAGTAATCATATACATTACATTTGGCTTATTTCTTGATCCCACAGCATTTTCTGATGGAAACAGGGATTTACAGAGAGGAAAGAAAAGAAATTCATGCTTCTTAATGTTCTTTTGCCAAACAAATATAAAGGTCTCCACAGGCAAGGATTAACTAATACAAATATGCTTTCTGAGCGGCTATTGAAGTATTACTAATAAACATCATTATAGCTGAGTTCAAGATATTCAACCTTGTAAATATGTTCTGTTATAATTTCATTACAGTTGGCTGAAGCCCTAGGAGAAGCCAATGTTTCAATCTCTTTGTTCAAGTCTTAATGAATTATTGGAAAGTGGCTGATTAGAAAGCATTGAATCAGAAGGGGCCACTGCATTCTGAATGTTACTCTCTTTGATGTTGTTTACCTCCCAGGTTGGCTCATTTCCTTGGACAGAAATCTTGGTACACGAAACTGTGAGCCTACTCTGCTGGGCATATAATGCCTAGTGCATGTCTGGAAGTCAAATGTGGTAGGTCACTACTTAGTAAACGTTGTAAGTGTTCACAGAAACTCACAGTTTTAGAATAGGATTCTGCCCAGAAGTGGGGCACAAGTGTATTGTAGCTAAACGAGGTACAACAAAAGAAGTGGGATGCCCAAGTAGAAGTTTAGTTTCTCCTTACGGTAGACACATTTTCCATACTTACTCCCCTACTTTCTTTCTATTTGGTGGATCTGCTTGCTTCCTGCTTCCAATTGCTTCTGAACTCAGTGCCTCTTCAGCTGTCCAAGGCAGAGTCTACATTGTAATGTGGAAATACATTAAAAATACATGAAAATACCTGTTTGTGACACTTGGGCCACCGCACTCTGCTGGATAAGAGCTTGGGCCTACACTATGTATCAGCATGTACTTGAGCTTTCTCTTCTGGACAGCTCCAGAGTTTAGGTGATGAAACACGAGCACAGGCACAGGCATAAGGGCTTCTGATTGGAGTCAGATCCTTGACTACTTCCTTAATAATGTAAACATATTCAAAGAGGTGGATGAAGTTTGAGTAATCAGTTCTGTCTTCACAGTGGCTTAGCGTGGTTCCACCGCTTCCCACAGCATACTTAGGGGGCAGTCCCTCTGTGAGGATTCACATTTCCCAGCAGATCATTGCCTAAAGTAAACTCAAATAAGAGCAGTGATAAACTACAGACTGATTTTTTCATCTCCATTAAACTAGTCTCATTTAAAGATCTTTTCATTGGGTACATCACCTAAAATAATGTAAAAGGAGCAGCCATTAATCACAAGATTCCCCACTCAGACAATGGTTGACAAACACTCTAATCAAACTGTGTTTTCTTTTCCAGTTGAACCTATCTTTGGGGTACCCCTGAACACAGCCTCTGCTCTCTTGGGGTGCAGAGAGGGGTTAAAAAATTAGCTTGCTTGAATTGAGGGTCTTTTCTTTAAGGATGAAGTTGCAATATGATTAAATTCTTAAGCATGGTATGCACAGATAGAAGCGACCTATAGTTTAAGGGTTCAGATCTGTTGAGAGGTCTTATATAAGGTAATACGCTTTGGACAGATCCTCAGTGGTATGTCTTCCGAAATATCGCAGAAAGAGCATCGTAACAGACTGTGTTTTTGCTTTAATTACAATAGCCTCTGGATTATTTAAAATTAACTGGATAGCTTTAATTTGAAGAAGCAAGTATGCAGACTAAGAATATTTGAAGCATGGTAATGAGGGCTGTAGCCAGGCCTCTTTCACATGAGAAGATGGCGAAGGTTCAGAGGGTGCAAATGAGGAAGGAAATAACATGAAAGCTGTTTTTGCCAGACAGGTAACGACTTATTCATGCTGGGAGAATATCCAGCTGGGAAAATCCACGGTTGTTATAGCCTTTGTGCCACCATAATAGAAAAAAGGGTTGGCTCAGAGAAGAGAAGAGAATCTGGCTCAAAGAACTTAAAATAAATATCAGATGTCAGAGCTGTGACTTAATTGTTTAGCTAACTAGATCATGTGAATTACACACAGATTGTGGACCTGTTTTTGCTTCTATTGAAATCAAGGAGAACGGAATCAGGCCATACTGTCCTTCCAGTGTCTTTCAGCCCTCAAAACTGTTATTTGAGAGTATTACAGCTCCTAGAATCATTTCTAGTACCAGTCTAGTACATAGCTGCTTTGTGTTTTATTACGGTAGACATAAGCTAGGACTCTAAACAGAATGCATTTCCCTAGTTGCTCTTGGGTTTTAATTCAAAATTTGACATACAAACAATGGGTTCTGTGACTTTAACTATGGAAATTGGAACTCCGGGTTTAGACATTGATTTCTGACAATAGACAATTTCACAGAGTTACATTGAAACTTACATGTATTTTCCTCTTTCTAAAGCAATTTCAGATAACAGATCTGACAGTCTCAGAGTTAGACCTATGTCCCAACACAAGGACATTAACTTATAAATATCCCCTTGAGAAACTGTAGTTCTGAAAGCCTTATAACTGTATAGTGAAAATTTATCTTTTTCTTCCTTAATGAACATGTAAGGGATGTTTGTTACCATTATGAATAAAAGGAAATCAAATATTTTCCTCTTATCAGTACACTATTTCATGTTTCCTTTGGCATTTTAGAATTTTCTATTAAATAAAAAAACCCCATGTTTAATCATGAAGGCTTTGCAGGAAGTGAGAAAACTATCAGAAGAAAGAGAGTGGCAGCTGAAAACTTGAATAGATTGTTTAGTTATAACCAAAGCTAAATTACCTGGAGCTGACTGACAATCTTACATTAAGGAAGATGCGAAAGGTTCTGGGAGAAGGTTTCACATGTGCAATTGAAAGTACATTTCCATTACCTGACTAACAGCCTTCACATAGTTCTACTGACAGGGTGAAATATTGGTAGATAGGTGACAGAAAGAAAAATATTTTTAAAAATCTAGAGCCAATTTGCAGACTGACATGTATTTCTACAACTTCTTGCTGGATGATGAATGGCTGTTGGTATAGCATGTAACTGATGACCTTATAAATAAACAGAGCATGGAGAAATTACTTAGTATCATATTTCTGGACATACTTGAAAGATAGTGCAGGAAATACTCTGATTTAGATATCGCAGTTTTTAGGTGCTGGTTTCCCCATTCACACTATAGAGGGCATCAGAGTGGCAAGCATCTCTGTGCCCTGGCCACCTAGGGTTCAGCCTCTCCAAGCTCATGATGATAATAACATTGCTGCAGTCTTTTAACCAACACATGATTTCTTTTTCTGAGAAATGGAAGTACAGGGCGAGCAATTACTTTCCCTTCACAAACGGTGAGTTAAGCAAAGAAAAATCAAAGTTTGAGGGAGAGAGGAGGAGCATAATATTAGCAGTGTTGAAAAACATGAACAGTTCATAGCAGGCAAAACTATCCTCCCCATCCCCTGTCTGCGTATCCTGACACTTCAGACATGATTATATGCTTCTTCTGTAGCTCAAGTGAGTTAGCTCCCTCCAGCCTCAGGTTATGTCCTTCCCACAATTTAGTGCCTAGGCTTGGAGGAGACAACTCTAGGGATAATCTGTTGCCCTTAAGAGGGTGTTGAACTGAAGGCTGGCAGCCCCTTTCAGGCTGTAAATAGTCGTTGCTCTGCTGAGGTAGGAAGGCCTCGCTGGAATTACTCTTCGTGCTGTTAGGTGTCTACTTAGCAACGATTGCTGCTAACTATTCCTGTCACTCTCTGTTCCCACTCACAGCTCAGCGGAGACCAGCCAAGGTGAGAAGGCCCAGCAGAGCACAAGGGAGGGGAGAAGGCAAAGTGCAATAGCTGGGCAAGAGTAGGGCATGGGCAGGGAAGAGTGGGGGCAGTGGCTGGTTGGGTCCTTCCCATGGATGTGAACAGGTATTTATCATCCTCCCATGACTGCAAGTCAACCTTTTATGCTGCCAAGAGTACTGGAGGGACTTAGTTACAGTTTTCCTCCATAGCTTCTGAAGAATTGACCTAAGTATGGGCGAAGGTAGGAATGATAAGTAGGTGTCCTTTTCCTGTGCCTTGTATCCTGTGTAGGTGCTCCAAGTGATACAAGGTGAATACCAAATGCTTCCATGCCTGATTCTCCTAATTCTGGATGCGTTTTCCAGCCTCCTCCCTTGTGCTGTCACAGGTGCTTTCACTTTTGTGTGATACAATAATGTGGATTACATGGAGTGGGAAACTCAGACAACATGAGCAGTTGTGGTATCTCAAAGGTGGTCCTGTAAGTTCAAGTCAGAAAGCTGAGTTATAAAGGCGCGAGTTTCCGTATCCTTCCCAAATAGCATCATAATGAAATGAAGAAGGGAAACTCACATAAAATTAGGATATATTTGCTTTGTTGGCTCTTACTGTTTTGATTTTGTGAAAGTTTCTGTTGAAGGACTGATTTCACTTGAAGCATAAAAACCCCTACAGACAAGAGTTTGTCTCAGAGGACTTTGTGTCACTTGCCTGAAAGAAGGCAGGTCTCCCACAGATTTTCCTTGAAAGGGACCGCATTGGCAAGAGTGCCATGATAATAGCACATGAGCTTTGACCAGGGACCTCTGCTTTCATTGTGTCCTGTGACATCCAGTACAGAGGTACAAGGATTACAGGACTAAAGGTCTTGCTTTCTTAAAAAAGAGGACAAACTTTGCTTTCATTCACTTTCTACCACAGATAAACGGAGAGAAAACTGCAGCAGTGAAGAAAATTTGGATTACAAATAAGTACAAATTTAGTGTATAAATGAGAACATAATGCCTTGCGGCAGCATCATGATTGTGGTTCTGATGTTTTGGAAAGAGAAACTTGACAAAAGTGGTCTGTTTTAAAAGTTATCTGTCTCATAACATACACCAAAGTTTATTTACTTTTAATGAAAACAGCAGTGGTTTACGATCTGAAATATCCAAAAAGGAGCAAGATAATGGACATACTTTTCATAAAAACTAACTGAATCAGTAGGATGTTACTTATGGATTTTCCCTGTGCTAGAAATGTGGCAAGGAGCTTGGGACATTTAATTTCTAATCCCGTGTACTCCTTTGTAATGTAGTAATAAATAAATTTAATTAATTCAGAAACTAACTCCATTTATAATGATTTGCAGTAAACAAAGAATGAGGGAGTTAGCAGTAAAACACTATAGCAAGCAAATGTATTTCTTGGGGTGAAAGAGCATGTTTTGAATGGCTCATCACCATATATTTACAAGCTTGCATAGTCTTTACATAAAACTTAGCATTTGATCAAAAGGACTCTATAGGTGCAGGAATATCAGAGATTCTGGGGGAAATTCTTCCCTCTTAGGTGTTCTTAAGCCATGACCCAATGAGGATAATAGGACATAGAACATAACGAAGTTATTTGTTAAATTAAAGCTAGTGTTTCACACTTAGAATCATATGGCATAAACCTATTTGGTTTATTAAATCCAGCCATCTGCTATTTCAGGCAACGTGTCCTAGAATCTTGTTCATAACCTTTTCAAAGAACTGGAATGCGCCTAGCTAATGTAAGACTTGTCTTGCCCGTTTATCGGTTAGCAGAGATAAATAAATAGCCCTTTCTTCTTGAAGTCACATTAGCCTTGGTTTTTTGTGTTGCTTTTTATATTAGATTATAGCATGTACAGAATCTTCCATAATATTTATAACACAGTGTTGCTAAAGCTTACTGCCCCATCACTCAACTGAAAGCTATACATCCAACTGAAACCAAGTGTCTAAAGTTAGTCATCTGTTTTCTTGGTACCCACCTGAATATCTCTCTAATAACAATACAGCTGAAAAATATTTGGGTCCAATAACCCATCCATAATTCCCTTGCAATTACGTTAATAGGGTGTTGATGAGTGAGGGGGACTATGCAGCTGTCAGTGAGAGTGGAATTTAACCCTAGTCACTGTAAAAAGGCATCACTTCGAACCATTTCAAGACTATTTTTAGAAATCCTAAAAAAAAAAAAAAATCCATTCCAAACAAAGGGTGAAGAATTAGAAATTTAGAATACTTCAAATCTACTCCAGACTGTGGTACGCAGATGTCAATCCATCAAACAGATGTTATGAGGACATATAAACATATAGTTCTACAGACAAAAACAAGGCATGCTGAATTAGGAAAACAGTATGCCTGTGCTCTTTCTATGTTTTTGAATGTGTTCATTTTCGCACTTTACTGTGGTTTGTAGAAGGTGTCCTTATCTGTTTTTATCATCAGTTTTGGAAATGCCTTTATACAATACTTCGTGCATTTGTTTAAAATGTTCTGTATTTGCAATACTGCGCATTTGGTAGAACCAAATAGATTTCAGCTACTCTCCTGTGAATGCCCTGTGAATATTAATCCCCCTGAATTTAAGGGAGCAACTGGTGTAGATAAGGCTTACAAGGGTGAGTAAGAGAGATATGACATAGGTGAGTAGAGACTCTGGGATAAGAATGAATGATTGTCACTACTTGTGCTGGACTGGCAGAGGGAAGAGAGATAAAAAATAGAAATTGTGACTCAATACCAGACTGACATTTTAGAAGCTGATGCCCATCTTTAGCACATATAAGGATTACACTGATTTTTGTGATGTAGTGCTCTTGCCAGTGGTGTCTGACATGGTAGACTTTATTGGCCATAATGAAAGTGAACCCTGTTAGGCTTTCTCTTTGAGGTCATACCATTGTACTTCTAAATTGACTGATGTCACAGCCCACTTATTGATCAAGTTCCTGATGAAAGTTACAGAATGAAGACTTAATTTTATATATATAACACCAGATACTGTATTCATAACTAAAGTTGGGAGAATTTGAAAGTATATCAATTACTCAACATTTAAAAGGAGTATTATTTGCCATGCTCACATCAGAAAAATATTACTGGAATGAACATCAGGGAAAGTGAACATTCAGTCACTAGTTTAAGTATCCTAAGAAGCACCATTTCAAACCTATACAAGTAAATAAGCATGGAGGCATTCATTTAACTTGGGAATGGAACTAGAATTTTAGGACTTGACTAATGAGGTACAATCATATGTCACAAAAGTATGTTCCAAATATTCTCTATAAATAAAGTTGAAATACTAAACAAAGATGTTATGGACAGCAAATACATCCAGAGAGATTAGAATGCTGTTTATGTCTTCTTTTGGAGAAGCAGAAGATAAATTGATCAAGTCATTCATTATAAATTCTTAATTGCACTCTTACATGTCGCCCTTAACCTCTAGAAAACCCTTTGTATTGCAAGAGCTAGAAAGGCTCCTGTTAGATGGAGTAAATGGGAAGCCTAGTAAACTCCACAATCCGAGTAGAAAGGTATGCATAAATACATTCAGAGTATTCTACATTCAGTAGATGGCAGTGGTATGCAGTTGTAGATTAATTCAGGATTTTCTCTTGAGCAGATGCTCTCATCTCTGTGAATCCAAGCAGTGTTGATTTTGGGGTTTATTTGAGACTTTTTTTTCAGAGAATACTAAGATACTAGATAATTCTTCACCTGCTAGAGCAGACAGTGATAGAAAATTTAAAAAAAAAAATAATTGCTACTTTATTGTAATCTTAATTACACAGAACTTGGAAGATTATGGTAAGTTTTGAATTTCAACCAGTGATATTACATACAGAAAGGAATGCATCTGTCTGGAGCATTGACTCATTTTCCATCTATGCCCCATGGAACTTAGTATGTACACATCAAAGTCTCAAAATAAAAAGTATTCAGTAAGTGGGAACTGTGTGTGTTACTTAACAGAAGTAGTAACACAGTGACGTCTCGGAATACTGTGCACAAAAATAGATATTTTCCCTTGTCTAAAGGAATGAATTGCAGATCCGCGGAGGTAAAGTGTGTTTGTGTGTATAAGCAAACAAATTACAAAGACAATTAGAAATTATTGTAAAACTTTTAATTATGGAAAACTGGAAGAAAAAGAACAAAACAGAAACAGAAATACCATTTATGTGGTAGAAAACACAGATGAGGAGGCTAAGAGAAATTACATCATTTAAGTAGATATTTTCTCATATGGCAGTTATTTCTAACACAAATAATAGAAAATGTTTAATGATTTATGATTGTTAATGATGGAAGGAGTTCTCTGTTTCACAAAGCAATGTTTTTTCTTGCCTCCCTATGGGAAACTACAATAGAAAATGCATTAAATATATCAGCCTGTGAACTGGCTTGTTACACAACCACAAATGTCTCCTAAGGATTTTGAGCACTCTTGGACTGACCCCAGAATCAATTGGTGGTCCCTGAGCAGGGAATACAAATGTCACACATTTTCAACAAAGAACTGTGTACTCTGTTTCTCTGCTGTATCAGGCACCACATGAGGATCCAGAGAAATATTTCAATCTATATTAACATGGCTGTTGTTTGCAGAACAAAAGTACTGCCATTCTGGTAATAGAACAGCAGCATAAAAATATTAGTATCTCCAGCATAGCCAAAGCTTCTGGAAATCTTCAGTTTTGCAGGTAAGAACTTTGTCCAGTCATGGGCCCAGAAGAGTTTTGTGCAATCTGGTCACAGCCAAAGTATAATAATGAAAGTAGGAAATTAAGACCTTTTAAATGGCTAGGGTGCTGAAGAAAGAAGTATGTTAATTGTTTCAGCTCTGCATAACATCATCTGCTGCTGAGGGCTGCGTTTAGAAGCCGTTCTCCTGAGCACTGTGAAGCTGCGGTGTGGCAAACTCCCTAACCAGGGACTGGGATTGACTCCCAGTCACAGCTGCCCACAATAGTGACCACATAGTTCTATCTATGTCTAGCAGGAATACCTGGGTCAGAAGTCTAGATTCATGCTTCATACTCCATTTATTCATAGGGTATTTTATCATACAATTCCCATGTATGACACTGTAGTCAAACACCTATGCTTTACTCCACACCATACTCTTACCAAAGTGAATGTTACCATTTTTTATCCACTAGGATGCCTTATCTTCACACTGTTTACTATTTTGATTGTTAATTTTGAGCAAAACTTGGTTTTGTTTGTTTTTGTTTTTGTTGTGGGTTTTTTTTTTATTATTTTATTTTCTACAGAGGCTATACATCTCTTCCTAACATTTGTAGAGATCATTACATATGTAAATTAAGGCATACAAAGGAAAAATGGTTTTGGATCATTAAGGTTTCTGATTATCTTTTGTGTGCTTTTTGTTTGAAACCACTGCTTTTGGGAAGTTTTCATGTGTTTTTAAGACAATCATGCTGAGGCTGCTTTCATCCTGGCATTGCAATGCCATTTCATTCACTCATGTTTCGAGTATATCACCTTACCTGGGTATTTTTTTCTTCTGTCTGTTTTCATCTCT
Organism: Athene noctua; assembly: GCF_965140245.1. NCBI lineage: Eukaryota > Metazoa > Chordata > Aves > Strigiformes > Strigidae > Athene > Athene noctua. The sequence continues at coordinate 44,394,565 of NC_134038.1, forward strand.
GTTGCCTAAGTTCTTCTGACACTTTATCAATTCTTTATGAATTTACATCTGAAAGATCTTGCTATCACTTTTATCACTGTACTTTTTATTTTTTTGTAAACTGAATCCATCTTGGCATTGCTGAATGTATGCAAACCTACTATTACTAGTGTTTCACCTTGCAGTATTGTCACAGTAGACACGCGTTGCCATCTTTTAGGCACTCTGGGGAGTTTCTAGTAAAGAAAGGCTCCATCCAAATAAATGGGACTTGTCTATTTTAACAAGTACTGGAAGCAGTTTTGCTGACAGTGTTCCAATATTTGTAGAAGCGTGATATTTCAACCACTGCAAGATTTATTCCTCTGCTACAAACCAATACAGCCTTTGTTTAAACTGAAACTTTGAAGAGTCTTGTCCTTCTAAATGTCACTTTTAATTAAAACTTTATTAACACATACTGTGTTGTAAGCAGGTTCATAACATGAAATGGTCTTTAAAAAATAAAATAAAATCACATGCTATCATGCCAAAACATTTTTAGAAACCTGCATCTGGGTTTATAATAGAAGAGTCACCAGCATCCCACTGCTGACAGTTTTATTCTGCCATTTTACAGACAGAAAAAAGAAAATACATAATAAAACTTTTTTTTTCTAAACGCCATAGTTATAACTTTAAACAAAATATGTGGGGATTAAGTTTCTCATAAGATTGTGTGTGTGATGGTTACACAAAATCTAGATTAATCTATATTAGACTAGGCAAAATTGATTATAAGGTTGGTAATGCAAGACCTTCTGAAATCTGTTGCTTTGTATTAAAATAAATTTGTCTTGAAAAGGATTATAAAGTAAAAGAAAACAGGACTAGGAAAGAAGAATAAAAAGCAAAGAAGGAAGGGTAATTCTAAAGCATTGCCCTTTCTGAAGAACAGACAATTACATTATCTCAAAATGGCTTTACCAGAATGAATGAAAACCAGATCAGGGTCATATAACCATTATATGATATAATAAGATATATTACCATTGCTGTTGACTATATCTTGGACTATGTATTTTATTGTAAAAAAATTTTGGTGAGGTTATAATCATTTGAACAGCCTAACTCTTAGTTAAGTAACTTCTTGAAGTGCAGAACAACATAAAATCAAGAAACACCCATTATTCCACTGTGTGACATGTCATTTAAAGGATTTTTGTACAAAGTAACAGTAGATATTCTGGAAAATGGATAATTATTAAACCTGTCTAAAGATGCCAGGCTTTAAATACTGTAATTGAAGTGTGTTGTGGAGAGCACTTTAGCACCTGCATGTAACTCTGGCAAATATTATTTAGGGGTCAGACAATGGTGTAATGATAACTAATGTAATTTCTGGTTTTATGTTCTGTTGGATATGCTTACATTTTCCTGAAATATTTACCTGCTATGGAGAAGTTTTCCATGAATGTTTTAAGAGTTGATTTTTTTCTCATTTTTTTTAGTAATTGGTGAAAAATTGCTTTGTATTTTATTTGGATTTTTTTTTTAGATGTGTGAATATTCTTACAAAAAGAGAAGATTATGATTCATAATGAAGACATTTTTATCTTATGTAGAAGGATTAAGGGACTTGGCCAATGAAACATAGCCTGAGCTCTGCTACTTTACATTTTCTGCACTTGCCTGCAGTGAGATGTAGATTCCACTGGTGTAGACCTGGACTAGGCCAAGATCTGGAGTAATTTTTGCTGTCAAATTTACACTGCTTCTCTGACTAAGCTGAAAATAAACAAAGACTGCCTATTGGGAGCATAAACAAACTGAGATCTTGATTTTTTTCTGCCAAGGCAATATCACCTGAAGATGCGGAGTTTTCATGCCCCAAGTCAACAAACTGTTGTGTGGATTTGGCTTATTTCAGTGTTGTGGGCACAGCTCTTCTTGTTATTTATACTACAAGTCATGAATTTTCCAGGCATGATTATGGTGACATGGTGCTGGAACTAGTGCAAACATGGGGTAAAAATCAGGACTTACTGTCACAGCTTTTCAGTCTGAACAGACAAAACACAGAGAGACTGAAGGCACAGAAGGTGAAAAGCCTGATCCAAGGTGTAGAAACTATGTTGCAGGTTAAGCATATGTCTGAGCCCAGAGCTGTGGCTTATTTAGTTTTCTACCTCTTTGTAATCATGTCCAAATTAGTGAAAAATTAAACATTCACGTCAGCTACCAGGTGCTGAATAACAACTGAAAAGTGCACAGAATCATTTTCTAGAGAATTAGCTTAACAACAGTGATTTAAATCAACTTTGGAAAGTTTACAACAAAATAAAAGAGTGGGGAGCTACAGCAGCTGTTGCACATTGCTTCTTAGCTCAGACCTTGATAGCTCTCCCCACCATCCCATTTATCCCAGCATGGGATAAAACTCAGATCCAGTCATCTTTTACCCAAAACCACAAGACCTGTGAAGTGTCACAACTTGAGAACATTAACAGTACGGGTGGTTTAGAACCAGATTTGCAGTATGAACTTAACCATTCTGTCTGTGAAGCAGAGCTGGAAACCCTCAAAATTTATCTTGCCCCTAGATTTTTGCCACAAAAATTCATAGTATTTTAGATGATTTAGTGGCAAATCTGTCCTAGCACCATTTAGTAGTTGTTCGTGGCCATTGCTGTCTGCAGAAGGGGTGTAGGATGGGCAGGATTTTGCCTCAGATGAGTAGTTATCTAAGGACACACATAGGGGTCGTAATGTAAGTAAAAAGGAAATCCTTGAACTAAGATTATTTATGATTATTAACTGAGATTATAACCAGTATGAATCCAAGGCTCAGTTACACAAGTGCCTTTTAACCCAGATGTACTCTCTCTGGTGAGCAGTGCAGATTCTGTAAACCTGAGCACGAGAATGCCACTGTCCAAATATTCTCCCAGCTGATTAAAACCAATCAGTTACTATACCCCATGTGATATATATACTGGCTCTATTTTACTAGTTTGTGTAACATGGTCTTGAGGCAAGAATGGATTGAATAAATGCTCTCCACTCAATATTTCCTGTTCATGTGGGTTTTACACTTAAAACATTTTATTCTTTCATTTTCCTGTTTCTTTTGTGCTTATGCCCAGTGTGACTTTCAAGTGTTTTGATTTTAGTAATTCTTTGCCAGTTTTTCTTATTATATTCTGCTTTCTTTTTATTTCTTTTATTTCTTTTATTTCTGCTTTTCCTTTGTGAAATTAGTATGTCAGGGGAATTTAACTTGCATTGTGAGGATGTGAGCATAAATTGTGAGAATGGATATGAAACTATCTGTCTTAATAGGTGATAGATACCACATGAAATGGGGGTGGAGTAACTAAGAGTTTGTAGAAGCCAGGAAAAGCTAGCATAGAGGTTCTGTTGTGATGATTTTTCACTGCTTTATAAAAGCATCCTTTATGGACTTGAGATCCTGCTTCTGGCTGCGGTGTGATCTGGTTGGGAGTCAGTGATACATATTCTATTCAAAAAAGATGGTCATTAGTTTGATTGAAATACTGAGTCCTTTGAGACCTCAGCTTCACAGCTGTGTACAGATAGGAGGGCTTGGCTATGTAGCTGGAAGACAGAAGATTACTGTGCTTGTGTTGGGCGATTCAAAGTTCAGGCAGAGTTGCCCCTGCCATTAGAGCCAGCAGACAGAAGTGTTCCAGTAACCTGTGCTGCCCGTGATTTTTATACAAATGAGCTGAAGTTGTCTTTGTGGAGGGCTAGGGGCTCACTGATTGTGTTTTACCAAGCCAATGCACTGTACTATTAAGAAAATGAACACTTGAAGAAAGCTGAAACGTGGGCACATGTTGAAAAGCTGATTGCTGCCCGGAGGGATGGCAGCCACAGCAGGGGAGGAGCAGGCACGCAGTCAATATCATTCAGCCACTTTCCAACACATGACTGACCTAGTTTTCCCTATTGGGACAGGCGTAGCTGGGCTGGTGTGAGCCTTGGGCCAGTGTGGGTTACTCGTGGGAAGCGGACCCTTTAGTGTTCCTTCTCAGGCTTACCAACGCAGTTTACAGCTGCAATTTCATGCTTGCAATGCTTAGCCCCTTGCCTGAGCATCAAATATGTCATCGTGGTTTACCTTCTGTGCATTCAGGCATGGGGTTTTGGCTGTATACTGTGTTACAGACTGTTCCTAAAGAATTTTATGGGGCAAAAGGCAGCTACTGTTCCCATAGCAAATTCTGTAGACTTTGAAAGGACCAAGTCTAAATGTTCTTTGTCAGAGTAAGACTGGCCTGTTCTAGCCCAACCTTCACCAGGCTTTGGTTATTCATCAGTACTAGTCCACTTAGGGCATCTCGTTCAAAACTCACACAGATTGTTTTACTGTTTTGGCTTTTCATATGCTTAATTCTGTGTAATTTTAAACTACCTGACATTTCATGTCAGTAAAATTCTAAGCTTAATGGAAAAGGAGTGGTATTTCATTTGCAATAAGGAAACAAGTTAAAACTGAGATTTTTGAGGAATCTTAAGTAAATTAGGTCCCCTAACGTTGCTGAGTTGCAGTAAGACTTGGGCATCTTAGCTTAAAATCCTAGCCTAAAAATACACTCATGTGACCTCTGAGAAACTGCTTAAAGCCAGTGGTAAGGATTTATTTTGGCAGATAACCAACATCTTCCTATAGTATGAAAGGAAACTTGCTCTCTCCTGAGAGTTGTTAATTCAGATGGGGAGTTGAAAAGAAAAGTAGGAGAATATGAAGATTTAAAATTACATTAGCAGTAAGGAAATATTTCTAGTGAATAAATATATCTAGCTGCAGGTCCTAATGCTGCAAGTTAATCATGTTCCTTGTATTAATGCTAAGAAAGGCATTTCTTCTGAATTTAACAAAACATGCATCTGTTATATACTCACTGTCTGCAATAATAACTGCAGTTACTCAAGAATTTTTTAATACAGTTTTTCAGTGGAAAACTTTTGAGATTAAGGGGAAATGTACTAGTTCTGAGCATATTTACTTGCATCAAAAGTTTCTGCTGTATGCCAGAGGCAGCATCCCACTGGGAAAAAAAAGAAAAAAAAAAAGTGAGTAGTTTTTTCATTAGCTCCAATTTCTGTTCTGCCTGATTCCTTTGGCTGTTTCTGGAATTTGTATTTTCTCTTACATTTTTTGGAAAAAATACCATATATGGAAAGGGAGGGAGTATTTTAAAACCCACAGCAATTTTCACAGGAGAGGAGTACTATTTTTTTGACTAATAATGCAATGAAAATATGCATGGCTCATATCTATGTTAGATGATCTGTAGGAGACAGGTACCTGTTATTTCAAAACCCCAAATACGGTATCTGGTTTGTATTTCTCTAGGTATTTTACATATTCAGGTAAATATGTAAATTTTTGGTAAATATTTACATGTTCAGGTACACAAATACTTGTCATAACATGATAACTTATTTATATTATTTATATAAATATTTATAAAATTATAGCTCAAATAAGACCTAAGATGTGTAGAAATGATTGTTAGCAAATCAGTAGAGTGTGTTGTAGGATGACCATTTGGTATTCATCTGTGAATTACTTGAAACATTTGACAGTGTTGTTTGTACACACACACACAAAACAATGATAATTAATATCATAGTTAATTTGGGAAGCTATTTGGTCTCTTTACAGCAGACATCTTGACATATTATGCTTTCAAAACATTTTACTGTAATTCCTATATTGCATACTTTTTTTCTTTTCTCCTCAGAAATTTTTCCAAGAGATTCCAGTCTAAAAGACAAATTCATAAAACATTTTACAGGTAAGGCAGCTGATTGCTCTTAATTTACCTACATATGCATATTCTTAGTAGCCACAAGAGTCATACCATCAGCTTTTTAGAGGTTCTGCATCAAGTTTAACATGAAGTGAAATTTGCATTGTTTAGGACTAGAAGGTTTTACAGAACTCTAATTATGTTTAGGTTTCAGTCTCTTTTTGAATAATCTAGCCTAAAATAACTTTCAAAACATGATAAGTTAAAACATTATGATTTAAACCCTATTGTTTGATTTTTATCATCCTGTTGCATGTTGGTTTGCAGCTACACTACGAGTTTAATAATAGTAGGTACTGAATGTATACATGTCTGTATGCTGTAGATACTGCATTGTATATGTACATGCAAACAACTTGCAGTATGGTGTTAGAAGCGGAATATGCATGAGCACCTATCTGCTATCTCTGGCAAGTAATATTTTAATGAGAAAACTCAGTACATTTTTTATTTTAAATATATGTAATTTTTCTATATTTTTTGTCAGTTCTACCATATTTATTTCCAAGTTCACCAATTTTAAAACTTCTTATTGGACTGCATATATCTTTCAGCAACAGACCTTTTTGGTAATGTAGGTTTTCACTTTAACAGGGAAACACAATTGTCTTCTTTCTCATGATGTATATGTGTGGATGCTTATTTTAACAAGACAAACAAATAGAACAAGGAAGGATTAAACAGTGTAAATGAATCAGAAAAATAATTTGCTATTACAAATATGAAAGTTTAATATGATTACAGTCAAGTACTTGTACTTGAAAACTGAGATGAAGTTGTATGATGCACTTACCTCTGGGACTCTATTTTGTAACAACTGGAAAAATGTACCCTCTTAATATAAGCAAAAAGAGTTGCTAACAGTAACATGCTTGTGCTGTTTCTTTACTCTCCAGTTCCCAATGTTCTGTAATTCAGAAAAGTGAAGGTCTCAGAGTATGACACTGCAAATCTGTTGGTGTTTTTCAATGTTATTAGGATTAGTAAAACTAAAAACTAGAAAAATAGTTGGCGGTTGGAGCATGAGAAAGAGAATTGGAAATAATTACACATTTCCTCCTTGCTGGAAATTTCAGACAGTTCTTGGCAAGAAGGGAAAGAATTTGTTGTCTCTTTTGCATGGGGGAGGGTGTCCTCAAACCTTTAGGATAAGCACGGCCTTAAGGATCTTTCTGCCAACTGCTAGCTGCAGCCGAACAGCATCAATAGGGAATGTGGCACACCCAGCTGGCCCTTCACTCTTATAGTAAACACACTAATTATGAACCTTGCCATTTTCGGTCCATATGAGAAAGAAATGAAAAGAACATATAGATTCCAACTATGCTATCCTATGTAGCACAGGAATACTGAAAATGCCTCTCCTGGGGAGTACAGACAAGAAAGATTTGCTTATGTTAATACTTAATCCATTTCCTTTTCATTTCTAACTTTGGAAACTGCTCAGCTACCATAAAAAGCTCAACATAAGAATCTAGGGTAACTAAATAATGAATACAGAACAAGAACTCAAAAATAACAGTGAAAAACAACTACGAGTTTCACAGAAAGTATTCTGAGAATATTAAATCATAGAAAAGAAAAAGAGAAAAAAATACTTGAAGGCCTGTTTCTGGAGCCATTCATTAAATTAATAGTCCTTTTCTGCAGGAGTAGTTACCATAAAAAATGCTGAAATTATTTGACTAACATTAGCTGGAATGGATGAGCAAGGAAAGTTCATTCCAAAGTTATTGAAGTTTATTTCTTTGTTTGCTCAGAATTTCTGCCTACATTTTTGTTCCTTCTTTTTAAAAATTATGCTAAGTTCTTCAGTGGTGTGTTTTTCTTCCTGTTTGTTTTTTTTGTTTTTTTTTTTTTTTTTCCACAGCTTTATTAGGTCCTGTAATCCATAGACATTTTCTTAAAATACAGCCTAACTTTGGTTTTCTTGATTCTGTTCAAATCATAATCCTTTTCCTATCAACCTTATTTAAGTAAACTGTTCAGATTTAGTCCTTACTAGTTCAAGAGTTAGAACATCCTAACTAATGAAGTTATGAAAAAGAGGGGAGACGAGGAAATCAACATTATCTTTACAGTTTCGGGGTTAAGAAAATTATTGTACACTTCTAGTGTGCCAAGAATAGTAGACGCATTTTAAAGCCAAATAAAACCCATATGTAACAGTCCTTGAGCATAGGAAAAATCATGAATAATCCTCTGAGTCATAAAGCTATCTATCAATTCAGCTTGAAAAGCCAGCTGACACAGAGTGCTCTGTAAGGCACAAATAAAATTAACAGCCCATTTTTTGATGGCAAAGAGAGCTAGAAAACCATACATTATCTGAAGGGACATGGAATTTATTTAGTGACAAAAGCTGATGTTATCTCCATATATCTTGGATAATTTAAACTTACTTTGTCGAGCCTAATCACTCAGATAAAAAATGGCAACAATCTTCCAGTTCAAAGTTGTAAAGGCTGCTTTGTCAGTTTATTGGAAAGCTTATCTGTGGCTGAAAAAATCTCATGAAATCAACAAATTATTGTGAAATATATCTAATGTTCAAGTATGTTCACTGTCATGGATAGGAGTTTTCTCTCAGGCTTGTGGCAGTTTAGCTCCACTGTTCAGACTGAACTGTCTTGGTACGTTTTACCAGGCTGATAAAACCACCTTTCAAGTTCTGAAATAAATAATTTTTGCCCAGAAATGCTTACTATGTTCCTTTGACAGGAAAGTTAGTCAAAGCAGCATGCTTCTTATAGGTCCTTTTGCAGGACTGCTTGAAACAAGCTATTCTTAGTTCTATTTGTGCTGAATTTTGAGGATGCAAGTTAAATTTAGTCTTGTTCTGTTAGTGTCAGTTCATGTCAGTGTTTTCTGTCCAAATCACAGGAAGTTCATCCCCAGCTGTCAGTGGTAGTTTTGCTAAGCAGGTTACATGATGCAAATAGTACATTTTTGCTCTGCTTTCAACTCAGATGCCATAAGTAATACCTTCCCCAGGCTATCAGCAATCATGGAAAGGCTCTTTGGCAACTTGTTACATTTGAGCCATGTTTTGGAGACTAGTATCTATATATTCTTATCAGATATTAATGTGGCCAGATGACACTGATATCTAGTGAATGGAGCACAGGCTGGAAGAACAGAGACACAGTACACTACACCCTGGGCACACAGGGATATGCCTCACCCAAACGTTGAAACACATGCTGCCCTCTGCATATCTGCATGCCTTCTTGCTAGGACTACGTTAACAGCAAATCAGGTTCCTAGATGCTATTCAGCTGTCATTTTTTTTCCTCAACACCTACATTGTATATTCAGAACTTCATAAACCATGTTTGTGCAAATTAGAAGCACTAATACATGAAGATACTTCAATTTTCCAAGTCTGAGAAACTCATAGTTGCTTAAAATGTTGCTTTTATTTATCTTTAGAAATAATATCTGCATTCCATCTACATTATTCTTTCTACATCAGAGTACTGACTACTGAGCAAAGGAATTTCTGCTGTAGTTGCACCATTCTATTTTTCACCATATAAGAAATTTTACTCTTAATTTTGAATTACTGGAATTTCAAGACTAAGCCAGTCCTTTGTTTCTAAGGGCCATTTTTCTGTTAGATCATGAACATAATAGAATAACGATAGTATTTCTTTCTGTTATTTCATTAGCATTGTTATACTTGTGTTACATCATAATGGTTTAAGGTGTAGTAAAAAATTAAATGTAAATTTGTGAAAACACATGGAAATTAATTCTATGTGTTGATGTCATTAATTGAAACTGCAAAGCAGTGATGCTGAGAGCTTGTGGTTAACTCCTGCTGACTTTCAAACAGGGCCAGTCACATTTTCATCAGAGTGTAGCAAGCACTTTCATCGACTGTATCACAACACAAGGGACTGCTCAACACCAGCCTGTAAGTACTAATTAAATTACCTGATACTTGTTTAAAAGCAACCTTAATTTTCTACAAAGTGTTTGATGTTCTGGTCCTTTTGTAACTTTTGCTCTTTACTTCATCACTTTAATACAAAATATACCAAAGGTTTTCTAATGTACAAAGATTTTTTTCTAATATACAAAGATATAATGGAGTTCCTTCAAAGTGAGACTAACATAAATGAGATGAGAACTATACTCTGAAAAACCAAGCGGGCACGCCTGTGTAGCGGGCAGATATGAAACCATATTCTCCTTCCTGCTTCCTTTACCTCTACTTATTAACTTGTGCAACAAGATAAAATCTGAACCATCCTCAACCTTCTCTTATGCGCAATAGTATGGTTATATCTTGTTCTTTTAGTATGTTTTAGTTTGGGGTGATAATTTTCTATTGTATGCCCATTTTTAAAGAACATAAAATCAATTAATTAATCGTTTTTGTTACTGATACATACAGTTCTTATCAAACAGTATTCCAGTATGAGATTGTCAAAAGTTTTGCTTTAACTCAGCCTGAATGTAATTTTATCAGAGAGACTGAAAAAGAACTGTCACAGATGTTATTAAATGGATAAAAGGAACAAACCAAACAAACAAAAAATCCAAACAAAATATAAAACCCTTAAAAAGTTACTTCAGCATTCTGTATACAATGGACAATTCAAATAAAGTTAGTGGAAAATAAGCAATACCATTTAATTAGAAAAGGTGAATCTCATTAGTGATGTGTAAACACAAACTGTGGAGCAGAGTACTTTGGAAATTTCTCAGCATTTAACATGAAAAAATAATGACACTTTTTGTCTGCATCACTTACAAAGATGGTAAGCACTTTTTGTGAGCAGCTGAGATGCTCTCTCTCCAAAGCTCAGTACCTTGGAGGATCTGGCTTCTGAAGGGGGCTGGAGCAGCCCTTGTCTCCATCTGCCCTTACACTGATCAAAAGTTGGAATATAGAAATCCCTGGCTGATCCTTGAAGGATATACATATAGATTTGTAAGTAGACATATGAGTAGACTAGACATATATTTATTACATGCTTGCATAAGAAAAATACCACGCGTGTTGCATATTGCATACCTTGATCCATGGATCCAGAGTGTATGAACATTATTCGGACTCCCCTGTATTGCCTGAGTGCTTGACTTTATTTATGAAGAAACACAGTCATAAAATTTATCTTCTAATTAAATAGCTTTTCCTCTAAATTTAAAAAGATTGTGGTTATGACTGTGTGAAGAACTGATTTTAAGGTTCAACTATCAAAAAAAAAAAAGGTAAAAAATACAATTAAAACAAAAGCAGTTTCTTTTTTTCTCCTTTACATCAACCAAACCCAAAGCAGACAATAAGTTTCATTCAATCTGAAATGTTCTGTTGATCTGAAAAAGAGAGCTAAATCCTCAGAACTGTCTCCACCTTATCCAGCACTCAGGGTTTAGAATAACTATCAAGGATGATCATAGCTAGGATCTTTTCATATCTCTTTAGAGGGATTTAATAGTTTCTTTCAGGGACACCTTAGCCACCATAGGGTGTCTGAGGATGAGTTACTTTCTCTCCTTGATGACATGCTTATATTCTGTATCAACATTCCCTGAAGAATCAAACCCAGGTTAACATTCAGTCTCTTGCTGTTTGGCACTATTTCTATTAAGTTTTATTAAAATACTTAGGAAACAAGAGGAGATTGCACCTAAGTATTTATTGTTACCAAATAGTTAGATCTTTCCATCAGAAAGGATGGAAGTGGCTCTAGGGACCACTTCAATCAAGTGGTTACTTGAACCAAGGACACCAGAGAGAGAAATAACAAGTAGGACACCAGTATCTCTAGCCTGATGATTAGGAGATGGACACGGAAAATATGGCTTTCCATCAATGTTAATTGGATTAATTGTTAAGTGGAACAATAAAAAAATTTGAAAGAGCTTGACCTCATACTACCTCATAGTCTGATGGTTAGAATAGCCTCCCAGTTAATGAGCTAAATTTCTTCAAGTAAAGTTGGGACTTGAACCTGGTCTTCTACATCTCAGGAGAAAACAATCTGGTAGAAAATTAGTTGCTACTATCACTCACATTTCGTCTAGAACCCTGGCTAGGTTAAGGTACAATCTAATTTTGCATCTTGCACACATAATTTAATAAATTTCCATCATAGAATGCTTTCACTGTGTAGAGTGTCTGAATTTCTAGTACAATTTTACAATTCTAGTAAATTCTACATTTAATTTTATACATTTTTTGAGGGTATCTGGTTAAGGAGATTCATTGTTGCTGTCGGTAACTTTGTTTTATAGATTACAAAAGGTGTGCAAGGTTGCTAACAAGATTAGCAATGAGCCCTTTGTGTACACAGTCCTAGGATGTTTGCTATGTAAGTATAATTTTCCCCACTCATTTTCTTACTTGTCGAATGGCCTAGTGATTTACTTCGTGCTTGTACCTTGCTATCAGGCATGCATACAGAAATGTGATATTAACAGAGTGCATCAACGTGCAGCTCTGGCATTGCTGTAAGAATGGACTGGTTCCTCATGGGAATACATAGAAGCACAGATACCTCTGATAGGCCTCACTGTAATTTCCTACAAGTCACTTGTGGCACCATAGTCCATAATTATGCGCTGGCTGACCTCTTACTGTTCAAAAATTTAAGAAGGAGTTTGGTTGGTGAAAGAAAAATGCATGAGAACTTCATCAGCACATTTATTTCAGGCCTTTCAGAAGAGGGTTTTGTTGTTAATCCCTGGAAAAAGCAGAATGTCTTGGTCTCAGGTCTGCTAGTGCAATCTTCATAGACACCCTGTCACTTTATTCTTCTTTGGGACCACTTTTCATTCCCAGATTGTCTGCTGAGGATTTCTCTAAAGTTAATACCACTTCATGATGATGGAAGTAAACTGAACATAGAGATGTGACAAAGCTAAAGGCTTCAAGTAACAGGCTGTGGAAGGAACCAGTCCATTCTTGTTTATGAAGAGCATATCAAATGTTTTAGTTAAACAGCAGTGTCAGCTAAACAACATTGTCACTGATAAAAGGAACATCTTTTAAGTGAGCTGTTTTCTCCATTTTTTTGAATATCAGTGAGATGGTTACATTTCTAACAGTAATTTCAATAACTGCACTGGTTTTTATTGACCAATAAAATACATAAAATGTATAAAATGCATAAAATGACTGAAATGAATTTATTTAAATTTCCTCAAAGATAGTATCCTTTCACCACCTCCTCCTGACAGATACTGCAAGCTCGGAGTTTGGGGGAGTTGTGTATGTCAGTTCTTCCTGCATGAAGACTTCAATTCATACTAATCAAGAATAAGAAAGGAAGAGTAGGATATGAGTCAGTGTTAGCAGATTTGATTTCCAAGTGGAGGTGGGATTCATTTTGGTGGCTGTGAGAAAATGCTTTGAAGAATATGGCAATATTTCAGTGCTGAGAAGAAACGACATCATTTCTTTCTCTTCTCTTCTCTTCTCTTCTCTTTTTTTTTTTTCTTTTTTTTTTTTTTTTGGTAACAATTTTCAGTCTGTTTGGCCTTTTGTCTTCCGGGTTTTACAGATGGTTTTGAATATATCAGGGGCACTGAACCAGAAACTGCCTAGGGATCTCATTACATTGCCAGGATCTTCTTTTCATGACTAAGACCAGGAATCGTTTTCTGAATACTCTTTTTTTATAAAGTCTTGTTTGTTTTGTTTTGGGTTTTTTTGAGGTGCCTAAATTCCTGTTTGTTAGTATTCTCTTTCAATACTCAGCTTTCTAAAATATCCTAGAACTCTCTCATTTTCTGCACTTTCACCTATTTAGTCTGTTTTTCCCTCATCTGTATCCCTTTATGCCTCAGGGTTCATGGCTCAGGGCTTCCAGAAAGATTTCTGGGTGTTCTGATACTTTTTTTTTCTCTTTTCTTTCAAGAGGATGAGTCAAAGATCTGCCTCCATATCCACAGTATAGAAGCAACTATCTCATGCTATTTCCATCTTTAAAATACAAAAGGATCAAAAGTTGCTATGATTTGCAAAGCCAGGTCTTCCAATTTGTCTTCCAAAAATACACTCAAAGAGATGACATATGGGGAAGGGAGGGTTTAAACGGTAAGCAATGTTAGCAGCTCGTGCGCACTATGTTCACTTAAAGTTTTATCTAGGCTGACTTTCTCTCTGTTAAAAATAGAGAAAACATTATAGGAAAAAGTAGAGTTATGATCTGAGTGTTTCCCAGCTGCCTCTCTGCTCTCTCACCCTGTTTCTCCACTGAGTAGATAAAGTGGCTATTTTCCACTAGAGATAAGACAGGCTTAGGTCTTCATGTTTACTCATATCCAGTATTGTTTTGGAATTGAAACATTTTCCTGACCGGGATGAAGAGAGGCTTTCTCTCCCGTCCAAACAGACTGGGCAGCACAGGAGTTGTGTATGTTCATCCCTCAGTAACACTGCATTTCTAGCATGATTCTGTGATTGCTTCTACTCCACCTTTTGGCACACAGGATCCGTTTCCTTCACCACCCTAACACTAGCTTAGAGAGGACAGAGGTTCATAGTTCTTGTTTACTCAAGGGAATTTGCCTTTGCTTTAACATCTGAGAGAGTCTTGAAGATTCTAGGTTGACTTGAAGAAGGAGGCTTTCCCCCTTGAAAGACCAACAACTATTTTTAAACGTTGCTCCTGCATGTCCTGAAATAGGCTGCGTTTTCCTCATAAAAAGGAACTGCAGTGACATTATGCAAATATTTTCCTCCCTCTCCTATAAGTACCCGGGTACGAAAAGGAAACGAGGTTTTGCCTGGGAGGCGCCGATCTTCCCACGGGAGTCGGTAGCGCGGGCTGCTGCCGGGGGGCGCGGCGGTTTCAGCACCATGGAGAGGGGCGGGCGGGGAAGGGGGGGGCGGGGCTGCTGCGCGCAGGGACCGCCGCCGCTTTGAGACTGGGTTTCGGTTGGGTCTGGGGTTATTTTTCCAGTTCAGATCCTTTGCAAATAGAAGCCAAGAATCTGCTGAAACCCCGAATCTAGAAATGCGCGTCCCTCTGTGCCCGGGACACTCACTCCCTCGCAAGATGCAGCAGCGTGGACCACTGCGTGTTAAACCTCTGAGCGTTAACGCTGAGGATTTGCCGCGGCAAAACTCATGGGTGGTCACAGGAGGGCAAGACCCACTGGCATTCTGGAGTTAACCTTCAGATTTATGCAATCCACAGGAAACTGTGATTTATAAACAGAATTATACTAGGCGGTCTGCCTCTGTGTTTTGAAAGTAGTTATGAAATGGTATGTCCTTTTCTCTTGCAGACTTTCTACTAAGGAGAGAATTCTGACTTGCCAAGAAAGTGCCTTGAAATCTTCCGAGACAGAGAAGACATCTTTTACCTTTTTGATTTACAACGTTTTGTTACTAGATGCATTTTATTTTCATATATTTGTTGGACATTCCATATTTGTGTGAAACATTATTTTATTTTAATTTGTAAATTTGTTGCCTATAGCTCAGACAAGCCAATTATTTAAATACGTTGTATATAAAGAATACTAATGATATACTGATTAAATGTTATAACCCTATGCAGGGAGTTGGTAAAGTTTTGCTGTTTCTCTTGTTCCATTGTATTTACATCATTCTGCTCAGGCTCTTACTTTCATTATTTGCACTAACTTGAAATGCAGGAGTCTATGTAACTGAAATCTGAATAAGCTGTAAGTGAGGAAGTTTTACTTGCCATGGAAGATATTTTATATTATGAAGCTTTGTTAATATATACATATATATTATTGCGCATCAGAAAAAAACTTGCTCAGAAATGCACCTTGCTTTCAGGAACATTTGTATGACTATTCTGGACTTTCATCAGTTACATTTGTACTGGCACTTATGGAAAGATTTGCAAATAATGTAAATATAAAGACTGGAAAACTGCAATGCAGTTTTGGTGGAATAAAGAACATAAAAATAAACTATTTTCCAGGAGGGGTTATTTAAATTTATTAAGAGATTACTTAGTTAATATATAAATTTAATTTATCTGGTGAACTTGAAATAGTCTTCCACTAAGAAACTTGTAGGTTTAGTTTTTTGCAGCATTTCATTTTCAGGTGGTACATTTTATTCAGATACATATTCTTCAGCTGAATGAGGTGCAAACAAAAATGCATCATGCACCCACTGTGAACAACAAAAGCTTTCTGTGAGGATGAAGAGAGAGTAATAAAATAGCCAATTAGATGAGAAAATGAAGTATAATATCGTAAAACCAAGGGGTATAATAAATTAATTTGGATGGTGACACATCAAGCTTCACTATTTGGGAAGAATCCAAAGCACAGTTGCTGCATTTTTCTTATTTAAAATCAAATTGTGATGATAACATTTGCTACCTATTTGTCCCAGCTCTTTTATTGCAAGCTTATATGATTGCTTTACAAAGAACCTACTATAAAGTGAGGTTTTTAGGGTCAGGCCCAGGATAGTTGACAACACACATTGATTACTGTGCCCAAATTGCAGTTCTTGTGATTAACTGACTATTCAAATTAATCCCCTCAGTTTAGATGTTGTCTCTATCCTTTCCTTCTGTGTGGGCTTCATGAGCCCCTTAATTTCTATGGTGAGCACTTTTCCCTCTACAGAACAGCAGGGAAGCTCGGTCCTGGGATTCCTTGTCAATAGGAAACAGCTGCCTTGTTATTCAAAGGGGTTTTCTTTCTCCTTTCTCCATCGTTCAGTGTGTTTCAGAACCAAAGTTATGCAGTGTCCTGTGATGCACCAGGCAGTGCAGCCCATAACTTCTGCAGGTACTGTCATGTTCTGTCTGGGCAGCAAAATAATACAGGAGCTGTTTCTAACCAGCACCTCTGTCACAGCTGTTGAAGTAGTTGTTCCTTCTGTAGTCTTGTCTTGAAGGTTGTCCCAAGCCATTTGTATTTATGCTTCAAACAGTTGTTTTTCAAACTGTTTGCCATCGTGTTCTGGTAAGAGCAAAGTTTTCAAGCCTCATTCTAACCCATGTTGGAGACAGTATTCATACTGAAGAATCAGTAGCATATGGAAAATCCTGGTGGCTGAATGGTGAGATGGGTAACCTTGTTTTTCTGTGAGTAACATACTTCGTAGAGGGATTATCAGCCAAAACACTGCAGCGAGAGAATAAAGGATGAGGCCTAAAATAGAGACCAGAGGCTCCAAGAAAAGCCTCTTTCTTTAGCCCTGTTTTTGGATTTCCACTCTAGTTTGTTTTCGTCTCAATTTTTTAAAAAAAGTCCCTCCTTTCTCTCCTCAACAGACTGAAAAAAAATAAATAAAAGAAGCAGAAAAAGTGTTTCTTCTGACAGTAACCTTTTGTGATACCTGAATTCCAATGAGAAAACCTAATTTGGGTTACTTAATATAGTTTTGGGGTCCAAATCTAATGTGCTAAATTAAGAGCTTCACCTTTGTAAAAATAAAGACATTCACTTCCTCTTAGGTAGAAAAGTGATCAACTCCCTATCTTTGAGAAGTTTCACAGATGCTACAAAGATACTAAGCAAAGATTAGTATGGCAAGTTAAAATGTAGATGAAGGGGAAAAAAAAGTGCCTGAAATAAATAAGAGGATAAGAAACCCAAGTTCTAATTTCCCAGAAGTCATATGGCTTAGGCTTTTTCTGGAGGCAAGTTATTCTTTGAGACAGCCGTGGCATGGATTCCTTCTTTCTGTTTGGCCCTAGAGACTTTTTGATGCTCAGTATGCTCTGAATGGCTGGAATTAAACCCAATCTTTTCTGTACCCTCCCTCTATACATTCATTTGCCACCATTCTTCATCATAGTTACACAAAGCTGCTAAAGTTAATAGTATAAAGATCACAAAGTAGCACACAGCATAGTCAATTTACCATTTAACCTGAAGCATACCTTGTATTCTTCCTATTCTAAAGTTTGTTAATGGCCTGCATTTTTGGATTTTTATCACAACACTGTAAAAGGTGTTCTAGTCTGTGTTTTGGGTTCTATGCAAATGCAGGACAAAAACCCTATTCTCATCTCAAAGAGATTAAAGCCATAGAGTAAAACAGTGTGAGGAGAGTATATATGGAAACAATGACTTTGTGATGATTGGTGAGGTGGATAATGGCTCCATTGTGAGCTGTCTGGAGGCATCACTCAGAGATTTGACAGCAGACAGCAAGACAGCCAAGCAGAATTTTATTATAAGGCACTCTTCCCACAGTGAGGGCTCTGATAGAAGAGGGGATTATTGGAAGCTTTTCTAAAAATTAAAAACAACAAAAACAAAACAAAAAAAGAGCCAACAACTTTAAAGCCACATAGCCAGTAAGTGGTGGTATAAAAGCTTTGTAAGGGTCATAAACTGGACTTTCAACATGGGATGAGACATTAGTTTTAAAAAGATAACATGAGGACAAGCAAAAATATAGAAAGCAAAAACCTGCAGAATCACCTTGGATACAGGCACCTAGTCACCTTTTGTGAAGACCAGTAAAAGTGAAGGTGGAGTAACTGAGATGTAACATAACAACATGAATATATGCTCAGATCATATGTGAAAGATTATATAAGTGGCTATAGAGTTTTTCAGCTGGGGGTTGGCAAACATGGATGAAGTTGAGACTTGGTGGCCAGAGAGATGAATAGTGGGCAGAGGAGACCCCTGTTTGTAGAGACCCTAATTGTTTCAGCCTGGCCAAAGAAACCAGCACCTCACAGATATCGTTTTCAATCCCACCTGATCCTCCTGTTCCACCATGGTATCCCTAAATCCTGGATCAGAAGCCTGCATTGGTCAGAAGTAGAGACACTGCTCCCAGACATGTCAGAACAACCTGGCACAAGGTGGGCTAGCATGAGAGACTCTGAGTTGTGACATCTGGTTTGTGCAGAAGGCTAGGATGAGTGTCTGCCATGCTGGGAAAGAAAATATCTGTCTGACATGTGCCCCACTATTCTCACCATCCCATGGCCACATGCCACCTGCACTGGACCTGAGCTGTGAAAGATTGTTAGGAAGAAATAAAGGAAAGGTGCAAATAAAGGCAGTGAAGGTAGGCTGTGCTTATTGCACTGGAGTATGGGATTGAACTAACTATCTTGCTGGTGGCCTAGGTTTAATTTATATTCTCCTCCATTAACCATCTAACAGCTGAGATTACCACCCAGTCTTGGACATTACCTCCTCATTGTCTCCATGAATACAAAAGCCTTACCACCTGCTCACAGACAAGTGATCAAAAAAATCAGATGTAAGCTAAAAATCCACCAGGTCAAGATTTATGAGAGCATAAAAGACATGACTTCAGAGGTAAAACAGGGGCAAGATCACTTCCCTGTCCCTGCTGGCCACACTAATCCTGATACAAGCCAGGATGCCATTGGCTGCCTTCTCCCTTTTGAAGCCTACTTCTCCCAGTAAATATGCCTATGTCTTACAGTGTTCTGCCTGCTCTGTCTAGAAGGTATGAAGAGCCACATAACTCATGCATTTTCTGCATGACACCTTGACTGCTTAGGTAGAAATATGGGTGAACCTACCCTCCATAGTTCCTTTGCAGATTGCTCAGATGAAGGGATAGGGACATAAATATTGATTTCTTCCAAGCATGCTTTTGGTTACATAAGACAAGCTGATGTTTGCCCACAAAATTTTTCAAAACTAATAGGTCCAGAACACCAAGCTCCCACATTTGCCATTTGCCTTCATTCATACAGTCAGGACTGTACCAATATCTAAAAACTGGAGTGTGAAGATAAGCTGTGACAACTTGCTTGCAGCTGACTTCATAAGGAACTCAACAGGACATATACCAGCTCTGCCTATGCTGCTGATAGAGCTCCTTTGTGCCACCTGTGTTGGTGGGGGTCTTGACCTCAGTAATTTTTTACTGTAGGTCTAATTTCCTGGGAATGTTGTAGAACTGGTACTCTGTGCTCTTTGGTAACATTTCAGATACCTGGCATAAGACTGCAAGAACAAAAGTAACAATGCACCAAAATGGAAGCTGGCTCTCCGATCCTTTAGGATCTATGGAAATCAGGAACTGGCAGGGTTTAATGTGAATACTAGTTTGTAGAAAATAGCTTGCATGGGAAAGTGCTATGGGAAGACCAAAACTGCTACTGAAAATGTCATGACACTAATGCATAGCATACAGGGGGGATAGCTATAGAGCACAGGAGGAGAAGCAAGGTGCTAAAAGAGATGCAGCCACTGAACAGTTGGGTTCCCGAGAGCTACATCATCCCAGCTGAGGAAGTCATACTCTGCTGAGCTGTAAAAAGACATGAAATTTACATCTCGTTCAGAAACACTAGTGTAGGGCAGAAGTATAGCCACAGGTGGTCTTCCCTGACCATGGTGGGAACTAACCAGAGGAGTCCTTATACCCTGCAGGGAGCAGTATGCCATTCAGTTCTGCTCTTCAGTCTTTTTTCCTACTATCACTGCCTTTTGGAGATGAAGGCACCCATAAAGCTGTATGTGTTCTGACACTTTTTGGCTAGAGAGGGAAGGGCTCAGTCTGAGAATCTCAGCAGATGGTAATGATAGAGGATTTAAAAAAAAAAAAAAATAATCTTTGTAGCCTATTCTTATTACAAAGGTTAAAAAAAGGAGATGGAATATAATCACTTTGGGATGCCTGGATTTTTATCCTGAAGTTTTCAATGCAAGAATTCAAACAAAGTGTAGAATAGGTACATTTTCTGGACAACATAAACTTTCAATTGTTTAAAATTACTTAAATCCATAAATGGATGACGTTGAATCAGTCAGTACTCTTATACAAAGATGTCTGAATTTATGCTACTTAAGAGGTCAACTCTTTGTTATACAAAGATGTGTCAATTTATATCACTAAAGAGGTCAGCTTGGCCCTTATGAAATGAAGAATATCTGAACTAACCTAAATAATGTACTGTGGTAAGGATAAAACAGAAATATCCCTCATGAGTAATTCTGCCATATCACTCTAACTGTAAGCTCTTGTGTCTGTCCATTGCATCATATACTATAAAGAGAATCATTGGTCCAGCAGAAGAATGTACATCTTCATTATGCATTAATGGGTTTCTACTGGGATCCTTTTTCTCATCGTTCTTCATTTAAATTGTCAGCTGCTACTTACACAGATAAGATTTTTGTGTTTCTATGGGTTTAAATCTTTAAATCTGCAAGTTCTCAATAGTTGGCCTTGGAGACTCATAAGCAAGCTGATACATGTGTCCAGTGGAACCTTCTACCATGACAGTGGCTAATAGAAAAGTTTAATTTAATTTGTTTTTTTTTTTAATTGGACGATTGAAACATTTTATTAAACACTTATGATGAAAAAGAAAAAAAAAGATCTGAAGCAGATAAATGTAGGGGTAAAACTTTTACTGCACATCATAAGGCTGGGCTGACTCTCATTTTGTGACTCTATCAGTTGTATATAATCACCGCAGAACTAAAGCTGCAAAAATTTTCTGGAAGTTAACACTGTCTCAGAGCTTCTGTATGCCTGATATACAGAGATAGACACAGCTATGTCTCTCTCTGTATCCATCAGCATTACTTCACAGTCAAGAACGTTTCCAGTCATAGTAAAATAAAAGTTGTCCCCATTCCTATATTTTATCATTTCCATTTAAACTGTGCTTTAGCAGCAAAACTGGCAATATCTGTTTTATAACACTTTAATTAAAAATGAGACATATTATTTCAGGGATTTTTTTTTTTTTTATTTTTTTTTTAATTTGCTAGCTGTCTGCTTTTCTCAAATAGCTCTGCTAAGTACAGCTGAGTACCTTGTTTCCAGATACTGAGGGGAAATACTTTCAGAAGTGCATAGGAGAGCTTTCCTGGGGAGATAATTTCTCTGCACTTCAAAGTAAAACCCCCATTGAGCAAATAAGGCTATATGAGCTGACTCAGTCTTGAGGATAGTGTATACTCAAGAATATTTTCCAGTCAAAGTGTTTTCATCCTTCCTCCCATCTGATATGTATATAAACATTTACCAAACAACCTACTGGCTTATGTAGGGGTACCTTATATCTTATTCTGTTGATCTATTAAATCTATAACTTTTACCTTTATCTTTTAAATCGATGTACTGATGTGATTATTGTCTCTTACATTGTAAGTTCATTCTAAATTTTATTAGATATTGTTTTCCAACCAGCAGCCAATATTGCTTTGTCTTTAATGATCTCCTTATCTTTCATTGGACATAATAAACTTATGTTATACTGCTGTCATAAAAGCACTTTGAGCAGAATATTTTTGTCTCTCCTTATGTTAGTGAATGATGTAAGTCAATGTGCTATATGAAATGCTGCTTAAAGTTTTTGTATCTCTAAATTTCTGTGAACTTGAGCTATTTAGCACCTTCTATGAGAATGATGGTTTGTCCTACTTCCCAACAAATCAATTGTGAAGGGCAGGGAGAATGGGTATTTCTTATACCCAAATAGTTCATGTAAGAATGCATTTGGAATTAAGGGAAGTTTGAACATGAATTATGCAAGTATTTAAGAGGAGTATTTTGAAAATATATTGTAAAGTACCCATTTTATTTTTAAATGTGCCAAATGTGACCCATTCATAGATCTCTCTTCAGGTAAAACCAGTCTGGATTAAGAGGTTCAAAGGGTTGCCAGTCGTTTTGCTTTCTGTGAAATACAAAATTCTTGAACTTGCTGGGATATTAAGTATATCCCAAGTATTCTTTTACTGGGTTCTGGGGCTGAGACATTGGAGCCAAATATACTAGATAGCTAGAGGAAATCAGTTTGCTTCCTAGGAAGTTATAGGAAAATATGTCATGAACTAATCTGTTCAGAAAGGAAAATTCCTAACCTGTATCAATTATATCTAATTTGTTAGAAGTTTTGGTTTTTATATTTCTTTTTTAGTAAAACCAGAACCAAACCATTCCTTTTTATTCAGTGTAACCGGGAAGAAAATTGAGTCCATTTTACTAAAATGGATGTATCTTCTCTGGAGTACTCCTTATTAATCTTTGCTTGTGTTCATACTAGTCATTTGCTAGCATTTAAAATTTCAAAGGATTGAGTTGAACTGAATTTGTCTGTTTTCTTAGATAGATGCAGAACAACAGCTGAATCACTTCTATAAAAATGAGGAAGCTCTTCAGTAATCACTCTCTTAAACAGTTTTAATACTGCAAATCTCTTCTTTTTCTTTCTTAGTTATGGTTCTATATAGTAGTCTGTCTTTCAACCACACAGAATTTCTTCATCCTCTGAGCACCATTTCTTCTACAGACAGTAGAATTTGATTGTAACACTGATGTTTTAAAATGTGTGGTCAAAATCGTACTTTAATTTTACAGTCCTTCAGGGCTTATTGAACTTATGAATAGCATTGTACAGTTGAATCTGCAAGTCCAAGAACTTATATTAACTGTTGAGCTTTTCTGGACTGAGTAGGCGAAGACATTTTAAAGACAGAGCCATGAGTTTAGTAGAGTAGACTTTCACTTTTGAAAACATATCTCACTGTTGTCATCATATCACACATGATCTCGACATCTTTACTGCAGTTCCCATACAGTATTAATCACTAGCTCCTTGGCATAATTCACTGTCTTTAAAGTCTATATGGTGATGTACTCTATAGGAGTTAGCTATAGGCAGACTTAAGGATGATGTTTAGAAAGTCTAAGACCATAATTAATTTAACTGTCAGATTATGAAACAGCCTTCTAATGGCAGTTTTTAACATTTTTATGATGGGACTCAATATGTTTATGAATGAAAAGATTATAAGATAATATATAACAGCTAAATTATGTGTCTCAAGAGCTCTCTCCCAATCCTATTCTACAAAGTCAATAAATGAAAATATTGACATCAGAGACTGAGATTTACAAGATGGTAGGGAAAAGGTCTTAAATTTCATCTTCTCTTGAAGAGTTCTGAACACTAGAGGTTTGAACATGGCCAACCACGCACAAACCCAGGGTACATAGCAGACTGGCACACTGCATAAATCACTGGCTTATATTTAGTTGCCACCTGAATAACAGGAATGTGTTTTTAAGTTTATATGAGGCTGAACTGTTCTTGGTGAGACTGGATTTTGTCAGTTTATGGACTTATATTCTATTTTCCTAAACAAAATAAGTGTAACCATGATATCACTTGAATTCTTGAAGTTAATCCATACGCTGTCTCACGTCTGAAGGGTGGCACCAAACTGAATGCCAGACTTCTGAGGGAACTAGATTGTTCTCAACTGTCTGATATCCTCAGGCCAGGACAGATAGAAATTCTTCAGGCCCAGTGCAAATTTAATGGAGAGTGGCAGTCATTGTCACTGCTTTGCTCAAAGAAGGCTTTGGATTGAAATATTTTTCTAGTAATTTTTCATTAAGACTTGAAGGTATCACTAATAGTAACAATCTGAGAGAGTTTTCTTTTAAATTTTAATTATCACCCACTTTGAATAACAACAAGAAGCACTGATTGAGTCACACTCTTTATGAAGAAGAAACAAGGCACTCAGAGTCTTACTAGTATGAGACAAAGTAGCATATTGCAGGCATGGCTTCTAGTTTATTAGACTAGAACTGAGCTAGAATCTTCCTTTACTCAAGAGATCCTAGAGACCTCACAGTATGGTGAAGACTAATGTGCTTTGAAAGAGAACTAAACTTTGTTTTCGTATGTGTAAATTATTATTGGAAAGAAAAGAGATGAATTCCAGAGTGGTTTATGTTTGAAAGGAGGGAATGATGCTTAGAACTCCCAAAATTAAATTACATGTCTTTAAATTTGTAAACAGAACTGAAATGCAGATGCCGATGGAAAACCTTCTCTGGATAAAGAAAGAAACCTGTATTCCTGACAGAACAAGTGATCATGGAAATGACAAAAGCTTCCGGAGGTGATGAAAGTGTAAAACCTAAATAGAAGCCATCCTAGAGCTCTGGAGGGAGAAATATAGGGCAAATTGCACTAAACCAAAAAGAGGGGAGTCCAAGATGTCATGAATAGGTGACAAAATATATCATAAAGTATGCATACACAAAATTTAGACCATACTTCACTATTTCCTAATTAAAAAAAGGGAAATAAATTGGACAAATATTCAAGGCAAGCCCACATGGGAGATGTCAGAAACCTGCTGTCCCAGGTGTAAACTTGGTATCATTCATCCTCTTTTGGTGGGTAAAATACAGTCCTTTTGGTTTATATAATTTTAACTTTTCCAGCATAAAATAGTGAACTACATTATTATTTAATGTTGGTCATACATGCAGTTGGGGGACAGAGAAGAGCAGAGGAAAAGTATGGGATAGTTTCAGTAGACTCTCTGGTGGAATAGGGAGTGCATATTCCAAGGCATCTTTCCAGTTGGTGCTCTGCCCAGAATAGAAAACCCTAAACCAGAACCACAATACGTGAAGCTGCTTCAATAAATCTGGCTTACACAAGTGTTTTAAGTTTATTAAGACTTCACTGTCTGAAAGCTACTTGGAATTATTGCTACAGCTGGATTATAACATTCTCTCACTGGTCCAGTATTCTTTCCTCCATGGAAATCTCATAACTTATGTCTACTCCATCATGATGATTGCTAGCTCTGAGCCAGAGGAGGCACATGTACGATAATATTTTTGTCATGTGGAATTTTTATTTTTAAATCAACATAAGGTCTAATAATAGCTTGCAACATGGTATTTGCAGAATATCTCAAGGAAGATGAGATCTAGTCAAAACTTCCACTAGAAGAAACTGTCTGTATGCTAAATCTGTCATTCCTAAATAGAATTCCTGTCACTTGTTAACTAAAGAAAATGCAATGGTAACAAAAAGACTTGGAAGTGACCTTGAGACTTGACTCACTTTCTACAAGATTTAGCACTCTCCCACACTGATAAAAGTTAGATACAATTATTTTACTTTCTGGCATCTAATCATAGGAAAGAAGGGATCTGGAAAATGGGGAGAAAGTTGAGAATTGCCTAGGCACAACAAAATCAGTAACGCCACAGCTTTTAACCAAAATATTCCAATCCCACCACATGTTTTAGAAAGTGCATTCTGGTATCAGGCTGCTCTCTGTTTCTGTGGCTGCAATCTTTGCTAAAAAATATATGTTTTCTACCTTTTTACCATCTCTCAGTGCAAACTCGAGTATGTGAATAAGGAGAGAAATGGAGTTTGTTTTAAGAGGCTGCCAGTCTGGAGAAACAGAAGATTAGAAGTGGGAGGAGAGCATGTCTATTTACTTCATTGCCTCCCAGGCTATGAAATGCTGACTGACAATGACTATATTAGGGGCACAAAATGAAGTAAGGACTCTTACTGTTGTTTTTTGTTTTTTGGGTTTTTTTTCCCCCTGAATTCTAGACACACATTTATCCATATGACCTTTATGTGCTAGACTGGGTGAATTCAAGCAGCTGTTGTTGAACGAGACAGTATGGGCTCTTTTCTTATTTTAATAAACTTTCTCACTTTGACTATCTCATTTATATTTTGTCTTCTATGTTCTATATATTTTATATTTTGTCTGTGTAGAAACCAAAGTCACATTTAGACAGATTACAAATAGCTAACAGACTGATCTTCAAGGAATTGATGTCAATGACAACTTGTTATTAATTCAGAGATGTTGAAAAGGGGCTACGTAGGAATTAATGTTTTTAAAGCCTATTCAATATTGTTAATTTATGATTTGGAAGTATGAAGCTATTGCTGGTAACAGTCATGTTAAGTAATCACAAAAATATGGTAATCATATGGATTATTTGATGACCAGACTGATTTATAAGACTAGCCTGCTTTATTATTGCTTTAATATTAGGAAAACTAAGGGTACACATCTAGAAATATGAAATACAAATCTTATTTATAGAATGATCATATCGTGAAAACTCTGGGAAGAATTCTATATTCATATTAGGTGTGCTAAGAAGCTTTTTACTGAGAAACAAAAGTGGTACTACTTTTGTAATATGTTGCATCACAGTGTTTTGCTTACCTTTATAGTTCCATATCTGTATCTTATCTGCACAGCTCCAAGGTATGTAGATTTGTTGCATAAGTGGAGAGAGAGCAGGGAAGGAATACAAATGTCTGGGAGCTGGAAAGTATATGTTAGAATGACAGAACTAAAGGGCTCAGTCTGCCTAGTTATTTTTTAAAGGCTACGAAGTAATGAATAGATTTCCATGTTTAATTACTTTCCCAAGGGAAAGGCACAAAGGGACTTCATAAATTTGTATGGAGAGGTACAATAAAGACCAAAAGCTGGAAGCTGGTGCGATGCAGATTCAAATTTGGCATGGCCCTAAATCACTAATCATCTGTTCAAAAAGTTAATGTATTGAGGTATGTTGGATTCTTTAGAAACATCAGGAAAGAATTAAAGATGGATGTTTTTCTAAAAGATGTACTAGGTTAATTCATAAATTATTAGGTTAAATAGGTAGCTAAACATATTAAGATGTCTTGGCATGCAACACATAAAAAGTTGGATAATCTAATGATCCTTTCTGGCCTTAAACCCTATGCTTTTCACTCTGCCTGTTTCTTTCTAAATAGGACTTCAGGAGCGGACTGGCAATGGCTATACTCTATAATTAGGTAGCTCTGTAAAACATGATAGGCCTGTCCTTTTCCACAAAAAAAAAAAAAAATCAGTTTTATTGATACTATACTTACACCATACAATTAACCTTAATGTATCTGAAACTTCAGATGCAAAGGGACTTCAATTGGAAGCCACTTTGTTATTCTAGGGTAAAGAATAAAAACTATTTTAATTGACACTTCTCCTCCCCTATTCCCTAAACTATTAAAATTAAGTCTCTTGTGACAGCTTTGTTCTAGGCACAGGACAGATACAAACAAGACAAATAGCCCTGTTATATGACTGAGTTAATAGGTAATGACACATTATATAGTTTTGGCTTTTCCTCTTAGTGGCTGTGTATGTGATGGGAGATCAGATAGAGGAAACAACTGTTCTGTGTAACCACTTTTTCTGAAGTTGACAGAACACAGTGAGCGTTTCTTTTTTTATTTAAAAATATTTAAAACACTTCCATGCTTTCCCAACATTATTCTAATGCTATACTTGATGTGTGTGTTTTGTGGCTGACTATGAGCAGCTATGTGAGCCCTGTACAATTGCTATGAAGAGAGAAATGGAAAATGCAATGTCTCACTGGAGCAATCCAAATTACAAAACACCCAGGAATTCTTGCTGTACTGTGACATTAAATTGTCTGAGGATGAAAACCAGGCTATGATTTAAAATGCCAACCCAATAATTTTGTAAAAAGTAGTCTTCTGGTATTTAAAAAAAAAATCATTTTTTTTTTCTCTGCCTGCCTTCCTCTAATATGACATACCTAAAAAAGAAATATAACAGTCTTTGTCTTAACAGGTAGTTACAGGAGAGGACCACTGGCAACACTAAAATATTGCCAATGAATAGCAGGTGATATTTTATACACTGAATTTATATGTGTCACCATCACATGGGCAAATGTTTCTGATGTCTAGTACAAAAATAGAGAAATAAGGGAGTCCTGCTAGCACTGTTTACTTTGGCTGTCATGGAATAGGCTATGCATCTTCTTCTATGCTGAACTTCTTATACATAAAGGTCTGCTAATGTCTAGAACAGTTCCCACAGTCTTGGCTTGTGATGAAAGTGACCTTCTCCCTGTGTCCTGCATGGCCTGTTTCCCATTTGGCCAAATCTGAGTCCCTTCATGCCAGAGATCTGTGCCATATATCCTTTGTATATCTGAATCATGACAAGGATCAGCTGATATAAAACATGAGGAGAACATGAAGGCCGTGTTTGCAAGAGCCTTGTGACTGCAGGGGGCAGATTTGCACTAATTCACATCAGTGGGGTGTGTCTTCAAAGAATGTAAAGCTACGGTTATGTGAAGAAGATCATTTATGCCATCTGGCGCTCAGCTGCACTTGTCCAAAATGTTCACTGTGCCAGACCTGTTCTGCAATAGCAACACATATATCTTGACCGTTTGATCTTAAGGATAATGGTATAGGTCATCACTTAGGAAACTGCTCTATTCTGTAGCACAGATATGATTTGAAAATCAATTACTCCAGTTACACAGATTACTCCAGTGCTCTGGTTTGACTGCATTGCCTTATGAAGAATATTCTTACATGTCAGAAAACTTCAAGAACAGGTAGACAGTCTGTAAACAATAGCATAGTGTTTATTTCAGCATGTCATTAAACAACCTTGTATGTAATATATGAGTAGTTCCTTACACTTCTTTTGGTAAGCTGCACAGAACTTGTGTTTTTCAGTTGTGTTTGAGTCTTGTTGTGTGGTATTGTCAACCAGAACTATTTGAGCATGCTACACAGTGATACTCATGTAAAGATCACCACTGGCCTTTCGCTACCAACAGTTCATGTGATGTAAATTGTTTACTTCCTCTGAATAGATCAATGAAATGCTAGTGAGTTACTAGAAGAATATAGAGTACATAAATTTAAGTCCCGTGTTTGCTTAACTCTTCCCCCTTATTTTTATAGTAAGGATTTTCTTCTTCTGGTGTAACCAGGTGATGCTAAATGTTCTAGTTGCTATTTTCAAATAAAATTCTGCCATCGGGCACCACTTGTCTTTCAAAGTACTCTGGATTTGTCAGTCACCTCAGAGTACTTTCTTGCTATATCTTAGCAGAGATGGAAAGATTAGAGGTTACTTTGAAAATGGTAAGAAAGCTAAGGAAATGAACTTGTATGGTAGACAGAATTTAACACCCTAAGACTTTGTCTCCAGATATCTATAATTAAGTATAGGAGAGCTGAGTCCTATATCTGTGTAGGACAGTTACTGTTCAGTATCAAGAAGGTACCTGGACATGGTCTGAAAATTTCTTTAATCTATCAGTGTACCTAGAAATTATTGTCAGTGTAGTCCATGCTATGGGTGCTCAAAAAGAAGCCAATTCTTTTGTAACTAATTTTCTGGAAAATCCTTTCTATTCTTATTTTATCTGTTTGATAGTTCTCTAACTATAGGCAATTTTGAAACCACAACTTTTTTTTTTTTTTTTTTTTTTCTGTGCTCTGGGTTACAAAAATAAAAAGCTTATGTAATTTGAATGCTTTTTATTGTTCTCTTATGTGTTACTTGCTGAATAAATCATGATGATTTGTAAGACAGTAAAATTACTGTTTCCAGAGTCCCTAGATGGTTTAGGTTAAACTTTCAACAGTGTCACCTAACTTCTTGACCATCTTGAGAAAGCTGTAAATTCTGACAGCACTTAATTACTTTTGTCACTGCCTGCTTTGCCCAAAATCAATTAACAAGGCTGGAAAAATAATTTGAGTGTTTGTGTACTCAAAAGCAATGCTTCAAATTTTATACACTGAGTTACTCATAAACATTCTCTAAGTAGCAGCATTTCTGGAGTTGATGAGTTTACTCCTGAGATTTGGTCATGTGTTTAGGGCTGAATGTATCCCATCTAAATTAAGAGTAAATGTGTCTGATTTTCCTACATAGTAAAAGAAGGAAGAGAGGTGGAAACATTCCATGAGTCCACATAAAACCAAAATCTAGAATCTGACTCTAACTGGAGGAGCTTGTTCTTTCCATTGATATGTAGGGAATTTACAGTGAAAACACTATTATCTGAAACTGATGAAGTTGAATAGTGTTGATGTGGAAAAAGACATGAGAAATTACTGGTATCATGAAGATAAAAAAGGAGGATAAAGGAGGCTAAAGGATTTGGTCAGTTACTGTGAAAGTGTTCCTTCCTAAGTGAAGGAAGCAGAGGACAATATCAAATGTTGTAAAATATGGAGCAATGGAGCAAATTGTTTCCATTTGTAAGGAGAAGGTTTTGTCAATATTGCTGTTTAAGACAGTAGATGTATGTGTAAGGCATGTTCCATTTTGGTATTCATGGGGGTTTTTTTGTGGGTTTGGTTTTTTTTTTTCTTTCAAGTATAACAGCAGAATTCGAGTGGGTAAGGAAAGGATGAATGTGTCAACAGAGTGCACTGGCAGTGGGGTGGGAGATGTGGAAAGCAGAAACTGTTAGGGATCTGGATGAGACTAGAGCATACCACAAGGAGAGGGAAAGAGGAGCAGAGGACCATGGCCATGGAACTTGTTGAACCCATCTGGGACACCAACCAGAAAATAGTTTCACTATTTATGGAAAGAGGCATTCTCAATGTCTACTTTTGGGTGAACAACTCAGAAAAGGAATCACTAGCTGTACCCAAGCAAAACTGTTAAGTGAAAAATTCATGGCTGACACATAACAATATTGGCAAAATACAACACTTTACTGGATTAGGCTTGGCACTAACAGAATCAATGTGTTCTAGGCCAGTTGGTAAAATGGAAATAAATCATAGCAGATGGCTGCTTGGGCTAAGTGGGTAAGTAAAACTCACAGAATTACACAGAATTTGATGGTTTTAGCAGCCAGGCAAAGTTGCATGGTGCATCTTGATGCCATTTTAGCCTGGAATTTCCAAACGCAGCTGATCTGGGTAAGTCTGCCCAAGCCAGAAGGTTAATTATTTCTTAAGGATGGAGTTGCTTAGAAAGAAATACTGCTTGTGTTTATATTTTTACCACCAGAAAAAATAAATGTCATTCTTCTGCCCGAAATTTAGTATTTCTTTCTGTCATAGTATTCATTAGTCTCCACCTTTTTCATATAGCCTAATTAAAAAAAAAAAATATATATACATATATATATATATATATATAAAATGAGAAGCGTGGGTTTCATTTCCTCAACCAAACAATTGCCTTTACTGTCTCCTGAAGGCAAGCTTCTGGGTCTTCCAGCTTTCATGATTCTGAATTGAGAACACAGCAGACAACCTCAGACACCTTTGGTCTTATTGAAATCGTGACAATCTGCTGTAGCTGGTTTGTGTAAAAGTGTCTGGGATCTCATCTGACTAGCGGAACATCAGTACAGCCTCTTTCAAGCTGCCGTATCAGGGCTGCAGGGAAGGGCTAGGTTGCTTGAAGCAAAGCCATTTGAACAAGAGGAACTACTGGCTGTGACAGACAAGGTGAGAAGCCAGGAAAAGCTGCTGATGGCAACATGAGGGAGGGCTGGTTTTCATAGGTGGTGAGGGGGTGATATGAGAGCCATCTGAACCTACAGACAAAGCAAGGGGAGTGCTGGTGACATGCTGGTGACAGCAGCTGACAAGGTCACCAGCATCCCAGCCTGTCCCACCCCCCCATCCCATCTCAGTTGATGATGAGACTGCAGAAATGTGCCTCTGCAGCACCAAGGGATGTTCCTCCTCTCCTGACCAGCATGTTGTCCGCATAGGAGCAGCGTGAGAAAGAGCCGCAAAGCCAGCCATGCCATCTCACTACAGCAACAGCCTTCCAGATTACCTGGGCCTACAGGTTTGCTTCATATCCATAGCATACTTCATATCCTACTCTCTTCTCCTCCAGTTGTTTTCTGCATACTTATCCATGAGTAATCTTGCAGATATACATAGAAATGTACGTATGTATACACATCTCTATGGTCTAGATCTGACCTCTATATTTACAGACCTGATTTAGATTTATAGCTGGGCAATAACCCAGCTCTGAGACATTTGACTAGACCTACAGAAACTTCTTCCTGCTAATATTTTTGCAATTTTTACATTGTCGTATGTACACCATTATACTCAGTTTTCATCTTGCCGGTATCACTTTGTACAGTATTTCCTGGCAGAAAGTCCAGCTGCTCACATAGAAATGCAGTTAATACTTTTTATGTGAACAACCCAGCTTTCTTACTGAAGGTGCTTAATCATTACAAATCAAGTTAAATGGAGAAGGCAAAATTGAATCTATTTGAAGTACATCATTGAAACATTTATTTTTTACTGTAGCATCTGAGTACTTCTCAGTTTTTAATTTACCTGTCTCACAGTTAAATTTTGGTGGTAGAAAATCTGTGTTAACTGTATTATACCTCTAAGAAATGGAAATGAAGAGATAATGAGGATGTAGGGACCTATACTTGATCCTTAGATCACTTGGAGTCACTGTTTAGATGCTGCTAGCCCTGGAAATGAGTGTATTTCTGAGGTACTTAAAATCTCACCTCGCAGTCTCTAGACTAAACTAGAAATCCCTTTTCCTATCTAAAAAGGTTGGTTTGCCACTCCAGGCTTTACTTGAGCTCCTGGTATCTGAGCTTTGTTTCAATTACTAGGTAGAAGAAGAAATCACAGAGCTTTAATCTATCAGTTTACATTATATTTTAGAAGTGTCACAGAATTTGTTTTCAATGCTGTTAACAATATGGTAAATTGCAAGAGCAATATGTATAGGCCAACAATTCAACATGATTATATAGAAGGAAAAAACTTCCTTGCTGTTGTCATAACCATTTTATGTGATGGAAAGAGATTTGCAGATTTGGTAATGCCAGCTTATTTTGTAAAGCTCTCTTGTCTTCTGTGAAGTTTTCAAAGATTATTATTTTTTGGAAGGCCCATTTTCTCTGACAAATACCAAAAGTGTAGACCTGAGTCTCAGATATCGAGTTTGGAATAGTCTCTGGTGAGGGAAGAAGTTTTGTGTTGGGTCAGAACTTTCCCAGGCCTTGCCTAGCACTGTGTCAAATCAGACCTTTCCTGAAGCCATGTGAAAGTATGTTCTGGCCAGGTCAGGGAGGCTCAGATCAGCCAAACCCTAATTAGCTGTTGAGAACAGGAAAAACTGAAACTGAAAAGTTGTTTAGGTCTGTGAAACAGCAGTTGAAATTTCAGTACTGAAAGGCTGCTTAAAAGTTGGGCTGTTTAACTTTGAGGATAAATGGTCTTGAATCCTGTTCCATAGCTTTCAGAATAAAACTGAATCATAAGAAAATAATATTTCAATACACAATTTTGAGTTTTGTACGGTGGAAAACAACATAGACTTTGATACGAAATATAGTGTGTATATCTCAAGACTGATTTGAAGTCATTGGTTGTCTTCTAATTCAGGCATGGAAACCAGGCTTTGAATTAATATTGTTATAATTACTTTGGCAAGGATATAAATCTGAAATCTGCCTAAGTGCTGTAGGCTTTACTTATTTCTCAGGGGATTAGTTATGCCACAATAAACATTTGAGCATGGAATAAGTTAATATGATGAAAATAGGATAACAGTAATATTTTAAAATACAATAAAACCAAGATTTCTATTTTTCTCTCAGCGAAAAAATTACTGCTTTTAAATATTCAAAAGACATAAAATATCATTCAAAACAAATACAGTAAATCTGAACAAACAATCACACATACGAGGCAATGGTCTGTCTTTCATTTTCAATCTCTTGTATGGATGTTTACCCATCAGTGCTTTTCTTCATGTGTTGCTTTTAATATTGTGTCACCAGTTCATATAACAGGATCTTCTAAATCAGCCTTTTCTGTGTGGCCGATGTGGGATTTTGCTTATGAAAATTTATAAAATAATTTGAAGATACTAACTATGAAGAGGAGTAGAAGAAGACATGCCAGCAGCTTTGGCAGTGGTCTTTGCAGAATAATCTA
This sequence comes from Athene noctua, assembly GCF_965140245.1. Lineage (NCBI taxonomy): Eukaryota > Metazoa > Chordata > Aves > Strigiformes > Strigidae > Athene > Athene noctua. The sequence continues at coordinate 44,428,871 of NC_134038.1, forward strand.
CATTTGCCACCAAAAGCAAGTTTAGGGACTGGGGAAGACAGCTGAAATTGCAATCTTACTAGGTCAAATGAGTATTACTTGAAAAATAGGGGGAGAATTATACTGAGTTTACTCTTCCTTTTCTGTTTTTATGTAGCTATCTTTTTGCTTACTCTATCATGGAGATGATAAGTGGGCACATATGCTGAAATAGACACATTTGCTTCAGTGTGAATAAGGAGGATGAAACATGTGTGTTTTTCCATGGGAGTGAATATAAATATTTGGGTATGTTCTGCTAAGGCCAACCTTTCTTCTTGCCTTTTATTTCAGCTTCCCAGCTTCGCTGCTTGTACTGTATCCTTTCTCCTTTAGGATATCATCTACTTTGTTTCTCCTGTCTTACGCAGATGTGTATATGCCTACAAAAGTATCTACACAGGAAATATTACCATGTCAGAAGCAGACTTTCTAGGAAGAGTCATGTGTTAAATCTGGCCCTAGAAGTGTTGACAGGAACATATAAAGGGGCCAAGAGGATTTTCTCTGTTTGGCATTCTTCAACCTCTTATTTCTCTTGCTTTGCTTCTCTCTTCAGAAGCTGGCTTGAAACTACAGTAGATGGTGAAGTTTTTAAAAAACAATACAGTGTTAAAAGCATTGAGTGATACAGCTGCCTCCTAAATTCTTTAGCATCTGAAACAACCTTTTGTTTCAAACTGGGGAATGAGAAAAAACATAAAAAACTAAAAGAAAATAATGAACTGAGTTTATTCAAGATTTCATTTTGCAGAGACTTCTGTAGAATAATTTCCCAGGAAATACAGTGGAAGCCTTACTGCTTGAATTTTTATATTAATTGAACAAATACTCAGAAAAGTATATTGTAGAGAATACTCTTGCTATCCAAAAATGGGTACCATGACCTAAAAGCCATTGCTTCTGAATTAGATTCTGTTCTCAGAAGCTCTCATCACTAACAAAATCTTGCAGAGCCTATCTCTGTTTGCCGCACCTGATCTGTGCAGCGGACTTGAGCTGGGTATGAGTCTATGATCTGAGAGTTACTCAAAATGTAATGTATTATATACAAAAAGGTCTGTATGCGAGTTTATAAGGGGTCCAATGAACTGTGCATTAATTTCATTTAAATCTCTATTTTCTGTGTGATAGTTCTTCAGCAGCTGATGAGTGGGTGACATGCAATGTCAAAAAATAATCAAAGATAACACAGAGATCAGTGAGCCTAGATATTAGAACTTGAAAGGATAAATCTTATTAGTATATTTATGATTTAAAGACAGATGGTGCAGAGCTGAGCCGAGGGAGATTGGAAAAACACAGTTGGTAAGCAATGTCTCTCTTTATTTTGGTTAATAAGACATTCAAGATTGCACATGTTATTGCAGAGATCAATTTGATTACATAAGCAATGCCGAAGATGGATAAGGTTAAGCTGTTTCACACACTGGACTCACTCCTCAGCTGTCTCCACAGAGGCCTGCTCTCTTCCCTGGCCCAAATCCTCTTTATAATCCCTCCTCCAATACCCCCCCAGTCACTCTTCCCAATCTGCATCAGAAATTGAAGCTAAAGAGTGATTGCACTTGAATTCCCTTGCCTAAGGGCAGGCTCATGGGATCACAGGACTTTCCCAAGATTTCCTGGCCACACTTTCTTCCCTGCCCAAAATACAAACCCATTCAGGGAGTAATGGCAGGAAGGAGAAACTGCTGTTGGCTGCTCCAGGATCTTGTTTCAGTCCTGGGAGCACTTTGTTTAGTTTCTGTTCTGTAATATGGCCCGTGCTTTGCCCAAAGTTGTAATCACCGCTTTTGTTCTAGGCTCACAGCTATTGTCTCTACAGTGAACAATAGGAGAACAAACACTTAATGTATGTCTATGTTTGTATCGTTCAGAATGTATCCTTTTAAGCTCATGATAGCATAGGAACCTAAGAGACAGTAGGAGAGCAATGCTTTCTGTGGTTCAGTAGGAATCTTTTCTTTAAAACATTAATTGTTCACTAATCTGTTCCGTTCTCTAATCCACCTCATGTAAGTTTATGTCCCTGAGTCTGAGTAGAACATTTTCAGGTGTATCTCACTACTACTGATCTCCTACAAAGTCATTGTCATATTTACCTTCTTAGACTGCCAATCAACTCAATCATTTTAGTATTTCAAAGTCCACTAGTCAAATCCCTGAAACCAGAAATGTGAGTAGCTTTTGGACAGCTTGATAAAATATTTGAACTGTATTTGTATCCACAAATATTTATATTGAATTAAGCTTATTTGGCTAGAATAAAACAATCTGTAGCCCAGAAACTTGACCAGTAGTATGAGAGAAATATGACAGTAGAGTAACAGTGGTAAAATGCCAGTGGAAATTAAGGTATATTATTATGTTTGGGTATACATTGGTAGAAGGACACCAGTTGGTTAGAAGGCTGGCAGCAGGTAAAGTAATAGAATAATGTGTTTGTATTACTTGTAGCACACCTATCATTAAGGATTATTAAAATCAAATAAGAATTAGTACCTGAATTGAGACTGTGACAGAGACTCAGACACAAGCATTGACATAGCTGGAGTTAAATTAATTACAAACAGGTCTAAAGTTTCCTGATCTAAGTGCGTTTTCATGTATATCAGGGGCAGCAAAATACTAATGCACTTCCGTGTATGAGGAAAGAAGAAAGCAGCAATGATTAAAGAGAGGTCTTGGAGGGATTGTGTGAAATTTTGTTTCTGCTGAAGTATAGAAGAATCCCTGTGGATTTTGTCTGTATTTCCTTCATTTGTTTTTCAAATTATATTTTACCAAGCCTACAATTGTAACTTAATAGCAACTGGCATGTTCTAACTAGCTTTTCAATTTTTATTTCATCAATATAATTGAAGCATTTGGAGCAGTTTCTTAAATATTGAGATATAGCAGTTTCTATAGTGATGTATATAAACACGATTCCTCTTCCAGACCATGAAGGCGGTGACTCAGATACTGCATCATTCTAGACACCTGTGGTTAACCTGGTTCCAGATCCAGAAACATGAAGTTCCTCTTTCATATTTGTTAGCCCAATGCATATCAAATACCTGTGGGAGTCTAAAATGGTACTACTCCTATTTTTAAAGCACTTCCTTGTTAGTGATACTAAGTTTGGATCAAAATCTGATTGACTTATATAGATTTAGTTTAGTGGTATGACCTGCATATCTTCACATAACCAAGATCAGTCTTGGCCCACTATATCGATTGTAACTTGTCAGGTTCTAATGAAATAGATAAAATTATGTTCATTCTCTGGTTATTCAAAATTATTTTATAAACAGAAACAATATTTCATATTTGAGTAGGTTACTAGTACAGCAATACTGAGTTTTATGTTTTTATTGGTTTTCCATGTGTATAGAACTGGAATCTCAGGTGTCTACATGTATTGCTATGGCTAAATGATCCTGCCTGGTATTAAAGAATCCATATTCAGTAGCACCAAAAGTAAAATATATTTCTGAAAATTTAATAAAATACCTTTGCACAGTAAGTTTGGTCGTTGTCCACTGATTAGTTATGTTTTGACATTCAATTTGACATTTAATTTATATTTTTAGTCATTTTGTCCTCAGGGAATGAACAAATCATTATGAATTGTAATATTTTCTTCTCACTTGGTGTAAGGAAAACAATTGATCGTGTATTAGAGAACAGACTAAAACAAAATAAACATTTGTTGAAAACCTATGCTGTATCTATTTCAGGTAGTATGTGCTGCTTTTATGCATATGACTGTTTATCAGACATAGGAATACAGAAAATGATGGAAAAAGATCAGTCAAGTCTACTGAGTAATCTAAACAGTGAATTTTCAGATATTTATGGTGTTACCCAAGTAGAGTTTGAGCATGCATAGACATTTTAAATTGTTTATTTTAAAAGGTATTTCATTCTGACCCATCTGATCTTCATGTCTCATCATACATGAAATATGAAGTGTCTGAATGCGAATGCTTACAATGACATCCTTAGAGATTATTTAAAATAGAAAAGTGATAATGACAGCAATAACTAATATATATATATATATATATATATATAAATCATGATGTAGTAGCAACTAGTCTGTTTTTTTCCTCAAGCACAGCACTAAGAATGGCATGTGCACAGTTTAGATTATTAATACTGTCTACTCAGACATCTGTGATTTTCTGATAACCATCCAAACTTTGATCATGCTACACTGTTGCTACTAAATAAAATAATATACTTCTGTGATTTGTTTCATTACTATCTGGTTAATATAATGTACCAAGTGCGAGTCTTTGATCCCATTCATAATAGATATCAGGGCTGCAACACCTCTGTATAGGTAAATAACATTCCAGCAGTAATCTAAGGCCTATATTAAATTCTTGTGGTCTACTAAGCAATCACCATTCAAGTATCTGTAGGCATTGTTCTTTGTTTTATTTATCCACCTAAATTGTGAACAAATGAGCTACTTCTTCATCTGATGACTGACTGATTTGAACCTGAAATTTGCAACTAAAATCCCAGAATACTTAGTAGAACTGTCCCACCAGAAAAATTTATTTCCTGTCAATCATGTGACTAGGACAGTGTGTTGGCTTCATCCAATTCTTTTAAAATCACAAGCAAATAAATCTCCCCCCAAGATGCCTCTGTATTCAGAATTATTTAGACAGCGTGTTGGAAATATCAGCTTGTCTTGCCTGGAAAGATTCTGAAAACCAAGTGCATTTCTATCATATGTAGCCTCTGACGTATATGCGGCAGTTGTGCACAAGCTGGGTGGAAATAAAACAGCTTTTGTTTTGTCTAAAAATTTGACATTTTCTCTAAATTCCCATCATTAATAGCCTAATTAGGCTGAACAGAATAGTTTATAAACTGTATAAACATACTATTTAGTCTAAATGCTATTCAAGGTTATAATGCATTAATGCGCCTTTAATCTAATACATCTACTTTGCAAGACTGCAGACTAGAGGCACAAAGGAGGCAGAGATGATTTTATCCTAAGCACTTACGTTGCATCCAAAACTTTTCCTATGCCTGGGGAAGACTAAATTTCTCTGGGTGTTAGAGTTTTCAGCAGACAATTCCCAGGGGTGCTGCCCATCTATTGCTTGGTATGTACAGCACTGTTGAAATCTTGAAAGAGCTGGTGAACTCCGTTAGCCTAAATAGTTGAGGGACTTACAAATAGAGGTGTGTCTCAAGGAAACACACAGGCAAGTGATCTTGTGCTGCCCATACTGCAACTGGCCATGTTTGCCAACTACAGTCCAGGAGCCATCTAGACATTAACACAGTTCTGCTGAGAGAAGATGTTTTAGTTTGGGCACAGGGCCATGCTAAAATGGATCTATAGCTCCCAGACCACAGCTGGCTTGTGTCTGTGAGCTTGGAGAGCTGGCAGAGGAACTCTCAGATGTCTTAGGCAAACGTGTGGGGTAGGTTTATATGTTTCTCTGGACCCTGCAGTGGAGAGAGGCATTCTGTTAGATAAATTAATAATGCTTATCCCCAAATAAAACACAGCAGGGGAGAAAAATACAACCTCAGTTCTGATCACTCTAAGGCCTGGTCTGAAATCCCTCAATTTCTTGGGATGATTCATACTCCTCATTGCCAAGTTCATGCTCATCATTGCTAAGTTAGAGGGCAAAGTTGTATGTGGACAGGGTCTCTCAGCTCTTTAGCTTGAACCTCTTCCATTTAGGGGTGGGCTAACTCCACAAAGAAAAAACAAAGTCATTCATGGATGTAACATCTAGAGTTGCTGGTGTGGTGTGTTAGGTGTTTCACACGAAGTGGGACAGTTTCAGTCAGAGATAATGAATAAACCCAAACCTGGAAAAACTTGTAGCTTTTAATAAACTGCACATTTCTTCATACAACATGCAAGAGTTGCAAACAGGAATTTAAAAGAAAAAGGTACTAGAAACCCAGCTGTAATTTTTTGTGTTAGTATACAGGATACCCAGCTTTCTATTCATTTTAATGAAACAAAATACTGCATATGATTTTAGGAAAAATATTGAGAAGTTCAACAGTTATTTCTCTGCCACAGGTTTATGTAGCTGAGTGGTAAATCTGTTTCTTTCCATTATACCAACTCTAGTTAATTACCCAGGGTTAAATCCTGCAATAGACGGTTTAACTTATATCAGCTTAGTGTTTTGCCCCAAGGCTTTCATGCAAATTTTCAGTATTTTGAGAACGTTATGGGGCTTGACTAAAAACTCAATGTGGTCTTTACTAAACAATGTAATAACAAATACTTACAAGAATGTTTGCCTTAAAACACTTCAATACAAAGAGCTCTCTAGCGGCCAACATGACAGGCCCAGTTCTACAAAGTCTTTAAACTGGTAACCATGTCAGTCCTATGGCCTTTCATAAAGTAAGGACAGCATGATCAACTCCTTTGTGAAATTGTTCCTGAATGTAAAGTACCTGACACTTCTGACATGTTCAAACTCTCCTACGGAGCTTAATACCCTGCGGCACCACTTAAATCTTGAGAGCTGTCATTCTTTTAAACTCTTTCCCACCATCAGGAAACTGTCCTTCACGTGGTAGCGTGGCTAATTCACAAGTTTCAAATGCAGCTTTGGAACACAGAACAGATTGGACCTAAATAGAACAGTGAACACTGAACACACTTGGAGGAAAAGAAATATTTCCTTTTGTTTTTGTGTTGAATAAAAAAAAAAAAAAAAAAGAACCATAATTTCACATGAAAAATGCTCTCAGGTGCCATTTGATCACAGACCTAAGGTAGTGTTGCAAAGTGAGAATCTTTCTGCCACTAACTGCACTCTTACACCTGAAGGAAGGGAAAGTGTTATTAAAACAAAAATAGTATAGCTTCAGCTTATGCAGCTTGACTAAAAATTCTTTTTCTGCTGATATGAATCCATGCAGTCTTTTTCTCTTATGACATGCATTTATAGCTTTTTAGACATGAGTCATCTATTTAAGCTAAGCAGACATTATTCTGCAAAACCACCATATATTTTTAGAAAGTGTATTGTGAATTAAGCATCTGTTAAAGCAGGAAATCTGCAAGAAGGACTAGAAGAGTTAGAAGGAAATGAGTTTTTCTTTTCTTTCATAGTGTGTGGTGGTTGTCTGCTCTTTGAAGGATCAAGGAGAGCCAGCCAGCACATTCCAATAAAAGAGATTTTTGAAAAACATATTAATTCCTGGAATCCCAAAAAGCTACATTCTAAACTTTGTGTTTCAAGGCAAGAGTTGGAATGAAGTCTGTCTGGCAAGTTCAACTGATGTCGGAGGAAAAATAGAATCTGTATCAAGCTCCGTATCTGTAGCCGTCAGCAACACAATTGGCATTAGGGGCAATCCAGCCACCTGTGGAAACAGAGACACCATGTTTATTTACGTGGTCTTGAGCTGTGTTTTCTTGATGTGGGATACAAGTAAACACCATGTTTCACTGCTGAAACTTATAAATGACTTTTATAAAGGCTGAGGATGTAGTTCAGAGGAAATGGATGCTCATACAGGTGAAACTGGAATATGAGTCCCAGATAGTACAATCAGATGGTGAATCTACAAAGTAAAACTTTAGCTGCATATTCAGATTTAGAGAAAATAAACAGTTAATAAATGGATTTTTAACAGCAGAAAAAAAATCCAGGATATGTACTATACTGTAGGAAAAGTATTCTTTCAATATTTACTCAAAATGTGAAGCTGCATGTATTTTTGGACAACTTTTTAATGAGCATACAATTTTGCCACATAATTGTTATACAGGAAAGATAGGATTACTAAACTTTAGGAGGACAAGAGCACTGTGCTTCATATGAGAAAAATTTTTGTCCCAGGGTCAAGTATATCTTGGCTGCAAAATTCATATATAGAGGAAATGTGTAATTGCATTTTCCTAGGGATTGAAGAGTAAGCTTTGATTTTCTGTTTCCTCAGGCAAACAAACTGGAGAGGAGACGTAGATGTCCGTGGCGGCAGGTGAAATCTGGGATGATATGCATATCCATAAACAAAATAAGCCAGCCCTTTGTCAGTTCCATGATCATTCAAACAAGATGCTTATCAGATTTGTTTTATTCAAAATTACAGTTTCAACTATTTCTGTGTTATAGAAGGGACTTGTTAACTATGTAATTTTCCATATATTAGAGTTTAATAATTTGATTATAAGCACTGTTTTTCAAGGTGTGAAATTTATTGATGTTTTCAGGATAGCTGAAGTTGGAAGGGACCTTTGAGGTCATATCGTCCAAGTCATGATTCTTCACTAACCGGTTATGGTGACAGCAAGAAAGCAAGAAAAAATGGTCTAAATTAAGCAAATGCAATAAGAATATTAGCTAAGCTTGAAAGTAGAAAACTATTGAAGTACCAATTTGTAAACATCATCACATTTCTTACAAGGGACAAGCAAAAGAAAAGCAGAGTTTGAAGGTTAGAAAAGTGCAGCTGTCTGCCCCTTATATGGGTTACACACTAAGGAGAGGAAAATCTGTGTCTTAATAACAGGAAGAGGAAATAGGCAGCTCTCAGAGCTTTTTGTTTCATGAGAGAAGCGAGAAGGTTAAATGGTCATCCTCACTTTTAACCAAGATGAAGAGGCTCTTCAAATAGCCGTGAATTGATAAACACAGGTTAGAATTATGTTTTCTTGTCTTTTCTTTTGTAATTGTTTAATTGCAGGAAACACATTACAGTTCAAACTTCAGCAGAGCTAAACTCTTTTATCTTATATGTTGATGATTATTGAAATCATCTAGGTAACCTGACAACATGCAGTGCCATTCCCACATCGGCAAAGCAAACATAATTAGGGTGTATTGATTACTCCTAAATGACAGGTAACTCAGATCTAGGAGACCAAACAACCCATGCACCCCCTTCTCCATGAAGGTGTTAAAATCTGTCTTTAAGCTCTTAAATTGATTGTGCCAGTGTCATGGAGGGAAGACTCTCCCTTAGTCAAAAGAACTGTTAAAGGAAAGCAAAATGATTTTCTGAGGGTAGGGGTAGGAGGAGTGTGACTTTCCAAACTTTTTATGCATCATTCTGTTCGTGTATGACTGTTACCCTTCAAGGAAAAGGTGGATATTTTTATCCCTGGGTAGACAATATTGAACTATATGATTGAGAAACAAACAAACAAACAGCAGCTTTTTCCTGTTCCTGTGAGGAATACCTCCAAACTAATTATTTTATTCTCATATTTTCTCAAAACAGTTCAAGCATTGCTGGTATTTGAAGGTTCTTCCAATGTAGCATGATACATTGTATTGTTTAGGCTTTTTCCTATATTTTATTACCCATATGCCTGCCTTTTGTTGACTGCTAGTGCATGCATTTTCCTATGCTTGTATCTGTGTCTTTGGTTTAGATAATTAGGCTCATCAGATCTACTTGACAAATATTTTGGTTTCTCAGTCATATCTAACTGTGTCCCTAATACTGTTAATTCCATAGAAATTACTTTCTCAATTGGATATTTTTTTGTTAAAGGTTTTTAAAGCTTTTGAATTTCATGTCTCAGTGTATTTTCTAAATACATACAATTTTTATTTGAAAAATATACATAGTTCACTATTATGAGAGATTTCTCCTCTTTAATTAACTTCTTTTTTTCATTGAGGTCACATCTCATTTTATATAGGCTATATATTTCTCTGATTTTAGAGACAGTGATTTTTTAAAACTAGAGCTACCTTCTATCTACCTTTTTGAACTCCGTTGAGTTGCATTCAGCAATTTTTTGAGTTCAAATATTACTCAGTTATTCTTTCCTTCCTCTTGGTAGTACAACATCAAGTGAACTCCCAAGGTGAGCTGCTTAACATAAATGCCTGAAACGTACTGTAGACAACTGTTTCCATGTGACCTCTTCTGAGAGGTTAAAACTACTCTTCTTAACAAGCCATTTTCCTCATCCACTCGCAAAGCCAAGAAGACTAAATCTTGGAAGCTTTTTCTTCCTTGCATAGGTGGTGGTGGGTATGTGCCAGCAGAAAGGAAAGAACTGAAATGGATCACACGAATACATGAAAAATTACTACAGGATTTCTCCTTTTATTTCTTTTATGTTTCTGAAATTGTTATCAAAACAGTTTGGTTTTTCAAGGCAGAGAAGGCAAAAATTTGGTTTAAAAAAGGTGCTTGATATGAGAGAAGATGACATACTGAGACTACAAATGATACCTAAGGAAACTTAGTCATAAGGTTTTGTAATTGTATGAGGTTTTGGTGGGAATACCTCTCCTAATCCCTATTTACCAGCTATTGAAAACAATTTGTATGGGAAAAAAAAGTAGCTGCTAAAAGAATGAAAGGTTTTAATTTTAGAACAACTGTTAAAATACAGTTTTCACTTGAAAGAAATTAATTCTAGAGGTTCTTAAATGAAAAAATGGTGAAGAATTACACTTTGTCATCATGAGAAAGTAAGTTCTCTCATAATTGATTTTACAAGGAAACAAAGTGAAAATTCTGGAATATTCAGTAGGAAACATGCTAAAAATGGAAGTTAATAGTCTTTTTCCAATGATCAGGAATTATTTAGATTTCTGAGATAAAAATGTTTTTCAATCTGCAATTTACCTTTTGACCATATACTAATTTTTTAGCTCATTTCCAGTTAGTAATTTAAAGAGCAGATAAAATAATTGATAAAATCTTTTGAACACAAACTGTAGTCTTAAAGGTGTTTAATGTTCTAATCTGTGTGCCAGGTGGAGTAGATTGTGCTCCCATTTCTTTGAAGAATTTTAAGGGTGATGTTGACGAAATCACCAAGGTCAGCTCAATTTGATGAGGAAAATAACAAAAATTAACGTGGATGATTTGTCCTGAAGAGATTACAAAGAACTCACAGTATGCCTTCCAGCAATACACCGTAGGTAGCAGAGGAGGGTTGGGAGATGGGGGAAGAGTTGAGAAGCAAAAAGCATCTGGGGAATGTGCATTATCCAAGCAACACAACCGGACCTTGGAGAGGGTACGACTCTACAGTGTGCTGGCTGGGTCTGTGTGTGGCACATCCAGCAACAGCTGCTAAAGGTGCAACTGCTGCCAGATGACACCATGGTCTAAGGAAATTGAATGCATGGGGTACGGGAATTTCTGCAGGAGGGAAGAAAAACTGAGCAGCAGGAGAGTAGCTGTCTCTAGACCCTGTTCCAGGAATAAATATTGTTGTTAATGAGCTCATTCCTGTGTCACTATTCCAGGGATTTAAGTGCTAATCCACCAACAATTGACCCTTCAACTGCACAATATTTTTGTAGAATTTTATTTTGATAATTGTGATACATTCTTAGAGGGAGACAGAGCTAAACCATGGCTGAGTGCCACTTGCTGCCCCCCCCCGATACCTCCTTCTGTTTGCTGACCACATTTTTGTTAGCTTGATTGTATAATGGATAGATCAGACAGATAAAGGTAGCCTAAATGGACCACTCCAAACCCTGATGGCCAGTGGCTGATTTACACAGAAGCATGTAGATGAGTTAGTGTTCTTCCATGGTTTTGCAGATGTTACAGAGGCTGCAGTTAGGTCCTGAAGAAGATTCCATGACTTGTCTTTTTTTTAATAAAATCATGTTGTTCCTAATTTAGACTGTGAAGCAAGGCCTTCACTTTGAATCATTCAAGCAGCAAAACCCAGTAACTGATGGAACACTATGAATTTGTCCTTGAGAGACTGTCACATATGTGGTTTATGGTCTGATTGAAAAAGAAGCCATGTGTCACAACAGGTACCAAGATGTTCATTTGGCAGGCCACTTTTCAGCACATTCCCTTCATGACTTAGCTGAATTAAACCTAATTTCCAATCATAATTGGTCACCTCAAGAGAATTAGAACCTAACCACTACTGGAAAGTGGGAGAAACCAAAAGTCCGACTCTTCACATCCATCATCAAAAAGTACTGATTATCCAAACAAAGTAATCGCTGAAATGAGAAATCATTAATAAACATCTATACAGGTTATTGACTTATTTGTTTATAGCAATTCTGAGTCCTCTGAGATATTTATATGAATAAACCATAAAAACAGTATTAAACTTGTGTATACATTCTAACACCTGTACGCCTTGATAGTTTACTGGGAATTTTTTGATAAATCCTAGGCTGTTTTAACACTTCCCAGTAAAATCTGATGGGAAAGAAGTGTTTGGTAGCTGCTGGCCTACGGTGTAGAACCATCTGTAAGTAATTGAAAGGTAGAATCAGTAAACCTCATAAAGATGGAAATAGCAGGGATAAATGGATTTGGGTTTTGTGTTAAAATTTACAGCAATCAAAACTTTTGACCTGCTGTAGTGAACAGCAAGAATGAGGGTAACAAGAGAGTGACTGAAGGGGAATAAGTTAGAACTAAGAATAAGGAGATCTTTATTCTCAGTTCTCAGACTGCAAACATGCTTGCCAAGAACACTGTAAATTCAGCAGAACATACATCTGAAGAAACAGTTTCTTCAGCAGATACTACTGTTGCCTTGTGGCTTCAATTATTCTCCGTTTTATAAATGCCATGTTTTAATTTATTCCAATAACATTATGGTTGTTTTGCAGGGTATTTTTCTATTTAATGTTTGACATTTAAGCCTTGTACAAGCCAAAGATATTATAATACCTTTAATGAATTTTCTGGAATTTATTAATATTTAAAATATGGATGATGATTTGTCATGGAGTGTGAGCAGTAGAGTAAGATCCTGCACTTATATTCAAACAGCAGCTTCAGAAGTCCTGTGGGTAGAAAATGATTAAAAAAACCCACTAGGATGGAAGGAGCATCTCTGAGTGGTGGGGACACACCACAATGGATAGAATGCAAATTACAACTGCATTTGGAAATGTTTTATTATCTTTGAGGATCTTAGAGTAGGAAGCATGGTAACCACATAGCATAGCCAGATACTGCCAACTCTAACTTTGTATTCTCCATTTTAACTTGCTCATACAGTATGCCTGATAGACTGGGTGGAATTTTGCTTTTTTGGAGCTAATGATCTCTCTCAGGATAGTTAATTCTCTGTATATAGATTAACAGAAAAAAAAAAAAAAAAAAAAAGAGACATTCTCTTTGCTGTTTCTCTCAGTCTCTCAAAAATCATGTTTTCTTTTTTTTTTTTTTTTTTCCCCTTCTATGTCTTGCAAACAGAAATGCCAAGCTAACACTAGCGGAGACACAAAAAACCTCACTGTTGTAATTTCAAGGCTTGATGAACCAATGAAAACGTTTAAATTTCTTAAAGCAGTTGGTATCTTGTTAACGAAGATCTCTGATGTTATGATAAAAGACATATAAATTCTTAAATAATATAGGAATCCAAATCAATCTGGCTTGATTGTATCAAGACACTTAACCAAATAAGTACTGACACAAAGTAGACCAGCACCAGATAGCATATAATCTTTTGGAGCATCCCTGTATAATTAACAGCATTCTGAAGCCAAAACATTAGCAAAAAGACAAATTTCAAGAGTTAATTGAAGGACAACATCAGAGATTAGAGATTCTGAAACTGAACAGCTCATGATTTCCTTCTGCATTTTCCACTTGGTCAAATTTGCATAGAGTTAATGTGAGCGGTTTAGTATGCTGGAGTTCTTTTTAGTGTGATTTTTAGCCTTATAAGTATACTTGCAGACTGTACCCAAATGGTGGCGTATTCAGTCCTTTTCTCCATGATTTGCACTGGGAAGTCATGGAGACATAGTTACTTTCCAGTGTCACTAATTCATAGTGCAGTGCTTTATCCTCCTGTCCTGCTCATCAGTCTCTACCACGCATTCACAAAAATCACTCTCTCCCTCCCTTTTGTCACTTCTTTCAAACTCATCTATGTGGTTATCTTCAGAAACAGAAGTTTGTACGTCGGTTTATCTTAAGGCATGTTTGCCTGTGCTCCTACAGACCACTGAAACCTGATAAATTCCAGAGCAAACCAACGCATACCTCAGTGGGCAAATCAATTGGACAGATCCAATCCTGCCTCCACATCAGTCTCATTACAAAGGTGAGGTACATCAACGTAGCTTTAGTCAAACTTCAGAGCCCAGCTGTGGCAGAGTTGCCCTCAGCATGCAGTGGCCATACTTCCTGAATTTCCATATATCCAGCATATCCTCCAAAGCAGATGATTAGTGATTTTAGCAAACGGTTATTGAAATTTGTGGGACAGTTGGGCCTGCTTCCAAGTGAAGAATACCACATGATACGGACTATATTTAACAGCTCAGTTTAATGCCTCTAATAAATTTAGGATTACTACTCTTCTGCCTGTCAGATGAGGCAAACTAACCTGGTGTGCATGCTCCACTGAAAGTAGCAGCTAAAATTTGTCAAATTCAGTGCAAAATGACTCAATAGAAATTCCAAGCTAATGACGTTATCTCTTATTTTCCCATGGGCTATATGTGTATGCATCGTGTACTGTGTGTGTCTTGAATAATGCACAGATACATAATTATGCATCTTGGTCTTGAAGTTGCTGTTGTCAATTTGAATATCTAGTGACAATACAAAAGCTGAAACTTTGGGATATTATTTTTTGTTTGCAAAACAAGTTTTCTAGTGTTGCTTAATAACAAAATTCAGGTCCCTGAAGTAGTCATTATTAGACTATGTTTTCCTAATATCATGGGTTTTAGCCAGCCAAAGTGAGACATGTTCCTATATACTAATATTCAGGAGTATACCTTGTAATACACTTCTTGACTCAGGTATAGATATTTCAAACAAAAAACCGAGTCTTTTCAAGCATATTGTTAAAATATGATCATTCCCTCACAGGAATGCTTTGAAGTCAAGTGTTTATGCTTAGTTAGATTTACAAATGTCTAACACAAATACATCAGTTTCCAAGATGTATGTTATGCTTCAACAAAATGATTAGTTATGAAATTGTGCATTAATAAAAACAGTTGGTTCTCTTTGTAGCCCGACTCCCTTTGCCCTCACTCTATATACAATAATGTCAAATAGCTCTTTGCAGTACTTTTGAATGACTGTAACTATACTATAATCATAATATATGAATTTATATTATGCATGAAAGGTCATGGCTCATGAGGAAGTCAGTTTCTTTTCATACATGTACTCCTTAAGAGTTAGCACTTACAGAAGTGAAGTAAAAGCTAAAAAAAACGGGCACTGCAAGGAGTGTGATCTAAAAGCCTGATCCTGTAAAAAAAAAAGCACATATATAACAGGACATTTAGTGAATAATGGAAAACATACATAAAAGATTCCCATAGATCAGGGAAAATATGAATTCCAGTACCAAACAGAGGCCTGGATCTTGTAACCCAAATGAAAAAAAGAACTAAATCAAACCTCTATGAGATTGTCCATATCAGACAGTGGAACTTACCTCCTTCATTATTGGTGTAAGACATGGAAAGATTTAATTTGCATGTCTTATTCAAAATACACTAACATCAGAACACCACAAAACTTATTAAAAAATAGCAGATCTAGACAGGACAATAATTTAAAATTTCTGGCATGTTGTAAACAGTGTAATTTTAAGATAAATATTACTCCTCTTGATTTGAGATGCCAGCTAAAAATTCTGTACAATGGATATTTCCAGTTTGGAAAACAAAGAGATCATTGAGTGGATACGCTGGGTTTTGACAGTGTTGTTTATTTACTTTACAAAAGAGCCATGGGAAATCCTGGATAAAAATGGCCCTTTCATTTACCTTTATTTCAGCAGCAACATGAGCCTGTGTTTGGAATAAGGCTTAGTACTATTCTAAAAATTATTTGAAGTCTTGTTTATAAAAATTTTTAATTACAGGGCAGCAGTTACACTCTAATGTATAACTACCAGTACCCTTTATCCTACTTAAAATAACTCCCTTCCTAGATACAGTTTAGAGAGCTTGACAGAGTTTGATAGATCTTACTGAATTAAATGCATGCTTTCATGTCATCCAGAAATGTCATCCAATATGACTTTGTAGCAAGACTGCTAGGGTCACCAGCACTTAGCATGACACCATTAAGGGAGGTGATCCACCTCCTCTACTTTGCTCTGGTGAGACCCATCTGGAGTACTGTGTTCTGCTATGGAGCCCCCAACATAAGAAGGACTTAGACCTGTTAGAGCAGATCCAAAGGAGGGCCACAAAGATGAGACAAAGGTTTCATTTTAGCTGGTACTGGCGGCTTTTATACAGCAATCTCAGCAATGCATTGCATTTTATTTTCTACAAATACCAATTATTTTGTAAAATAACAGGATAAGAATTATGCATTTAAAGCTAAGGAAGAGTAATCTTCCAATTATTTAAAAATACTTGTCCTCATGATATTTTGAATCTCCAGGTCATACAGTTTTTGCTTCAAGCAGTACCTTCTCTGGCACTTGCACTGATGTTTTAACCAAAACCATTAAAGTCAGGAAATAAATAAATGAAGGAAGGAAGAAACCATATTTTTACAGGCAAATATGCATAGATGCCAACTCCACAAAAATTAACTAGCAGATTTTGGGTCTCCCTGTAACTGTAAATGTGCCAGATAGTTTGGCAGATAATGTGTAGGAGCAACACATCCTGCTAAGGAAGAGGTAAGTGATATTCATTGGCTAAGAAACAGAAAAATCAGCTTGTAGCTAGTGTAAAAGCTTACAAGAAAACACTTTTTTACAATCATTTTAGCTTTCAAATCAAATGAATTTAAAAACCTCACATTTGTGTGCATACATGGATAATTCATGAATGGTTATCCAGTCATAGCTGAAAAAACCTTTACCTTTTTATCTTTAGATAAGTAAATATGGCAGTTTTTAAATTGTGTTTTAAATAAACTTTGAATGTTGTTCCATATAAAAGTTATCAAAAATAACACATAACAGCACTAAATTACAATGTTAACTAGATAATACATTTGCTGAATTCAACTGTATTTTTTTCTTTCTTATTAGGAAATGCGCATATTGATCTGCTATAACATTATTAATGACAGCAATTTGTCAAAGGCTCCAAAACAAATTATCATTACAATAATTACTAGAAAGCAGTGTAATATTTATTTTTAGTGATAAATAAGCATTGGTAATGTATTCTATTGGAAAATCCATGCAGGTACGCTAAATATTTACTCTACAATTTGTCATCTCATTTTATCTCCTTAGCTCTCATCCATCATTCTTCAAAAAAATGCTTTTCTTTGTTGTATTGAACCCACTTCTTTACTGTTTTGATACAGTAGTTTCTCTTCTAAAACACAAAAGTAACGTTCACTTCTTAAAATTCTGAATAAAATTCAGAATACATTTCCAGATTTTTCAGAATATTCTCTAGAATTTTTAAATGTAATTGAATATCATGGAACTTAGATATGGCTTCCCAAGGGACTCACATGAGGCTGAAAAGAGGCGAGTCCTGTATCTCCTGAGGTCCTCCTTCTTGACCTTCTTCAGGACAAGATGTGACATCAGCATTTTTCATTCATCAGGAACCCCTCACATTTAGTCTGACCTCTCAAAGATGATAGAGATACAGCAGCATCAGCCAGCTCCTCTAATAACCTTGAGTGCATGCTCATCTGGGTACACAGACTTGTGTATGCCCAGGTGGGTTAAGTGATCTCTTTCTTCCTGTGGATATTCCTTCACTCCCAGAGATTCTGCTATGAGTCTCAAGCACCTGGGAGGCTTGAGCATACGCCTTACCAGCGAAATTTTAGACAGAGGAGGCACACAGTACTACAGCCTTTTCCCAGTCCCTTTTCAATATGGCCCTGCCTTACTAAGCAATGGACATATATTTTCCTTAGCCTTCCTTTTGATAACAATGTAATTTTAGAAACCTTTCTTGTTGCCCTTCACCTCTGTTACAACATGGACTGGGACTCCAGAGAATTGCAAAAGTTCTATGATCCCTTCAGTTAAAATAGGGTGAAACAACACCAAACAACAGGTTAAAATGTTTTACTTGTAGAAGAAACAGCTTAACCTTGGAAAAGGATAATAAGCAACGTGGTCTCTTATAAATAAATAAAAGAAAAGAAAGAAAAGAAAAAGAGAGTTAAAGAAATCCAGATCACAACCTGAGGATCCAGTGTTGTCTTAGGTCCAGTAATCTTGGGTGCTGGGTGCACACACAGCAAAGTTTTCTGCTGCCTTTTAAGTTCATCTTATCAGCTGATTAACATACTAGGCAAAGAGAGGCAGGTATTACATGAACCCATTTCCATGAGAGATGGGGAAAAGATGGAGTGTGGGTTCTGAATATGTTGAGGGGGAATGGGGTACAATTTTGTCCGACTAAGTTGGTGGTCACGATCTCCTCCTACCACCTTTACTTTTTTCTCAGTTTTTGTTTCTTGGGCAATTATCCAGTCATTAGCTTCATCTGTGTTGGTTGTTTATCTCTCTTATCAATCTTCCGCTCTTATTCAAGACTATACAACTGCAAGGGAGCAGAGCCATGCACTCTTTATGCTTCCCTAGGCAGATAATTCATTCCTTAAACTAATCACAAAGGCTACAATTTGTCATAGAGGCTTTCCATGACGATGAATGTTTGAGGCATTAATTGCTTCAATTCCCTACAACCTCTCATGCTACTTTCAACTCCAGTTGAGTTTTGGCTTTCCTGACACATGCAGGCAATGTCCCTGTATTCTTCCCATGAAGTCTGTTTCTGCTTCCACTTTCTGTGTACTTCTGGTGTTTGAAATCAGTGAGGGGCAACATGATCATCCATGCTTGCCTTTTCCCATGCTTACATGACTTTGTGTACATTGGAATGGACTTGTTCCTGTGCTCTGAGGAGGCCATCCTTGAAGATTAGCCATCACTCCTGGCTAATCCCCTTTGCCCTCTAGAACAGTTTCTCATGGATCCTACCAAGTCCCTGAAGTGACAAAAATCTGCTCTTTTGAAGTTTGGGCTTGTGATTCAGCTGCTTATCTTGCTTAGGGGCTTCTGTACACCATGGTCTCACAGTCATTGTAGCCAAGGCTGTCTCATGCAATAATTCTTTCTCATTTCTGTATGGCAGGTACATCAGAGAATCTCCCCAAGTCAGCGCATCAAGGATTTGCCTTTGATATATTCCAGAAATACGTATTGCCCTTCCAGCAGAAAGTGTGGTCAGCACCACATTCATGAGCACCAGGACATGTGACTGTGAGGCCTTCTCCAGATGCTGAAAGAAGGCTTCATCTGCCTGGTTTTCTTGACCAGATCTCTAGAAGACACCTACCACAATTTTACCTGCACTGGTCTGTCTTCTAATCCTTTCCCACAAGCTCTCAACTACTCTGTCACTTGCCACAAGGGAAAGTTTCATGCATTGAAGCTACCCCTCCTCAAAGAGTACAATCCTTCCTCCATGACCACCCACCCTATCTTTCTGAAAGAGCTCATATCCCTCTATTGCACACTCCAATCAGTAGTTACACCACAATGTCTCCATAATCCCCATGAGGTCATACCTCTGTAGCTGTCCACAGAATCGTGATCCTTCTTGGTCATTCCCCATGCTATATGCATGGATATACAGGTATTTGGAATGCCCCCAAAGTAATTCTGGTCTTACACTTGCTTTGCATGGCTCAGGCTTTTATCTTTGCAGATTTTCTGCAAAGATACTGCCAATCTCTTCACTTTCCCTGCACAGCCTGCTCACCTCTCTCTGAAGCTCCTGCAGCTGGTGTCTCACAGTACCCTTCCCACATGAAAGGCCAATGTTTTTCCAGCCCTGGGGAGATGACCCAGGGCCCCCTTCAGCCCCAGGGCCAGGCAGCAGCATCCTAGCTGGACTCAGCTTTGCTAACTGATGTGAGAGGGACTATGAGTCTCTCTGCTGTTGCCCATAAGCATAAATCTCCTATCAGGGGTTCAGCACCTGGATCTGACCTGACAGAAGCTTCTACAAGGAGTCACAGAAGATATCTATAAATATATTATTATTACTTGACAAAAACTGTTAATAATCACTTTAATCCATGAAGAAGTTAAACACATTTTTAAGTTCAGTACAGAAGTCTTCTGTCTGCCTTTTAAACATAAGAGTTTAATTAATATCTAGGGGAGATATAATGCTGGATCCCTACAGCTGTTGTTATACTCTCTTGAACTTAGCCAAAAATTTCTTATAAAAACCCATATTAAGGTCATTTTTAATTAGAACAAAAGCAAATGAAAACAAACATATGATTACATTATAAGGTAACATTATAATCATTAAGCTTCAACAAGAGCATAGCAGGACTTTGTAAAACGTGTTTAGTGCTGATCGGTGCAGTGCAGGGACTAACATTTCAGTTTTTATCAAGTAAAAAGGTAAATTTTTAAAATAATTCTCTGATTTCCATTTCGGCAAAGTTAAAACATCCCAACAAGTCAACGCTGTGAAGTTCGAGTCTGAGGGGAAAAGGATGCATTGTCATGAGGTAATAACATCACTAATAAATGAATGAACTGTGTGTTAGTGAGACCTAATCTTACCCTCTTTCAGTTGTCTATTCTTTCCAGAATTGTCATAGACAATAACTTTGAGATACAAACCACACTGTAGCTCTTGAGTATGTATTCTTTTAATTCTTATATGTATTTTCTTGCTAAATTTCCTAATACTGAGGAAAAAAAAAAAAAAAACAAAACAAAAACCAACAGATGTGATGTGACACATAACCAGCTAGAGACCATGAAGCTGAAGTGTGAACTGAAATATGAGGTGATCTCTAAGCAACTAAAAATCAAGAGTAATTAGAAAATATGCACATTCACAAGCCCCATAATCAGTTTTCAAGAAACTAACCTACATTTCTGAATCATTGCATTCAAAAGAAACAAACTAAAAATCTCACACATGTAACAGCTTCTGTGGAATAGAAAATTGAATTAAACTTATTGTAGGTTATAAATTTTTTCTTTAGTTTCTCCATTCAATTTCAGCTAGGTAGACTAGTGTGTGATTACTGTTTTCTTTGGATACTTAGGAACAGTAGGTCAAACTAACCTTGTGAACTATTCCAAAAGTTTATAGCACTGAAACAGAGAAAGCCAGCAGTGAAAGACCAAACCTTACATCCTCTTTTCAGAACACATTTGGCTAGCACCTCAGCTAGTCAAACAACTCTGAACTCCTACAGTTTAGTATCTCTTTTGAACAAGTTTCTGAATGACCTGTTTCTCCATTCACCGGAGAGAAGTCTAACAAAAAAAGTCTATTAAATCACAGCTTGTCCTTGTGAATACCTCCCTAAATGAGTTACAACAAGGATTAGGCTTCCAAGGCATAAAGGATGGATCTGTAGAGGAAACTTGTGCCTCCACCTTGAAGGGAACCATGAAATAAATATCCATAACTGTATGAGTATGATAATATGACCCAGCAACACTGGTTTCAACGGATAGTATGGTCTAAACAAACCACTGGAGTGGTGAGATACGGCCTTTTTGATCATCTTGTAGGGAAGTGATTTGTTGAGATATTCAGGTAAAAGATTTTGCACTTTTGAAAATTTTCTAAGATGACTAAACATGTTCTTCGGTACTTGTAGGGATATCAGGTATTTATAAGATGAGCTAAGAAAGTCCAAAGGAAGGCTACCCTAAAATACAAAATTTTTTATAAGTAAATACTAGTATTCTCTAGCACAAAATACTTCTGTATGCCTTTGAGGAAGAAATACTGTTCACCAATTTGTCTGTAATCTGATTAAGTAGTGTTAGATATATATGACCAATTTACTATTTTGATTTATAAAGAATAGGGCAGATGTTTAAGGTTCCTGCATACTGAAAGCACCTTTTGCTCAAATTTTTCTCACCTAGTACTTTTATCTCTCATCTCTCAGTAACTCAGTTCTTCCCATACTCTTTCAGCTGCCTATGAAATCTTTTCAAATCCTTTCATTGAGCTCCTGACACTACTAACTCATCACTGTTAAAGTTCATTTTTTGCTCTGACTTCCTTTAACAGCCCACTCTGCACTTTCTTCCACCAGTACTTAGTGCAGTCATTTTCTCCTATAGTTAATCAGTGCAACTGCTGATCTTGTTTAGCTCCCTCCGCATTACAAGTGACCCGGCTAGAATCATTATAAATCCACCTCTCATTACTATTTCTTCTCCTTGTTTTTCTTAACTTTTTGGAAAACACAAATTAGGTGACCTTGCTTTGTCTGTTCTCGAGTGTTGCCAAATTCCAAGCCCAAACCCCTATTTATCCTCAATACACTTTCCTCTTTCATGGTATAGAGGCAGGACAAGAAGATTTGAAGAATGAATGTGTTTCTTTGCAGAAGACTTAATAACCATCTTCTTCCAAGATACAATTGATAAAATGTTAAGTAACTTTCCTCTTCCCTTTGTTTTGCCTTCCTTCTCATCACAGTTGCTAATCTGGTATCCTAATCCAATCTCATGCTCCACTGATTTTATCCCTCCACCTGATCTCTCTCATGATCATTATTTCTCCTATTCCTTTCTCGGCCTTTCTCTCTCTTCTTTGCCTCAAAATAATAGCATTTTTAATCTCTTTGATGTTTTTATACTAACAAGATCTCCCAGTTCAGTTCCAGCTACCAGTTCACCTTTCTTTTCTTATAAATAAAGTTGTGTAGAGTAAAAATGGCATGCTAAATACTCCAGACCCTCTGCAGTCTCCTCACTCCACTGAAACCACACTTAACCAGAGCCTTGATTTTAACTAATGACAGACTAGGACTTCTTCATCAGTACCACTTGACTTTTTATTCTGTTGAATTTACTCTTTAAATATGGTCCACCTTTTGCTTCTGGTTTCTTTTCTTTTTGCTCATTTGTGTCACTGTCTCAATCACCCAAAAAAAAAAAAAAAAAAAGCAGCATAATAATTAAGGCGGCAAGGATACCTGATACATCATTTTGATCTAGTAACAACACCTAAGAGCAGGACCAGTCTTAGGAATGAATAGGTAAACCAAGTCATTTTGACCTAGAATTTGGGACTATACCATTATTTCTTGTGACACCATGAGAAGGTATGACTTAAACTTTACAGTGGCAATAACATGCCTGGCTCTCCTACTAGTCTTTCAATCTTAAGTGGGAGGAGCTCAACAGACTGAGGGAGTTGAAAAAGTGAAAGATATGGTAAAAAAGGTTGAAAAGGTGAATGGTATGCTAAAAAAAAAAATGAAGAAACTTTCCAGCTGGCAGTGCCAATATTCTCCATCTTTCTTTGACTCTGCTACATTGATAGAGGAGATAAAGGAAATTACCTCTTCTTGAGTGGTGAAGCATATAAAATTATCCTTTTTTTTTTTTTTCCTTTGTAAGCTTTAAAACTCTGTTATAATGGGGCTACAGTGATTACTTTCTACATGATCTAGAGACATGCAAGTAGTTAAGGAGGCTTGTTAATATCTCTTAACATCTTTATGTTGCATAGTATTATCTGATTTTTTTTTTCCTTTGCAATGTTCAAAAACTATCTATACAAGAATTGAAGTCACAGAGGTTTGCCTTTTTGAAACATGTGGCAGAATACGACCAACAGGCATCTTTTACAATCTGCTTAATAATGTAGTGAGTCCCATACTTTACAGCTTGTGCATGGCACAGATAGGAGTTGTTGAGGGTGGGTTATTGTTGAATTTTTTACTGTAGCACCTGCTTCCCACAACTTGAATATCTTACCTACCTGTTAGGCTGGGATGAGAATCTCATGTTCAAACTGTTCTGTGTGTGAGCTCATTGAATGATATTAAACAAGCTGATACTGTTGCTTGCAGACATGAAAGTGATACAAATGCAGCTATTTTCATTTTTAGTTCTGTTTTCCCCACCCTCATCAATTTCTAAAATTTTCGTTTTCAGAAGGGAATCTATACACAGAGGTAGTCATAAATATATATATATAAATAAATATTATTCTCAGTTAATATAATGCATTACTAAGCAGGATTGTGCTTAATATGCATGTTTTTCTTGGAAATCCTTGTGTTAACTAATATATGTCATCACTGGGTGAAATGTTACTTATTTTTGGTCTCCAAAATTAATGTCTATCAAAATCTCAGATGTTTGCTATATTTCTGTCATAAAATAAAAAGGCTATTCAATACACTAAATTCTGTTTGAAAAGTTTTTGAGAGTCCATATTACTCAATTTAGCTATATGATCTGCCTGTGTACTCTCATTACCATTCTGGTTCCTTAGAAATGCTTTGTGTTGGCATGAAACTTGCTGTTGGCTTGCACTAATTTCCCTACCACTTCAATAATGTGTTCTTGGGGAAAATCCACAATTAACAAGCTCTCACATCACAAAAGATGAAGGCAAATCCTGACAAGGGGTGGTGCTGGTCCTCACTAGTGGATCCTTTGTATCTAAATACTTGTTTGTTTCTCCTCCATCAGTTGTTTTGGTTTTGATTTTTTTTTTTTTTTTTAATCATTGTTTCACCAATTTACTACAAGCAATACTGGAAAACATAGAAAACTAGAAAAGTCTTGCAAACTAACTAAACTTATCTGCACAAAATCATTTGCAGGGAGGTTTTTAATATGACATTATAGTACTTTATCCTCATTTAATTAAGAGATGAGCAAGGAAGATTGTATTCATAGATATTAACTTCATCGTTTCATCTTCATGTACTCAAATGAACTACAGCATGATTTCCTAAGAAAGTTCAAAAAAACCTGGAACTAATTAAATCATTTACTTTCAAGTGATGCAGCCAAGTTTTTTATACTAGAACACTTTAGATGTTGATGTTGAGTTCCAGATAAGCTTTCACTTCAAAACAATCTTGTTGTGTCATTCATTTACTGGTTTTGCTTTTTGGTGGTGCAAGAAGCAGTCAAATGTCCTAATTTCAACCCTATTTTTCGCTTCAAGAGAGAGCACATTGCTAAAACCTTGTTCATTACATGTTTAAGTGTGCTAGATACCTGGGAAACCAATACCACATATAATTAAACAGCTTTGTTGGTTGACATTGATGAACAATTTTACAGGTCAGGTGGCCAGGCAGTCATTTAGTGTGTGAGGAACACAGGACATCTTTCCTGAAGTCTTTTTGCTACAGTTCATTCTAATATAAAGATCTTAGCTTGAGTTTCTTACATATAGTTTTCACTGTATGTTATGGTTGAGGTCTGATTCTCTTTAGCTCTTCTCTCTAATTGCTTTTCTAGTGGTCTTGTTTTTAAGCTTGCTATGGCTTATACTGAGTCATATTTAATAGTCTAAACACAAAATCAGCAGTTCTCCTAGGTCAGATGAAGCTATAACAGAAACGACAATGACAGAGTGGTTGAGGATGAAGGGAACTTCTGGAGACCAACTCATCTGCTCAAAACAGAATCAGCTAGAGCAGGTTGACCAAGACTGTCCAGCTGGGTTTTGAATGTCTCCAAAGATGGAAACTCTAAAGCTTCCCTGGGCAATCTGGTGCAGTGCTTGACTAGTCACACAATAAAGAATTTTCTTCTTATAATTAAATGGAATTCGCTGTATGTTAATTTGTTCCTGTAGTTTCTTGTCCTGTCACCAGGTACAACTGAGAATAGCCTTGATCCATCTTCTTTACCCCCTCCCATCAGGTAGTTATAGTCATTGGTAAGATCCCCCCAGGAGCCTTCTGTTCTCCAGAATAAACAATCCCAGTTCTCTCAGCCTTTTCTTGGTATAACAGATGCTCTAATTTCTTCATTATCTTCATGTTTTTTCACTGGACATGCTCCAGTATATGCAACTCTCTCTTATCCTGGGAAGTTCCAAACTGGACACAGCAGATGCGTCTCCCCTTTGGAGAGGGCAGAAAACACTTCTGATAATGCTCTGGAAGAGCTGACAACACTCTCCCTAATACAGCCAAAGATATTGTGGCCTTACTTTCTGCAAGGCCATATTGTTGGCTTATGTTCATCCTGCCCACCAGAACATCTAGGTCCTTTTCTGCAAAGCTGCTTTCCTGCCAGTCAGCCCCCAGCCTGGACTGGTGTCTGGGGTACAGTCCTCTCCAGGTGCAAAACTTTGCGGTTCCTTCTGCTGAACTCCCTGACATTCCTATCAGCTCATTTCTCCAGCCTGTTGAGATCCCTCTGAATGACAGCACATCTATCTGGATTATCAACGACTTCTCCCAGTTTTGCATCACATGCGAACATGTTTAGGGTGCACTCTGTCCCATCATCCATGTCATTAATAAAGATGTCAGACTGTTTTGGACCCAATTCCAACTTCTGTGGGATTTGCTTGGACTCCAGCTGGGCTTTGTGCTGCTGATCACAGCCCTTTGAGCCTGGCAATTTTCAGGCCACTGTCTGCTTATCTAGTGTCTACTTCCTCAGCTTGTCTGTGAGGGTGTTGTGGGAAACAGTGTTGAAAGCCTTACTAAAGTTAAAATAAACAACCACTGCTTTCCTCTCATTCGCCAAGCCAGTAATCTTATTTTAGAAGGGAGAAAGTGTTTTGGGACAACTGGCTGTGGGAGTGAAACAGCAGATTAAGAATCAACAGTTTAGTGTTTTGGCTCCTTTTTGTGTCCTTTTCAAAAACATATGTCGAGAAGACAAACTATTTTTGAATAGTAAGAATTATTGGCTGAATTCAGCAAAATAATGCAAATTATTTTATTTTTAAATTGACTTTAAATCTCCATATTAAGCTGTGGATTTATATTCTTAAAAGTTCTTGCTGCTCACTGTTAAGATATTTCTACTTATTACTTTTAGTTTTTTTCATTCAGAGCATACCAGCAGTGTTTCTCCCAAAGCCTTTATGAATTGAGAAGGAAGAGAAAATATAACCTTGGTTTTATTTTTTTTCCACAAGTGGCCTTTGATGCAGTAGCACAGCACTTACAGAGATTCTACTGGTTAACCAAACCTTTGGTTTCATGTGTTTTAATGTACTCTTTAAGAAAAGTACTTTTAAAATTTTTTCCTTCTGTGCTTGTCCACAAAGATATTTTACAACTTTTCTAAAGAGTGTATGGCTCCAAGAGGCAGGAAATGTGAATTCTGTAATGCTCAAGGGGAAAAATTGGATTCCACTGAAGTCACTGGCTGAAAAAGGCAGTTTCAGCTGTTGTTTGCTAGTTAAACTACATCACTTAGAAAAACATTAAAATGAGAGTGATTAAACAAATTAAAACCAAACAAAATATCAAATCTGAAAAGATTTGCCTATTATTTATCTATCTGCATTAAATATACACAAATTGAATAGGAGAGCCAGATACTAAAGATTTTTATTTATCAACTCTGATTAATGCTAGGAACACTGCAAATACTTTCCTGCCCTTTACTTCCTACCTCTGCTTTTACAGACTAGAATACAGGACTGAAACTCTCAGAGCATAACAAGTTATTTGATGGCTGGCTGGTCAGTTTGAATTCTCTGAGTGACAATGTGCTGGCAGATGTAGTCTGATCAGGAATAGATGAGAACACAATATGTGTTGATAAAGGTTGCCCTGCCAAGCAATCTGTGGCATAAGCCTGACTGTTTTCATGAAGAAAACAGATCTGATTAAAAACCTGACATCGGTAGCTCTCCCGCTTTCTGAATCTTTTTATAGTTGTGTATTCTGGAAACATGCCAAGGACCTGATTTTTAGGTATAATACTTTATTGAATGCCTTTGGAATTGGATACAAAATACTGCTAATTTCAAGATCCCAACTGTATCTCTTAAAAGTTTCAGGATTCTCTGCATGTGGCAAGAGTTGTTGCTATGTGGTACCTATGATACAGGAACAGGATACAGACGGAGTCCTCTCTTGTAAAGTTAAGGGGTTTTAATTTTGCAATTTAAAAAATGTTTTTTTATATCTAGTGGTAGTTGTATCACAGTTGCTTATTCTAGTGTAAAAGTGTTTAATGGAACCTTTATAGAGGAATGTGGCTCAGAATTCTCTGGCACATATTCACCAGAAAATGTAAAACAATTTTGAGTAGACAGAAGGGAGATAGGTCTGCAAATAGTTTTGCAGACTTCTTATTTAAGTATGGGAGAAAAAGTTCTTGTAAATTTAAATGGTAAAGTTAAAAATACGCAAATTCTGAATTTCTGCCAATTGAATCACATCTGTAAAAGAAAAAGGTATTGTGAGAATCATAGATTCTTTTAAGAGTCAACCCGACTCTTAAAACACCTCCAGGGATGGGGACTCCACCACCTCTCTGGGCAGCCCATTCCAACACCTAACAACCTGTTCTGTAAAGAAATGCTTCCTAATATCCAGTCTAAACCTTCCCTGGAGCAACTTGAGGCCATTCCCTCTTGTCCTATTGCTTATAACTTGGTTAAAGAGACTCAAACCCAGCTCTCTGCACCCTCCTTTCATGTAGCTGTAGAGGGCGATGAGGTCTCCCATCAGCCTCCTCTTCTCCAGACTAAACACCCCCAGTTCCCTCAGCCGCTCCTCGTACGACCTGTGCTCCAGACCCTGCACCAGCTTCGTTGCCCTTCTCTGGACACGCTCGAGTCATTCAATGTCCTTTTTGTAGTGAGGGGCCCAAAACTGAACACAGGAATCGAGGTGCGGCCTCACCAGTGCCGAGTACAGGGGTAAGATCCCTTCCCTGTCCCTGCTGGCCACGCTATTGCTGACACAAGCCAGGATGCCATTGGCCTTCTTGGCCACCTGGGCACACTGCTGGCTCCTGTTCAGCCAGCTGTCAATCAACACCCCCAGGTCCCTCTCTGACTGGCAGCTCTCCAGACACTCCTCCCCAAGCCTGTAGCGCTGCTGGGGGTTGTTGTGGCCCAAGGGCAGCCCCCGGCATTTGGCCTTATGGAAACTCCTCCAGCTGGCCTCAGCCCATGGCTCCAGCCTGTCCAGGTCTCTCTGCAGAGCCTCCCTGCCCTCGAGAAGATCAACACTCCCACCTAACCTGTTGTCATCTGCAAACTGACTGAGGGTGCACTCTATCCCCTCATCTAGATCATCAATAAAGATGTTAAACAGGAGTGGCCCCAAAACCGAGCCCTGGGGGACAGCACTCCTGACTGGCCGCCAACTGGATTTAACTCCATTCACCACAACTCTCTGGGCCCGGCCATCCAGCCAGTTTTTTACCCAGCAAAGTGTGTGCCCATCCAAGCCATGAGCAGCCAGTTGCGCCATGAGAATGCTGTGGGAAACGGTGTTAAAGGCCTGACTAAAGTCAAGGTAAACAACATCCACAGTCTTTCCCTCATCCAATAGGCAGGTCACCCTGTTGTAGAAGGAGATGAGGTTTGTCAGGCAGGACCTGCCTTTCATAAACCCATGCTGACTGGGCCTGAGCATCTGGTTGTCCTGCATGTGTTGTGTGATGGTTCTCAGGATGAGCTGCTCCATCAGCTTCCCGGGCACCGAAGTCAAGCTGACAGGCCTGTAATTTCCGGGATCATCCTTCCAACCCTTCTTATACATGGGTGTCACACTGGCTGATTTCCAATCTGTTGGAACCTCCCTGGTCAGCCAGGACTGTTGGTAAATGATGGAAAGTGGCTTGGCGAGCTCTCCAGCCAGCTCCTTCAGGAAATCAGATGCAGCTTTGAAGGCTGGCAATGTAAATGCATTGCAGAAGGAGGGTGCAGAGAGCTGGGGATGAGCCTCTTGAACCAAGTAATAAGTGATAGAACCAGAGGGAATGTCCTCAAGTTGTGCCAGGGAAGGTTTTGACTGGATATTAGGAAGCATTTCTTTACAGAACGGGTTGTTAGGCATTGGAATGGGCTGCCCAGGGAGGTGGTGGAGTCCCCATCCCTGGAGGTGTTTAAGAGTCAGGTTGACATAGCACTGAGAGATATGGTGTAGCTGAGAATGGTCAGTGTTAGGTTAACGGTTGGACCAGATGATCTTCAAGGTCTTTTCTAACCTAGATGATTCTGTGATTCTTTACCTGGATATATATTTGCTGTGATACATATGAGAGTACCAACCCATAATAACAGCTGAAGTAATTTTAAATTACAATGAAAGATTTTGATGATAACATTTAAATGAAAAAAAAAGTTCTTTCTAAGGAGTAATGTACTTTCTAATCTGTCTATCTCTTCAGTGTGTGTGCTATGGCCCTTTAAGAAAAGTCACTGGTCAGTGGTACCTTCTTATCCTTCATGAATTTATAGCATTGTGATCATCTATGGGGAGCTTACTGTGAAAAAACAAATTTAAGCATGTGTATTTCAAACTTTAAGTTGCCTTTGGATTCCCTCTCCCTCTCTGGATGAAGAATTTGTTTCTTGAGAAAAGAAAGTAAGATAAAACATACTGGGTAACAACTTAAAAGAAGAGAATAAATTAATGACAGAAACAGCATCAAGAAAAAGTCAAGAAAAAAACAGGAGTATTCACTACATCAATTTCTGTGATAGGTATGAATTCACAGGCAAATTTTTAATGGCAGGCATATTAATTGTGCTCTGCTGAGGCTAAATGGAAACAAATGGATTTATCTGCTTGGATAATAGGTCCTTTATTCAGT
This sequence comes from Athene noctua, assembly GCF_965140245.1. NCBI lineage: Eukaryota > Metazoa > Chordata > Aves > Strigiformes > Strigidae > Athene > Athene noctua. The sequence goes on from NC_134038.1 coordinate 44,459,343, forward strand.
TCCCATATATGCTAAACCACCAAGGAACCAACTTTTTAACTAGCTCTTTACAACCATTCATGTCTATACAGATAAACAATTAAAAACTAGTACCTGCTTTTTATTTTATAGACACAGCTTCCTCTGAAAAATTTCTTTTTCAAGCAGGGTCAAGATGGTAAATTTTGTATAGTATACCTCAGTACCAACTTACCAAATGGCTCAATATGGACATCTGTTGAGTAATTTAGGATTTTTCAAGTCTGGAAAAAACAACATTTACAACTACTTCAGTCTAACAGTAAATGCTGTTCTTAAGGGAAGGTTTAACTCAAAGACAGTGGGCCAGATCCACAGATGCCATTAATTAGAGATGGATTTGTCAGTAATTTGGCCAGTAATATGCATCAGATGATCTCTCCAGCTGAGGATGTTCTCCACAGATAACAACCCAAATGATCTAGGAACATAATTGCTATACTGTAAGTTTCTTTCAGTTCTTGCAAATATGTCTCTTATCTTACACTTTTAATTGTATTTGTAGGCTTTCTTATATGTAGACCCTTGTGCAAGCACAAATATCTTTTATGTTCCAACAGAAAACTCATGTTAAATCTTCTGTGAAGGGGGAGGTGCTGCAGTTAATGTTGGGAAAAAAAATAAATTGGTCTGGTTGAGTTTTGCCGGGTTTCCTACCTGTGGACTTCCCTAAATCTTTCATGTATAGAGCTCCTCTGAAAGTTATGTAGGGTTATTTCATATCTAATGCAAATTTTATCTTCAGTGACAACAAAGGAGAGCTTTACAATGTATATAAGGGATACCTGAATAGCAATTTATATTGACAGTGTGTTCATATAGGTTTAAATGACAATAAGGCAGTGTTCCTTAAACTAATTTTTTAACAAGTTCTCCATAGTAAACCACACACTTGTGCAATGTTAAGTATTACAGGGCATAATATAAGCCATATGCCTAAGCATTCACCAAGCAGCAACTTGTCCCTGACCAGGCCCCTCACTTCACCTTGGAACTGTTTTATTATTCTCTTAATCTTGTTCTCTTATTTATAGAGATATCTAACACCAGATCTGAACTCTCATAGTTTAGATTAAAGTTAAATTAGGTTAGAATAATATGAAACATGTACTAAAAATGTGCCACTCCCCCAAATTGGTATAGTCTAATATTATGAACTAAGGCTTATATCATGCTGTAGAGTTGTAAATTTCTAGCTTTCTAAAACACCATATCAGAGGACTATCCAGATTGTCTAGGTAAATGATCTTCTGATTTAAAAAAGTTTTTAAGGACCTTTATTCAAGACTATAAATATGTAACATTGGAAATCAAAAACTTGTTTCCACACCTTATGATATTAAATTCAGGTGTTCTTACTGAACATTTCTATATTGATAAAACAAGTACTTTACAGATGTTTCTAAAAGATACATTTATTTCCCAGAATTTTAATGCTGTCAAGTGGATGGAATGACATAAGACATAAAAAGATAGGAAAATACATTCTGAAAATTAATTATTGTGTCTACATGAAATTCTGTCTGAATATTATATGTTCACATGTTTATCTGTTCTGTGGATTTTTTTAATGAATGAGGAGTGTTAACACAGCAGCAAAGGACAACTCTGACATATGGTGATAGTACTTTGTTATATTTTCCTGAAGTTTAGGGTTACTTAAAAATATAAGAGGACATTTTTAAACATTCATATTTTCCATTAAGAATGTCAGTAGTGCTCCTCTCAAAGGGAAAGAAACAGGTCAGAATTGTGGCCTTTGGTAAATATGGATTATATTTTGCCTTGAGAGATGTTCAAATCAAACTCTCTTGCTGTATCTAACTTGAGTAGGTATACTTCGCAGTCCTGATTCCCCATTTGGTAAGACCGTAAGTGTGGTGTAGAGTGAGTTGTGCACTTTTGGATTTCATCCTCATCTACAGTCAAGATACATTAAATTGTCAATCCAGACCCAAGACTCTGGCAAGTTCTCCTTAGTCCCTTGCTTAAATCTCTAGGGGAGATTCTAGTACTTCACAATCACTACTGGAGCATCTAAGCACCAGAATGAAAGATGAAGGTGTACACCGTGCTCTTCTGAAATTTCTGTCAAATGTAGTATTTGTATTTCACTTTGATTAGGTGATTATGCTTCCCATTCCTTTTCCTGAAATGCTTGCCTATAGCAGAAGCAATGCCATACATACCAAAATGTTTAAACATTTTAAACGTCTTTCTGTTTAGACAGAGCATTGGTGTTTCTGAAGATTCTTTTACCACTTTATTCCTGCTGCAAATTTTGACTGTCTCAATGGTTTCAGGATGTTTTAGGACTTCCTACATCACAGCAAAATGATACCACATGACGTAAAGTGGGCACACATTGCAAAGGCAGAAGCCACTTCAGCCTCCAGTATGTTCTTAACTGCAGTTTGCAGAGCTACTAAGCTATATGGGAGCCTTACAAGTGACATGTATCCTGTGGCATAGTAGTGGAACACTCCCTCATTTCCTGCATGCCTTCTAAGCAAGAGGCATTCCCAGAGTAAGATGAAAACAGAGGCAAACTCTCTCCATAGATCATAAGTAGGATAGAGTACCTTGTGGCTATATCTAAAGTTAAAAAGTTCTTAGGTTAAACATTTGATGTCTGCTATGGTTATACATGCAAACAGCATATTTCAAGGCAACTCCTGTTTCTAGTAAGCAGATTCCCCATCTTTACCCTAGCTTGTGGAAACAGTCCAAGTTTAACAATATCCCAGGCAGGTTTATGGAGCAGATTTTCTCACATAATGAACAATAACTTACTTGGGCCTTTTGGACTGGATGATGCTACTTACATTTTTGGTATTTATCATAAATGGCTAATCCTAACTCTAGTTTCTGCATCTGTGATCAAAATGAAAGTTTTTTAATTGCAAATATGAAACGCATTCCTTCTGCATGCAACCAGCTGTAATGACCATTAGTGTACAGGAGTGTTGCTTTGGCATATCTCCATATGCCATTAATTTCCATACTTTTTATCCTAACATCCATCTTCTGTGTTTTAACATCTTTCAGGTGCTAGCCTATCTTTCTAAGAATAATATCCATAAAGTGTAAGAAATTTATTGTGAACACTTAACAGGGTGCTAAAAATTTAAGCTTTTTTTTCCCAGCTTCACAGGATGAAAAGATGTTTCAATTGATTTATAGTTTTAAATTGTACATTCTACAATTGTGTTCAAAATCTATATCTTTTAACTTAGATTATTTATGATTTATGCAATGTCTATATAGGTCTGTAGCTAATCTTTAGGCTTCTGTCAGATACATTTGTTTCCTCTTCAACTGAAATTAACATAAACAGTTTCTGGGGAAAAGACAGAAAATATCAATGTAATACATACCACCTAGTGTTTTCATACATATTGGAAATGTGTGTGTATGTTTTTTTAAGTATATATATGTATGCACTATCTACCCCAGCTACTTATAGGTGACAGAAGCTTTTGAAGCCAGTTAATTTTCATGTCCACTTGAATAAGCTGCAAAACTGACTTTTGTTTAAATACGTATTTCATAGGCTATTCATGATTTATACACACAGATTTTGGTGAGTGTGTGGAATTAGACTTACAGCATCTATTTTCTTTCTAGATGAGATCACTTTATGAGTATAGCTGTTTTTTAATGAGATAATCAAACTATATGGATATTTTCTGCAGTTTTATTATATAGTATTAAAGAATAAAGGCTGTCCTTTTGTTTTAAAGGGATCTACTATATATATTGAAGGACTCTGATGTGTCAGTAGCCATATACCATATATTTGTGTGAACAAGACAAAATATGCCACACATGGAGAAATCCCATCAGATTTAAGAATAGGAAGCATAAAAGAGTTCTCCAGACCCTACAGAGCCTCTCCAAGTCTTCCGAGCAGTTAAAATTGTTTTTAATTGTTTCATAGAATTTTAAAGCAACTATGAGAAAGTTCTAAGATAAATTGTATCATATTTAATCCTTCTTGACTGATTGTCATTTGCCTTAATGTTATGAATTTTTGCAGTACTGTTTTTAGTATTCTGTTTCAGTCCAGAACTTCAATTTACTCTTGAAAAGCCTTTTGAACCTTCTCCAAACCAGGAATCCTGTGATTTAGCTAGCTCTAGGTGGAGATCTGTCCTTAATATCAAACTTCAATCTCCTTTGTTGCAAATTTTGTAAATTATTGCTTGCACTGTCCTTGGTGAACATAGACAACAGTTGATCATTGTCCTCTACAGAAAGGGCATTATACATATTTGAAGACTGTGATCATATCCCAGTTCAGTCTTCACTCTTCTAGACTAAACAAGTTCCATTATTTCAACCTTTCCTCATAGGTCATTTTCTGCATCTCTTATCATTTTTATTACTCTTCTCTGGACTCTATCCAGTTTGTTTACATCTTTCATAATGACTCAAGCCTGGCCTGTGTCTGCTAACAGAAACACATTCTTCCTAATGTAGTTAAGACTTGGTTTTAAAACAAACAATTAAGACTAAATGGTTTGATCAAAGTGACTCAGGTGTAAAACATGTTTGTGTGAGAGCTCTGTCTTCCTTACTAGGCCTAACCAATGCTTGTACAATTTTGTTAGCCAAGACAAAAAAAAAAAAAAAGCATGGTTTTTAACATATGGGAATGATTAAACTAATTTTGGAAAAATCCTGAGGTGCATTCTGTCCTTTCTGACTACCTCTGTCAGGCAGGAGATGTCTACAGAATTTTACTTTTTTTGTGAAAGATGATTGATACGGTACTCCTGACCTACTGCAACACTTAGGATCTGCAGCTTATATGCAGACAGAAACAGTGATTGTCCAAATGTTATAACAATCACTTTCTCTGTAGAGCTAGAGAGTTATGCTTTGCTTTAAAAAAAATCTACTATAAGCATTTAAAAACAATCCTCAGTCAGGAATTTAGAGCAAAATCCTAGACTTCACAGTCATGGAAAGTTAAGCATTGGATTTGACCTGATATATCATAAATGATAAGCAAATGAACTACAACTTGATCTGGCATTTGATATCTGTTCAGAAGAGTGAAATATTGAATTAAGGCATTTTGTGTCTACAGAACAAGTCTTATGAGGAGCAGCTGAGGGAACTGGGTTTGTTTAGTCTGGAGAAAAGGAGGCTCAGGGGAGACATTCTCTATAACTATCTGAAAGGATGTTGTAGTGAGGTGGGTGTCAGTCTCTTTTCTCAACTAATAAGTGATAGGATGAGAGGAAATGGCTTTAAGTTGCATCAGAGGAGGTTTAGATTGGGTATTAGGAAAAACTTCTTCACTGAAAGGGTTGTCAAGCATTGGAACAGGCTGCCCGGGGAAGTGGTTGAGTCACCCTCCCTGGAGTTATTTAAAAGATGTGTAGATGTGGTGCTTAGAAACATGGTTTAGCAATAGACTTGGCAGTGTTAGGTTTATGGTTGGACTCAGTGATCTTAAAGGTCTTTTCCAACCTAAATGATTCTATGAATACCATATTGCTGGTGCTCAAGAATATACCAGATTCTTTAACCTGAAATTAGAAGGTGACCTTCAACCTTAAGGATTATTGTCTGGATTCATTTTGTTCTTCTTGCGTGAAATTCAGTTCTATATGGAGGGATGTTTTTCCCCTTGGTGTTATCTATTTAGTTTACAGTTTCTTACAGAAACCATAGAAGACTTTAGAATTTTATTAGATTATACTTTTTTAATGGTTGGGATTTAAAGCATGTCTACATTAAGCATGTCTCTACCAATAAACTAGTGAAGCAGAATTCCAAACAATTCCAAGAATTTGGTTTACCAGAAGTGAGTACGCTTTGTGCAAGTATGCAGCAGATAATACCTGGGTACTGCAAAGTATAACTGCCTGTGAACAAGAAGCTACTTTGGTTCTGAAGTGCTGCTGTAATGTTGTGTGCAGTTTCATCCTGGTGCTCAGAGCAGCTAACTGTTGGAAATATGTCTGCTTTCCTTTTTGCTGACTGCTTAGTAAGAGCTGCTTCTAACAGCTGATATCAAACAGTGAATTTTTATCCAGGACATTCACTTTGGATTGAGATATAGTCATCAGTCGCCTTTCTTTCCCTCCCCACATTCCCTACATCCTAACTCCTCCTCTTCTCTATATCCATATCCTCCTATTAACTTTCCCAAACAACTCAGCTACAGACTGCACACTGTTCAGGTACAAGCATCCTCTCTCCCAAAGACTTTTCCAAGCTTCTTTCTTCTTCAGAAGACTTCTGTGCACACAAAGATTCAGAGTACACCTTTCTGAAGAGCTGATCTGATGGCTTGTCTTCAGCAGGTTCCTCAGAATTACAGCCTGACTCTCCTAGGCTCTGAGTCAGTCTGTGCTGGCTGGTGAGCAGCTGAGGGGGTGCCCACTCCTGACTTACCTGCCTCAGGGAGGTGCTGCACCCCTTCTGAATTTATTAGGAAATTTATTTCTGAAATGGCAATACAGGTTCAGATCCTCATAGGACATACAAGACATGTAGCAGACCACTAGGAGTAACAGCAAAATTATTTAATATGTTCTTTAGATCTTACAACTAGCAGATCGGTCTGATCAAGACCAATGGTCAGTGAAAAACACAACCAGGAGTTGGGGAGAGGGAGAAAAGAAATTAATGATTAGCAGAACCAAAAAAATCCATGGAAAAGGAAGGGAAGAAATTTGGAGATTGAATTGCACTGTGTTATTTTTTTAATACTTACTGATCGCTTCTTGTTTAGATTTCCAGTCTTTAGCATTTTACTAATTCCTAAGTCTTGACCATTGTTTTTTTATATAGATGCAAGTGTAAAGAAATAAAGGATATTAATTGCTTAGTGTAACTTCCTTAGCATTAGCAGCTAAATGTGCTGAAGCTTTAGGCCCCAAGCTGTGAACTTTTACCTAGTTAACTAAAAGGAGGCCAGCTTGAGCTGGAAGATAAGGAAGCAAGGAAGGCCACCTACACTCATCGGCAGAAGCTTAGAGATAAGAAAAGAAAGGCCTGCCTTGAGACAATGAAGGAACCCAGTAAGAAATAGGAAAACTCCAGGCTCTAATATTACTACTGGTAAGAACTGCCACAAGAGGGGTGGGGGATTTAGATTATGAAGGTATAATTGCCCAAGGATTTCCTTGTTCAGGGTCCCCTCAGTGGAGGCCCCCAGTTCAAGCCCGTTTCTACTGCTATACCACTCAAATTACCTTATTGGACTTAAAGCCTGAGACTCTGCTATGGGACACCTAGGGTGGTGAAGCTTTAAGAGTTTGGTGACCTAGATGGGACACTAGGCCACCACTGTTGGATCCTCTTGTCTTGAAACATCCAACTGCCAGCAGCAGGTGAGTTCACCTGGGATCTTTGGAGTGGGAGGCATTGAAGGGTGACTGTTAAAATTCCCTGAGTAGATCTTGTGAAAATACTGTAGTGGGTTCAAGTCCCTGTCTGTATCAGAGTGGATTTGAGTCCATCTCCTGCTGCGGCTTACTTATAGGTGTGCAGTCTGATCAGCATAAGGGGCACATAGAAGGGGGTTCAAGTCCCTCTTAGTAACTGAAAATGATGAGAAACACACCCGGCGAAGAGAAGGGGCCACTCTTAGCCAAGATATTGGAAAAATGGTAAAAGGTTTATGATACAGCTAGTCTGTCAGAAAGATGCATGGTTACTATGTCAGGAAAATTGCAACAAAAGAGGGTAAGTTAACAGAATGGTGGCCACTGCAGGGGACTTTTGACAAGCAGCAACTCACCTTTTTGTGATATCATCTAAAGGATAGATTCCCAGTACAGATGGATTATTGGTATGTTTTGGATAACTGAGTGTGGGTGAGGAAACATCCAAGCTGATGTTACAGGGAGAAAGGGACTTTACCTAAGGTAATGTTTGTGGTAGCAGATGCTAGAACCCCAGATAACATGCTGACAGTGTCTGCCCTGCCTTATATGCCTAATGCTCTTCTCTGTCACCTATTTCTACTTCGTTGACAGCCAAACTCTATCCTATGGTCTCTAATGTCTTGTCTAATCTTTCCACTCTACAGCAAGAAGAGATGGATGGAGTCAACCCTCCTCCTGTTATTATTGCATGTATTTACTAACCAACCCTGGAATCCCAGTGACTTAGCCTTGTGGGGCAATAAAATGTCAAGGCTGAAAGAAGATGCTGAAAGATGTGACCAATTATTTTCTAACATATGCACAGTATATAACCTGAGTTGGGGAGCTACTCAGATACTTTTGAAAGAATGGTTTTGGCTGGGTAAGATAAAAGAATTAAGATGCAGAGTTGACAACAGGCCAGTAGAAACTGAAACCCCTGACCAGCAAATGACCGAATTGGGGTTATAATGATACAGGGTATAAGAGCCACTTGTGAAATGGGACTCAAACTTAGAGGACATTAAGGTATGCAGTGAGCTAGAAGTAAATGGGACTAACATGAGATTCTGAGTGTGGACAAAGACTAGACAAACACCCCAGTGATTTCTGGGGATGGCTCCAACAAACCCTGTTAAAATATGGGGGAATAACCCCACAAAACAGCAGTGATGCACTTGCAATTAGTGTCTTTGTGGACAAAGGGTCCCTGACATATGGAAATACTTTAAAGAACATATGCCAGGTTGCCAAGGGGAGACTTGACAAAAATTTTAAGTATGGCAATACTCATATATGATGGGTAAGAAAAGAAACAGAAGGCTGAGCAAGTGAAAGAGAAAGAAGGCAAGAGAACAAGAAGTTAACTTACTGGGCACAGCCCTTTTAAGGAATCTGCAGATGAGAGATAGGGGTCAAGGAAGAGAAAGGCCAGGCATGGGTGTTGGCCCAAGATCAGGAAATAGAGAATGAAAGAATAGAGAATGAGAGGAAGTGAAGAAAGGGAATGTTATTACAGGAATCTGGGATGTGTGCAACAAGAATTTTCCCTTTGTCCATGGGGGACACCAAAGGAAGAAAATTATCAATATGAAGAACTATCCCATGAAAATAACCACTCACAATGACAGGAGGAAGGAGACCTGGTAGATCTTGAGGGATTAGAAGGGTTAGAAATCTTTAGTATGTGAGAAACCCATTTAGATCCAAATGGACATGTAATAGGTAAAGTAGAAGACCCTGAAGTTCAATTTTTGATAGCTAGGGGAGCAACATTATCCCTTTGAATTTTACTCCCAAAGGATTTAAGACCATAGATAAAATTTTAATACACAGAGTCCCAGAGCAAGGAAAAAAGAAATTTGAGTAAACCCCTCTTAATAACAGGAAACAAAAGTATACATGGAAGATTGATATTAGCAGAGGATTCTCCAGCATGCTTGCTAGGGAGAGATCTCTTGCAGGCTTTAGATGTGAAATTATGCTTGTTATCTGAAGGAATAGACCTAATAACGATGGGAATGAGTGTATTCTTAGAAAGCCCAAAGAATTAATCTAAAATACTGAAGGCACTAGAATCCGTAGCAACAAAACTATGGATTACAACCAGCACTAATGTAGGATTGCTAGTGTTGGCTCAATCTATGAACATAAAAACAAAAGGAGGAACTCCAGTGGCTGTAAAATAGTATTCTAGTCCCCAAGAAGCTGAAAAAAGCATCCAAAAGCAAGTATACCAGTATTTAGCCCAATTAATTTTAAAAGTATGTGTGTTTCCACATAATACACCTATACTTCCTGTAAAACAGAATAGATTGGATGAAGATAGGGACCCAGAATATCATTTTGTACAAGATCTGCAGACAAGAAGCCAGTACGTAATCCCTCCTAATCCAATGGTGCCCGATTCCTCAACTATACATTTACAAATACCACATTGGGCAAAAGATGGGAATGATGCAGTGTTGGAAACCTGCCCCTTACCAGTGAGGTGCTGAGCAGCCAAAGGTGCTCTTCTATCCTGAGCCCTGCACACTGCATCACAGGGATTAGTGCCTGTACATTAAATGGGAGATACATAGACAAAACCTTTCTCACAAGCTTATCCTTTGCAATGCTTTTTATCCATAAATAGATGACAGCTGTGTATATGACCCAGTCAGCTTTAAAAGAAACAGGCACTCCATGTACTCAATGTGAGTACTATTTAGGTTAAGAACAGTGAGTCCTTTCGTAGTACTACCAGCACTCCACAAGATGTCATACTATGACAAAAATGGCAATTTCTGTGTACCTGGAAAGTAAACTACAGCGCTAACCTGCCAGAAACAGCAGCCTGTTCAGGCAGCTTTAGCTGAAGTTGTTCAGACAAGCAGAAGGCCACCCTTGAGCAAGAATGTTTTGAGATCTACTGTAATCCCTTGCCTAGCACTGAATTGCCAACTTAATCTATAAATTATTTAGAGAACATGTGAACAAATTTGCCCTTAAGCAGTAACTCTTAGCTCTACACAAGTTTCAGACTCAGTGGAAGGGAAAGGAATTACACCAGGTTGCCCAACTAGAAACTATTGTGTCTTCTATTTTGAATAAACTCTATGGTTAGCAAGAGTGGATTATAAATGTACCAAAACCAAGAAAGTTTATTGCATAAAGTGAGAGGTTTAAGACTTGCAATGAGTACTTCTTTGAATACTTCTAGAAGTTGCTGGGTTTTTAAATAAAAGAATACTTACTCTGCTGCTGTACAGCTTACTACTCAGAGCAAAATTAACTTACTTTACTTTTAAAGAAGTCATAGTGTTTTTCCTTTAGTCTTATTTGTGCCCTTCATATATTTATAGGCTTTAAACTAATTTCCAATAATTTTTTTCTTGTTTGAAGGAAAACATCTCTGCACTCAGAATATAAATACTGGGTGAAATCACCCTTGCAGTGTTTGTGAAGGGACAGGGGAAATTTTGAAGTGGAGTTGTGTTTTGCCAATTATCAGGCCTAGCATAAAGGACACAGCCAGTATAAAGATGAACCAATAACCAAATTGTACTTGATACAAAAGGATCAGTACATGGGTGAGTGCTGGGGGTACTAACAAGTCAGTCAGATCATACATAATCAACATAAATCCCCATGATTCCAACACCACCACCACCACACAACCAACAATGAGTAGTGATGAAACGCAGTCTCCCATAGAAGGGACAGGAGACAACCAGATCAACAAGCCAAACACATAAGACCAAGGAAGCCAGACCTGACTAGAGCCCAGTCCCAGGGAGGCAGAAGGTCCTCCCCCAACAGGGAACTCTGCACAGTGCATCCACCTCACAGACAGACACTGCCCCTGCCTGCAAGGGGTCCCAGCTTTTACCCCTAAGTGGGACACCTGACCTTTGCTCACTTAATGCAGACACCTGGGGCTCATTTACCCAATGGCTCTGTCTGCAAGGCTGGCACCACCCTGGAGGGAAGCCTAAAGGTAAACTCACCCCCCCTTTGTGAAGGGCTGTGGGAATCACCCATATGTCAACCTTAATTTGGGGCTGAAACCCCAGCATTTCAAGTTGCTAGACACTCCGGTCATAGAAGTGCTAAAGGAAGCATTTTGTGCTAGTCAATAACACAAAAATGGTCTTGTGAAAAGCATCACAAACCCCTGTGACACTGTTATCACAATGGCTATGTCCATGCAAACACTCCAAGCCTGACTGCATTTCAGAAAATGTGATGTTCTAAACAGAAAGAACCAGAGGCTTTAGGTAAGATTCATGACAGTTGCATGTAGTAGGTTGTGAGTGAGATGGTAAAGACAGGAAGAGAATGCAGAATCAATGGCATGAGATTACAAGAAGACAGGTGCCAGTATCTTGGATTCCAGACATACCAGTTTTGGTCAAAACTTGAGTAAATGGTAAGTATAAGTTCGTGTCAAAGGAAAGAAATGTAACTTTACTGATGGGCATTTAGATGCTTGGCTACACAAGAAATATATCTTTAGACCATTCTAGCAAATTCTGCAAGTTTTGTTATGCTCTATTGTTTATTGCGGTTTCATTCCATAATTTCTTAAGGTTTAGAATGAAGAACATGGTGATTAAATGTAAAATGAGATAAATTGAGTAAAATCTGGGTTCTATGTTGGGATAAGATACTTAAAAGGCTTATTAAGACAAAATATTTTTTTTCTTTACAAAGAAATATTGAAAGTAGTTTAATTTGAATAAAATCAAATACCAAAGAAGAAAAGTAAATGTGAATCAACATAGCTACCTCCTCCTTCTTTTTCACCAAAAAATTTGTTGTTTAGCTGAAACTAGCGATGACGTCACCATTGTCAAGAGTGCAAGAACTCCCAGTCAGTTTGGCAATAGGCTGGAACAGAGTTGTGAAAACATGTAGCTGAGTTTTGGCATACTGTAGAAAAAAAAAAATAAATAAAAAAAAAAAATCAGGTGTAACAGAATTGCTGTAAGTGTAATTTTGGATCCATTGCTGTAATTATTGTAACATATGTTTAAAAACCCCACAACATTTGCAACATCAATAGATATAATTAAAATTATATTTATTTTCCATCAACTCCAGACTGGAAGATTCCTTACCTCCTCACCATCCTTCAGTATTTATTACCAAGTTACAGATTATTTTCAAGGCCAATATCACTTCCCCCCCCCCAAATTGTGAGCACTGCTATTAGAGTGCTCTTATGTTATCAGTATGGCAAGGGTTTTAGTAAGTCTTTATTCAGGTAACTTGTCCATGAACTCTAATGGGCTTACCATGGATCTAATCTTCATTGAAGGTTTTAGCTGTAGAATTTTTTTTGTCCATTTTGGGGTGAGAAAAGGGTAGAGGAGTTCTGGTTTTTGTCATGTTGCATAAAGGTACCTAACCAGATAGTTTGTGGCATCTCTAAAGGAAGCCACTGAAATTTGATTAGCAGAGATTGCACATTCCCTGTTTATTCTGTTCCTATATACTGAATACTAGTGTAATGGCTGAGTAATAATGTATTGACTGCTAATGCTTGTTGACAAGATCTTTTGAAAAATAAATTAAATGTAGAAACATTAGAATACATAATTCTTGACTTCTTTTGAAGTGTCTTTCCTATTTACTGTTGTGGAATATGATGGGGAGCAATATGGCTTTGAATGGGTTGTTTGCCCTTTAAAATACTGGAAGTACAACATAAGAAGGTATGCATGGTAACTAATATTCAGATTTTATTTATGCAGATGTTTAAGGAATAATATCTTTCTTGGACTGCCCAACTATTCATTCTAGAGGTAGTGATGTACTTAGTGACTTCATATCTCTTTTATGTATTTTGAGATTTAAAAATATCACTGTCAGGACCTACTTACAAGTTCTAAAAGGTGTTAAATGTGACCAAGCAATGGGAAATAAAAATGTGCTCCTGAAATGTGAGTACCAGATATTGAAGGAAAACAGGAAAACAAACATGGTTAAGTCGTGTTTTTGTATGCTCATGACTATAAATTAAATAACATGTTTTCTCCTACAGACTGTCTCTCCTTAAAAACAAACAAAAAAGAGAACCCATACAGTGCTAATTTGTTTCTTCCTTCAGTCTTTAACCTACCCAGTAGTCAAAGGAATGTAGTATTTCATTGTAAAGGAACAAAGTACTTTACCTAATGCAAAGCAAAATAAGTCTTTTTTCCTGTCCTAACCTCTCTTTCTCCACCCCCTCACCCCCCACCCCCACTATTCTTTGACCAAAAGTATCCTATCTTTGAAAGACTTACACTATTCAAATGCTGTTGATAAGTTTATTTCACACTAAAGGAAATGGGAGGAGATAGCAATTTGCTAATTATGTAGGGGTCTTCTGTGCAAGAACACTACAGAATGAACCTGGTTGGAAAAGGATAATGAATAAACAAACTCTGTTGAAATAATTTACATTACACCTTTTATATATTTCTAACTAAATACTCATGAAAAGGAACTAGAGAAGTAACTGATACTTTGAAGAACAGTTCCATCTTTCTAATGAAAATAAGAAAATTGAGGACCAAATTATCTCTAATTTATAATAGGTTTATCTCTACCTTTTTATGTCAAGGGGAATTGTTTATTAAATAAATACTGACAATTTTACATACACTCTATGACAGTAATGGAGGGATGCAATAGATATCTGCCAGTCTTGAGTTGTGCTAAGGAAGGTACTACTTGTAAGGAAAAATGAAACACATGTAATATTCTATTGGACAAACTGTTTATTTTGGTGTATTTTGAGACACACAAAGCCTATTCTTTGAGTAATGAGAGGAGAAGCTTGTTTGGTCTCTTCCTGAGTGTTGCAATGTTTGTGTTTCCTCTTATGCCCATGCTCAGATCCGTTGACTGAGTAAGAAATAGTAACCTTCCCTAAAGCCTTGTCTTTAAGCTGCTATGGCCGAAGCTTCAGTCTTTATGAGAAATGACTATAATAGTTGGGACAGAGAATAATAGATTCTTGGTAGTAACATGGTTTAGAAGCCAGCTAATGAGAAGGGGAAAGCTGGCAGTAATGAAAAATGAGTATTGATTTCAAGAAAAGGTGGTAATAAACAGAATCCTTAGGGAGCTTAACTGCTATTTTTACTTACTAAGTTTGCCAGTGACATTTGCTGAGGATGCAGGACGAGGAGGTGTGATCAATATAAAGGACATCTGAGATCTCAAAGATAACTAATATCTAGATGATCTGAAGCCTTAAGGAATAGAATTGGAGTAAAAGTGATTAGTATAAAATGTAATATTTAAGCTGAAAAGTGACTAAACCCAGATGTAATGTAGGTGCTTTTTGACTTTTAACAGCTGGAGAGAAGGACATGATGCAGTGATTCAGTTATCTTGTGAGCATGAGTCATGTCATGGTGCTGTGAGATGATAAATTCAGTGCCTATTTGCCTCAGCAGAGGTAAGCACATGTAGAAAGGACAGATGTGAGTTCCTCTGAAATGCTCTTCAAGATTAGGGCCCCTGGTGTTAAAGATGAACTTGACTTGGAGAAAGTGCAGGGAAGGACTACTAAAATGAAGCAGGGAATAGATCTGCATGTTCTTGTTTGACCAGGTTCTTATCAAATTTCAGTTTTCTTAACTGTGAAAATACGTTAGTGGAAAGAGAAGTATATGAGATAAGGTGCAATAGGTACAGCAAGAAGTATGTGCAAACTCATCAGTCTGAAAACTAGACAACACTATATAGTCGTCACATCAGTGAGGTTCCAAAACAATCTAATAAGAATAATAAGGACAGAGATGTTCTGTTTTGTAAGCATAGGACTTAGAATATTGTTATAGCATCCAGATCAGTAGTTTTAACAAAGGTAGATGTATTGTTCCACATTCTTTTGAATTATGCAGACATGCTCAATGTTCTCCAAAACAATATTCTTAAGAATTTAGTTTACGTTTTTCAGTATTTCAGACACCTTGACGAGAAGTGTCTTGTGTAGAATACTAAACAAAACATTAATTGCAACATGCTTTCCTTCTATCCAGATAGCCAGAATAGATACTGCGAAGAGACTGACTTAAATGAATGAATGGCATTCTTCCAAGTCACAAGGAAATAGACTATGTGACTCATAATTTGTAGTTTACTAAACAATGATCAGGATTATGAGAAAAATTACTACAGTACATTTCATTGGAATATGTAAATGCCTAAGGTTTTATTTTTCTGCCTTTCAGGTTCCATATATATACAAGTACTTGTCAGCCTACAAAAAAAAAAAAAAAAAATATTGACATCCTGTCCACTTACTCAGACAAAACACCCTAAAATAGTAGAGATGCTAATTGGGTGATCTGATCACTTTACAAATATTTTAACATTTACTGAGAAAGATCCGAAACTCAAGTTTTCTACCTGCTTGGCTGAAAGAAATTTTAGCTTTCTTGATGTTTTTTTGACTTGTAACATCCTTGTTCAGGGCTAGAAGGTCCAAGACCCAGATGAAAGGGCTTAGTTTAAATTCAGTTTTCTTATCTCTGAGGTGAGAATCTAAAATCTGCAGAATCATTTAAGATCCTCCATCATTCCTTCTGTCTGGCCTATTCCACAGTGTACTCTTAGGAGTTTTGTACAGAGATTTAAGTAACAGAGTCAGTAGCAGTGCCTGAAAGCACTCAGCTGTCCTGTCTGATGAACAGGGTTTTCCCATGGATTAATTTGCCACCATCTAACAGAAGGTGACTTCTGAGTTCCTGTGTTCTGTGGAGGTCTTTATCAGAAAGCTACAGTCTGAGGTGGAAAGGCAGTCCTACTCCCTAGTCTAAACTATGAACATTTTGTCCTTTGTATGTTTTGTCAAGAAAATATCAACATTTTGGACTGGGAAAAAAAAAAAAAACAACAAAAACAAAACAAAACAAAACAAAAAAAACACAACAAAAAACAAACCAAGACAAAACAGCAGAGACAAGAACTTTCTAGTGCTTTAAATTAATGTGAACATATTTATTCCAATAATTATTTTGACTCTGAAAATCTTATCACAGTCTCTATCCCAAATATGATTAGAATCTATTGAACAGACTTCTGAGGAAGCAGTGAATTTTTTTTAACTGAGATGGCTTCGTCAGCCCTATGCATACTCCAAATGTAACCAGATAATTTAACAGTCCTTTTCTGCATTTGTATTCAGCACTATTTTATCATTCCCATATAAGTGAAAATTTAAGGAGTGTTGATGTAATTAATTCAATATTTAAACACATATAAGAAAGAAATTCTGTTTCATTTATCTTGTATAAAATCGCATTATGAATCATTGTTTTGTTACCATGTCTTATTAAGTATTAAAAAACCCCAAACCAAGACAAAACCAACAAACAACTTATTTACTGAAAGAAAGGTACTGTACAGCAAAATGACTTAATGGTCTTTGGTACTGAATCAATAGGACAATGTATTTTCCATTAGTTACCTTTTTTTTTTTTTCATATATATTGGCTATTAAGTCTACTTTTTACAGCCTCTTTTAATAGTGCAGAAACTTTTAAACTAATTTATATGCCACACTTCCTATAATTTCTGTGATGGAAAATATCAAGTCAGATTCCTTTTACATCATGAAAATAGGAAAAAATATCTGAATAATTCTTATTTTGCTAAATTTTACATTTGTACTTTAAACTCCTGCTTAGAACAATTGAGAATCAAATAATAAATGATTCTTCATTAGTGAAAGCAATTTTGTTACCAAGTGAGGTATTATTTTGTCTTGTAGAAGTTTCATGACTCAACAGCTGACTGGTGGCGAGACTGCCTTGAGAGCTTTTCCCCCAATCTACTCAATAGTTATTTATTTTATTGCCAAAGCACAATGTAGTTACTATTTTTGATGGAAAAAGAGATAGATAGATAGAAATAATTACTCTAGCCTGTCTGCAGGTGAAAAAAGCTCTGGAATATTTCATTCTAATCTGTAATTTCTTCTGTATAATCCTTTTTATTGTTTACTACCTGCCAGTCTCTGAATGGTGAATTGGAAGAATTAGGCTCTCACAATTTTTTTAAAGAAAACAAATAAGCCTATTTATTCCCCCTATTCCCCTATAAGGAAGTCCCAATCCATAGGGCTGTTGGAATTAAGTTTTTTGAGGAAATTTTCAATGTTTAGAAATGTGATGCTGAATATGAGAAAACTACAGTTTAAAAGAGCCTCCCATTTTAAAAAGAAAAGGTATTTCATATTTCTCAAGATTCCTACAAAGAACTGGCAATAATAGGGAGATGGGCTGAAAAGCTGCTGAATTTCTTATGAGGACTAGACATTTAAATAAAATTCAGACCAACGTTTTGGAGCAATTTAATGGGACTTTTGCCAGTCTGCTTGCATTAAATAAATGTTATGTAAGTGGTTATAACAGTGGGTTTTTTTATTGTAGAAAGTGTGCTTTTAATAGGAATTCCTAGAATAAATTCCAGTTTTCTGTAATATTGTTTTATAATTCTGGATATTGTATTATGGAGACATTGACTGAGAAGATCAGTCTGCCTTGTATATTTAAATAAAGATTGCAGTGACTTTCTTTGAGTCTAAAATGACACCATATGGAACTAAAAACCAGTAGTTGAACTTGACAATATTTGTAAGTGATTCTTTCTTGCTGGTATTGAAATCATAGTGGGATAAAATGGTATAAGCATCAACACACATTTCTTTTGCTCTGAGGGACCTCTTTTAACAAGTGTAGCTATCAGTCACCCACTTGCATTTTGGGTACCTGCATGAAACTTCACCTCTGGTGTACTCACTGGAGTGAAGCTCTGCTGTAACAAATGACTGAAAACTTTGCTGGAACATAAATGGATCAAAAAGTTTGTGCAGAAGTTGCTTTTGGCAGTAAAAATTGCCAGGCATGCATCAGCTATTCCTCTAATTCAATAACTCTTACATCACATGTACCAGGTAATGTTAACCACCTGCTGAACAATTTCAAAGAGCCAGTTAGTTCCATCTTCATGTCTTTCTCCCGCTCCCCAGTGCTACTCTGTAGACACTTTGACGTTTGTAATAATCTTCTAAAATGTTTAAAATGTTCTGCTGCTGTTTAGTCCATCTGTTCCTTGCTGACAGTTGTCTGACCCTCTCTGTTCACCATATTGGCAACGGTTAAACTAATGCCCAAAATGGCAAAAACGTATTACCTTGTTCTCTTGCATAGCTGTTTATCTTCCCCTTGTTTATCATTCTTTAAATTAAAAAGTGAAATCCTTGCTCCAGATGCAGCCAAATCCATCACTGATCCTACTAATAATGGAAAAAAAAGTAATAAGGGTGATATTTCAGTAAACATGGATTGTGGTAGTGCTTTCCAAACATATTTTGGAGTCTGTTCAGCAACAGGGTTTAATTTTCCCAAGGGCTCATATCGCAGTAGCCCAGAAGTAAAATACACAAATAATATAAATAAAACATGAAATTTCCAAAGCATATAAATACTATAAACTTTTGCTTTTGTGGAATAAGATTACAGAAGGCATCATCAAAATCCCCTGAAACAATAGTAACATGAATAGAGAATTGTCCTTACTAGTCTTGGGTTTTAAGAGGAAAGAGATACAAATACAGCATTTTGCTTTGGATCAGCTTTAGGTTAACATTTCTGTCAGTTTAAAAGCAAATCAGACAAGATTCTGATTTGGCTTTGGCTGAGCCAAAAATCTCCTGAGCTCTTTTCAGGAGATTTTGGCCAACTTGAATAACCAAAAGGAAAAAGATATTATTTACATTCCAAAATTCTTAAATTTCAGCATATTTGGGGAATCAGATTTAAAAGAAAAATAATTTTCATGATTTTATGATGGATTTCAAACTATATAAAGAGACAAATTCCACAATAATGATTTTTGTAAATGTAAAAATCAAAGGAACTATGGTTAAATAATAAATCACTCTTCTACCAGGAAAGATTTTCAGAATATTATGCTAAAATATAATGCTTGATGTTAAAAGTGGCTTACAGAGAATGAATGATGAGCTGCCATACTTTGCTGTTCTTAATATAGTTTTTAAATAGAACAAACTTAAAAGCATGAAAATGTACAAATGAGGAAGACAGTTTATGTGTTTTTTCTTGGAAGAAGTTCTAGGCACCTCAAAGGCTTCTGCCATTCAGAACAGCAGAAATAAATGTTGGCTTTTTGTGCTTCAGCAGTTTGGGGTTTCAACAGGACTTTGACGTTGGCATGGCTTTTTTGTTTGGTTTAGTTTTGGGAGTTTGATGTGTCTTTCACCTGTAATGATTGAATACAATTTTAAGTGTGCAGGTTGGGATTGCTGGTTAGGAAGTGAGTATGATTTTAATTCTAAGCATCAGAGAATCCACAACTTCTCATCACTCTTTCCTGATTTGTTGGACAGCTTCCTGGAAATCTCCATGATGTTAAATTCCTAGTGATCTTAAGAAGAGTGAGTGGCTGTTTAATCATTGTTTCTTCATTAGGATTTTTTTTTTTCCCCTCTCCTAGTGAATTTCCACAAGTAACATTAAGATTTTTTCCTTCACTCAGTTTTTCAAACTTGAATTCTTGCTTCCCATGACACTCAAGTTTCAATTGTTCCCTAAAATCAACAATCAGATGCTGACTGCTATACTACTCCCCATTTACGACCATCTTTTGACCTGCAAAATAACAGCAAGAGGTATTCCTCAGGCATATACCAGAAGGAAGGGGAAGAGATATTTTCCTGCCAAGGATAATTTGCTCTAATCGGTCAGCCAACACATTGTCAGAAGCAGAGGTAAAACCACTAATTGGTATAGGAAAATAATAAAATAGATAATTATTTGATCTAATAACCATTCAACCTGATGAGTTTCACTGTGTTTTTGAAAAGTAATACTGGAGGTAGGAAGAATGCTCAACTTAATGTCAATTCATGGAAAAACTATGTTGGATAAAAGCATTGTCAGGCACCTAGGAAATAAAACTATGGTCTTGTCAGGAAGTAGTTAGGTTAAACTAATCTAGCTTTCCTCCAAAACAAACTAATAGGTCTTTTACATAGGAGAGAAACAATACTTTGATTGTGAGAAGCATTTTGACACAGTTGCTGAATATATTGTCATAAGCAAAGGATACCTAATAAAAATAGAACTTGACATCTCTTATGCAAGTGCATAAACTGAGAGGGAGAAACAAACTTTTGAAATTATCCATTGAATTTAACTTTGAAAGGGTCTCTTTTTCTGCCAGTATTGGTCAATACTTTCCACTTTTGACTGGAAGATTGAATTGAAATAATTACCAAATATGCAGTTATTAGGAATTCAAGCTCCCTTTAAGAGTAAAGTAGCATTTGGATGACTTTTCCTGTAGTGAACAGTATTTTCATTTTTTTCTTCCAGCTACAAGTCTAATTAATCAAATGCATAGAATCACACCCAGGTAACAA
Source organism: Athene noctua (assembly GCF_965140245.1). Taxonomy (NCBI): domain Eukaryota; kingdom Metazoa; phylum Chordata; class Aves; order Strigiformes; family Strigidae; genus Athene; species Athene noctua. The sequence continues at coordinate 44,480,178 of NC_134038.1, forward strand.
TAATCAATGGTCCATATAAAGGTTGCTGTCTGCATTCAGAGGCCTGCAGTTTAAGAAAGGTGTTGATCACTGAGAGTATGTTAAGGAGCAGTGAGAACAATCCGGGCTCTGGAAATGGCCATCTGTAAGGACTATTTGCAAGAATTAGGATGGTTTACACTGGAGAAGGCTAAGGGGAGATCTGATGATACCCTTAAAAACTTTAGAAGTTGCTAACAAAGAGAGAGAAGTATAAAATCTTCTCCATTGTGGAAAGAAGAAGAGGAGTCTTGAGTTTAAATTACTCCAAGAAACGTTTAGGTTAGCAGGAAGAAAACACCTTTCTAGCACTGAGGAATATTAAACAGTGAAACAGGCTCCTGTGGTCTCCAAAAGAGTGATGTTCTATCCAGAAACTCCCGCTGTTGCCACCGGGCTTCTTAGGAACAGCTCAACAGATACTTGTCAGGAGTGCAATATCTGCTCTTGCTAGCAGTGCAGGGAAAATCTCTTTAAAGTCCCTCTACTTTAATAGAAAAGAGTCCCTCTACTCTTTTCTATTATTCTCCCAAATGTTTGACATAATCTAGACTGCACATATCGGTTTTATTTTTCAATTGGAGTCGTCTTTGGAGTCGAAGGGGTTTGGTTTTTTGCTTCCACCTTGCTCATCCAGCCAGTGGTACCACTGAACTGCACGTTGCTTGATGATGTTAATAAATATGCTTAGCTCTCCCTCTAGTGGCGTCGCTTGGTTGGAGTTTATTTAGTGGAAGGTTTTCTGCTCTGACCGGTGAAGCCTGATACCCGTAGGCACCGGGAATCTGGCGACAGATGTGCTATAATCTCAAATGAGATTTAGCATTTCCAACCCAAATTCTCGTTGTCCCTTATACCGCTGCTGTGATCACACTATCTGCGAGTGCTGGTTGAAGCAGGCAATGTAAAGGGGACAGCTTTATGGTGAAAGTTTCCAACGATCAAATTCACATTAGCCCTGATAGCAACAGATAGTAGCTCATATTTTCTGCCTCAGTCTTTTTGATTTTAAATAAGCGATGTATATAAAACTTCAATAGCTTTCTATGGAGTAGGCACAGTTTTTAAAGGGGAAGCAGATATTTTTTAAAAGTCAAATCACAGAAAAGGCAGTGTTGGGTAGAAACAGGGGAAATTGTAGATGGTCTCCAGACCCTGAAAATTAATTTGCAAGTTGATATTAGGGATTAAAATGGTTTGACAAGCTACTCAGCTTTCCAGCCACACTTGGGGTGGCAACTCCAGGTGCCTTGCCAGTTGCTTGTTCCTTCTGGCGCCCAACCTTGGAGGGAGGCAGTGGACCTTGTAACTCAGGGCAAGGGGACTCCGATGCCACATGTACTGACAGAGTTAGGCTCACCGTACACACATGCACACCTCTCTACTTCTCGGTTTGCTCTACTTATCTCTTGGGGAGCTTCATCTTTTTCACTGCTCTGTTCCCTGGGTCATAAAAGCAGGAAGTTTTGTAGTTTGGCTCATTATTTTCACAGTAAAAGTGTGGCATTGTATTTTTAAACTTGTACAGAATCATACACCAACAAAATTATACCCAGTACAAGGGCTTTGATCTGGATGACTATGTTAGACAAGGCACTTGTCTATGTTTGACTGGTGGTACTGATTCAGCATTTGTTTTGCTGTGGTTTACTTTGTACTTTTATTCAGACAACTTCTTATAGATTTGGAGGGGGAAAACAAAACAAAACAAGTCCAGAAAATCGATCATGTTTATGCATTATTTTTTTTTAGTAACAAGCTGTAGTGAAATTAGTGTGTGGAAACATTGCACCCTCATGGAGAAATGTGCAGTTTAGAAACTGTTTTGCTACCAAGTTATTTTTTTATGTAGAAATGTAGATTGTTCCTGAAAATGTGTTTGTTCTATTGCTCCACAATAATCTTTTCTTTCTGAACAGCAAAACTGCTCCATTTTCAAACAATTTTTTGTTTGTTTCTTTCTTTCTTTCTTTGGCAACGGCAAGTAAACTAAATCTAGGAGTGAAAAGAAGTTCGAGATGGAAGAGTAATGCTTTATAAATTGGATTGTGTAGATCAGATACTATGAAATTTTTACTAAGCTTCTCAAGGAAGTTGAGGATTTGATATTTTAACCTCACTACTGTGAAAAGATTTCAAGAAGAATATGTTCTTCTTTAGTAATGCTTTGTGCTTTTAATGTTAATTATTATAATTTATAAGGGAAAAATATTAGTTTCATGCATAAACTCAAATTCTTGAAATATGTATATATCTGAGTCTGATGTTAAAAGCAAAGAAATAGTAGCATAATACAAGTCTTTTAGACAGGGGACCACAATGAATCTTAATGCAAATGTCTGAAGTATTTTATATTCTATTACTGAAGTTCAGCCTTTTGATTGAATTATTTTCCTCAACTTCACTCTCAGGAATTATTAATAATGAGTCATTGTTGGAACTAAAATTGACTATCCCTATATGATAAACCAGAGTTCTGAGGCCAGCTACTCACTTCTAAATCCTTATGAACTTAGACACTGAACTATGTTTAGGCCATGACAGCAACAGAAATAGTGTTTTCTGGCTGCTGAACCCAATAGGGTTTTTTTTCCATTTCTACAAGTACAAATTTCCTTCATAGACTTCAGCTCCTGGGTTGGGCTTCAACAGAAGCTGGAGTAATATTATGTATTAAAATTCGTTTACATTATATTTCCAAAGTGACATGAAACAGTTACAGCCCACGTGTTGTTTAATAGTCCATTTATATAATAAATAATGATTTTAAATCCTAAATCAGTAAATAATGCTCAGAAGATGATACAAAAAGATATTTGTAGACTCAGAGATTTTTTCTGTAAGAAAGCTCTTTGTGTTTAAAGTAGTTGATAATTATAAATAATGTTGCAAATGAATGCTGAATGAGAGAAGATATAAAATGTTACTTACTTGTGACCAATTGAATTAGTCATGCAGACTATAAATTACTGATGATTAATGTGCGCCTGTTATGAATAAAATAGAACAACATTTTATCAACACTTGCTATAATCTTCTATTAGAAATGTGGAAACATCCTTCTTCATTCTCCAAATGTAATTTTAGCACACTTTAAACATTGTGATTTTAAAGCCTTCCCAACTGCTTCATGATGCTACAGTATCTTTCAGTAATTACAGTGAAATATGCTTAATAAATGAGGGTGAAGTAGCACTGTCTGTATTGTCTCAACACAATAAATGTGTATCTCAGCAAGTGGCAGTTTGATATGTGTTCCTTTGTATTTTGGTTGCATCATAAATTGATCAGGATATTGCAGAGACAAGGCAAACTTCAGACCTATTGCAAAAGGGGAAAATGTCAGGACTGTACGTAGGCTTTCATTTAATTTAGTAATAGAAAATGCTTTAATTCAGAAGTGGTGGAAAAAGATGTGGCAGAGTGTTATGTTCTGTCTATGTTTTATTTATGATAATTATCTATGATTTAACATCTTCCAGTTTTGCATCCCTTCTTTAAAAACAGATTTTCAGCAATAGCAACAAAGTCTCAGGTATCAATTTTCAGGCTTCATGTTTACAAGATTAAGCCTTAAAACATGACCTAAAGTTTCAAAAGATAAACAATGGAAATACTGAAACTCGTCTTTTTCCTTACTTCCTTAACTATGACTTTTAAGAGATGGGAATGATGCTAACCTCAGTTTTCTAAAAGTTGTGTGTTTAGGCTATATACCATGTATTTATAATTATTTATATTATGGTGCTATAAATCAAGCATAAATCTAATTCAAATTTATATTACTAGAAAATTCCAGTAACTGTATTTAGATACACTAGGACACAGTTTGGAGTTCCTGGGACACTCTCCTTGCAACGTTCAGGTCATTCTGATGAATGTGAGGGAGCTTTCAGTGCCACTAAGATCCACTGGAAGATGCTTTTTCCTGCCTTGACCCTTGTGTTGCCCACCCATCGCCTGGAGTTTGCGTGACTCACAGAGGGAGTGCCGTTAGACACAGTGGAGAGCACACCAGGTAGAGCACTTGTGCCACAGGCCTGATTGTAAGACTCACCTCAGCCTCAGATGAAAGACACACTTCGGTTTCTAACTTGAAAAATGGTTCTTTGTCTAAGTCAGGTTAAAGTCTAAATACATATACAAGCACTTATATGCAACAATTAAAACAGACAACACAAATGTCTGTAACTTTGCAGAGTGATGCAGGTGGATAAACAGAAGAAAATCTGTGTTTAATGTGCTTGTACCAAGTAAAATTCCGCCTCCCCCTCCCCCCGGCCCCTCCTCCCTTCACCCCTCTCTTTCCCTCTTGGTCCAGTAATGCACAGGGTCACAGTCTCTGCACTCCTCCTTCCTCTTAGAGGATACCTTAGCTTTTATACACAGTCTGCCCTTTCAAGCCTTCTAGGCAGTGTTGCTGCTGTTTTCTGCAGCTTACATAGGAGGCAAATGTTTTCTGCTATAGTAGGAATCATCTAATGACTTTCCTTATCAGTAAACATGCTTTTGCTTCTCTTTTTTATTAGGTGTCTATTTGATATTCCTTACTGAGGAGAGCATCTTTCACTGGACCTTATATCAGTGTGTACATTAAAAATATACATGGCAAATCCAGTCAGTTTATTGGTTGAAATCCTTGCCCTTTTCTGGTTTGATATATCGTAACATAAAGTTAGGAATAAACTGTTATTTGCAGTTTGATCAAATCATATTCTTTATCAGTGTATATATACTATGGTGGTTTATAACATTGCTTTTCTTTATTTTTAGCATGCAAAATAGTTAATAGCTAACAAAAGAACTTACACTAAAGGTTTTCCATGTCTTTTTTATGTACACTTTGTCATGTATAAACAAATAAGGAAGTTGTAGGAAAATATAGCATCTGCCTATTCTATCCATCAAGAGAATGACTCGAGAAAAGTGGACTGACATCGGTATAAAAAGAATTAATGTTTTCCATTAATAAGAATAGACATCTCATGTTTAATATTAGAACTTCATCCTCATTGAAAAAAGTCCATGGTAGACAGTTGCAAGACGTTTGACAAATATTGTCTGTGGCTCTTAAATAGCAGCCAGATATGCAAAACCAGTGACATGGTGAGCTCTCAAGTTTTGCATATAAGCAAAAGCCAAAACATTTTAATGAAAAGGAACTCTGTGTACTCAGAGTGAAATAGCCTGTGGAACTAGAAATTAAATCTTCTATTACACTTTCTGCAAGGTATGGATACTATTGTAAAATGTTTTTAATCTTTGATTTACTATTCTTAGGGCTAAGAGTGCAATTGTAAAGAGTGTATCTGAGACAACTTCCAGATAAACTGAATTTAGAAGAAAATTATAACTATGTGCTATTGCAAGGCAAACTAAAAAATTGAACAAGTGCAAAAGGAGTTTCCTGAAAAAAATGTAAAAATCTTGAGCTGATGTGAAAATTTTGGTATGTGTCTTGACTGTGTGTTTCCTCATGAGAATCCTGATGGGGAACTTTGGTGCTCAGGTGTATTTGAGTGAGTCTAAGAAGGAAATAATCTAGATAATAGAAACACTGTTATATATTTACAGCAGAAGAAGATCTAAAGATTAATATTTACCATTAGCTCAAGTATTATACTAAACTCTAGTATTTCCTTCATAGTATAACTTACTGGTCCACACCAGGTATAATGTTAAAAATCAAAAATAAAAACAGTAGTGAAAGAACATTTTACATTTCTTGTTATGATTTTGTTTAATTTTAATTTAAAAAATAAGGAAGTGAAACATTGCTTTCTCAAACATCCCATTGCTTTAATATTAGTGCTTAAGTACAAAAATATTAAAAAAAAAAAAAAACATGGCAAAAATTACATTATTACTATAATCCAATTAAAAGAACTTCATTATGTGTTTGCAAATACAAATGAAAATTTGATTTGCTCCTTAGAAGTAATTAAAACTGAGTTGAGTTTTTGTGACTTCCACCCAAACTCTTTCTGATATAGAAATTGAAATACTTCTACGCTGATTTGAAAGGCATGAGTGCAAAAAGCAGTCTGCTTTTTTTTTGTCAGTTTTGATCTTTCAAGGTCATATAGAATCATAGACTCATAGAATGGTTTGGGGTGGAAAAGACCTGAAAGATCATCTAGTTCCAACCCCCCTGCCATGGGCAGGGACACTTTCCACTAGACCAGGTTGCTCAAAGCCCCATCCAGCCTGGCCTTGAACACTGACAGGGAGGGGGCAGCCACAATTTCTCTGGGCAACCTGTGCCAGTGTCTCACCACACACACAGAAAAGAATTTCTTCTTTATATTTAATCTAAATCTTTCAGTTTAAAATCATGACCCCTTGCCCTATCACTACACACCCTGACAAAGAGTTCCTCACCCTCTTTCCTCTAGGCCCCATTTAAGTACTGGAAAACCTGGATAAGGTCTCTCTAGAGACTTCTCTCATCTGAACAACCCCAACTCTCTCAGCCTGTCCTCATAAAGTAGGTGCTCCAGCCCTCCCAGTCATCTCTGAGGCCCTCCTCTGGACAAGGCACATGGAGAGTCAAGACATTATTCACAATTGCATAAGCAACTCTTGTTTTCCATGCAATTTAACGCTTCCTGGAGTTGTCCCTGATAGAATATCCCTTAAGGCAGTACCTGTAAGTTACAGTCCATTATGGGACTCGTATTTCAAGACATTCTATTTAACAAAATCAACATGGTACAAATTTGAGGAGAGAGCTGTATTTTGCATTATTTTCTGATAAACATTTTGCTGCTTCTCATGTTAAAGACTAAGCCTAAATTTGCCTCCCAAGCCAAAAATCAGCAGCGGCCTGTAGAGTCAGTGATCGCAACTACTATGCCAAGACAAGTCTGGGGGTAACTCTATTAGAGTCCGTTGATTTCCTCTGAATATATATTGATTTGCTGTGAGCGCAGTATGTGACTCAGTACATTTATCATAATCAAAATAAGAAAAAAAAGCGGTTTTGTAATTCCACAACTTGCTGTAGGGGGATGATGGGAGCTTGAAAGTCAGATGTGTTGTCCACTACTAACAAACAAACAAAACAAGTCAGTACAGATCGTGAGAACTGTGAATTCCTTCTTCCTGATCCATGCCATCAGCTTGCTTTTCACATAGTGGGACCAATTGTAAGGAGGAGAGGTGCATAATTACATCTCTGTGGTTTCTTTTGGCTTTCTGCTGAGGTTGAAAACAAAGATGCCTGTTATGATGGTGAGACTTGTGGGGTCTGTCATACTTTGTTTAGAACTGGACTAAGCAAATACATTTCACATAGATCATGCATTGCCATTGTTTCTTTTTCAGCACTGAGAGCAGTGGGGTCTGAGGAGCTTACAAATAACTCTAATCTTCAAATCTTACCAGAAAAAACCCAAAATTAAAGTTGTTGGCTATTTGGTTATTTAATTATCTTTATAGCAACAGCTGCATCATTTGCACACACTCAAATCTGATTAAAATTAAAGAAACTGAATTTACTAGCCAAATATTTCAGACTAATGATCACTGAAATGGCAGTTAGCCAAAATATTTAACAATTTAATTTCTGGTAGTGCATAGTGTTTGAGTTTTCTAGGATCCACTGCCTCATTAAATTTAATTTGTGATGAGTTTCTGAAGTTCTCTGTAGCTAAATTACAACATCAGCAAGCTGGTTACATTTTTTCTCATGAAGGAAATTGTCTCTTGAGAGATGATAAATGACTACTTGACTTGTTCTCTGGGGATGTTTAAGGCCTTCCAGGTTCTTTACAAGTGTCTTGGTGGTCAGTCACAAGTGGTGTCCCCCAGGACTCGGTTTTGGGGCCACTCCTGTTTGATATCTTTATTGATGATCTCGACGAGGGGATCAGTTGCACCCTCAGTAAGTTTTCAGACAACACCAAGTTGGGTGGGAGTGTTGATCTGCTCGAGGGCAGGGAGGCTCTGCAGAGAGACCTGGACAGGCTGGAGCGATGGGCTGAGGCCAACTGGAGGAGTTTCAATACGGCCAAATGCCGGGGGCTGCCCTTGGGCCACAACAACCCCCAGCAGTGCTACAGGCTTGGGGAGGAGTGGCTGGAGAGCTGCCAGTCAGAGAGGGACCTAGGGGTGCTGATTGACAGCCAGCTGAACAGGAGCCAGCAGTGTGCCCAGGTGGCCAAGAAGGCCAATGGCATCCTGGCTTGTGTCAGCAATAGCGTGGCCAGCAGGGACAGGGAAGGGATCTGACCCCTGTACTCGGCACTGGTGAGGCCGCACCTTGATTCCTGTGTTCAGTTTTGGGCCCCTCACTACAAAAAGGACATTGAATGACTCGAGCGTGTCCAGAGAAGGGCAACGAAGCTGGTGCAGGGTCTGGAGCACAGGTCGTAGGAGGAGCGGCTGAGGGAACTGGGGGTGTTTAGTCTGGAGAAGAGGAGGCTGAGGGGAGACCTCATCACCCTCTACAGCTACCTGAAAGGAGGCTGCAGAGAGCTGGGGATGAGTCTCTTTAACCAAGTAACAAGCGATAGGACCAGAGGGAATGTCCTCAAGTTGTGCCAGAGAAGTTTTAGACTGGATATTAGGAAGCATTTATTTACAGAAGGGGTTGTTAGGAGTTGGAATGGGCTGGCCAGGGAGGTGGTGGAGTCCCCATCCCTGGAGGTGTTTAACAGTCGGGTCAACATAGCGCTTGGGGACATAGTGTAGTTGGGTACTGTCAGTGCCAGGTTAATATCTGGACTAGATGATCTTCAAGGTCCTTTCCAACCTAGATGATTCTGAGATTCTGAGATGCTGATGGCATCTCTTTGAGTGCAAACATCCATCCAATTCCTTATTGTATTGGATTCCTTATGTACCTATATGTGCCATTTCCTTATGTACTAATATGTAATCTTCTCACTCAGATACTTTGTATGAAGATATTTCATGTGTTGTGATGCATAGCCTCCAACAATAGTACGTTGCACTAATTTCCTATACAGGAAAATATGATTTAGCAGAGTCTGTTGAAGGCCTGTTAGTAGTTCATGGAAATATCAATGACTGTTCTATTCAGATAAGGCTGCTTATGTTTAATGTCTTAGTTTCTCCTTTCTTATTATTACTAATAGTCTCCGTATGAAGAATGTGTTCATTGTACTTTCTGTGGTTGTGTAGGTTTAATTCCTGCCGGGATCTGAGAGCACGTTGCCGTTGCCCCTCCCCTACCCGCGGCCGGTCGGGCTGGAAGTTAGGCACAGACCCGGGCTAAAGTAACAAGGAGTTTAATGCAACAGAGTGATAGAACAATCTGAACAACAACAGTAACAGTGATAATAACAATAAACAGCAATAACAGTGAGCAAGACAAAAGATATACAGAGAAATACCGGTAGCTGGTTTACGGACAAAGGATTCCCGCCACCGAGCCCGCCAAAGAGCAAGGTGAAAAAGGTTCCGCCCCTGGACCTGACTTCAGCATGGTATGAATAACCCGGCTGGAGATCCCTTCCCCCTCTCTCTCTGTTGGGAAGCTTAACCCTATCCTAGCTGAACCAGGACAGTGGTGCTTGTATTCCATGCAATATTTTAATTTATTACTCTGAAAGGAGTTGGTCACACACATACAATTAGGATTTCAAAAAGGAATAATTGGTCTCACTAGGAAAATTAAAATTCAACCAGCAAATCATCCAACAAAACCCAAAAATTCTTTCCAGCCAGAATGTCTAAGGCTTTGGTTAAATAGAAATACCCAAACTAATTAAATCACTTCAGGCTATAGTTGTTAATATTTCAGTATGCCTTAAAAGTAAGAAACTGTCAAAGCAAAGTAGTTTGCAAAACATACTTTTTTAAATTTTAAATCCTACGCTGACTGATTTAACTTTTGACCCAGAGTAATTTCTCATCAAAGTCAAATGAATGCACTTGTTCTTTGGTTCTAGAGTTTTGACTTGTAAGTGCTGTGGAAGTAGACTGATGCTTAAAGCAGGAAAACAAGACAGCCAAGATAGAATTAATTGCCTGTTTATAAATGGTTCAATATTTGGCAGCTTTTGGGGTTTGAGTTCATTACCTTTACTGTTTAAAGAGATTGGACCACAAGTCAGAAGATTAAAAAGTAATATATTTTGATCTGCCTTCTGTATGTCCCATGATTGCTGCAAATAAATGCATATGTGTGATTGGAAGAACTTCCAACATCTGCAGATCTTTCTGAACTCATATTTTGTCTTACTGTGGTGTGCTTTCCTTAGAGAATCCATCTGTACAAAGTCATAAGGAGAGAGTACCTCTCTTGAAAAGCACATAGAAGTGACAAACACGGTGACAAGTCTGTATCGTGGCTGCTGGAGATGAGAGGGACAATAATCTTAGAGAAGGCCCAGCACACATCTATAAAATGGACTGTCTGGAAGAGATTTTATCACCAGCTGAAACATCTGAAAACTATTATACTCTTTAATATTGACCTAAAACTCAGGTTGTTCATCCTTCTTCCTCTCATGTCTGCTTTGAAAATGAGAAAGATTTTTACTAAATCAAAGTCAAAGCTTTATGGAACTCCTGTGCTTGGGTTGAAACAAAGAGTGAATCTGTGTATTTTTATTATATTCTTAGAGGGACAATGCATATTAATGATGTATATACAACATATATAAAAGCAGATCTGTATTTACTTTTAAATATAATGTTTTGCAAAATAAAATTAGCTATTATGCACATAAAAGATTTTTTTCATCCCAATGTTTTGTTACAGTATTGGGGCCACAAGCTTTGGATACTGCAAATAGCTTCTTTTTTCTCTGGTGTATAAGCAAATGCTGGGACAAAGCAGAGAGTTATCCTCTGACTGAGCTAGCCCATTAAAGGGTATAATCAGACAGTCTAGAGTACTGGAACAGAAATGAAACACTGGGAATGAAAAACCTGCAGAGCTGTTAAGTTAGCTGTAACCCGCTTTTATTTTTGATCATCTGAAAGGATATTTTTCCACAGGCCTCTATGTTGTGACCGGTAGAATTCCTGTGTTACAAAATATTCTAGGATGGCGTGCTGTCAATTCATGTGCTGAGGCTATTTATTTTAAGATGATTAATAAGATCAATGTTGCTTACCCTGAGAAGTATTTAATTGTTAGGATTGAGCGTGATATCTTGTTTCCTGGTTATGATGTTCCCACGGAGATACATAGGGTTCTGACCTTTTGCATATGTGTTACTATCTTTCCACTGAAACAGAGTGCACTTCCGCATCCACTTGGAAGATGGTTTTGCAAATCTTCTCAGCCTGAACAGGCAATTGAACCTTGGTCTCACCAAGAGCTAAATGTGCTGTCAAACTATTTTTAAGTGGTTCAGGATAGAAGCAGAGTAGAAAAGTGCTACTGCTTTATGTAGTTGTTTTACAGAGCAAGATGACTTTTTGACATTCCATGATCCTTCCACTGCTGCAAGAGAAACCACCACCTTTCCTTCAAGCTTACTATACACTTACTGTAGGTACTTCACCTTTTCATGAGGCCAGTGAAAATGAATGGTAGTATTTTAGGAGATGTTAAAGTAAAAAAAATAACCTCCACTCAGAAACCATTTCTTTAATTCTCTACTCCTTTCCATGTGAGATGTTTTCTATAGTTGTACTAGTTTTTTTTCCTTTGCACAGTAACCTTTATACTGCCTGTGAGGTCTGGTCTCTTCATATAGTCAGTCATAAATCTCTGCATTATATTTAAAATGTGGATTTTATTTCTTTTACTGTGGAAGCCATTAAGGAGTATCTTGCCTTCAATAAGCCTATTGAAGTAATGTTTTATGGAGATTAAGACAACTGTGAGTAACCTTCACTTTTGTATAACTCCAACGGGATTTTCATTCCAATAAAAATATCTTTAATTTCCTTTTGAAAAACCTCTGCTTTGTCCAGATGTAAATATCTAAAGCAAATCTGGGCAGGGGAAGTTCTGTCTTTAAAAGAAGTCTTTCTAAAAAAAAATAAAAATTGAAAATTTGTCTCTAAGAGGATCCTGTCCACAGTGTGGAAGGTTGTTCAATCTCTTTTTTCTACACTACCAGCTTGGAAACTTAGTAGCGTCTGTGCATGGAAGTGGTTGTAGGAGCTACTAATGGTAGTTCTGCAATTACAATTAACTTGCAATTACAAACAATTGACAGGCATCTGCAGAATGCAAATATCTAATGAATAACGTGATATGCTTAAGTAACTTGTGTCCTGCGTATTACAGATAATAGCACAAGAAGGTAGTTACATGAAAAGTATAATATTTTTTAATGAAGCTTTCTTGTTCAAGCTGCACGCACCAGTTCTTGAACACATATGATCCAAAACGTTATTCCAGACCACAGTTCCCTTTGCAACCTCAACCTGCATGCCAACACTACCAATGTTTGACTCTAATTAGAAGGTTGGGAGTGACCTTCCTTGCTGTTTCTCCTTTCTGCCCTCAGGGAGCTTACATTGGCCAGCTAGAGCCACAGGATTTTGTCAGAGGCCCTTTAACAATAACGTTCTGAGAAAATGAACTTACTTTGTATAATGGCACTCTCTGGTAACTAGTGACTCCAGTGTCTAAATATAATAAACTACATATATTCTGAACATTCAAAGAGGAATGACCAAACATAAGTGAAAGTATTCCTGCCTTGTTAAAGAGGTAAAGAGTTTGACTCTTAATTTCAGAAATGCCCACCTCATTAGATACAAGTTATAAAAATTCATTCATGTAACTAATTTATCAGTGTTGTTGCACATTTTCTCACTAGGCATTGGTCCTCATTAAAAATTAAGGTTGAATTTCCTCAATACAACTTAGTTCCATTAAGTTTCAGTCTTAGTTATACTGTTTAAATGTATACACCCTGCATCATTGTGGTAACACTTGCATAACCTAATGTCACTCTTTATTGTGTGTTTCTGAGTGCTAGAGTGGCAGAAACAAATAGAAAGAAACATTACAGAAAATGAGTTGGAACAGTGCCAGGCACACTTTACTAACAGTCACCTTGAAAAATTCAGAAACCCTAAATCCCACCCTACAAAGCAGAAAATGAATGAAATGGAATTAATACTATTTATAATGTAAAAAATTCAGGGAACAAAAGGCAGATCTTCAGTAATGCTGTATTGAGGAAAGCAAATACATGGCCCATGGAGTAGTTAGTCTATTTGAGAACTAGAAAAAGTTTAAATGTACAACAGAAATTTTGGCATGTGATATGATTAGTCCCATATAAATTGTTGCTACAAGATTTTGTTTGCTATTAAGAGAGGCTTGTGGTGTCTTTATGAGATAAAGATAAATCTTTATGAGATAAAGATAAATATTTATGAGATTCTTGTATGTCTTTATGAAATAAAAAGTCAGTATTCAATATTTAAAGGTTTATGAGCCTGATTTCTTTACTGACATCAGGAAATGCGTAATTCCTTGATTCTAAAAGTAAACATATATTAGAGTAGTACATTATGTCTATCTGTCAAGGAGCCCTTAGCTTCATTTTGCTTTGAAATCAAGAAAATACAAGACCATATCTTTTCTCTTCAGTATTATCCAATGTTTCCAAATCATGTCTTTTCCTCATTCATTTTCTAATTAACTATTTTATTTTTTCTGGATTACTGATAAATATTTAGTATTTTGTTTCTATCTGACTTTAGTAAAGGAATAAACGCTATTAACTTAGAGTCTATTCTAAGACTCTAAGTTCATAGAGTTCCTAAGACAAGTTATTTTTTTTCTCATTTTTGAGCTATGCTATACATTAAGCATCTTAAGAAATCTTTCAGAAAAAATATTTGAGCTTGTCACAATATAAAATGGCACATAAGGTTAACCTTAAGCTGTATGCAATCTTAATACATATGTGTAACAATTTTAAGAGCAGGTAGATTTATGTTAGCGCTATATTTGACTCTCCTCTTTTACTCCAAGCTTCTTCTGAACACTGTGATCCTTGAACTGAAATTAATAATTTGTATATAAGTGTTGAAGAAATTAAATTTTGATTCTCAAAACCGCAGTATGAGACTTGCCCAAGTTTGTCTATATCTCAACCTCAAATCAGGAACCTCAGAGCACTTGGTTATTAAACTAAACCAGGGAATTCTGTGTGATATTCCACTAGGAAAATAATTTATAATTACAAGCCAAAGAATAATTTATGTCTTAGAGAAGAAAATCGCTACAGTGCCTTCCATAAGCAACTCAGATAAATGTTCCATAAATTAGCAAAAGAACAGCCCAAAAGGGCTGAGAGTTCCACCAATTCATCAGGTAAGCAAAAAATTTTGGCACAAAAGTGGCATAAAATTGTTCATTTTTTACTGTGTTAAATCTGCTTTGTATTGAAAAACTTGCCTTCTTTCATGGGGCAATGGGACAAAGTAATAGGAGGGGTATCTGTTCCTTTGTTGTTTGATAATATCTGAAACTGTAGCTCTAATTGAAGTAAGATTATGGAGCTGTGAAGGGGAAGGGATGTCCAGCCATGTATTTAATGCCCTCATTTTTCTGTCTACTTCATGGTCTCACGGGGGCACAGTTAGAAGCACTGGCGTTTTGTATCCCTCTTTGGCTGCAGAGCTGAGATAATAGCCTCTGTATTCTAAGCTAGTGATGGAACCACTAGCCTTTGAGGAGGGAAAATGGAGGTAATATTTGAGAAGATTAACTCAAAGTGCATACTTAGAAAAGAAGGAGATGTACAGAAACTTCTCCCATCTACATGTTTAAGTAAGTCTGGCAACAGAGCAAGTCTGCAGCAGTGCTGTTGCCTGACAGGTAAGCAAAAAGATGAAGCCTTACTTCCTCCCTCCCTCCTTGTAAAGCACAAATAACTAGAGGCTGTAAAGAGGATTGTGTGTTAATTTTAGCCATGAGAAATAGAATATTTTATCTCCTCTAGTAAATTTTATTTTTAATTTAATAGTTTTAAATGCGCTAAATTGAATTTTTAATATCTAATTAATTTATCTAATTAGAATTTTGGAGGGCTAGGTGAATGAAATTGAAGATTCACAAAATCTTATCATTTATTTGACCTTTCCATTACCCCATTTTCATGGAGTATTACCAGCTCCCTATAAAAGGAAATACTGTGCCTGTAAGAAAGGGAAGAACTTATATGTGGTTAACGTTACCAAGATGTTCTGTGGTGCTTCAGTTAGAAAATATAATAATGCATATTTGATTCCAACTATGATTCTGGTAATGTAATTCTGGGCCTGCCATTTTGAAATTGGTGAAGATAAAAACAGGAATCTATGTCTAAGTCCATTCAATTATCAAAGGTTCTATTTTCTGGGCTGTATGGGATAATTTCGCATCAAAAAGGAAGGGGATTTATACCAATGTATTTCTGCTACTTTCTTCTCCTTTCAAGGTAATGACTTGACAGCTCCTGGTTCTGATCTCTGACACATGACATCTTCCCAGCCAAAATCTGATACATTTTTAATAACGGTGAATGTTATTGAACTTCTTGTCCTATGATCCCTGGGTGCCTTTTATACGTTGATGTAGCTTGCTACAACTGTTTTTTTAGACACAGGAAAGAATTAGCATATTTCATTCCTCACTTTGAAAAGTAACTTCTTTTGGGATTTTTGAGAAGCAGTTCTGGAGTAGTTGTAGCAGGCTGGAGAATCTCGTCCACAATGTTGAGGTTTTGTTTTACACAGCTTAGTGCAGGTAGTGAGGGCAAGAATACAGTCTGCCACTTCCTCCCAGAATAGCATTTCACTTCCCTTTTTCTCCAACTCCCACAGAAGCTTAGACATTTCAGAAGCTGTCAGTTACTTTCACAGAAATGGTCTAGTTCACCACAACAAAAAAAATCTACAGGAACATCAGAGGAGAACAGAAAGAATAAAGCAGGCAGGTCTGTTCGTTTACCTCACAGTTTTAAAATATGAGCTTTTCTTAAACGAATTTAGGAGTGATTTTAATGAAATTTGTATGTTTGGTTTATGTTGATGAACGACTCCACCTTTGAATTCAAAGCTTAATCTTTGCAGTTTGTATTCATCTTCACATGTGCATGCCCCTGAGTCGCGCAGTATCGTTAGTAATCATTTGTTGTTCCTTACCTAAAAAAACCCACCAGTATGAATAGACTCCTACCAAAAAATGGCTTTTTAACAAAAAAAGTTTCAGTTTAATTCCATTTCAAGAGATGTGTACTGTCTGGGGTTTAAATGTTAATCTCCATTATACTGGTAGTTCTTGCTTTCTCCCATGTCCTTTCTAAAACCAAAATCCACAGCTGATTTACGGTTATTCTTGTTTCCTCATTTTTATCTTTCACTACTGGGTGAACTTGTTTTACTTCGCTACATTACTTGATCATCTTGTTTCTCACTCTCCCATTTTACTCACATAAGATTGTTTGGTGTTTTTCTGTTCATTTATTTCTGCAGGCACTATCACTATTACTTCTAAGTATCCTTTAAGGAACTTCTATTTAATACAGATTTTCATGTAAATTCCACCCTTTTGTTTTCAGTGACTTCTAACACCCTAATTCTGTGGTTATTACTATAATGCGCTCATTATGCAATGAAGCCTGTTACTCTTGCTTCTGTTTATCATTTCAGGACAGTCATTATTGCATGTGATATAAGGTAATCACAATGATACATGCCAGCACTAATACCCACAGTATAAATATGCAGAGAGCTGGGAATTTCAGTTGGTGAAGGTTAGAAGAGATATTATCTACTGGTTTCCTTCTGTCAATAATGTGAATGTCTTATTCTGTCAGTCATTTCCAGTAACATTATTCAGAATGTTGAGGTTTTCCCCCCACAGTTATTCCCACTGAATGTTATGTCAGTGATCATTTGGTCATAGTCAGCACTACACCAGGACTTTAATCATGATTTTTGAAAAAGCTTTGTGGAAACAAACTGAACACATAATCACCATCGATGCAAAACTCTTCATGCAAATATTCTAGAAAGCAGACGAATGTTCTGGCTGTTATACAAACGAGTATTTCCTAATTCCTGGTTGCCATCAATTTTATTGTATTTGAAGTCTGTTTTCCAAACCTCCCAGATGCATTGATCTCAGTAAACTCATTATACACTGTCCCACCCTGGTCCTGATGTCCAGACTTCCCAAATGTCCCTCTATCTTATAGGTTCACCCTCCATTTAAAGAGAATCAGTGCTGAAGACTTGGAAGTTTGACCAGTTTTCTCCTCCCAGTTGCCTTCAAGAGCGTGCATTTGACAGAAGTATGCTGCATAATTCTTTCTTGGGCTAGTCTGGTTCCCCTCTTCTAACTAACTCCCTCATTTATGTAGATATTATATCCATTTTAATACTTTACTCTTTGGGAGGAAATTAGAAGACTTCAGATTAGGTGTTTTCCAAAATTTGGTATTTCTCAGTAGCTGAAATATTTGTTACATTTTTCTGTTAAGTAACAGAGTGATTGTGGTACAATGGCATATACTTATGATAAATTGTGCTTGTGGGATAGTCTATGGTTTTGCCAAGAATGCTGTGAAAAGCCTCTAACCTGTCCCTTAAATTGTGACATCTTTTATTTGTGTTTGAGATAAACAAACACATATAATAGACGTTTGCCTGAGATAAGCACCCAACTCCAAGTTCCTTGCAATACAGAGCTTTACCAAAACAGGAGGAATGATAAGATTTTTTTTTTTCATGTGTAATTCTTTACATTTCATTAAAAAATATGCTCAGAATACCTGATGGGGGGTATGTTGATCCTGCAGGTTCCCCTAAAAGTTTGTATTTAGAGATTAAATATTACTTCCCATATTTTATCTGTAAGAAACACCCTTGAGAGTGGGGGACAAGGGAGGGTGCAAAATCTTTTAAATTTACTACCTTTGAGATTTGTTCCAACATTTTTGCCATTGAAAAACCTAATAACTTTATTTGTGTTGTTCTACGTGTAAAATATATTGTCCAGTATGACTAATAAGACACTAAATATAATCAGAATGCTGGTGTGAGAAGGAAGTAATACAGAATTTCAGACATTATTCTTCAAATTCTGGTTCTTTGTGTATGTCACTTTCAGGAAAACAAATGTTATTTTAATTCTTCTATGACAATTTGTATTATTTGTACAAACAGGCTGCCTAAGATACACAAAATCAAAGTGCTGAAACTTGTTTCTCTGCACTTTCAACATAAAAGTGAAGTTTTCTGGAAAGGGAAACTCCACATGGAGTCTATTCCAGCATTGCCAGTGGAGAAATTCCTACCTATGTAGATATTATATCAAACTATAACAGATATGTGACTTCTAAATCATCCTGAGCATTTATACATACTATAGATTATTTTTTTTTTTGACTAAATTGTTAAATGTAATGCTGTGTTCGACTATAGCTAGTTTTAGGTCTGGCTTAATAAGAAAATCTGATGGAGACAATTCTTGTTAGTAGTCTATGAATAAGGACATATGACTGTGTATATTTTTTCCCCTCTAGTTATATTACCATATAGTCATACGATGTGTTGTGTTGATGTCTAAATTCTGGTATAAACCAGTTTGGAGATAAGAAGAGTTCCCCAAACCAGAATACATCATTACAGTGTATATGTGAGACAAATTTTGTACTAATTGCTATGGATAGACATGGACACTGACACCAGCCAGGTGAAATCAGATCATAGTTCTATGACTTAAAAAAATGTACTCAACATATGCATAATAGCATTTAAAGTTCACAGTTCATTAACCTTTTTCAGCTGCATATTTCTCTGAAGAGTATAAAATAATCAAGATAGGCTTGACAAGAAAAAGACAGTGGGAGGAAGTTCTGAAGAATGTAACATGAGAGAATTTTCTGAGGGAAGATTTATATCTTGCATAAACCAACTATAAAATCAAGTATTAACTGAGCTACTAAAATGAAAATTTCTAAAACGTATTCAATATTGAATTTAAGATAATATCAAGGAGACATTTACCTTTAACTTTCCAATTTCAAAGTCCACTTTTAAGGCAGTTTACAAGGGTATTATCCTGAAAAGATCTCATGGATTTTATCTTCTATTTTGCCTGGAATATTTTAATAAAATCACAGAATCATAGATTCATTTAGGTTGGAAAAGACCTTTAAGATTGTAGAGTCAAATGGAATATAAATTTTTAATTAAGTAATAAAAGTTTAGTGGTGTTGCTTCTACTTTACTAAAATGTAATCCCTAAAAGGCTACAGTTATTTAGGGGAAAATTCTTAGGCAAGTAGTGTACTGCGTTGACGTATATAAGCATTTGCAGGGCTGAATTAAACAATAAAGATCACAAGGAGGAAGTAAATGCAAAGTAACCTGCATGCAGTAAGTAAATCTGTGTACGTTGGAGTGGAAGTTTTGAATATGAGTACATGAGAAAAGGAGAAGCTGTTGCTGAGGATAAAGTTGGTCACATGAGCTCAAAGTTTGTGGAAACTTTTGTGTGTGTGTGTGTGTGTGAGTCCGTGTCAGGGTCAGGTTTTAAGATCAGAGTTCTTCAAAAGTTTGTCATTATAAAATTTCCTTCCACATAATACAACTCTGCCCTTGGAGCTGTTTTTCTAACTTCTAACAAGTAAGACTTTTTTTTTTTTTTCTTCTTTTTAAAGGAGAAGAAATTTAGTGTGAAATGCTGTTATTACATGTGTTTAAAAGAAGAAAGTGGGAGCCAAGTAAAAATGCTAAAGAAAGAAGGGGAAAAATTAATATGAAACATAGCAACCTGTTGGTTTTAAAATTACATGACAGAAACTTTAACACTGTCTTTGACTTTTGTAGGCAATTGTAACTAAAGGTGTTACATGGATCCAGATATTATGTTTTCTGAATGAATGGAATATGTCTTTTCTTAGATAATTAAACATGAACACATGACCTATGGTGCTGGACTGGTAACTTCCCCCTTGGATACCAATGAAGGAAAGCTGTACTTGTTTTAATTTTTAAGTTTGATGGGTAACAGGAGAAACCTTTCTCTCGGAATTGAGGTTGGATTCAGACAGCGTGAACTGAAATACAAAAGGATTTTTAAAAGTGAAATTAATTAGTCTTCTTTTGTGAATTTGCTTTTTTAATTGTGCTGCTCAGAAATCAGTTCTGAATTATTGATTCTCCTCTCTGCACTATAACCAGAGATGAAACTATGTTCACTACTTTGGCAAAGGCAGCTTTACAGATTTTACATTATAAAAAATCCCAGCTCCATCACTGTTATATATGTGTTCAATATGTTTCCTTCTCTGTTGCTCAAGATACTTCTACAGAAATGGGCTGAGTGTTAATCTGTTATTAGTGCCCAGAGAGGTATAAAGCAAGGGACTATGGAGAAACTACCAGTCCTATGAAGATGAAAACTTTACCATGCTCTGCCACCTGCACATGTTAACATTTTTCCTGTGAAAATCTTCCACATCATATGGTGCAGAATCTCAAAAATGTTAATTTTACTTGTAGATTAATAATACTTCAGGACTTTGAAGTGGAATAGTGGGTACTGCTTTATGATTTTTAAAATTATAATAATTATTATTCTAATGTGAAGCGTGTCTTTATCACTCCTCCATCCAGATCCATCAGATGATGCTCTTTTTATCACTTTACCTTTGGTAGAGAATAAAATGGGAAAGTGGCTGGAATAAAAGCACCTTTGCTATCCATTCTGATTATTTTTGAGAAGTGGGGGAATTACTGTCTTTGTAATTATACCCTTAGACAAAATTTTCAACTCTGTTATGATCTCTTTCATGACATGACCCTGCTCACACACCAATCATTTATGTACAGTCTTCTCTTTACTTCACATTTTGTTATTGCTTGTGCTCTCTTAATGACCATGCCAACAAAATGTTAATGGACAGAATTTATGCTAAGTACTAGTAGACTTACTAATACCAGAGTTCAAAACTAACACCCTTAGAAAGTTTAGTTTTTCTAAATAATCCCATAAAAAATGAAAATTAGCAGAAATATCACATGTACAATGTCATACTATTTGCAGAGCTATTAATAAGGACTTTCTTGTAGATGTTCTCATTCTGAACACCCACTCTGCTGAGAACACTATCCTCTCCTGTCTGTTAAGGTGGAGTTGAGTCAGCTGGAATCAGTATCATCCTACAAGATTTCACCACCATGTTCTGGCATATAGTGTTTTGGACAGTAGCCTGCCATGTTATGGGTGGATCCACTTCTTCCACCTGAGACTGATTCCCCAAATAGCTTCATTAAACTCACCTATCTTTTGTCAAGGAGCAATCAGTATCTGCCCTGACTCTATGTGAAGTGTAGTTGCCTGTTGATGCAGGCAGATATGTGGTGATGTTAAGTGTCATTTTTCTTAGTGGATGTTTGAAAGGAGCAGTCAGGAAATTCAGTTTCCCCTAACATCAGAGAGCAGCAGGATGAGGTATTATAATTTGCCAGCCAGGTCAGAAATGTGAGTGATTCACATTTGTATTCCAGGAAAGTAGCAGCTGCCTCAGCTCAAGGTCACCACAATGAATACTACTTTGGCACCACCTGCCTTCTAAGGCTAGGCTTTGCTTTTCTACTCACACATGTATTTGTATCCATAATGTCCATTGCTGCGGTATTTAATGATTGAGATTGTCTCTTTCCTCTCTGATTTGCCACCTGTCTTCACTATAAAAACAAGCATTTCAAACACCTCCAATTCCTAACATCAGCTTAACTAAATTCTTCCTGAAGAGTTTAGTTCCTCTAAATTATCCTAGTCCTGTAAAATTCAAATATTTTGTTTAGATATCTCACTGTGACTGTTGCAACAATTTTGGCTTCTGCGTATTTTGTTTATGTTACCCGACTTTCATCTTATGTTCCTGTCTTTTAGGCCTGGATGTTAAGTGTTGAAAAGGAAACACATAACTGGTATTTGATGTCTTTGTTCATTGGCAGTTGTTCTGGTAGGACTAGGCCTGCTCAAAAATCTGCTTTTGATGACTTTCCTTCCTGAGAACTCAAATGAAGTTGATTGAGATTACAGGTAGAAGCAAGCTCCTTGAGTGCAGCTTTGTGCCTCTGATATCAAAACTCCTGTTCATATCACGAGAATCACCCTTTCAGAGGTAATCCTGATTGTGTTGAGAAGTTCCTTTGGAAAAGGAGTCTAATGCTGAGATGGGGAAATAAGTGTCAAGACATGGCTGTTTATACTTTGCACAGACTTAAATGCACACTGCTGGATCAAATGTGTATTTACTTCTAAATGTGTTGAATTATATTCAGAATAACTCATTGCTACTACCTCTATCGGTTTATTAAGCCAGTAAATCCTGACTCAGCAGACAATCACTGTTTTATTTAGGTATTTGTATAGTAAATGTACCTCTGTACTTTTGGCAGGTCCTAACTACTGTCACCCCTTGTGCAATGCCAATGCATTATGCATGGCTTTAGTGGAGTGAACTGTGCCACTCTCATTTGCTATCTTACCTCCAGGGTGTTATGTAGGAAAAAAGGCAATGAACTTGAATAATATAAACTTTTACAGAGGTAGAGGACATAAGAGTTCTGCCTCACTGTTCAGTATTTTATTGTTCTTTATCCCTGAAAGATAACAAGATATCAAGATTAATGACAGGATAGGTAATGGACTGATTTTGTTTCGACAAATGATTTCATGTTCTTCCTCTAAAGCAACTTTCATAGTTAATTTTCCATCTTGACATGCCTTATAGCTCTGCAACTTCCTCTTTACGGACAAATGATAGTGCTTTATTTAGGATCAATATATTGCAAATAATGACTTTTACCTCATGCCTGGGAGAAACATTAGCCTCTATATGGCATCTAAATAAAGCTGAGGAATTGTTCAGCTATTTAACTGCTGAGATAATAAGGGTAGTATAACTGACAAGGCAAACACAACAGATTATTTTTCATGGTGTGTAGAGCAGGTCCTACCATCTAAGAAAGAAACTCTGAAACCATGAGAGAGCAAGATAACTACAGCTTACTATTACAGAGAAAAGCAGAAACAGTGCTGGGCCACCTCTATCAATGGTTTTCTTCAGTACTTTAGACATGCATAATGACTGCACACAAGGTAAATGTAAGCAAGGTCAATCCTTGCTGTCTTACTGAGCCAAGAGACCCTATGCATTGCTCTAGAGAGAGGTTGTGAATATATTGGTTCATCTTCTCTAGGGATAAAAGCTTTTGTAGCTTCTGATGATGAATTTTGTTATATTTTTATCATTTTTATTTCACTATTTCTTACTCTTGAGTATTCTGTTTAATCTGGGGTTTGGTCTGTGTGCATTTAAAGAACTAGATTTATCATAAACTCATTAGAGAACTAGTACATTTAGTCTACTTATAAACACTTCTGCCCCAAAAGCACAGTGCTCAGAAGTGTGATAGCTGTATATCCTGACTGGCAGGTATTTAACATGGTTTGACAAGGTGGGAGAGACACTGTGAAGCTGCTAGCTGCTTCAGTGGCTTCTCCCTAGACTGATGGATGACAAAGTTGGAGACATGGCATCATGTGTTTGCCTGCTGCAAGTAGAGACATGCCCCGTATTTACAGATAGCTTCTGTTGCATTTGAAAAATATGGTGAATACAGGATTACCTACCTCCTCTGTCCAGGGCAGATTTTGGAGGTGCTATCTTGGTCTTCTGGGCAATATTTATAGTCAAAACAGTGGGTGCTCCTTGTTCTCTGGTCCTGTGGGAAGGGGATACCTTATCTGTTCCCTCTTGCAGTATCACAGCTGGAGAGAAAAACCCAACATTTGTAATCCGCGCCTTTGCTGAATCTCTTCATGACCTGTTTGAGTCACTGCGATGTTTGTATTGGAGTGTGTTTCAGTTGCTCTAGCAGCTGCTTGGATGGGGAAGGGACCATTTCCTCCCAAGAGTCAAAGAGATGGGAGATGATGACTCCACTTAGTTACAGCTGTGGTGATGGAGGTAAGCATGGTGGACACTCCACATCTCTCAGCACCAAGAGCACCTGGCTATAAATGCCTTAAAGCTGTCTGTCTGAGTAAGCCAGGTTTTTCTATATTCCAATGAACCTTTCTGTAAGTAGGTTGGGCCACTTTTATCCTCTCTCTTAGAAGAATTTTTATTTGTTTTTTGTTAAGGTAGGCTGGAATGAAAAAATTTTTCGTTAACATCTTGTAGCGAAAATCTCTTCCTCGCAAATTCTTCTGCAAAAAGAAAATTTAAAATTGTCCTTTATATCTAAATTTTTCTGGAGACTCCCAGTGTGAAAGAAGTTACAGGGATCATTTGTTTTGGAGAAATGTTTTTTAGGTTTCTTCTGTTTGCAAAATGTTGCAATAGTGGAGATTCTTTTTTTCATATCAGACAGACAGGTACTTTGCTATTCATGGACATCAATGTCACCCCCACCCCCTGATTTGGAGCCATGCTTCCATTTATTGCTTTCACTCTATAGTTTCTTGGGTTTGACCTGTGGCTGAGAATTTTACTAAGGCCTCTGAAATGCATGTCTTTAATTTTTGCAAATTGTTTTAAAATTACTGATCTTAGAGAAATTATGGCAGACAACTCACCCAGACCAAATTCTTCTTGCTTAATAGATATCTTTTGTTCACAGCATAACTTAAATTAAAGCTTAACTTTAAATCATATAATGAATTCTGGTATGTTTAGTGCTTCATAAATCTCCAGTGGTACAGAATGAATACTACAGAAGTTGTAGTGTAGTAAGGTGCAAATCTGATACATAAACCTTTAAACAAGAGAAATGTCATAAAACAGAGATATTCCTGACTCCTTTTATTTTGGTTTCTTTCCCTGAAATACACTTCATACAGTGTGGGGAAAAAACCCCACACAGCAATGTATATCTGTGGTTAGGAACTATTCTATACAAACATATTTTTACAATATACATTGAATCACTAGATTACTCAGATATCATTTAGGTAAATGCTCTATCATATTTGTTAAAGCAGTACTTGATCTTGTACAGAAAGAACACATTTTTTTCTTACTGCTGCTGTGAAATATGATTGTGAACTATGATTACTAAAATTTATACTCTTCAGAAATCATCTCTTTTATTGTTTGGTAACAGAAATTTTTTTAATGGCGGAAAACTGTTGAGTTCCACAAAACTTTTTTTATAATAATCTAGTGACTTTTTAAAAGTTAATGGTGGTGTATTTGCTTTTTATAGCATGGTGAAATTTCTAGTTTTCTCAGTACTGAATCTTACAGCATTACAATGACAAAAGCCAAAGTAGTCTTTTCATGAAGACAGGTGAATATTAATTTGCATTCATAAACAACTGAGGACAAAATGCACACTGAATGTTTGGGTTTTATTCTTTCATTTCTTCTGGGATGCCATAATGCTAAACAGAGTCTGGAAATTTTTTGTTTTATACAGGAAAATTTTATTTTCACAAACAACCCTGCAAACTTAGTAAGAAATATTTCATGAGTGTTGTTTTTAAAAGCAGATGAAGTTTGGTACAAGTAGAGAAATTAAATTGAAAAATGTTTTGCGGTGAATTTTCTTTCAGATTTCTTAGGAATCTTGCAGGGTGCACTGATATGAGAACCAGTAAAAGGAAGAAATCCTTTCCTTTCATTATCACATCGGCTATTACTACTGTAACATCAAGAATGAAGATAAAACACTTCTCAAATTATAACGCATACTAAAGTGCTAGATGTGACATTTCCAGGAAAAATAAAATTGTTAGATGCTGGATAGCAAATGTGGTGAGGTATTTGTAGTCTCCTAGTTCTTAAGATATCATCTAAAATAAATGTCCTTGCAAAGCTCAGGAATGTCTTAAATGTGAACAAATAAACTAGGGTGTCTGGGTTAAAATGGTTGTTTACTATTAACTAGATTGGGTGCTCTCTGCAGCCTCTGGAAGGAAGCATCTGTCTGTGCCCTTAAAAGAAGAGATTTTGCCACTTTCCTTGCTGCTCTCTTCCTGATCCTTCCAAAGGTTCCATTTCCTCTGCTGGTTCTCTGACTAGTGTTAGCAGAGATAAAGAAACAGTAAAGGGTTTTCTGAAACAAACAAACAAACAAACAAAAAAACAAGGAAAAAAGACCTTGGATTTCCATTCCATGAATTCTGTGCTTGTTCTTCCTTCACAACTAAGAGATGATCAGAAGGACAGGAAGGAGTAAAGCAGAACTACATGAAATGTAAATCTGTAGCTTATCTTGGTAGAGAATAAGTATCTATACAGTCCTCTGAATATAACCAAGTTTTCTGTATGTCATCAACCAAAATTTGGCTAAGTTTTTTTTTTTTTTTTTTCTGGGCCCTTTCAAGATCTGCATTTTGTTCTCTAGAGACATTTCTTGTTCACTTAGTTGTAAATGCTATCTGAGAACATACAAGATGTTGGTTTCATTTGAGTGTTTTACTGTAAGCAGCAGTAATTACAGTCTTAATGCATTTTCCAGACAATATCTAGTATCACTACTCTTAGGCAATTAGCCTTATCATTACTTCTTCCTCAGTAAAGTTAGTGAGATTTAAACAAAAAATTTTCAATATTTCCTTAATACTTGGTTTAAAAATATACCATATATGTTTATATATAATACATCATTCTAACATGAACCACCTATAATAACTATTATATAATCTATAAATAATAACTATTATATAATCTGTAAAAACAATTTTGACATGCCTGCTAAAGAACAGTAAATTTCTGAAAGCTTGTGTATGCGAAGGCAGATACATATACATTTATATCTGGTTTTGGTACTAGACTGAACTGAAGCCTCTCATCACAAGAGTTAAGTGTTCAAGGTGACAAACAATAAACTATGGGATAAGGCAATGCTCTTTGAGGACTGAGCATTATTTTTAATGGAAATCTGCTACCTTATGCACTGATCGTTCATCGCTTTTAAATATTTGGCTCTGTGCTTTCAAAAATCATTTGTGCACATGACACAATGAACTCAATACTAACAGGTCTGATGTACTTGCTGCCCTCAACAAACCTGCTTGGGTGTGTAAGAGAATATAAGGTTTGCAATCTCAGCTGACAGAAAAAAAAAATCACTGATATTTTGCTTTAAGCAATAGAATATGACCTGAAGAACAATGGCTAAAATGTTGCTCTGTAGAAATGCATATAAGGTTTCTGTCAAAGGCCCAGTCTCTTTACTTCTTAAATAAATGACAAGAGTAGTTCTGTTTTTGTGAACAATCTGTAATTTTCACAGGAAAATTAAAATTCACAAATGCAGGAAGAAATCAGTCCACTAGTACTTGAGAATCTAGTGTTGTGTGGTCATTTGTGTTTGTATGTGTCTTTGTGTATAAATGTGCCTAAGAAAATACCCTACATATTTATGAAAGCTCTGAACATTATCGTATATTAAACCAACACACTCCAGTGTGTTTCCTGTATTTCTTAATGTATTTTGACTGGCAGGAGTGCCTTTATTACCTGACCATATTAATGTAAAATTTTTTGTAGTGTCTCAACTTCAGAGAAGTTCATCATAAGAAAATAAATTAACAACTACTGTCATGAAGCCCAGAAGTCATTGCCATCTGCTTTGAGGGTGAAATTTAAAACAGCCACATTTGGCACCAGGTGTTGTATTAAAGGATGTCATTTTTCTTGAGTTGTAATTAGGATCATTAAAAAGATGTTAATTCCTTGCCTCAGCTATTATTCTTAGGTTCAGCCCTAAACCCTTTCGTCAAAGTCTGACTCTATTACTCTCACTGCCAGTAGTTTGTTTACTGGGAGTTATTAGTAAGGCTCTAGTCACTGTCACAGCCTGTCAGCTCAAAATTACACAGACTCAGAGCTTCTACACTAGCAGGCCTTGCAACAGATACACGTGGTGGATCCACCAGTCAGTTCTGAAGTAATGAGAATAGATTTATTAATCATATGTCTCACTGTGATCAGTAATAAAGGCATAAGACCTCTCGCCCCCCTATACCTCCAAAGGGCACTCGAATCCTGCAGTCCTTTCTTTGTTTAAACCTTTTGGCAGCTATGAGGGTAAAGGGTTGTGAGTTTTACTGAGTGTCCTGAAGATGGTAAACTTCTACTGAGTGAGTGTTCAGAACGGACTATCTTCTGGTAAGAAGTTAAAACAGAGAGAAACATCTGCAATTGAGGTCATATTTTATGTTTGATCTTTGCAAAGAATGCAACTCTTGCTATCTTCAGGTCACAAGACTGTGCCACAGAGAAGAACCAAGACAGAAGTCTGAGGAGCCTGAAGTTTCTGGGCAAGGCTGTTCAAGGTCTAACATATTGCCCTGTTCACAGAAATAGAGAAAAATGCTGCAGCATTTCCTTTTCTAGTCTTTTGACTCAGCCTGGCATCATTCATCCCACAATGACAGGTCCCTCAACATTGTTATCTTTTAACTAAATCAGTTTAGATATGCACATGGAGCAGCTGAATCACATGTGAATCATTCAATATATGGAGCTTGTCCAGCAATTCTGTTTGGGTTCTTCTCTTCATATGGGAAATTATCACAGGAAAATTATCAACTCATGTGGTTTCAATCAAATCAGGAATTAAACATTTTCTGATAAATGACATAGAGTTAACTGGAAATCAGTGAACTGATTCCAGATCAATGCCAGCAGTACAGCAGATATGCCTCACTTGATAGTTACGAGATGTTAATGAACACTTACAAGGTTCTAAATACCCTTTTTAAAAGTAATGCCAAAAATTTCTAATCTTGCGCACGTTTCTTCCTGCCCCCCATATACACGCATTTTATGAATGGTTACTCACATGGCCGCTCCCACTAGAAGTGTGGTTTTCCCTGTTTGCCTATCCTGCTAGAGATGGGTTTGCTCCTTCTTTGTGCAGCTCCCTACAATCTAATAGTCTGTGCACTGGTGAGATGACACCCCATGAGTTCCCATGTGTACCCTGAGCTGTGGGCCCTTCTGCCACTGCACCCCATACTCCCAGCCCATCAGCAGGGTGCAGCCTGCTCTCTGCATGGGATGGGGACACTGTGACTCTCTCTGATGCTGTGTCAGGCCTAGACAGGGTCACAATGGCAGCAAGGTGACTTCTGTCAGTGTCAGACACAAATTGACTGCTGCTCTGAGTGGTTTACAGTCCCAGATCTCTCCCCACAATCACAAATATTCATGCCTCTTATACATCTTGTCAACCTGACTCCTTTTCTTAAACGCCCAAATGATTACTGTTTAATCCACCTGAAAGTTGTCTTATGAAGCTTCATCATTGTTCATTTCCTCTTTAAAGTTACCAGAGTTTGGGCAAACACCCTCTAAGGCAGCTCTGTTTGGGTATTTCCTTCTGGGTATGCCATCCGCATATAACTGTCATGCTCACATCCCTACTGTATCTTTTGGTGTTGCACAGGCTATGTTACCAAGGAATGGCTATGTGAAATACCACGAAAAGAGGAAATAATATTTCAGTATAATGCTAATCAATGTAATAAATTCTAGGTTTAACTTTTTTTTTTTTTTTTTAAATATGAAGGCTTTGCTACAATGTATAGGTAAGCAAGAGTGCCTAAGAAGCTATATAGTGTTTTGACATGTCAGTGAAGATGTGCATTCCTCCAGTTACTAGATTTATCAAACTTTTGAGCAAAATTTTATTCAGATAATTTGTTATCTTTAGATAGTTACTCACAATGTTATCTTTCAAAATAACATTTTAGGAACTCTTTCTAAATAGATTGGTCAAAAAGAAGTAAGGTCTGTCCTGCACAAAATTTCACTGTGAATGTCAGCACAGCCTGGGAATCTATTCTTTCCAATACTGTATTTTCTGGAGTACCACTGCATTACTATGCATTTATATACTGGGATAAAAGATGTACTCATGGAATCCTACTGCAGAGGTGCAATGATATTGACTGCTGGATTTTTCTTAAGTGAGACAGTGATTGTGGTGGGTGGACCTTGACTGCCTGCCATATGCCCACCCAGCAACTGTCTCATTCTCTACTCCTCAACAGGATTGGGGGTGGGGGAAAAGTAAGATTAAAAACCTTTTGGGTTGAGGTAAAGACAGGGAGATCTATTACCAAGTACTGTCATAGGCAAAACAGACAAAACTTGGGGAAAAAATAATTTATTTAAGTCATTAGTCTGTGATGAAAATGAGCACTATAAATATTTTGTTCTGCTTTGCATTCTCTCAGACCCAGATTTTGAAGAGACACTTTGTGAAGAGGCCTTGGGAAACTTTCTTCAAGCTCAATGGAAGAGAAAGGAAACAAATGGCATCTGCAGCAGAAGTCTGGAATCCTGGGTCTAAAATACAGGTATAGTTGGGCAACAACTAGCTTTATAAAAGCTGTGATAAACCTCCCAGCACAATCTTCAAAACTGTGCTTTTGTCATGCTTTTTTTCAGCATTCAGTATGCTTTTACTTTTCTAACCTATTTCTTGTGTTCAGGTGAGCACAGACTGGGTAGCTTCTCGGCAATAACTTGATATTCAGTCCCACTTATGCTGATGGTGCAGTAAGGAAAACTTATGGGTCATCAGCTCTTAATTGCAGCTTGAAGAATGACTACCTTTGTGCATATGCAGATGGTGCGAAAAGGCTCAGAGATTTTGCTGGATGAAAAGTAAACCTGATGTAGCTTAGAAGGAAAGTGGAAAGGAATATGAAGTGGCTCTGGTGAAACGGACCACTGACATATTTAAGGCTAATCCATGAGTCTGGAAATACGTTATGGAAACCAAGAAAAGCCACTGTGGGAAACACAGGGACAGGAAAGAGATTTGGGTTCTTCATAAGTAAAAAAAGGTGATTTCTAGGGTCATTAGGGGATGGATGTTGCACATAGGGGATGCTGGCTCTTTTACAAGACTTCTCTTTCCAGAAAAATGCTGCCTTTTTTTCTGTTCACAGTTCCTGACTGCTTTCTGTCACATCTTAGAGAGGTTGCGCTTAAGATTTGCTGTAAATATGAATGCTCCTTGGTGGTAAACTAGGAAAAAAATAAAATTAATGGAACAGTCATTAGGGATTACAGGTATAATTTGTCTGTAATAACTAGTTATAAGCCTCAAAATCACATTTAAATTAATGTATTTTCTCAGATCAGAATGTTATAAAATAAAAGAAAAAAGCTTTGGGTTGTTTTTTTTTTTTCTTTTTAGAGGCAGGGTACATTTATGAAAGTCACACTCAAGTTTAGGTTGTGAAGAACTCAAGGCTTTTGGTCATAACCCATCTATTGTCTCTCTTTTAGTTGGTATTAATTTTGGATTCTTTATAATTACTGTTGAGTTATACATCTTGTAGTGTTTGTACTGTATTATTTACACTACTCTAAATTCTACTACCAGTTTCCACTGTAGTGTTTGGAAAGTGAAACTTTTCTACAGAACTCTCATAAACATCATCTTAGTATTTCCATTGCAGGGATCTACCTTATTTGTCAGGTTGTCTGTTTAATACAGTAACATAGTAAGTATACGCTTGCAAAAACATTGTAGAGCTTGACTGGAATAAGTTTTCTCATCACATTAGTATTTCAAGTTTACACAGAAAACTTTTTCACTGCAAATAAAGATCTTGAAAACTTAACTGAAGAAGTTTTCTCTACACTGTTTTACCATCACTGGCTTCAATTTCAAAATGAAGTGTTAGGTTTCAAAGCAAACGATTCCCATTAAACAAAAGTTGGTCTTGATGAAGCTACATTGCTTGTCTTCTTTCTCTCCTTCCCTTAACGTATTTCTGTCAAGACAAAACATCTTTTCATTCAGCCCTCTGAGAAACTTAGTTTCAACTTTTAATAATTATTGGCCTCTTTGAACTGCATTGCAATAATATTACAAATCCTGATGTGGAAATAACTCAAAAATCTGCAAGGATTTCTTTTAAGAGGTTAATTTATTTCACTGTTGACAAATGTTTTTGCAAGGCAGAGCAACTTATTATGTTAAGGACCTTTGAGAACAAGTTGAATAACTCCAGAGTTTATGTCCCTTTTAAAAGAAACACAGATGCATTGTATTCGACCTATAAAATGAAGGGTGGTGTTCTGTATTGAAATAATGTACAAGACAAACTGCTTTTTTAATGTGTTCAAATGTAAACCTGTTTAACACTGCCTAGTGTTTGCTGTGTGCTGATTTGAATAAAGACTATCATTCTCTTGAAGAACAGGAGAATATAAAATAATTTTAAGATTATTGAGCTCAATGTGATGACTGCAGGGAAGAGGCTGCCTTAGTTTCTGAATAACTCGCATTAGCAGTGCTTGTTTTGATTTCAACCTTTTCTGCTTTCTGTTTTGCATTCTTCTTTCTTTCCTGTCTTGTTCTTTAATCAATTTAGATTGTTAGCAATTACACAGATAGAAGTTTCAACAGCTGCCAGAACAAGTACATTCTCTAGTCCACTCTTGTCAAGTACCAGTGGTGAATTAATTGTTTGAATTCATATGCTGCTGTCAACACAGCTGTCCAATATCCCAGTGTTTCCTTACCTCAGTTTATACCACTATCAATACTGGTTTGCAAATGCTTCAAAATATGTAGTGCATCTCTTAATGTTTCGTGAAGTATTTAACAAAGCTGAGATATAATGCAGGGCTGGAGAACAAAAAATGCTAAATTCAATTTGACTGGCCACTCAGAGCAGCACAGCTATAAAAGCGGTGGAGAAATTAATTTCAAGGCATTGAGCCAAACCAGATTTAGAGGTATCCACATGCAAAGTTGATATTCTCTGTTCTTGAAGACTGTAAATTGTTCCATTAACAGAAGATTATGTACAAATGATTATGACATTTGATACCTATATTAATATAAAACAGCATCACCCATCTAGCTGAACTTCTTTTCTCTCACAGTTACAGATGCACTCTTTCTTATTCTGTCAGTTTTAAATACATTCCTTTATGGTTAAAATAAAATGCTAGTCCCATAACTAGTCTAATTTATACAATAACAAAATTTAATGGGAACTAACTCAGCTTTTCCACATCTAAATTCCTAGGACAAACTTCTTCTAAGAGAAAATCTTAGAAGTTCAGTTTTTGTATGATTTCTTTGGAATGTTACTTAGAATTTTCTTGCATATATGCTTCCTTGTACCTCAGTGAAATTAATGTCCCTGTGTTTTAATTCCATTTTCTATAATTTGCTGGTGTTGAGCATAAATGCTGCTATGCCAGTGTCTTCAGTTCCAGAACTGGTACTGTGAGAGAGAGCAATGGGCTAGATAGCTTTCCTGGTAAATGTCATTTACAGGATGTTAAGGCCTTTGGTTCATTTTTAATGAAGAAATTATGTGCCTGTGTCTCCCTCTTCTGGCATGAAAATATTTTGACCAGAAGTTATTAATAACAGAATCATTGGAAAAGATCACAGCCTTTCCTGGGTTCGTGTTTGCCCATTGTTATTAATCTTCTCATGCTCAGTTTGTGTGATGTTTTAATTGAACTGTTAAGGATTCTCCTAGAGGTACCGTGAAAGCTTCAAGACAGAATTTTGGCCAGAATTAAACTCCCTGGGTTTGTACTGTACTGTCTCTCAAAAAGAGATTTAGCAGTAACAAGGGTAACTGAACATGGGTTTTTTTTGCACTGTATTAGGTCCCAGCTTTTAAGGTCCAGTTAATATGAAGACCTCCATTTTCTCAAAGGAAGGAGAGCTTGTGAGCTCTGTGTCATGCTTGACAAACCCTGCCATCCTGTTTCTGGACCAAGGTGGTTTGTATGCAGTTTACTCTAATGTCTCTGCAACATTCCTCCCAGGACTTCTGTTTCCAGTTGCTGTATCAAATACCAAGTCAGGTGTCTGCTCTGCACTTGCAGCAAAGATGTGTTAAAGATTAAAAAAACCAACCCATCTCAGACAGCTAAGCAAAATCCTTCAAAAATCTGATGTTTTGTTCTTAGACATTTTTTATTTTGTTTTGATTTTAGCTTCTGGTTTTGAAGTCCCGAAGACTCAGTGGTCTATCAACTCATCAAAACCCATCAGTTTTGACTTGATTCTCTATTAGTCTTCACAGACTGAGTGGTCCAAAGTGCTTGCCTAAGTGAAGGAGTATAATTTTTCTCGAGAGTGACATCTCATAGGGTGGACTTAGCATGTAAGGAGATGGTGTAGTTGGGAACTGTCAGTGCCAAGTTAATGGTTGGACTAGATGATCTTCAAGGTCCTTTCCAACCTAGTTGATTCTGTGATAGCTTAAGGAGCCTTCAGAAAAACTGAGGACTCTAACTCAGGTATAACGATAAACAGAGACAAGTATTAGTGAAAATCCAGGAGTGTAAAAAGCTATCTAAGGAAGTAATATATAGTTCCTGTTATTAAAGACCATGTTATACAGGGTGCTAAATGTCTTCAATCATTGTCTTGGAAAAGCAACTGATAAGGGATATGTCCTATCAGTAGTCTGATAGACCACATTCTTAACACAGTAACCTAAATGCACTTGTTCCCCAGACAAACAGGACTGACAGTTACCAAATATGTATCATATCTCCTGAGAGGCTGGAGATGAACATAAAGCACAGCAAAGACAAAAAAGCAGTACAGATATCTCTGTTCAAAGTGGGCTCCTTAAAGCATAACCTGTCTTTGGAAAAACAAACCAGGTCTTAAGAAATCACTGCTATATAGCTGAATATAAGGAGTGCCCAAAGGTAAGAAAATGTTTGCAAGTGTTGCCAAGCCTACTGAAGCTGTGCAAGCAGGAAGTATATAGTTCAGAAGGAAATGAAGGCACAAATCTGTCCTTCAAACATGAGATTGATCAGCATGCAGAACTCTTCAGCAGCAAACTCTTAGACCCCTAAATAACATCTGTCCTTTGAGGTCAGTTATTAGGACAGAATAACCACATAACCAGAGTGGCCAGCACAGTCACAGAATTTTAGTCCCTTATTTCAAAACAGTAAAGAAAAACTTTGGGGTGCTGTTTTGTTCCAGACTTTAGAAACAATAGAGCAGACAAGGTAATATGTTCTTTGACTTTGGGTCTAAGAATTTTCTCTCTCTGTTTCTCTAGCTGCAGTCCTAAGGACTCAGACTGACTTGTTCTTTTATAGCCTGAGAAAAAACATGTCCTCGTATGCTGCAACTCAACCCAGAATAGAGGCTCCAGAGAACCTTTTCGGGCCTTATGGTGTTGGGGTTTTTTAACTATGTGAGATAAGGGACATCCCCTGAATGAATGAGAAACGGACTTTAAAAAACACTTCCATCTTTAATAACAGAGACAAGAATCTTAAGTTTCTGTGTTCCAGGTGAATGCCTCAGCCATACAGCTATAAAATGGACAAAAATGTCATCTTCTCTGTGCAATAATTATCATAAGTAGAATAGCTCTTAACAACAGAGGTTGTTAATGAGCAAGTACAGGATTCTCAGTCTGGTAGTTAAGGGCATTTCAGAGATCTAAACATCACTTGCTATAAGTCAGATAAAGTTGAGTTTTGGAAACAAGATTAATGCCTACAAGGAAAATGATTATTTGCAGCTGTACAGAAAACAATTGCACACTTGTCAAACAAGGAGGGAAAAATGTCCCAAGTTACCAGAAGCATTCCATAAAATCTGAGATACCTGGCCTGAGAATTGGGATTTCCAGGACTGGGCACTGCAGGTAAGAAAGACAGGATAACATCTAAGTTAACATGAGACTGTGGAGCGAGTGTGAGTTATGCTGTGAGAAGTTTAGGTGTTTAAGGAATCAGAACTCTCCTTTTCTGAGGATATTTTAGTTATCACGGCTTTCGTAAGCCTGAATACTCAACAGCTATTATAAGCATTCTTATGATAACTTATTTCTCTTCTTTCCATCTTTAAAATATGTAATAAAAAACATTTTGTTTATGAGACCACAAAATATAAATTGAAATAAGCAGCTTTAATATGTCTTGTGTGGAAATTTTTTTATATTTTCAGTTTGTCCCTATTTACATCTTAGCAATAGACTGCTTCCTTTTATTTTGTCCCTGGTAAATTCTGCTTTCTGGTTATTGTACACAAGAAGGATGTTAGAAATACTATTTGAAATACAGTAAAAAATGTCTAAAAAGAAAAACAATTAGCTAGTAGGCTTATGCTAGTTCTTGGAGCACGGCAGTATGCCAGATGGGAGTTACTAGAAAGAGTTATAAAAAAAGGATGGAACACTTATAAGTCAGTCTAGATATTGAACTGTGCATAATTTTTCTTTAATTGTCAATACATGGGGATTAACATTTCTTTTTTATTTGTCCTGGAAGTATTTCAACTCTGATCTACATGTTTTAGAGGAATGTCCTCTGTACTTGCTGTATATTTCCATGAGGCAGTGCATTTTTTTGCCAGTAAAATTACATTGCAAGTGATACTATCTGTGTAAGAAACATATATTTGGTCATAAATAGCAATAAGATTGCCAAAGAAAATGTAGAAGAAATGTTATATTATGGCTGAAACCATAGTATAACAAGTATATTGACATTATTTGTTTAGGAAGTTTATTCAACAATGAGTCTAATTTTGTCCTAGAGAAGCTATTACTGCAGATATGTAAGACAAAATTTCAGTCTGACTCTAAGATCTTGGGTTAGCATTAGAAAAGCCATGTTTGAACTTCTAGATGGAATATGTCAATCCAGAATAACTGATGTGCAAGAAACAGTAACACCTTTAAAGAATTGCTTTTTCTGCTATTACTTGGAGAGCTACAGAACTGGCTCTCCTACTGTGACTGGGATGCTGAATCTCTACAAAATTGGCACCTGTTTCCACTGGGTGGCAGTCCAAGCTCTTCTCAGGCCCGAAAAAGATGGCTTTCTCTTTAGCTGAAAAAACCCCAACATCACCCTAGCATCTCAGTGCTTTGTAAAACTCATGAGATTTTTCTGTACATGTAGTGAGTCAGGAGTTGGCCCCTTCATCCTCAGGGACTCTCTGATTACCCATAGGAAGATGATCTCTCTTCTGCTAATGGCATTTCAAAATGCGGTTCCCATATCGTGCTTTAATTAGATTGTGATTAGTTCAAGCAAACTGTTTTTTAAAATGAGGATTCCTGAAATGAACACCTTCACCATGAACACTGTCTACTCACAGAATTCTTTGGAGACATCTAATGGGCTTAAGTAGCCTATCTAGAAATTAAGGGGAAAACCATGTACTGTGTGTTGCACATAGCCTTATATTTTAAAGAATGTTGAAGCACCACTGAAGAAAGTGGATGTTTACAGCAGTGAGAGATAGCACTTTTGATCCTCTCTTCTAGGAGGTTTGTGCCTGTGACTGCAGTGATTACTGTTGTCTGTTCAGCTGTAGTTTTTCTAAGCCTCATAAGCATAGTCAGTGCTTGGATGAAGAGTACTGTGTTTCTCCTGCTCTGCCTCACACGACACTGTTGAGGGTTGCATTGCTAGCATTCCTTCCCTTCAGCCAGAAACAGCAAGAAACAAAGGTCACCACTGCTTCAGGTGGCAAGGATCCCATAGTTATTTTAAGATGGTAAGGAGAAATTGCAGTGTCCTGGTCGTGCTGTATAAAAAGTAAATTTCCTTTAGGTACCTGAAATCTTTCTGTACTTTCTCTTGGACACACTTTCTTGTCTTTCCAGTAATTGTAATGGATTTTACAAAGGATTGCTTGCCCTCACAACATATATCACATTTTAGTCACTGTTTCACCACAAAGAACACAATACAAGAAAGAAGATTTTATGGGACTCTGGAGTACAGGCAATATTTTTTTGAATAGAAGTCTGTTAGTTTAAGACTTAGTTTAACCCTGGGTTATTTCAGGCCTTTTCATAGATCCTATAGGAAAGATTGCACTGCTTGCTTGAAGAGGATAAATAAGATAATGCATCCTTTTTTGTATGGACAGGCCCAGTAAACTGTGTATCACTGAAACAAGACGCTAGCTTTGGAGTTTGCCCTTGTTTGATCTCAGAACTGTGAGTCAGTGTGCTAACAGCTTCAGAGCTGTGTCATGCAGAAGAGGCATTGTTCACCACTTTTCAAAGTCTTTTCCATCTCATATACTCAAACTCAACACCTGAGAGATTCACAAAATCAAACCCAGGCAAGAATAACCTGTTAAAGAAAAGGACAATGTCCAAGAAACTATCTCTAACTTAAACTAGACTGGTTAAAGTACACTATCACCAAGGTTAGTGATTCAGTTTGAGAACCTAAGAGTCCTTGAAATGTTTTCAGTAGAATCTGTTTGGAAATTTCCACTGAAACAGGTGTTTCATATCAGAAACATATACATGACAATGAAAGTTATCTTTAGTTTCACAGGATGAAATTTCTGTTCTGAAAAAGAGGCCTTTCTTATAGAGCTCTCTTTAGGAGGTTTTTGTTTCTTGCTGCCAAGCTACAATGAAAACATCCTCTTGCACTACTTTTTTCCTTGGTTTTAATAGATGGGAAGTATCAAAATCTTCTGCATTACTTTTCTGACATAAGCTGCCTCAGAGCCCAATGACTCTGGTAGTGCAAGCTGATATAGCTGATTGTAGACCACCGGGAAAGGTAGAGCTCTTCACACTCCCTCCTTAACTGCAGAACAGATTTCTCATACCCAGAACAGGGATAGGTCATTCTGGATTTCTAGGACTGGTGCTATAAACTGAAAAAAACTCCAGCCAGAGCAAACTACAGACCATCCTCTCACAGTAGAGGTCACCGTAGACATACCACCAGTAGTGAAATATACTGGCTCCCTACTATGAATGCAGGACCTCATTTGGTGGCTTTTACTCAGCTTTGCACAAGTTATTGGGAGGTCTCAAACAGGCTTTCAAACAACAGGAGGATTGGTGAGGAGATTTCCTGAGTGAGACCTAGACTGTAATATTTGCTTCTAAGAGAAAGGAGAGTGAACACAGACCTCAGCTTTATCTGTGGATCGTTCAACTGCACTTCCACCCAGACAAGTCACTTAAAACCTGCATGCCAAGTGGAAGAATAACCTTTCTCCTTTC
Source organism: Athene noctua (assembly GCF_965140245.1). Taxonomy (NCBI): domain Eukaryota; kingdom Metazoa; phylum Chordata; class Aves; order Strigiformes; family Strigidae; genus Athene; species Athene noctua. Next base: position 44,519,137 of record NC_134038.1, read on the forward strand.
TGTCCCTGCTGCTTTGTAACGTGTGTTGTCAAAGAATCTTCTGGTCTTCCTTGGAAACTAGCTGTACAACCTGGTCTCTGCCTGCATGCGAGTGGGTCTCTGTCCCTCACCTACCTCATGAAAGAGGGCTGTCACAGTTAATTTTTGTGAAGTGCTTCACAATTACTATCTGACAGATGCCTAAATATGGAGCATGGTTAGTATAATAGTGTAACTGAAAGGACTTTAACAGAACTGTTTTTGCTTTTAAAATCTCTTCTCTCTCCCAGCGCTCTCTATTTTAATGTCCCCATCTTCTTTTCATTTAATCCTCATCTCATACCTTTTGTTTCTTTTCATTGGCCCTTCTGTACAACTGTTTTTGGGAAAGCCTTTTTATATATCTCTCTTTCCCTTGTTCTCTAATAGATACCATCATCTTTTAAAGACCAGGCACTCCCTCCCTCAGCTAAGTACTATCTTGGCAGGCAACTGAGGAGGAGGAGTCTTCTTTAAAAGGCTTTGAAATTGTATTGTTAAAAAATATATAAATAAAGCAACAAACCTTTTAATAGGGCTTTGAACAATCATCCCTTTCGTTCCCTTATGGCCTATTGTGCTTCTGGCTTTTTTATTATTTAGTGTGCATCAAAAAAAAAATCCAAATGTTTTATGTTAAGCCATTAAGAGTTTATTTGGGTTGAAAATAAATAAATAAATGTAGTGCTAGCAGTTGGGACTGTGAGCACACACACAGTTGCCTGGCAGAGGCAACCTATAGGAGGCACATCAGAAGGCCAGAATAAGCTTCAGTGAAAGACCAGAACAAAAGCATCAGCAGCATTTGTTTCTGGTTAAGTACTTTTGCATGAGCCTGACTACTGGAGTGGTTTACCCAGCTTTTATCTGTTTCAAATTCACCTCACTCCCCCCATCACTCTCTACAGCATCACTCTGAACCGTAACTCATGGTAATTACATGGAGGAAGCATGGGATTTTTTAAATCTTTTGTTTTATTTTTTTAAACCACCTGATGGGAGTATGTCACTGGTTTGTATCCAGCATTGCTCCTGGAGTTATTAGACACCTAAGTGAATGTTTTTTGCATGGCCTGTCTGCATTTTTTGTGCATTTAGATGTAAGTGCTGGATATATTTTGTGAATAGCCAGAAGCAATTTGTTTCTTTCTTTCTACCCCCTTCCACTTTTGTTTGCCAACTCTGCCTGTCATCCCCAGAGAATTCTGCAGCAGGCTGGTGACTGCAGCTAGGGCTCCTCTGTGTGCATAATTAGTATCAATCTTGCTTGGTCTCATTTCCCTGGTGGGGTTGCTGAGGAGAGACAGAAGAGTTTTTGCCATTAAATGCATTATTAGGGTCACATCTTAGCTCCCATGTGACCTACATTTGGTGAATCAACATCAAACCTAAACTTTCTAACCCTCTTTCTCCATGAGACTGAAGTGTATGGTAATTTTTGAAAAACACACATAGAGACTGCTGTTGGTATTCTTAAAGAATTAATAGATTGCAAGAAGTAGATAGGAAGAACTTCTGAGAATCTGAGCTTGACTTTACTGTCTCAGTTTTGAGACTCATAAATAAAACAACCTGATACTCCTCACGAAGCTGAATGGAACCACTGACAGTCCAGACCTCAGAAAATCAAAGAAGATGTGTCCATCACCAATCAGGCTCCAAAGAAAGGACAGTGCCTAATGGGTGCCTTTCATTAAGTGCTATTTTATGTGTGGGACAAGGAATGTCAGGTTGCAGATGACAAAAAGAGCTTCTAGCACACATAATCTCAGGCACATCAAAGACACCGGAACAGAAATGTACCCACAGCACAAAAAAAGAGAACATGAAACTGCCTCTGTAACATAGTGACATTTTCAATTTTGCTCTTTTGTGACAGTATTGATGGTTTTAACAAAACAAAACAAAACAAAACAAAAAAAAAAAAAAAAAAAGGAGGGTGGGGTTGTCTCTCTTATAATAGTATGAGAAAGGAATATGATATGAACATAGTTTTAAATGCTAGACCCCTTTAGCTCACGTAAGTTTGGTAGTTTTCCCTATAAAAGCAAGGTGTACCTTTCAAAATCTAGTTACAGTATCAGAAAAACAGAAGAGAAAATTTGTCATAAATTTGGGCTTAGGAGGCTTAAAATTCTGTAGACCTTGATCTTGCATACAACCTTCTGCATGCTGGTTCTGACCCTTTAAGAAAAAATACTACAGCTCAGAAAAGGCTTAAGGGGAAGACCTAACTGAGGTCTTCCCAGCCTGTAAAACAGGGATTATAAACTTTCTGACCTCATACTGTTACTGTGAAAATAATCACCCTACTGTATACTGCAGTATTTCAGTAGGCAGTGTATGTGTTCCTGGGATACAGATAATTAAGTTGAACAGTGAGGTTATTGGGAAAGAGCAAGAATGTAAGTACACTGTTCTGTAATATATACCAGTTTTAATGAGATGAGAAGAGTTTATAACGTAAACTTGGAATACAAATAAAACAAATATACAAAGATCAGTGGAAAGCTTCCTATTGGCTCCAGTGCTTTTTAAAGTCCGCATTAAAAAGAAGAGCAACTGTTGTAGTATCTTCAGCTATTATGGAGAAGTGAAGGTTCACTTGATCTCTGTAAATGATTACTTTTGGAGACTGGTACTGCTTGGCAAGGCACAACTGCAGACTCATACCAAAGACTGGGTGTTTGTTGAGTACTGAGAAACAATCACTTCAAAAAAAAAATATTCCTGAGAGTTACTTAGACAATTCTACTTGCAAGATCATTCACCATTCATATTTTAAAGGCATTATTTTCAAGTACTGATAAAAGTAATATAGCCAGGTATTTTAAGGTTTTGTGTATTTCTAGAAAACGCTTACATTTTTAAAGGGTGTGGTTTTGTCATCCAATTATTGGTCATGAATTATTGAGTTGTTAGAGTATATCAGCAGTTGAATGTCCTTTATGTCATACCTGGAATAATCCTTATTCTTGGAATAAAGATTTGGAAGAACCTATGTCACAAACCTGTAAAAGCTTATAAAGGTATTTCACTTGGGATGAGATCAGAATACACATTTACGTTGCAGAACCAGAGCCCACAAAAGGAAAAGCAGACTAATGTTTATTTTACAACATAATGTCACCGTGTCTCAGATTGTCCTCTCACAACGATACACAGTACGTAGTTTTAATATCTATCTTTTAGACCTTTGAAAGCATAAGAAAAAATATTTATTAGGAAGTTGGAAAGAAAAAGCAAGCATGGGATGAACTGCTGTGTAGATAAGAAGGATGGTTTGGACTGGTTAATAGAAAGAGAATTTCAGTGCTGGTCTGACAGTTAAAGAATGAAATTACAAAGAGATCAATGAGAACAATTTTTCATCTTTCCACATCTGGAAATAATTCTTGCCTGTGATTTATTGTAAGTAGGAACATTGGAGTGGCTTGGTGTGGGTGGAGACCAGTGACCAGTACTGGAAGTGCTGGGTCTACATGGTACTTCCTATAGGGAGCTGAAAAGACATTTCTTCTCTGCCAAAGTGTGACTTTGTGACTAGTGGTGTAAGAATTTTCAAAGAATAGATGGGTTTGAAATAATGAAGTGGGTGGAGAGGGTTTATGATTATAGGAATGCTTAAAATCACTGAACTGAAATGCAAAATCTAAAGTTCCTCTGATGTTTAGAGCAATCCCAAACTTCTTTAAGAATTCACTTGTATAATAAGGCAAAGTCAAAAAGCTGCATCAGAATTCCCACTTTGAGTTATGGTAATGAAACTTGGGTATGGCTTTTATACTTGAGGCCTATATCTTTAATGAACCAAAGGAAAAGACTTGCCACAGGCGTTTTGAATTTTGCCGGGTATGAAGTAGGATAAATCATTCTTTCTCTGTTTCTGTGATGGATCTGGAAGACTTTGAACTAGCTTTTGCTGCTTAACCTGTCTCCAGGTTTCCAAATCTAGATCCTACACTAATTTCAGATGTTCCTTTCAGGGCTCCTCTGGAAGAAAGTGAAGGTTATAGTGAGGAAAACACCATGCAAGGACTGTAGCAAATGCACCCAGTAGACTAAGCAAGTCTACTTGAAGTTCTGGTTAGAGACGATAAAGCAAATATTTAATAGCTTAATGTTAAGACAAAGTAACACCAGCCTCCTCCTCCTCCGCACACACACACAACTTGTTTACAAAAGTGCCTTGTAGTGACTGCTGGTGGTGTCACTCCGTCCCATGCCCCAGAGCTATCACCGGGCCTCATGGGAGTTGTGACTACAGCACTGGACATGGGACTGTTTGTTCACTCACTTTCTGTGAAGAGAGTTTTGAACTGTGTTTTGAATAGACAGCATTTTCTTTGTGTGGTTGGTAAATAACACAGAGCAAAGTTAGTCAGCAAGTTGCATAGCTTCTGCATTCTGATTCTTTGGAGCCCTTTTGTACCAAGCTTGACAGGATGTTTTTAACAGAATGTGACCTCACTGGGATACCAGAGGTAAGGAAAAAAGTTATTTGGGCTGTTGTGGAATATTTTGCACAGAGCTGACTGAAAGTACTGCTTTAAAATGTCTCTTGGAAAGAAGGTGGTTTCATGGTGATCCAGTCAGCACCTTGTTCAGTGAAAATCAATGTCTTTCACTCCTTTGTAAGTTATAGGAAATCTTAATAAGATTTTCTATTTCCCACTTACGGAAAAAGATGCTGATTTGCAGATCTCAGAACGATTATGTGCTTGCTCTAATGTGTTGAGCAAAGGCCCAGTTCTAGAAACAGAACATCAAAATATTTTCTTTCTAACACAGAAAAGAATAAGCAGATCTGATCCAGTCGTTCATCCAAGTCCTAGAAGCAGCAGTGTGAGAATCGGAGCGGTAGCAAACCCAACAGGACCAGGCGACAGAGACCTTCTGGACACCTGGACCCAGTCACTAGGTAAAGGTAAGAAAGAAAAAAGAAAAAAAAAACATATCAGTGTGTTTTCTGGGTAAGATCATGTATGGATTTTCATCACAGACATCAAAGCTGAGGCTGCCGCTTGTAGTTTTGCTTGGATGTAGAGCAAAGGGTACTGTGGTACCTGGGGGGTGGGGGGGCTGGGCAGGCACCCCCTCTCCTCCCTCTGCTGGTCAGCACCGGGGGAATGAGGTGGCGGGGGGGGGGACCCAGCAACTTTCCTTTGAGGGGTAGGAAAGCCCTGTTGGTTAGCAGCTCTTCAGGGCTTCTTCAGTTGCTGCTCATAGTTCTAAGCACTGACAGCATAGGGATGTAGTGATGCAAGGTTCAGCGGCAGTAGAAAAAGGGAGAGAAATCTGAGTGTTCAAAAGGTCAGGGAAAGACAATTTTTTTTTTCTAAAAAACCAATACACAGATGTAGTTTAGATATTTATACAGTATAAAAATAAGGTAGATTCATGCTGAATGATCTGATTTGTTTATATTCAGGATCTAAAGAGATTTTTATGAGAAATGAAATAAAAATGCATTATTAAGCAAAATAGCTTCATGAATAATAGGCATCTTGCTGTTCTGAAATTCAATTAACAATATGTGATCTGCTTTACTATGTATACCAACAGAACAAAACTTCGTTGTTTTTGCGGTCAACAATTGTTTTTTTCCAGTCAGTACAGGTGACTTACAAAAAAAAAAAAAAAATTGTTTGGAGTAGCTGATAGAGCAGTGAGAGGAAATTAAGTTCTCACGATATGTAAACCTGTTATTCATACTTAAAGACTCGCATAACAAAGAAACCTATATATAGGCTTTTAAAATTGGAAAGTTTTGTGTGCTTCTTACAATGAAAGTGTTCTTTGGTAAAAGAGGATGGAAAAGTTTGCTCATTTACTTATGACTAACTAGAATTGCTTTTACTGTAAGACACATAAAGATTTGTTTTTTCTTGTGATCAGTTAGGAAGTGGATGGGTTGAACTTCATTTAGTGGTATAAAAGATGCAGTGAGCATGTCACTGCTCCCAGTAAGACTGGGTAATGACTTTGGTTTGACAAAGCATGTACAGAAGAAACTTCTAGAGACAAGTGTTGTTCTCTAAAGTAGAAGCCTGTCAAATGGGGATAACTGAAGATGTATATTCACAACTTTGGTATCTATGTTGCAGTAATACTTATGGTCCTCATCATGAATCAGATGCTGGGTATTGTGCAATACAAAACCAGATTTTTTATACCAAACAGCTAATGATGCAGACATGAGACAGCGGTTGAATAAACCAGATATGATAAATTATTCAGTCATAAAAAATAGAGCCAAAGTGTTAAGATGGAGTTTTCCGATTTTAATATATTTCTACAGCTATATATGTACTGTTCAGGTTTCTTTAACAGATGATTTTTTTCATAGTGTCTCACCCACTGCAGGTAAACTGCCACTAGTAGTTGAAAGCTTGATCTCTTTTTGACCTTCAGTCAGAGAGAAGTTTGCAGGGTAGAATACAGTTTATGTTATCCCTGAATTTGAGCCAGAGAGTCCAAATGTTAAATACAAGTAGTCAGTTTGATACTTAGGAAAGCTACGATGGAGAAACCAGTAGAGGTCAGTACAGAGTGCTGAAACTGAAGCGGAGTGCCAAGGCTTTGTGTATTTATGCTCTGTACTTGCCATCTTTAACTTTCCCTTTAAAATATGGTAAAGGCTTACGGTCAATATTTCTGTCCTCCTCGAAAGATAAATTAAAAATACTTGGGATATCACGATAATGACAGACTGCTTAAACACAGTACTTTAAGCAATGACATGCATTTTGTAGCATGTTATAGCTTGCAGATAGATGTTGGAAACCTTATTTCATGGAATCATTATCGAGACCAATGCGTAATACTTTTTAAATATATTGCAGTGACAAACGCATCCAACTCATGATTAAGTAGCAAAAATTTAGGAGAAAAAGGATAATTTTTATGAAACAAGTTTTCAGATACTTTCAGTTAAAGTAACAAAAGAATTTTTCTCATTTTATGTAAGGAGCTTGGATAATTATCAGTAAGTGTTGCTTTAAAAGTCTTTTCTTTGTGTATATACACATATATACACAGAGAGAGGGAGAGACAGACAGACTGTATATAAAGTTGAATTATCTTTTGTTTCACTTTTTTAAAGCCATTGTTTGCTCGTGGTTTCCTTTTGTGATTTAAAGCAAGGAAAAGAATCACCGCGTATAGTCTGTTCATGAAAAGATCCTTCAACATATACTAGCTGCAAAATCTCATCTCTGAAAAGCTTCTGTTCAAGCTGCTTTCTGTGGAACTAGAAAGAGCAGTCTGCCTGTCCTCATTCTGTTTCCTTGCACTTTAACTAAGTACTTTGAAAACTATCTTGCTATTAAATTGCAATTGTTGACTATTAAAGAATTAAAAAAAAAAATATATATCGTCAGATAAAGGTGGCATGCTATATCTTGATTCCAATACCGACTTACATCTGCTGTCTGTGAGTTAGGGAGAAATTACCGAATACCTTCAGAGAGAATAGAACTATACAAACAGTGAATACTTTTGCAAATCCTCTTTACTTGTTCTGCTTACCTTCCATGTGTTTCTTTAAATTGGTTTTGACAGCATTGGAAAATATCCAACATGCTTTCTTTTTATTTGCTTTATCATGTACTTAAAAATAACAAGAACAAGACAGATTTTCTATATGCTTTCTCACGGACACTTGTGTTGTGTGTCTTTGGAATCAGATGGCATAAGTGTGAACACAGTTCAGAGGGCTTTAAAGAAGGGTTACGGTAGGGGAGGGATTCCCTGATAACTGTAACAGCTATCATCAACAATATAATCTGAAATGGGAAGGAGATGGATAAACTGCTGTTGCGTATCTGACCTGTGACGTGTTTTTTCCACACTTCTGTCACTGTAACACCACACACAGGTCTTCCAGTCCAGTACAGCTGAAATTCCTTGTGAAAGATGTCCCCTTACATGTGTAGTGTAAAATCCTGGTTTTGGTAAAGGCAGTGGAATTCCTGATATTTGGGTCAGTGGTGAGACCGGGAGCTCTACAGGCTTGTTTCAACATTATTTTTTCCCTGAGGTAAAGGAAATTTACAAATAATCTAATTTCTTTCATAACACAGGGTCCAGTCTAACAGTATGACATGAGTGATGGCATGCTAAATCACAATTTCCATTTTGAGTCCAAATTTCTTACCAAAGGTTTGGATTCAATTACATTCAATTCTTCTTCATTTAAAGGGAAGTAGAGAAACCACTTCTAGTACTGATTTTACTCCTGGCTTTGATTATGTTTTGAGAAAATTGTCTTGAATCTGAAAGTCAAACCCAGCTTCTTTCCCCAGTAAAGTTCTGATGTCCATACCATTTTTACACACAATACTTTCCTATTGCCTTTTTCACATCTCTCTCATTTTTTGCTGGGTAGGAAGGGTGTGAGAAATTGTATTTTGCTGAGCCACAGTGGAACTTCTAATTTACAGTAACTGGTATTCTTCATTAGTTGATGTTGGGAGGAAGCCCACCTTCTCAAATGTTCTTCCTGAAAAGCAGTACAAAGGTTCAAGCAAAGATGGTTCTTATAACACCAAATGCTCTGGGTTTAGCCAGTCAGTGCTGAAGTCCAAAAGTCCAAGTATTTCTATTGCTTCAATTAAGTTTATTACATGTTAAATTTCATGAACGTCTGGTCTGCTTTTTTTTTCTGTAACATATGGGATATAAACCCCCAAAACTCAGGGACAAAAATTATGTTGCTGGAAATGTGTAGTTCAGTCAAATATAATGTTATGCTAGAAGTCTGCTATTCTTATCTGTATCCAGACCAAAGATAGAAGATTACAGCAAAGTTGTTCATGATTAGGGAACAGAAGGTCTATCTTATTACTGAAGTGCTTACTCTCTTGTTAGCTTTATGTTCGGTATTTTCTTGATTATGGTATTGCATTCAGACATTCTTACCGGTATAGTTACATTATCTTCTCATTTTGTCCATCTTTTCTGATGTCTTTGGATTACTTCTTTGCTGTTTTTTAAAAGTTTTTCCCTACAAAGTAGCTATGCTTAGTTAAATTATCTTACCACTACATAGCTACGTTTTATGTTTGTCAGAGATAAATTTCTCCATTCTTAGTGTATGTGTGTACAGGGGTGAATTCTAACATTTTTGTGTTAAGTGATATAGATGTATATGTCATTTAACTATAAAGCTCTGTTTTCTGTTTAAGAATCTACAAAAAAAATTCAGTCAGCGGTGATCTGTAATTGAGATAGTTTCACTAGTGAAATCTCTCTATATAAAAAAGGAAACTGTGATATTTGCACCAGCAATTGAATAAATTAAGATTCCTTACCTGTAATTACATTATCAATCTGCAGAATGCAAGATAACTTAAAATAAATTAGAGACAATAAATTAGAATGATAAATGTAGGCAAATAAACTGTAATTTCAAACATTCCACAGGGAGAAAAATGATAGCTTTTTCACCCATTTCAGGAATAAAAGGACAGCCTAAGGTACTGGCATAATTCTGGGAAATGTTCTCTATATCACAAGAAAACATCAATATAACAGTTTCATTTTTGGTGGTTCTAACATTTTAGTGAAACCTTAAGGGATCAGAAATGATAATTTTCCCTGACTATATTTGATTGGATGATATAACTGGGTTTGGGTTTTTTTTTCACTTTATCCTGTAGTTCTATTGGGAATTTGTTACCTCTCCTTTTCACTGTATAGCTCAAGTAAATATTAAGCTGCTTTTTTTTTTTTTTTTTTCATTTCCTCGCTTTCTCATATTTTAAGAATAAACTCTAGACTCTAGTCTCTCCTTGGTGTTCTCTACCTCTCATTGTAATCAACAGGACTCTGAACCCAAGTCCTGAGTGTCTTACATATCCTGACAACAGAAAAAAACTGGTTGTATGAGGGGGTGGCCTAAGGCTGAGGACCTGTAGCCTTTATAATGTTTATTTTTTATTTTTATTAAACCTGGGGTATATGTGGAGTTAAGTCTGTCTAGAAACTCTGAAAATAGCTTCCTTCTCATAGAAAATTTCTCAATCATTTCTCTTATAACTATGTATTTCTGAGAGGTCAATATTCACACTATCACCTTAACTGTAAATCAAATAAATGTGAATTCAGTTTTTATAGTACATATTCATATCATAGAATCACACAATGCTTTGAGTTGGGAGGGTTCCTTAAAGATCATGTAGTTCCAGCCGCCCTGCCATCGGCAGGGACACCTTCCACTAGACCAGGTTTCTCAAAGCCCCATCCAGCCTGGCCTTGAACACTTCCAGGGAGGGGGCAGCCATCTATGGGCAACCTGTGCCAGTGTCTCACAGCCCTCACAGTGAAGAACTTCCTTACGTTTAATCTAAATCTACCCTCTTTCCATTTAAAGCCATTACTCCTTGTCCTATCACTCCATGACCTTGAAAAAAGTTCCTCCCCATCTTTCCTGTAGGCCCCAACAAGGTCTCCCCAGAGTCTTCTCTTCTCCCAGCTGAACAACTCCAGCTGTCTCAGCCTGTCCTCATAAGGGTGCTGCTCCAGCCCCCTCATCATCTTTGTGGGCCTCCTCTGGACTCACTCCAACATGTCCATGTCCTTCTTGTGTCTGGGGCCCCAGAGCTGGACAGAGTACTCAAGGTGGGGTCTCACAAGAATCACCTCCCTATAGTTTTCTTGATGCAGCCCAGGATATGGTTGGCTTTCCGGACTGCAAGCACACATTGCCAGGTCATGTTGAGCTTCTCATCCACCAATACCCCCAAGTCCTTCTCCTCACGACTGCTCTCAATCCACTCATTGCCTAGCCTGTGTTTGTGCTTGGGATTCCCCCAACCCATGTGCGAGGCGTTTCACTTGGCCTTGTAGAAATTCATGAAGTTCACAGAGACCCACCTCTCAAGCCTGTCAAGGTCCCTCTGGATGATATCCCTTCCCTCCAGCATGTTGACCACGCCACACAGCTTGGTATCACTGGAAAATTTGCTGAGGGTGCACTCAATCCATGATTATGTTTACAAGTAAAGTATTTTCTGAAGACCTTTCCGGTTTTAATAAGTCTCTTTTAAAAGTAAATCTTATGTTTGATTCTGCCCTACAAAAAACTTTTATGAACAAATTGTAATGCATTAAAAAGATCTGTAGTATATGTTTGTGATACTCAATATACTGCAGGGGGATATTAAAAATAGGCATCACAGAATAGAAAAAAAATAACAAGAACATAGCCTTACTTTTTCCTTTATTCTTTAAGGGCAAATATTAATTTCAATTGTACATGCTAGTTTTTACAAACACTGTAAAAATACAATGAGTAGCAATGTTATTTAACATTATTTTACTATTCTTTGGGGGGTTTGTACTGGTCCAGAAAAAGAAACATACATCTCTGAAAACTTTTTATCTAGGTTTATATAGATTGTATTTTTATCAATACACGGATATTTTATATCTATATATATGAATATGAACGTATACAGAGAATTATGAAATTTCTGCAGGAAAATACTACTTGGGAGTTCATTATTATTTTTTACGATTGCAACAGGTTCATATTGACATTAATTTTGTTCCAGGAATTAAGATGTTAAAATTAAGGAAAATGTTTAATTAAAATTAGACAAAATATGGATAAAAGTCTTGAAAAAATACTAACTGTGGCTTTAAACAGCATGAAGCAAAAACACATATCATTTCCCATGAACCTGACTCACAGAAATATTTTATTTTTCTTGGTAAGAAAATTATGAGTAGTGCTCCAATAGAAGTGTTAATCATGTGATTGTATGTGTCAGAAATATTCCATTTTGCTAGCAGATTTATACTACTTCAGAGAAAATGTATGAGTAAAGATTTTCTGGTAACTTAATGTTGGTGATAAAGATGACCAGAGAGAATATGAATTATACCTGGTATGCTTATACCAAGTTCTCTTGCAAAAAAGTGATTCGGAGTACCATGGATTTTAATTCTTGACCAACGCAATTGTATTCTATGATGAGGTGATTGCCTGGATTCATGGCTAAGGGAAGCAGGGGATGTCATCTGTTTTGACTTTAGCAATATTTTCAGCACAATCTCCCACAACATCCTCATATTTAAGCAGGGTTGTTATGAAGTGAATGAATGCGCTTGCAGTTAGGGAGTAGATGTAGTTCTTCACTACTTTGTAAGGGCAAAGAGTTGTTTAACATGGGTTATATGTTGTATACAACATTGTATAACATGGGTTATAATGGCAAATATAAAAAATTGGCATTCCAGATGTAATCTGATGGTTTATCCAGGCCTCTGAACCTCCTGTGCCTGCTGAGAGGATTCTTCCTGCGGAGTAGCCCTTGCCATTGCTCCTGGGATGTTGAAAATTTACTGAGTACAGGTGTTTGGCCACGATGATGAATGCTGTTGGTAGGGAACTGATGGCCTATGGATTCTGAACTGTGCCTTGGTTTGGTTTGATGGTGCTCATGTACTGTTTTTGTTTTTTTCCCCTGAAAATTCATATGAATATATTTGCTTAGGAAGAAAGAGTGTGTCAAGAAAGTCATAAGAAATCTGATACATTTTTATTTGGAAGTGAAAATAGTAGAACAAAGGGAGTGATTAGCAGATATTTGTAAGCTTATCTTTTCCTCATGCCAAATCAATGTGACTAACATTGAGGACAGTTAACTAAAAGGAAAAGTAAAGTGTTCATGAGGTCTCTTGATCATTGGTAGAAAAGGCTCTGCTTGGGAATGTGGAATACATTGTAATCAATCTTTTACTATAAGGATTTATACTCCAGAAGATATTGGAAAGTAGCTGGGAAGATACCAGTGTGGTCAGCCCCAGAATGCACACCAAGTGAGTGGTAACAGAATGTTCAATCTGTCCCATCCACATGTTCTCCTGTTAGGCCAGGAGAAGCACCTCTCCCTCACTCACTTCTTTCTGATCGCAGAAGGAAATTTGGTATATGCTTTGTATGTTTACAAGTTTGGTTTGTTGTCCTGGCTCAGGCTGTGCTGAACAAATGCACGACTACCCAGCAGGCAGCACTGCTTACAGGATTTGCATAATTTTAAATCAATTTTTCTATTCCTTACCTTTTTTCCATTTCTACTCTTTGATGGTCCTATTCACCTCTCTAGTCAACTCTTTCCTGCTTCAGTCTCCTCACAAAAAACAGCCTGTCCCAATTGCTTTCTCCCCACCGGTCACAGCTTTGCTGTATCTCTTTGCCAGTTTAGTATTTTTGATACCATTGCTGATGTAGCCATGGATTTCAATGGAATTTCTGCCACAGTTGCTGGGGCACTGTTGGCTTTGCATGACTATACTCACCAGAAGGTCCCCAGTCCTTAAACTATGTGAAGTCTGGCCATTGATCACATAGCTCTCTCTCAACTGCCTGTAAAATCCAGCCATGCTTCATTGGATTTATTAACTTCTCACTTTGTTATCTCTCAATAGTTTCGCATTCTCTGTTCATGTTTGCATGGGTAATGTTAGCATGTCCTGTTCAGTTAACTTTAACTCCAGGCAAGGCCCAGGCAGCAGCCTCTTTGCTTTCCTGAGTCCTAACACCAATAGCATCATCCTTAGTTGATGATGTTGATTGGTGTACAGGAGCAGAAAAAGCAGGTAGTAAATCAATTAATAACAACCACCATAACTAAGTAGCATCTTCACCTTCAGAAAAGTAGTAACACACACACTTATATGACCTTTCTGTTTTAAACATTGAATTGAAAAATTAACGGTGCAGTGGGACGACCATACTTCAGGACTCTGCATATGTGATTTCCATGACTATGTGATCATCAGCCATCAGTGCAACTAGGACAGGATGCAACCTGGAAATTAACAGAAGTAAGTGCACATTCCCTCTGATGTGTTCGGTCATTCCTGACCCTCCCTGTTTCACATCACAAGGCAGTGGTGATACCACGATGCAGATCTGCAGAGGGAATGAGGACACAATATAACAGCTTTGGAGGAGCTCAGAGCAGTCAGACCATGTGTGTTGCCACTATCATGGTGAAAGGAATAGGAGATAAAGGCATGGGTGAGGATGGTTAGTGATAGATGGTTGAAACCTCTTTAGGCTCCTTCTTATATCCTGGCACAGGAACCCGCCTGTCATGGCTACTCAGGAGTTACAGTGCATGAATGGAAATGGGAGTGAATTCTGCTTGAATTCCAAGCTAATAGAAGATGAGTAATCTAACATTGTGCGAGCAGGTGTCACTGCACTGGCTGTGATAAGTAAGCCTTGTTGCAATGCTGGGTATGGTATCACATTTCTTTATTCCTGTGGTGGTTGTGTAAGAGTTGGGTGGCTTGATATATGGCAGAGCAAGGTCTCATCTGATCACAGATAAACAAGCAGACCAAGACAGTGAGAGAGGAAGCTTTCTTCTCATTGTTCCTGGTCACTGAGGACAGTGGGAAGCAAAGCAGGTAGGAGCAGCTGAAGTCACAGCTATCGATGCAGCATCAGGGTGGGAATAAACAATTGGAAACTAGCTGCTGAAAAAGTGCCTAGTTCTAATCCATGGCTAACCCAGATTGTTTCAGGTAGTCATCTGTTAATCCAACAGGAATGTGCTCTAGTTATGAGAAATGGGACCCCTCCACAGCTGGAAGGCAAAAATCACAACTGGAAGACTATAATCCTCTGGTATTAGGTAAAAAAATAGTTCTTTGAAATCATTGTTTACACTTTTTGATCTTTAAAGCAAACAAAGAAGCACTTTCCTAAATGCTTTTAATTTAGGAAAATGAGATTGATGCTGCCCATTGTTATCTCTTGTAGAGATCATACTCAAACCCTCGCTTAATGGGTATGTACCTCTTAAAAATTAAAAACTGTAGAATTTGGGGAGTTTGAATGATTCTTTAATATTTTGGAAATAACAGTCAGTTCACACACTTCTGTCTTATTAAATCTTTACAGTACTTGGCTGCAAGTACAACAAAAGGAATAATATGCATAATCATTTCTGTGATTCCAGTGTCTGATGCCCAGTTACAAAAAAAAATGTCCAGAAGAAAGAGAAATTGCAGAACATCCTATTCACCTGTTTATATAATCTTATGCCTAATGCTATCACATGGGCATAAAGCTTCTGTGACTTCTGGAGGTCAAATTTCATGAGCAAACTAAGTGAGGTACAATGGACAATACTAACTGAAGATGAAAAGATAATCCTTGTTCTTGTAGAGAAAAAGAGTTCTAGAGATTTTTATTAATAAAACTACTTTTGTTTCTGGAACAACACTAGGGTTGCCAAGAATGTCAATGGACTTATACAGTTGCAATATGATGATATCTTGGCTGGCTTTTGTTTCTTTGTTAAATCAGGGATTTAACACTATCCAACACCAACAAAGACGTATTGCATTTGGATATAGTTTTAAAACTCTTTTATAAGTGTAACCTCATTTAATCAGCTGACAACCTGAGAAGTCCTTGTAGAAGTTCTACAAATGCATCAAAGAATGGCCGAAAAAGGACAAACCTGAAATTTTGATTTCCACGGGTTTGAGATACAGTTGATTTGGTAACTAAAAATAAAATCTTGCAGTGCCAGTGTTTTATCTGTGGACTCATTTCACTTGGATGGACTGCTTTTAGAGCCCTTTTTTTGGTGGTCTGTGCCCATTTAGGCCTGGATATTTGGTTACTGGCCTGTGGTGATTCTGAAAGAAGAAATCTGTGGCAGATAAAAGCCTTCTATAAGGTGTTTTCTGTCATTTATAGCCATCGTTATATACATAATCTACAGACATATAGCAAACATGTTAAAGATACTTCAGTATGAGAAATCATGCCATGTACAGGTATTATGTAAAATGACTGAAGAGCAGAAATTCTTTGCTTCTTTTTGGAACTTAACAGGATACAACTTTTCTTTCTGTTTACCTGGACTACAAGAGAGAGAAGCACATTCTCCTTCTTTTTATTAATCTCTTTAGTATGGGAACATTCCTCGAACAAGGTATACCTGGAGCCTAATGGATTTCATCTCCAAAGGGAAAACACATCCTATTCTCAACACACTAGAACGAAGGACTGAATCTTACTTTAAATTATTTGCCTTTTTGCCCAAATATCAAGTAATTTTATTTAACTGAATAAAAAATGGTCCTAAATGTTCAAATTACTTTTGTGAAATAAAATATAAGTTATGCATGTAAAATGACAGAGGGAAAGGAAGAAGCAGAGATTGCCAAGGAGATTCTGAGAACATTTATTGATTGGAAACAAATCACTGGATTTGATTTGTTTTGTTTTGTTTTGTTTTGCTGGATTTTTTTTTTTCTTCTCCATATTACATGAAGTGGTCTCTGTCTGGGTGTAATTTTTACTTTTTAGTGCCATCTGCACCTGTGGCCTTTGGACTTAATGTTTATGACAGATGGACTGGACTGTGTTTGCACCATTTAGTGTATAATCCTTCTGTATGTATCTATGCCATGCTAGGCAGTGGCACTGGCCCAATGGGCATATTTATTAGTGCAGACTTCCTGTCTGCTTCCATTGTTCTCTTGCAGTGTCCTTTGAGCCTAATGGACCTTGCTTTGTGCTGGGCCCACCTACAAAATATTGTTCCTGATTCATGCCAGATTATCTGTTGCAGACTCTAATTTTTTTTTTTCCCTCTTTTTCTTTTTTTTTTTTTTTTTCCTCTAACACATTTGCCAACTAGAACGCTTAAAATGGACCAATTCCATATTGTAAATGCTCTTCCTCTCCTCTCAGCCTGTGAGCTTGATTTTGGAACAAGCTTACTAGCTTTGTTTGCTAGTATTGAGATGCTTGATTAAAAGGAGAATCGTTTCCTCTGAAAAACGTCGCATCTCATGTTACCTGAGCTCCTGTTCTACTGAAAGTGGAAGCTGTTCCCAGCACAGTGATGGCACCTGTAAAACAGGGTTTAATAAAGGCAGCCCTGGCTGCAGTAGCCTGCTGGCCCGTGGCTGGCAGCCCAGAGCTGTGCGGCACATCTCATTCCCACTGACTTTATCAGTGTTGTGTGGCGGGTGTGGGAAAAAGGACAGGCTACTGTTGCACAGGAAGTGTTGCCTTCTGTACTAGCAGAACAGCAAAACAAATGCAACACTTAGGTACTTGCAATTTTTTAAGTTTTTTGAAGGTTTGTGAACCTAACAATTGACAGATGTGATATGATAACAAAGAAGAATTTTCTATTGTTCATTTTTCTCATGAAATCATGAGGTTGCCTCTCAATTTTTGTGCCTGTTACAGAAATGCAGGAAAAGAACCTCACAGTTTATCTGTAGTCACATCAAATCAGTGGCAAATTTCAAACAGACATTTGAGAATCAAGAGCACCCTTTTCTAACTCTCAATATATATATAATCCTAACAGTTAAAAAGGATTTTAAAATATTTCTCTAGGAAGTAATCATGCCCTTGTAAACCCTCTATGGAAAGATAGATCACCTATATTAACTTCTTGCATTACATAGTAAGACCATGCATTCTGTGCTCATATTGTCATGATCAGGAGGAAAGGAAGCATATTCTGTATCATAGACCAGGATTATAATAGGGATAGTTTCTGGGGTGGGTATACCTGACAATCAGATTTCTGCAAGATGAGAATGAAGACCTGGGAGGGAGAATTTATCATTTCATAAATAAAAAAAGCAATTATCAACAACATTTTTGTAACTAGAAAAGGCTTCTTTATGATACCGAAATAAAGCTCTATAGTAAAAAGAAAGGAGATTATGATGGTATTATTTGTATATGGACTTCAGCATACTTTCTCCTCAAGCCCAAACTCACTCATTTACACATTTCAGATGGATATGTTATAGCTGAAGTCTCTACTGCAAACCAAAAATACCAAATGTAAAACAGCTGAAAGAAAAAAAGGATTTTTGCCCTTTCTACTTCTCAGTCATGAATATACCTTCATAATCTCCTTTCTTTTTACTATAGAGTTTTATTTCAGTATCATAAAGAAACCTCTTCTAGATACAAAAATGTGAATCTCTTCTTTTTCCATTCACCTTTAATGCTGGTGAATACTTAGTGCTTTTGAAGATCAGGTACCCAGATTGCAATGGTGAACCTCCATATAGGCATTTTTGTGAAGGAACGTGTATATTTTCAACCCTGAATTTCTTGTTAAAACATATAAGTGGAATTTGAAAATCTCATGGCAGTATGTTTGGCAATCATCACTCACAGCCCATGCAATTTTTTTTCTCTCCTTTTATGATATCTCCAAGAGTTTCATCAATTTAGCCTTGTAGTTGCACATCTTGAAGGAATATTTTTAAGAATGCAGTGTAGAAAATGTGCAATCTAGTTGTGGGCAAATCCTGTTTAATACCCTTCATTTTGAATTAACTGTGTGACCGTTCTGAAATTTTTATCCTGCATTTGCTGTGGCAGTATCAAAATTTGTTCCTGATAGATTATTGCTCACCTACTCCATGAAAAAGCAGTTTTCTAAGTTGCTTTTCTCTGCTGCCAGTCCGTGTGATGATGAAGTATCTTCTCGAAACTACCATAAAAGCTTTAGTACTTCTTTTTTGTAAAAGCAATTTTAGAAATGTTAAGGTGAGAGCAGAGGTTGGTACAGAAGTGTATCACGGATGAGACGGGATATTATTGAGTGCTTCTCTTTTATTTGCTTTTCTTTCTTTTGCTTTATAGAGTTCATAGCCACAGTTTAGTACAACAATAGAGATATTATCCAAGTTTGTCAGGAGAGAGAAGTAATCTTCTGCCACGAAAGTCTGTTTGTTACATGATAAGATTAGCATTAAGGTTATTGTAATGTTTGAGTTTCTGACTGGATCCCACTGCAAATAATGACCTGAGGGGTTGTGTCATCATGTAGACAAGCTACATGACCATTCAGCTGTAATTATCGTAATTGCAGTGCCAGTAATGTACAGTGCCCCAGAATTGTGGAGCTAGGTATCATGTCCTGCAAATGGAATTATTCTGTTAATCATAGAAGAGCCCGGGGACTGAGCTGATGGAAGCACATAATAGCAAGGTTATGCCTATCAATGAAATGCAGCCTAAACCTCACAACTGTGAGGCACAGTAGAGACAAGTGTTATGTGATGGCCCTCCCTTGTGGATCATCATATCCCTTCCCTAGACGTTACCTGATTACTAGCCAAGCCAATATACCATACTACCATCATCTACCCTTCCATCTGCAGGGCTGCATCTGAAATGCAGACAACCAAGGGGATTTTTCATTATCCTAAATTGCACATATCTGTGAACACCGGGAGAGTCAGCCTTATCTGGTCTTGTCTGAATTCACACTTCTCTTAGAGGAACTGTAAGTCTAAAGAGCTTTTCAGAACATCCAAATTGGCCGATAACTAACTACATGTCCCTGGGCACATAGGACAGGAGACTGCGGTCATCCGCAAGCACTAGCTCAGGAATAGTTGCTTTCTGTACATAAGCCACCTGTCTCTGAAGATTCAGAACCCCCCTATTCAAATATTATTATGTGTATATGCATAGCCTAGGTAGAATCCTCAATCATTTTCTGTCACTGAAGCCACTCTCGCCCATTAGATCCCTGGTACAGTGGAACTCCTTGTGCCAGGCCTTCCACATACTACTTTTTCCTATTACTATAATTTCTTCATAGCTATAGCCTTTTTCTGGTTTCTCTGATCTACAGGAATGATCCATCAGTTTTCTGATGGAAGTGAAATCCACATTTGTTGTCCCACCGAAGGCTCTTCAAAAGACTTCTTCAACACTAGTGTCCACCAAGCTCTGGTTCAGTTTTCTGTCTAGCTTTATGATTATCTGCATTTGCAATCCCTTGGGATTTTCATCAGTTCTGTTCTAGACAGGACTTCCATACTGGAAGCAGGTAAACTGGCTTTCCCTATCCATGACTTTCCAGAGTCCAACCAATGGATATAGCCACTATCTTCCTAATGTCTCTAGGCTTGTTTGATCTTTGGAAAGACAAATCACACCACCCCTAACCTGCTGGTGGATTCCACTGATGTAATTCATTGTAAGATCCATTCAATTAGGCAAACCAGCTGCTGCTTTTGTCTGCTGAAACACCATTTGTGGCTGCTAGATCACCTGTGACTTCTGAAAGCCCCACAGGCAAAAGAGGCTGCAGGTTACTGTGTGTCACATCTGGCACCTCCTGGAGTGGTTCTGAGCAGTGACTGATGGAAGATCTGCAACTTCCTGCCTCTCCACCAATTTTCTTTCCTAATCTGCACATATTATTTAATGCCATCACATTGTTCTGGTTTTGCAAGTTATTTTTACTGTCAATGCATTTCTGATGCTTTATACCCAGATGTTAGGAGAAACTTGGTCTCATTTGTGTTGCAATTGAATCAG